>NC_048572.1:45128488-45856821 GCF_013265735.2 Oncorhynchus mykiss | reverse complement strand
GTCCAATGAGAAGGCATCCTCTCTACAATGCCCTCTAGCACTGCTCTACTCATGGATGGGAATTGCAGTGCTTTTATTTTTAGCCCTATCATTATAATGACAGTCATCCTTTTGTTAAAACATCTGCTTCAACTGCTGAGCTACAGTATATGTGTTCAGGATATGTGTCAGAATCAATTCAACCCCTGTATGTGTGAACAAATGACCACAGGTCTCCTGCCTGCTTCATTGCAAAATGACAAGAGTTGAGTAGTGCTAGACGGCATTGCCGAGAGAGGATCCTCACAAGGTCAACACAATGTTTGCTGTACACTTTGGTTGACCTTTTTCTGATATTGGCACTTGTTGCTTATATGTTCAGCAGGAAGATGTGCTATGAGTTCACATAAATAGCAGCAACAGATCGCAATTTAAAATACATATCTAACATTTTGCGAACTGGTTGTTAAACAATGTATCAATCAATCAAATGTATTTTTTAAAGCCCTTTTTACATCAGCAGTTGCCACAAAGTGCTTTACAGAAATCAAATCCCAAAGAGCACAGTGGCCAGGAAACTCCCTAAATCAAATTTTCAAATCAAATGTATTTATATAGCCCTTCGTACATCAGCTGATATCTCAAAGTGTTGTACAGAAACCCAGCCTAAAACCCCAAACAGCAAGCAATGCAGGTGTAGATGCACGGTGGCTAGGAAAAACTCCTTAGAAAGGCCAAAACCTAGGAAGAAACCTAGTGAGGAACCAGGCTATGTGGGGTGGCCAGTCCTCTTCTGGCTGTGCCGGGTGGAGATTATAACAGAACATGGCCAAAATGTTCAAATGTTCATGAATGACCAGCATGGTCCAATTATAATAAGGCAGAACAGTTTAAACTGGAGCAGCAGCACGGCCAGGTGGACTGGGGACAGCAAGGAGTCATCATGTCAGGTAGTCCTGTGGCATGGTCCTAGTGCTCACGTCCTCCGAGAGAGAGAAAGAAAGAGAGAAAGAGAGAATTAGAGAGAGCACACTTAAATTCACACAGGACACCGAATAGGACAGGAGAAGTACTCCAGATATAACAAACTGACCCTAGCCCCTCGACACATAAACTACTGCAGCATAAATACTGGAGGCTGAGACAGGAGGGGTCAGGAGACACTGTGGCCCCATCCGAGGACACCCCTGGACATGGCCAAACAGGAAGGATATAACCCCACCCACTTTGCCAAAGCACAGCCCCCACACCACAAGAGGGATATCTTCAACCACCAACCAAATCCCTAGAAAGCAATAACCATGTATAGGGGACTGTAGTTAAACAGCGTTTTGTATCTCTGACTACCAGTTTGATATGGTTTTATTTTTTTGAAAAGTGTATGAAAAGTATATCATTATGGTAACTGTTCATTCGAATGTATGGAATTCTTCATTCTAACAGCATTCGCCTTACAGCGAGGCTGTCCATTTAAGAGCTATTTTAGGGATTTAATGAAGATGTTTGTGGGTGACAAAACATCACCATGGTAACAGATGTGTTTCCCCCCCCTTCTAGCCGAGTTGGTTTTTACGTGAACACATTCAAGAACGTGACGAACCTGGAGGCCAAATTCCACCGGGAAATCTCTGTGGTGAGTAACAAAAATAGAAATTCTCAAGGCGATTTGCTTTATGCGGTGGGCGGTGCTTTTGAAGGTTGAGTCTCTTCCTTCTGACATTGCATCAGCACAAGGGATAAAGTACCGTTCAGTATGATGATGTACCATGAGGTTTACCATGGGTGTCTCTGAATGTTCATCTACAGTATGCTTAGCGTATTCAAACATATATACAGTGGCAAGAAAAAGTATATGAACCCTTTGGTATTACCTGGATTTCTGCATAAATTTGACATAACATTTCATCTGATCTTCATCTAAGCCACAACAATAGACCTAACACAGTGTGCTTAAACTAATAACACACAAATTGTTGTATTTTTCTTGTCTATATTGAATACAACATGTAAACGTTCACAGTGTAGGTTGGGAAAAGTATGTGAACCCCTGGGCTAATGACCTGTCCAAAAGCTAATTGGAATCAGGAGTCAGCTAACCTGGAGTCCAATCAATGAGACGAGATTGGAGATGTTGGTTAGAGCTGCCTTGCCGTATAAAAAAACACTCACAAAATTTGATTTAGCTATTCACAAGAAGCATTGCCTGATGTGAACCATGCCACGAACAAAAGAGATCTCAGAAGACCTAAGATTAAGATTTGTTGACTTGCATAAAGCTGGAAAAGGTTACAAAAGTATCTCTAAAGGCCTTGATGTTCATCAGTTTACAATAAGACAAATTGTCTATAAATGGAGAAAGTTCAGCACTGTTGCAACTCTCCCCAGGAGTGGCCGTCCTGCAAAGATGATCGCAAGAGCACACAGCGCAGAATGCTCAATGAGGTTTAAGAAGAATCCTAGAGTGTCAGCTAAAGACTTACAGAAATCTCTGGAAGATGCTAACATCTCTGTTGATACATAAAACACTAAACAAGAATGGTGTTCATGGGAGGACACCATGGGAGAAGCCACTGCTGTCAAAAAAAAAACATTGCTGCATGTCTGATGTTCGCAAAAGATTCTGTGGACAGATGAAACTAAAGTTGTGTTGTTTGGAAGGAACACACAACACTATGTGTGGAGAAAAAAGGCACAGCACACCAACATCAAAACCTCATTCCAACTGTAAACTATGGTGGAGGGAGCATCATGGTTTGGGGCTGCTTTGCTGCCTCAGGGCCTGGACAGCTTGCTATCATCGACGGGAAAATGAATTCCCAAGTTTATCAAGATTTTGCAGGAGAATGTAAGGCTATCTGTCCGCCAATTGAAGCTCAACAGAAGTTAGGTGATGCAACAGGACAACAACCTATTTGACAGATGTAAATCGACAACAGAATGGCTTGAAGAGAAGAAAATACGCCTTCTGGAGTGTCACAGTCAGTCCTGACCTCAATCCGATTGAGATGCTGTGGCATGACCTCGAGAGCGGTTCACACTAGACATCCCAAGAATATTGTAGAACTGAAACAGTTTTGTAAAGAGGAATGGTCCAAAATTCCTCCTGACCGTTGTGCAGGTCTGATCCGCAACTACGGAAAACGTTTGTTTGAGGTTTTTGCTGCCAAATGAGGGTCAACCTGTTATTAAAACCATGGGTTTACATACTTTTTCCAACCTGCACTGTGAATGTTTACACGGTGTGATCAATAAATTGCTGAAAAATTATAATTGTTTGTGTGTTATTAGTTTAAGCAGACTGTGTTTGTCTATTGTTGTGACTCAGATGAAGATCAGATAAAATGTTATGACCAATTTATGCAGAAATCCAGGTATTCACATACTTTTCTTCCCACTATTTTTTTGAAGTTCATTTTATACAGAAGAGAGCTGGGAGACAGAGGGAACATAGTGTGTGTAACCTTTATTCAACTAGGCAAGTCAGTTAGGAACAAATTCTTATTTACAATGACAACCTACTGGGGAACAGTGTTCAGGGGCAGAACGACACATTTTTACCTCGTCAGCTCAAGGATTTGACCCAGTAACCCTTTCGGTTACTGGCCCAACACTCTAACCACTAGGCTACCTGTCGCCTCAGGTAACCTAGTGGTTAGACCGGTGGGGCCGGGATTCGATCCCACGCAGGCAGGAGATTGCATACATTCTCAGTGAGGCAGCCCTAACCGCTTGACCAACCTCAAGCACCAGACAGTGAAGATGAGCAAGTAACTGTAATTCTGGTTTTCCAAAACAATCATCACCGCTCTTTACTTCTATAGCCTAATCATGGGCTTACATCATATCACATTAGCCTTGATCATATAGCCCACTTTTTTAAATGTTCTGATATCTTTCCACCATTCACTAAGACATACACCAAATTACTAATTCAACAATTTATTCAAATGGAAATGGACAAATTGCTGATTCAAGGAGCATGAAAATTACAGCTCACGATGGTAATGACTTAATGTGGAATTGAAAACGTCAATACACAAGACGTTTACATGTGTCTCCTTGAGCAGAATACATTTTTTGTCAAATGTAGAATTATTTACCTAGAAATAAAGGGTTTATATTAAGATTTTGCTGCACTTAACTCTTGTAATTAGAACATTAAAATCCTTTCACTTCAAATATGGGCTGAAAACCTAGCATTATAGCTTCAAATTTGCTCCTGCAGTTTCTGTAATAACACCTCTCTACCTGTCAGTGATCAAGAGTGAAACATTATAATTTAGGCCTTCCTCTTTCCTTCAGAAATGCTAGTCAATCATAATTTGTTTGTGTGTGGGAAATATCAGAGGTAAGGCAAGCCTGTGAACCAGAACTCAGCTCTCTTTGTCTCTGGTTTGCCATTGAAATATTGAATTCTGAACATAGTCATAGAGCTTCAGAATACCAATGTGAACATGTTACTAAGGCAAGTCAGGAGAATGTTACGAGAGTGACAGAAACTGCTAACGCCATTTTCGTTAACCTTTGATAAATCACCTGAAATAAACATGCCAGTACTGTGTTGGACTGAATTTACAACTCTGTGTCCTCTGAGGAATACTGGTTCAGGGGCATCAAATCAAATCAAAGTTTATTTGTCACGTGCGCCGAATACAGCAGGTGTAGACCTTACAGTGAAATGCTTACTTACAGGCTCTAACCAATAGTGCCAAAAAGGGATTAGGTGAACAATAGGTAAGTAAAGAAATAAAACAACAGCAAAAAGACAGTGAAAAATAACAGTAGCGAGGCTATAAAAGTAGCGAGGCTACATACAGACACGGGATAGTCAGGCTGATTTGAGGTAGTATGTACATGTAGATATGGTTAAGTAACTATGCATATATGATGAACAGAGAGTAACAATAGCGTAAAAGAGGGGTTGGCAGGTGGTGGGTGGTGGAACACAATGCAGATAGCCCGGTTAGCCAATGTGCGGGAGCACTGGTTGGTCGGCCCAATTGAGGTAGTATGTACATAAATGTATAGTTAAAGTGACTGCATATATGAGAAACAGAGAGTAGCAGCAGCGTAAAAGAGGGGTTGGGGGGGGCACACAATGCAAATAGTCCGGGTAACCATTTGATTACCTGTTCGGGAGTCTTATGGCTTGGGGGTAAAAACTGAGAAGCCTTTTTGTCCTAGACTTGGCACTTCAGTACCGCTTGCCATGCGGTTGTAGAGAGAACAGTCTATGACTGGGGTGGCTGGTGTCTTTGACGATTTTCAGGGCCTTCCTCTGACACCGCCTGGTGTAGAGGTCCTGGATGGCAGGCAGCTTAGCCCCAGTGATGTTCTGGGCCGCATGCACTACCCTATGTAGTGCCTTGCGGTCGAAGGCCGAGCAATTGCCGTACCAGGCAGTGATGCAACCAGTCAGGATGCTCTGGATGTTGCTGCTGTAGAACCGTTTGAGGATCTCAGGACCCATGACAAATCTTTTTCGTTTCCTGAGGGGGATAAGGCTTTGTCGTGCCCTCTTCACGACTGTCTTGGTGTGTTTGGACCATTCTAGTTTGTTGTTGATGTGGACACCAAGATACTTGAAGTTCTCAACCTGCTCCACTACAGCCCTGTTGATGAGATTGGGGGTGTGCTTGGTCCTCTTTTTCCTTTAGTCCACAATCATCTCCTTAGTCTTGGTTACATTGAGGGATAGGTTGTTATTCTGGCACCACCCGGCCAGGTCTCTGACCTCCTCCCTATAGGCTGTCTCGTCGTTGTCTGTGATCACTGTTGTGTCGTCTGCAAACTTAATGATGGTGTTGGCTTTGTGCCTGGCCATGCAGTCGTGGTTGAACAGGGAGTACAGGAGGGGATTGAGCACGCAACCCTGGGGAGCTCCAGTGTTGAGGATCAGCATGGCAGATGTGTTGCTACCTACCCTCACCACTTGGGGGTGGCCCATCAGGAACTCCAGGATCCAGTTGCAGAGGGAGGCGTTTAGTCCCAGGATCCTTAGCTTAGTACCATAGGGTACTATGTTGTTGAACGCTGAGCTGTAGTCAATGAATAGCATTCTCACATAAGTGTTCATTTTGTCCAGGTGGGAAAGGGATGTGTGGAGTGCAATAGAGATTGCATCATCTGTGGATCTGTTTGGGTAGTATGCAAATTGGAGTGGGTCTAGTGTTTCTGGGATAATGGTGTTGATGTGAGCCATCACCTGCCTTTCAAAGCACTTCATGACTACGGACGTGAGTGCTACGGGTCTGTTGTCATTTAGTTAGGTTGCCTTTGTGTTCTTGGACACAGGGACTATGGTGGTTTGCTTGAAACATGTAGGTATTACAGACTCAATCTGTGTTTGGCTCAATGCTATTTCAACTCCATTAATGAAGTGCACTGAGGAAAATACTCATCAATGATGATGTTTTTATTTGACTTCCTGAAATAATTTTAGGCCAGCACATGATTCGCTCACACTTACCCACTTAAACCTTATTATCCTGTGTTCAAATTACTGCATTTCCAACTAGCAGGGACAGCACTGTTATGTAAGATTGTAATTGTCTTACTGAGGTCTAGGGAAAGGACTACAGTAACTGCCACATATTAAGCCTATTATATTGCATTGGCTGTCAGCAGTATTACTGGTGAATATAAAGGTCATTGTGTTACTAAGGTGTGTCAAAGTATTAATCTTACACTACTCATTTGAGCTGTTGTTTTTAGCGTTATTCTTTGTAGGCAATGGAAATATAATATGAGTTCTGTTGTGTCCCAAATGGTACCCTATTCCCTAAACTATAGCCTCTTGCAATTCCTATCCTCACTACCCATCCACATCGCGTGTGTGTGTGTGTCCTGACATTTTTATCTCGAAGTTCAACATTTGCGGTGACAGACATCCATTTTAGCTTCTGGTTCTAGACTGCCCTCTGCAGGGAAAAATATAAATTGTGCCTCATTAATTCATTTTTCATTTATTTCAGAGTTTGAGTCAATTTAACCTAAGTTGCAGATGTAAAATAAACGCTTGTGATGGCCTTTTTCTTTCTAATCCTTCTGCACCGTTCAACCAATCCAGTAAATGTGGAGTTAAGATAATGTCGCCTTGTAAGAATGCATTTGGTTCGCATCTACCCGCTGAGGGTAGGTTCAATTCAATTGAAGGCCAGTTAATTCAGGAAGAGAACTGAAATTACAATTCAATATCAATTTTTTATGGCATCTGAATAAACTGAAAAGTAGAAGTTATTTATTTCAAAAGTTTTTCAATTTGTGAATTTTACATTTAAATCACTTCCTGAATTGACTACCTTCAAATGGAATTGACCACAACCCTGATTTATTTTGTATTTATTTAATTGATCCTTTATCTTTGAGTACTCTGGATCAACCAGCAAGCACCTGCGAAATCGTGATTTGTCCAAATGATCAGTGAATAAAAATTAGCGTACTGGAACGAAGTTCCTCATTAGTCGTGTCATCCCACAGTCTGTCGACAGATCCTACTACCAATAATGTTAGGCCTTTGATTGAGAATGGTGCCGAAGGGGGTGGCTGCCGTTTTACGGACTCCTAACCAATTGTGCTATTTTGTGTTTTTTCGTGTTGTTTGTAACTTATTTTGTACATAATATTTCTGCCACCGTCTATTATAAACGATAAGAGCTCCTAGATATCAGAACAGCGATAACTCTCTTCGAACTGGACAAAGCTTTTTCTTTAACAAGTTGGACGTGAAGGATTTACTGCTGCTCCTAGACCAGGCCCAAATCCCCGTCATTAACATGAAGAGGAGACGCTGATACATGAGACGCAGATCCAGCTGCCTCGTGAGAATTCGTTGGAATAGTAACCCGCCTCTACCATCCATCCTACTAGCCAACATGCAATCATTGGAGCATAAACTGGATGAGCTCCATTCGAGATTATCATACCAATGGGACATTAAAAACTGTAATTTCTTATGTTTCACAGAGTCGTGGCTGAACGACAACATGGATAATAGAGTATACAGTGTGCTGGGTTTTCCATACATTGGCAAGACAGAACAGCTGCCTCCGGTAAGACGAGGGGTGGGGGTCTGTGTCTATTTGTCAATAACAGCTGGTGCGCGAAATCTAAAATTAAAGAAGTCTTGAGGTTTTGCCCGCTTGAGGTAGAGTATCACATGATAAGCTGTAGACCACACAATGTACCATGTATTTTTTGGAGCTGTCTATTTACCACCACAAATCGCGACTCACTCAATGCGGAAGTGGTCAGATGACGGAGATGCTAAGCTACAGGACTGTTTTGCTAGCACAGTATGAAATATGTTCTGGGATTCGTCCGATGGTATTGAGGAGTATACCACATCAGTCACTGGTTTCATTAATAAGTGCATTGATGACGTCATCCCCATAGTGACTGTACATACATATAACAACCAGCACCATGGATTACAGGCAACAGCTGCACTGAGCTAAAGGGTAGAGCTGCCACTTTCAAGGAGCGGGACACTTACTCAGATGCTTATAAGAAATCCCGCTATGCCCTTCAGACTAATCATCAAACAGGCAAAGCGTCAACACAGGACTAAGATTGAAACCTACTACACCGGCTCTGGTGCTCGTCGGATGTGGCAGGGCTTGCAAACTATTACGGACTACAAAGAGAAGCCCAGCCGTGAGCTGCCCAGTGACGCGAGCCTAACAGACAAGCTAAATTACTTCTATTTGCGCTTTGAGGCAAGCAACATTGAAGCATGCATGAGAGCACCAGCTGTTCCAGATGACTGTGTGATCATGCTCTCCATAGCCGATGTGAGTAAGACCTTTAACACTCCTGCTGTGTTCCGGTCGAATTGGACCGATTTGACAGGTTTTCTCTTTGAAAAATGTAGTTCATTTAATCTGATTGTCATAAGGTTCCATGACTTTGTCCACACAGGGCATCTGAACACACAGAATACTTTTTGGTGTTTTATTGAACTTTTGTACATCTGTGGTGTTCCCGGTAAAAAATGACCGGTCATTAGAAATGAATGGGTGTGACTACAATTACTGTGTACAAAATTGAGTTCAGTCACATGCCCATTCATTAGATGGACTGCCTCTCCCAGACCCCCACATGCATGTGTGTTTGAACACACACACTTACACCTCACTCCCCTTCTTGGCTTCCATGGCAACCCCCAAGGGAACCTTTCCCCAATAGAATCTTTCCTCCACGAGAATCACACCTGTTGGCATTCTCACAAACAATCGCAACATTGTTTTAAGAATATATAGAACTTTTCTCGCAGCTTTGGTATAAAAAGCTTTTTTGAGGCCTTGCTCACAATTCATTATGTGGCAGCACAATGACCAAACAATATACTGTATGTGAGGCTCTTGATCATATCTTTGATCATGACACTGGTGAGGAAGAGAGAGTTCTTGCTCAACTTTGACACAAAGTAGTCTGTGATAGATAGCACAATATGTTTTATCTGAGTATTTGTTATAGTCAAAATAATCCATACATTATACATTTTTTTAAAACCCAAAAACGAGTTGAATGAGCTCAGGTCAATGAGGCATACAGGGTAGCCTAGTGGTTAGAGCATTGGACTAGTAACCGGAAGGTTGCAAGTTCAAATCCCCGAGCTGACAAGGTACAAATCTGTCGTTCTGCCCCTGAACAGGCAGTTAACCCACTGTTCCTAGGCTGTCATTGAAAATAAGAATTTGTTCTTAACTTACTTGCCTAGTTAAATAAAGGTAAAAAAAGATCTAACACAACATTAGGTGATCATTTATGTATTTATAATCAGCTATAATGGGGCGGTCATTTTGGACCAGGAACACAGAATTCATTAACATGGAACGAACACAATCTGTAGACAGATCAACATTCACAAGGCCACAGGGCCAGACGGATTACCAGGACATGTACTCAGAGCATGCGCTGGCCAACTGGCAAGTGTACTCACTGATATTTTCAGCCTGTCCCAGACTAAGTCTGTAATACCTACATGTTTTAAGCAGACCACCATAGTCCCTGTGCCCAAGAACGCCAAGATAACCTGTCTAAATGACTACCGACCCGTTGCACTGACATCTGTAGCCATGAAGTGTTTTGAAAGGCTGGTCATGGCTCACATCAACACCATCATCCCAGAAACCTTAGACCCACTCCAATTTGCATAACACCCCAACAGATCCACAGATGATGCAATCTCTATTGCACTCCACACTGCCCTTTCCCACCTAGAAAAATAACACCTATGTGAGAATGCTGTTCATTGCCAACAGCTCAGCATTCAAATCAAATCAAATTTATTTATATAGCCCTTCGTACATCAGCTGGTATCTCAAAGTGCTGTACAGAAACCCAGCCTAAAACCCCAAACAGCAAGCAATGCAGGTGTAGATGCACGGTGGCTAGGAAAAACTCCTTAGAAAGGCCAAAACCTAGGAAGAAACCTAGAGAGGAACCAGGCTATGTGGGGTGGCCAGTCCTCTTCTGGCTGTGCCGGGTGGAGATTATAACAGAACATGGCCAAAATGTTCAAATGTTCATGAATGACCAGCATGGTCCAATAATAATAAGGCAGAACAGTTGAAACTGGAGCAGCAGCACGGCCAAGTGGACTGGGAACAGCAAGGAGTCATCATGCCAGGTAGTCCTGAGGCATGGTCCTAGGGCTCAGGTCCTCCGAGAGAGAGAAAGAAAGAGAGAATAAGAGAGAGCATACTTAAATTCACACAGGACACCGGATAAGACAGGAGAAGTACTCCAGATATAACAAACTGACCCTAGCCCCTCGACACATAAACTACTGCAGCATAAATACTGGAGGCTGAGACAGGAGGGGTCAGGAGACACTGTGGCCCCATCCAATGATACCCACGGACAGGGCCAAACAGGAAGGATATAACCCCACCCACTTTGCCAAAGTACAGCCCACACACCACTAGAGGGATATCTTCAACCACCAACTTACCTTCCTTACCAAGGCCGAGTATAGCCCACAAAGATCTCCGCCATGGCACAACCCAAGGGGGGGCGCCAACCCAGACAGGAAGATCACATCAGTGACTCAACCCACTCAAGTGGTTGGCCTGATCACAGACAACGATGAGACAGCCTATAGGGAAGAGGTCGGAGACTTGGCAGTGTGGTGCCAGGACAACAACCTCTCCCTCAATGTGATCAAGACACAGAAGCTGATCGTGGACCATTCTCATCGACCAGGGCTGTAGTGGAGCAGGTCGAGAGCTTCAAGTTCCTTGGTGTCCACATCACCAACAAACTATCATGGTCCAAACACACCGAGACGGTCGTGAAGAGGGCCCGACGAAGCCTATTCGCCCTCAGTAGACTGAAAAGATTTGACATGGGTCCTCAGATCCTCAATAGGTTCTACAGCTGCACCATCAAGAGCATCCTGACCGGTTCCATCACCACCTGGTATGGCAACTGCTCGGCATCCGAACACAAGGCACTACAGAGGGCAGTACATACATCCCGGTACATCACTGGGGCCAAGCTTCCTGCCATCCAGGACCTCTATACCAGGCGGTGGCAGAGGAAGGCCCTGAAAATTGTCAAAGACTCCTGCCACCACAGTCATAGACTGTTCTCTCTGCTATCGCATGGCAAGCGGTACCGGAGCGCAAGTCTAGGTCCAAAAGGCTCCAAGCCATAAGACTGCTGAACAGTTAATAAAATGGCTACCCGGACTATTTGCATTGACCCTTGCTGCTACTCGCTGTTTATTGTCTGTGCATAGTCACTTTACCCCTACCTACATGTACATATTACCGTAATTACCTTGACTTACCTGTACCCCTTCACATTGACTCGGTACCGGTACCGGTACCCCTCGTTATAGTTTTAATTTAATTTTGTAAATATTTTCTTAAGTCTTATTTTTCTTAACTGCATTGTTGGTTAAGGACTTTTAAGTAAGCATTTCACTGTAACTTTTTGTGTTCAGTGCATGTGACAAATAAAATGTGATTTGGCGTGCGTCTGTCCACAAGAGATTCATTTTAAAGATAATTGTGTCTCAAGATGAAATCCATGTTTTTGATACTGACTTTAGATATTTAATATTTTCCATGTTGTTGTGCACTGGGATGTAAAAGATGCACAGGTGTACTGTTGGAAGGATGTAGCATTTGCCGATTCTGAGTATGGAGTGGCAGGGTAGCCTAGTGGTTAGAGCGTTGGACTAGTAACCGGAAGGTTGCAAGTTCAAACCCCCAAGCTGACAAGGTACTGACCCTGAACAGGCAGTTAACCCACTTTTCCTAGGCCGTCATTGAAATAAGAAATAAGAATTAGGTTCTTAACTGACTTGCCTCGTTAAATAAAGATAAAAAATGAGTCAGAGTCACCGGTTGCTTATTATTATAGGAGTGGTCACTGGGTTCAAGATTTCTAAAGAGATGTAGTCTGGGGTGGTTTAGCCGCTGCCGCAAGAACACATACTGTGTCGGCGTGGGATGGGATACGGCCCACAGCCTTCATTTTTAATACATATGTTTAGCTACACGGATCCACGAGATCAGGATGGTAGTACGAGACTTAGTCACTGTATGATGTCTCTAGAAATGTAGAAGAAAAAAAATTGTAGAGTGGTGTAGTCCAACATTTTTCATCTTATTGAATGGAGACAGTGAGAGAGAGACAGGAAAGTTGGAAGAGGGTTTGTGTCAGAAGGGAGTGGGCAGGTGGCCTAAGGTGGTCGAGCGGTCTGTGCCGCAGCCTACGGTGTCGACATATGTTTGAATCCGGAACACTGCCCTTTGACACAACCTCTCTCTATCTTTCTCCACTGTCATCCTCTCTCTCTGTTCAATAAAGTCAGAAAATACCTACAAATATTTATAAAAGCTCCCAAGATCAGGATGTTAGTTCGTACTCGCTACACTGGCCATTGTGCGCATGTTGATTTTGTAAATTCCGACCAGACGAGATCCTGACATGCAGGTTAAAATACCAAAACCAACTATGAACCAACTATATTAATTTGGGGACAGGTGGAAACGCACATAAAACATGAATGGACATTAAAAGCTAGATAGCTGTTGCTAGCAGTTTGTCCTGAGGGATGAACATTGGGTTGTTATTTTACCTGATCATGTATTGTCCCCTTAGCTGTTTTCTTGTAGAATTTTGACTTGGCTCATACAAAAATGTTGTATTTCTTTACTCAGACAATTAATTCACAGATAAAAAGGAAAACCTAGTTAGTTTTTAGTTTGTAGTTTCAAATTAGTATCTCGTTTGTCTTTCAAGCAACCACGTGTGGCTGTATCTTTGTGAAAACCAATAAGGAGATGGGATGTCAACAGGGATGTCATATTGAGACTAAAGTCTCTTTTGCAAATGAGCCCCGTACAACACAAAAACATAAAAGTACACAATTTACACATAAGATACAAAACACAGTCAATTTAAAACAAACTTTCTTCATTATAAACATTCTCTGTCAATTGCCCTAGTAACACCAAGCATTTTGGAGATTATTCCAAACATAGGGTGCAAGGAAGTTAAAGGCTGGTTTACCTAACTCTGGACACACCAAAGGAGTCTCCAGAGTTAACCAACCCTGTGAAGTTAGGTAAGTTGGAAGCTTGTGGTAGAGGCGGGACATCTATTTTAGCATTTTGCATCGTAGATGTTGACCCGCACAAGCAGTTTGGATGAAATGATTGAATAACCCGTATTTGTTAATTTATTTTGTAACGTTCACGTACACAACTTGGCCATCGAGTCAGCATGTAACAGCATTGTGCTGCCTTATTTATAGACCATTCCAAGGCCTTTGACACTGTTGACCATCACACTCTCATTCAAAGGATGACTGAAATAGGCCTGGATCAGACTTCGTGCAAGTGGTTTGAGAATGATCTGTCAGATGGGACTCAGTGTGTGATTTCTGATGGTGTCAAGTCTAGTTTCCTGGATAGTACAAAAGGTGTACCGCAGGGGTCGGTACTGGGACCTGTTCTCTTTACTAGTTATATAAATAATATTGGTCTATCTGTTGAAACTTGTAATATTCATCTGTACGCAGATGACACTGTTATGTCTGCAATTGCCCCAAATGTTAACCAGTCTGTGACTTTGTTGCCTTGGTTGGTTTAACAGTTGTACTTAATGTGGCAAGACTAAATATACATTGTTCTCTAGTTCTCGCAAATATGTTTCAGATGAATGACATATTTATTCATTGGATGGTTCTCCCATTGATTTAATGTTTAAAGAACATGGATGAGCTAGTTAAAAAGCAAAGCTTCTTTTTTAGAAAAATATCTTGCTTCTCCCTAAGTAGCAGGAAGCAGATGGTAGAGTCAACTTTCCTGACAGTTCGTGACTATGGTGACACCATTTACCAGATTGCAGCAGCCACTACTCTTAAACCTTTGGATGCCGTCTACCATGGCGCCCTTCGCTTTATCACTTCATCCTGTATCAAAAGGTTGGCTGATCTTCATTAAAGTCCTGTAGATCACTTCACTATTCCCTTTTAGTTTATAAAGCTCTAATACACAAGCTTCCAACTTTCCTAACTTAATTGCTAACGTATAAAAGAATGAGCTACCGAACCCACTCACAGAATTGGTTAACTCTTGAGGTCCCTCTGGTTTCGACAAATTTAGGTAAATCCTCCTTTAGTTTTTGTGCCCCCCATTGTTGGAATAACCTACAAAATTCCTTGCATGTTGATTGCCTGGTGCCGCTAGGGCGGTTTAGGACTCTGGTGTTGAATGAATTAATTGAGGATGGCTGTTGTTTTGATTGATTGTAGTGGTTTATTTGTTACAAAAAACTCTCCCCTGTTTCTGAGAAAATGTTTGTACCCGGGGCACCATTGGGAATGAGACCTTGGTCTCAATTGGGCTAAGCTGAATAAATAAAAGTTCATAAAAATAATAAATAACAGTGACTACTTCATGCTGATATTTAGTGGTTACAGACTTTCTTTTGCTGGCTGTTGTTTATGATTGAACTGAATAGGACAGGGAAGGAACGAGGCAACATGGCGGAATTGGTGCACTATGACAAAAGTAGTATTTCACTATTGGTAACTGGCCCCCCTCATATAAATGATATTGATATGGTATTGCGATACGTGCGAGGCCCATGCTAACATGTAAAGAAAGGAGTTGGATGTTCTACCTTTAACACTTTTATCACATCAACATTTGTCTCTCTCTTTCCTCTATCTCTCTCTTCTGGCTGTTGTAGCTCTGTAAGCAGCTGTATGAAGTGATGACCAAGCTGGGAGAGCAACACTCTGACAAAATGTTCACCATACAGGGAGCGCCCAGGTGAGCAGTTTCCATATGTCAGCTTTAATATTGCAGATAGATTATGCGTTCTATCATTGTGATTGTCTGCATCATTTCCAAACTTCCACATATTTATTAATTTCCCCTAACCCTACCACCCCTCCCTTAATTGAAGTAAACGAATGGACAACAACACTTAGGTTTCTACTTCCAGCTTATACATACTAGAGGGCTGTTGTAATGCATGTGGGATCAAATTATATCAAAAAGGGTCCATCGGAGCTAATGAAACAGGATTTTATTGAGCTGTTCAACACCCTAAAAGGCCCTGAAAAGCAGCCGATTATCTCTGGTCCCATGCCGTCGCTGGGTCACGGCTGTGAAAGTTTCAGCAGGCTCTTAGCACTTCATATCTGGCTTAAAGACTAGTGCCACTCTGTTGGCATAACTTTTATTGACAATTTGAACACTTTTTGGAAACAAAAGATGCTCTACGCCAGGTATTCCCAAACTGGAGAACGGGGTACGCGCAATGCCGTCGGGGGTATGCCAAATACAAATGTGATTCACATTAAAAATATATATATTTACGCTACCGTTCAAAGGTTTGCGGTCACTTAGAAATGTCCTTGTTTTTGACATTTTTTAATTGATCAGAACTACAATGTAGACATTGTTAATGTTTTAAATGACTATTGTAGCTGGAAACGGCTGATTTTTTTTATGGAATATCTACATAGGCGTACAGAGGCCCATTATCAGCAACCACCACTCCTGTGTTCCAATGGCATGTTGTGTTAGCTAATCCAAGTTTATCATTTTAAAAGGCTAATTGATCATTAGAAAACCCTTTTTCAATTATGTTAGCACAGCTCAAAACTGTTGTCCTGATTAAAGAACCAATAAAACTGATCTTCTTTAGACTAGTTGAGTATCTGGAGCATCAGCGTTTGTGGGTTCGATTACAGGCTCAAAATGGCCAGAAACACAGACCTTTCTTAAGAAACAAAGACCTTTCTTATGAAACTCGCCAGTCTATTCTTGTTCTGAGAAATGAAGGCTATTCCATGCGAGAAATTGCCAAGAAACTGAAGATCTCGTACAACGCTGTGTACTACTCCATTCACAGAATAGCGCAAACTGGCTCTAACCAGAATAGAAAGAGGAGTGGGAGGCCCTGGTGCACAACTGAGCAAGAGGACAAGTACATTAGTGTCTAGTTTGAGAAACAGACACCTCACAAGTCGTCAACTGGCAGCTTCATTAAATAGTACCCTCAAAACACATCAACGTCTCAACGTCAACAGTGAATAGTTGACTCCGGGATGCTGGCCTTCTTGGCATTGTTCCTCTGTCCAGTGTCTGTGTTATTTTGCCCATCTTAATTTCTTCTTTTAACTAGGCAAGTCAGTATTTACAATGACGGCCTACACCGGCCAAACCCGGACGACTCTGGGACAATTGTGTGCCGCCCTATGGGACTCCCAAACATGTCCGGTTGTGATAGAGCCTGGACTCGAACCAGGGTGTCTGTGGTGACGCCTCTAGCACTGAAAGGCAATGCCTTAGCACTAAGGCAATGCCTTAGACCACTGCACCAATTTAATACATTTTAGAATAAGGCTGTAACGTAACAAAGTGTGGAAAAAGTCAAAGGATCTGAATACTTTCCAAATGCATTGTAGATGAGCTGGTTAAGAAGCTAATATTTAAAGTAGGCTTGTTCTACAGAAACAGATTGTGCCTTTCTCTAAGCAGTAGGAAGCAGAAAAGGTTGTCTGGACTAAAGACCCATAGATCTCTACATTACTCCCTATGCCCTACTTCATGAACTTCCATCTAACTGTGCTGTTGAAGTATAGACACCTGAGTTGCCTGATCCATTTACAGGATTGGTTCCTAGGGCCTGCACCGAGCTAGGTAAATCCGCTTTTAGTTTCAATGCACTGTATTGCTGGAACAAAATGTTAAATACATTTCATCTTGATGACCTGGTGCCATTCTGGCTATTTTAAAGTATTGACTGGGAACTTATTTGTGGATGAATGTTTTCTGGGTGATTTGTGATGTTTTATTTGTGCTTACGAAGTTTTATTTGTGGTTTTGTATTTTAATGTGTAGATATATTTATTTTGTGTATAATATGTATTTTATATTGTATTATACAGGGCACATTTGGAAAAGAGACCGTGGTCTCAATAATAATGTTTTCCCTGTCAAAATAAAGGTAAAATTTTAAAATATATATAAGGAAATCAGTCAATTGAAATAAATAAATTAGGCCCAAATCTATGGATTTCACATGACTGGGAGTACAGATACTTTAAAAAACCCTTAAGGGCGTGGATCAGAGTATCTGGTGTGAGCACCATTTGCTTCATGCAGCGCGACACATCTCCTTCGCATAGATTTGATCAGGCTGTTAATTGTGGCCCGTGGAATGTTGTCCCACTCCTTTTCAATGGCTGTGCGAAGTTGATGAATATTGGCGGGAACTGGAACACGCTGTCGTACACGTCAATCCAGAGCATCCCAAACATTCTCTGGATCAGATGTGCCCTTGAGCAAGGAACTTAACCCTAATTTGCTCCCGGAGTGCCGTACTACTATGGCTGACCCTGTAAAACAACACATTTCAATGCACCTATCCGATGTATGTGACAATATAAACTTCTTTATTTGCTATTCCGTCCAGGTCTCTCTTAAAAAATAGATCTTTAATCTGAGACTAACCTGGTAATATGAAGGTAAAATATTAATTTATTTTAAACCTCTTTGACAAACCTTTTAGCATTAGCTCATTTGTTAACATTGATCTTGTGTTGATTCCCAGGGGTCGCAATTAGAAGGTCCACACCCAATTCCAGTCATCTATGGATAATGTATTCTATTTAACCTCATTCCATTATGTTAATTTATTTAAAATACAAATTGCAACCCAACATCCAAAGGATTATGTGCACAGGGAATGTTTCTCACATATGCAACATTTAAATGTATTTTAATTTAAACTTTGCAAATGAACTAAATAGCTGCTTTCTATGAGTCTATCTGTGGACAGCAAGTTAGAGTATATTTACACAAATAGCATATCATATCCCAGTTTAATCCCAGCATTTGCACCCTCACCATTGTGCACTTTTCACATTTAATTGAAATGACAATAACAGTTTCACAAATATAGACAAGCCATATTCCTTGAGTTAGCCTTTCTCCTGTTGGCGCATGTGTTAATGAGTAAAAAAAATAATATATCTTCATTGTTTTATCCTCTTTACTTCAGTGATTCAGGACCTTTGCGACTCTCTCGGGCCCCCTCGCCACCGGACAGCGACAGTGACGAGAGCCCAGTGGACACTCCTAACCACATGCTGGCACCTGCCTCTCCCGGCCCGCCCCGGCCCAAATCTCCTTCAGGCCAGGTATGCCTTACCCCAATACACTCCTATTGACAGCCACAGGAATCTCGTACTTCAGTCCTGGATGCAGGTATTTGTTCCACCCTAGCACTAGCACACCTGGTTCAACTAATCAAAGCCTTTATGATTGGCTGATTAGTTGAATCGTGTGTTTTCCATTGGCTAGATCAACAAAGTCCACCCCTGTTGGTAACATGCTCTAACCAAACGCATGTAGCGCCAGACCAAAGTATTTCAGTATACTGTGTGACGCTCTAGGTCTACTCAGTTGTACACTATCCATGTACAATTACACCACCGCGAGTCTTCCTTTGACGTATGCTAACCAAACACCTGTTCAGTAGTTTATATTCATTTCCAGCTAATTCTGGTTCAACAAGAGATAATTAAATTTGAAGTCAAACTAATCAATGACAGCCTGTTTATTTGAGAATCAGATTTGTTTAACCCACTGTAGTTGTAGACGCAGTTTGAGATCATATTGACTTGTTATGGCTCTATTTCTTTCCCGCACACTTTGTATGTATTGTTATAATGGTGAGTAATAATCTCTCATGTGGTGTCACATTCATTTTTAAACACCATGGTTTAACTATACTAAGAGTAGTGTTATATTTAGGTTGCGATGTGTTGATAGTTATGAAGGTACTGTTTGTGAGTGTGTGTGTGTGTGTGTGTGTGTGTGTGTGTGTGTGTTTGTGCGAAGAGGAGTGTCTTAACAATCCAAAACACACTACCCCATGCAAATCTCCCTATAGGAACCCAAAACCCAGATGATTTTTGTTTCCCAAATGCCAGACTTAAATGCACTTGTTGTCTTGGATGCCAACAATAATGTTGTTCTTGGATGCCAACATGGAGAACAGTGCCTTCGAAAAGTGTTCAGACCCCTTGTCCTTTTCCACGCTTTATTCTGAAATTGATTTTTTTTAAATAATCCTGAGCAATCTACACACAATACCCCATAATGGCAGAAACAGAAATAACTTATTTACATAAGTATTCAGACTGTTTGCTATGAGACTCGAAATTGATCTCAGGTGCATCCTGTTTCCATTGATCATCCTTGAGATGTTTCTACAACTTGATTGGAGTCCACCTGTGGTACATTCAATTGATTGGACATGACTTGGAAAGGCACACACCTGTCTATATAAGGTCCCACAGTTGACAGTGCATGTCAGAGCAAAAACAAAGCCATGAGGTCGAAGGAATTGTCCATAGAGCTCCAAGAGAGGATTGTGTCGAGACACAGATCTGGGGAAGGATACCAAAAAATGTCTGCAACGTTGAAAATTCCCAAGAACACAGTCACCTCCATTCTTAAATGGAAGAAGTTTGGAACCACCAATACCCTTCCTAGAGCTGGCCGCCCTGCCAAACTGAGCAATCGGGGGAGAAGGGCCTTGGTCAAGGAGATGGCCAAGAACCCGATGGTCACTCTGTCAGAGCTCCAGAATTATTCTGTGGAGATTAGAGAATCTTCCAGAAGGACAACCATCTCTGCAGCACTCCACCAATGAGGCATTTATGGTAGAGTGGCCAGACGGAAGCCACTCCTCAGTAAAAGGCACATGACCATCCGCTTGGAGTTTGCCAAAAGGTACCTAAATACTTTTAGACCATGAGAAACAAGATTCTCTGGTCGGATGAAACCGATATTGAACTCTTTGGCCTGAATGCCAATAATCACGTCTGGGGGAAACCTGGCACCATCCATACAGTGAAGCATGGTGGTGGCAGCATCATGCTGTGGGGATGTTTTTCAGCGGCAGGGATAGGGAGACTAGTCAGGATCGAGGCAAAGATGAGCAGAGCAAAGTACAGAGAGATCCTTGATGAAAACCTGCTCCAGAGCACTCAGGACGTTCACCTTCCAACAGGACACCGACCTTAAGCACACAACCACGACAACACAGAAATGGCTTTGGGACAAGTCTCTGAATGTCCTTGAGTGGCCCAGCCAGAACCCAGACTTGAACCCAATTGAACATCTCTGAGGAGACCTGAAAGTAGCTGTGCAGTAATTCACCCCATCCAACCTGACAGAGCATGAGAGGCTCTGCAGTGAAGAATGAGAAGAACTCCCCAAATACAGATGTGCCAAGCTTGTGGCGTTAAACCCATGAAGGAGCGATGCTGTAATCTGTCGTGGAAATTCATGTATACTGAGAGAGACTTGGACAACTATTCAACCAATCAATCTCTATTTAACATTGATTAATTATTGCAATAATGAAACCATCGACCACACACTTTGAAGTGTGTGTTGCCGAGAGCTTAACCTTTACAGACATGCAGAGTTGTTTATATATCTGACACTAACAATGCTTAGTCATGGCTGGTTCCACACCTCCCATGCAGATTGTGGCATCATAAGTCACTCTGGGTTTATCCTGTCTTTATCTGCACCGGGTGGTGTTGTCTTATCCTCACCCTGGCTTAGTTTCTCAGATGCAAGGATGATTTTGAGACAATGATGGATTGTTCACTCTAGTTCCCTGCAGCTAATCTGGGCGTATGGTCACTAGAGATGGCTTGACCTGACAAATGAGTTAAAGACTGCATTACATAGACAAGAATGTGTTTTACTGGAGATAGCTTAGGAGTAGGAGACCATAAAAACACAGCATTAGCAGGACAAAAATGTCTTCCTATTTGTTAAGTATTCATTTCTAACTATTAATATCAAACAAACCAGTTAAATACAACTTTTCTGTCACAAATCGCTGCCAAAGGTCCTTCAAGAAAGTACTGAGTAAAGGGTCTGAATACTTATGTAAATGTAATAGTTCCAGGATTTTTTATTTTATAAATTAGCTCAAATTTCTAACAACCTGTTTTCGCTTTGCCATAATGGGGTATTGTGTGTAGATTGATGAAGATATTTTTTTTCATCAGTTTTAGAATAAGGTTGTAACGTAACAAAATGTGGAAAAAGTCGAGGGGTCTGAACACTTTCCAAAGGCACTGTATAGACTGCAGAACTCTCTGTGCATCGACGGTTCTACGATCCATACACCACCACCAGACTAACATTTATTTTGTACAGTTGTATCAACAATTTTTTGTGCTTTTGATGTATAGTTTCTGTTTTCCACACCTGACTACTTTTGAATATTAATTTTAACTCTACAAGGACCAGTCCAATCAAAGATTGCCTGTATTTCCCGTATCAAATTTGAACACAGCACAGTTTTTTTGGTAACGATTTTAGTTGTCTTCTCATGTTCACCTGTCCTTGGCTTTGTCTCTTTCCCTGCACATTGCATGTGATGTGCCATGGTAAGTTAGCATGTCACACTCAGTTTGTAGATCCCTGACTAGTATGAGTAGTAGACATATTTAGCATTAGCATGTTCACCTATCAGTGTTTCCTAAGGCATTCAGGGGTACTGTAGTATCTACTACACTACAGTATCTACTTCATGGTTATCTAACCATTGTTCATATTCTGATTAAAACCAACCAGAATGTATACAGTTTACGTACTACAGTCAATTATATTTTATGTATTCACATAGGATAAAAATGGATATGTTCTGTGAGCCCATTTAATTTGTAATGCCATATTGCCTTGGCAACCAAATTCTCCCTTAACCTCTTTAAGTACTCATGCAAGTCATACATATATGTCTGTAAAACATCTTCCAAGAGCAAGTTGTATAAGGTTCAGTGGTTATAAACAAATCTTGTCACTCTCCTATGATTGTCTAGATTGCCATAGTATAGTCACATGTTGAATACATGTACAGCACAGTCAATGATGATGTGAGATACAGGTGAATCAGTGAATTGCAGTATGTTTGACATGGAGTGACATTAACAACCCTAAGAATGTATCCACCACGGAACTAAATAGAACACTTCATAGGATATCTATGTTACCCAACACCAAAACTCTAATGCTTCTGGCAACCTTCTCCACCTCCCCAGTTCAAAAAGGGACCACCAGTGCCCCCGCCACCCAAGACCCCGACCAAGGAGCTGCACCAGGAGCAGATAATCGACTTGTTTGGGGGCCAGTTCTTACCCGCGGCTACGCCCTCGCAGGTCAGTCACATCCTGGGTCCAATTTCATCATTTTAACAAGGGATTCTTATGCTCTCCTTTCCTTGGACATGCATTGACATGATTGTATTCGTGAAAGCTATGCAGTGGAACTTTCCCATCTGTCTAGATGACCGTAGAGAGAGCGTTTTCATCACAATCCAGGGCCCGGTTTCCTGATAGAACTTAGTCTTACGAGTGTTTTAACGTTGCATCTTTCCTGCGACGGCCTAAGATGTAACGTGCGCTTCCCAAAACACCACACAGAGAGAAGGTTCGCTAAGTGCGTTATTGACGTATGTGTCGATACTGATAGGATCGAAAGAAAGGCAACGCTGCTCTCGGATCAGCTTTCTCCATTCAAATCTTACCTTAGTATTTGAATTATTCCACAATACTAATTACGGATCAGCTCTCAGAGAGGAATTATCACCTATTGGCTGCAAATATTGAGACGGCTTATTCTAATGCATACCCTATAATAATGCACTAAATCAAGATATGGCACATCATTGTGCACCTGTTAGGCTACACAACATGAAATATATTCAGGCAAAAATTATAGACATTAGCCAAATAGCAAAATAAAACTAAATTCAATGAAAACTAAATTGATTATTTCAATGTCATTTACATATATAGGCCTATGTTATCTCTACTGGAGGTTATTACATTTGTATTATTATTATTCTATATTTATTCAGGGAAACCCATTGAGAACAGGGTCTCATTCCCAGGGGTTTATTGATCACAACCAATACAATGTAAAACCAAACAGCAATCAATACAAAATACAACATTTATGGAAACATTTAGTCCTCAGCTACTACGTCCTCAATTTAACACCTTAAACTAGCGGCACTAGAACATCTAATTGTAATGAGTTCTGCAAATTGCTCCAGCAGTGAGGTGCATTAAAACTGAACGTGGAATATATCTAATTCAGTGGAGACCTGAGGAACCTCAAGAGTTAATCAATTCTGCGAGTGGGTTCGGTAGCTCATTCTTTTATACGTTAGCAATTATGTTAGGAAAGTTGGAAGCTTGTGTATTAGAGCTTTGTAAACAAAAAGGGAATAATGAAGTGATCTATGGGACTTTAATGAGGACCAGCCAACCTTTTGATACAGGATGCAGCACTGAGTATTAAAACTGTCACCTGTGATAAAGCGAAGTGCACTATGGTAGACACTTTCCAAAGGTTTAAGAGTAGTGGCTGCTGCATTCTGGTAAATTGTGTCACCATAGTCAAGAACTGGCAGGAAGTTGACTGTACAATCTGATTAGGGAGTGGCCATATCTATTTTTTTTTTTTTAATTGCTTTTTATCTAGGGGGAGGGGGTCTAAGCTGACATATGGAATTTTTAAAGATGGTCTTACCATGGATCATTTTGCTATAGGAATTTACATTTTAGGACCCAATTAGGTATACAGTGGGGCAAAAAAGTATTTAGTCAGCCACCAATTGTGCAAGTTCTCCCACTTAAAAAAGATGAGAGGCCTGCCATTTTCATCATAGTTACACTTCAACTATGACAGACAAAATGAAAAACAAAATCCAGAAAATCACATTGTAGGATTTGTTATGAATTTATTTGCAAATTATGGTGGAAAATAAGTATTTGGTCACCTACAAAGTATTTGGTCACCCACTACCAAAGCCTGTGGGCTCTTTTTCTCCGTGGCCAACGTGAGTAAAACATTTAAATGTGTTAACCCTCGCAAGGCAGCCGGCCCAGACGGCATCCCTAGCTGCGTCCTCAGAGAATGCTCAGACCAGCTGGATGGTGTGGTGTGTTTACAGACATATTCAATCAATCCCTATCCCAGTCTGCTGTACCCACATGCTTCAAGATGGCCACCATTGTTCCTGTCCCTAAGAAAACTAAGGTAACTGAACTAAATTACTATCGACAAGCGTAGCACTCGCATTCTGTCATCATGAAGTGCTTCAAGAGACTAGTCAAGGATCATATAACCTCCATCCTACCTGATACCCTAGACCCACTTTAATTTGCTTACCGCACCAATTTTTCCACAGATGACACAATCGCCATCACACTACCCGATCCCATCTGGACAAGAGGAATACCTATGTAAGAAAGCTGTTCATTGACTACAGCTCAGCATTTAACACCCTAGTACACTCAACTCGTCATTTAGCTAGAGACCCTGGGTCTCGACCACGCCCTGTGCAACTGGGTCCTAGACTTTCTGACGGGCCGCCCCCAAGTGGTGAAGGTAGGAAACAACATCTCTACCCGCTGATCCTCAACACTGGAGCCCCACAAGGGTGCGTTCTCAGCCCTCTCCTGTACTCCCAGGTCACCCATAACTGCGTGGCCATGCACGCATCCAAATCAGTCATCAAGTTTGCAGACAACGCCACAGTGGTAGGTTTGATTACCAACAACGACGAGACAGCCTACAGGGAGGAGGTGAGGGCCCTCGGAATGTGGTATCAGGAAAATAACCTCTCTCTCAACGTCAACAAAACAAATGAGATGATTGTGGAATTCAGGTAACAGCAGAGGTAGCACCCCCCAATTCACATCGACAGTACAGTAGAGAAGGTGTAAAGTTTTAAATTCTTGGGCGTACACATCACTGACAAACTGAAATGGTCCACACACACAGACAGCGTGGTGAAGAAGCCGCAACAGCGCCTCTTCAACCTCAGGAGGCTGAAGAAATTTGGCTTGTCACCTAAAACGCTCATAAACTTTTACAGATGCACAAGCGAGAGCATCCTGTCGGGCTGTATCACCGCCTGGCACGGCAACTGCTCTGCCCACAACCGCAAGGCTCTCCAGAGGTTAGTGCGGTCTGCACAGTGCATCACCGGGGGCAAACAACCTGCCCTCCAGGACACCTACAGCAGCCAATGTCACAGGAATACCAAAAAGATCATTAAGGACAACAACCACCCGAGCCACTGCCTGTTCACCCCGCTATCATCCAGAAGGCGAGGTCAGTACAGGTGCATCAAAGCTGGGACAGAGAGGCTGAAAAATAGCTTCTATCTCAAGGCCATCAGACTGTTAAAGAGCCATCACTAACATAGGGGCGGCAGCGTAGCCCAGTGGTTAGAGCTGTGGACTAGTAACCCGAACTGACAAGGTACTGCACACAGCTGCATACTGTTGTTCTGCCCCTGAACAGGCAGTTAACCCACTGTTCCTAGGCCGTCATTGAAAATAAGAATTTGTTTTTAACTGACTTAGTTAAATAAAGGTAAAATAAAAAATAGAGTGGCTGCTGCAGACTCAAATCTCTGGCCACTTTAATACATTTAATAAATGGATTTAATAAAGGTATCTCTAGTCACTTTAAATAACGCAACTTTAATAATGTCTACATATCCTACATTACTGATCTCAAAAGTTTATACTGCATTCTATACCATCTACTGCATCTTGCCTATGCCGCATGGCCATCGCTCATTCATATATGTATACAGTGTATGTACACATTCTTATTCACCCCTTTACATTTGTGTGTATAAGATAGTCGTTGTGAATTTGTAAGTGGAGTAATATCTAACAAGTATTCTGTCGGAACTAGAAGCACAAGCATTTCACTACACTCACATTAACATCTGGTATGTGACCAATACAGTTTGATTTGATTTGCATTGAGCTCCATACATTGACTGCTACTGTAGGCTGAATTATAGAGCAGCTATTTCTATGTTAAAATGTTCCGCGGTGCATTTTTTCCATTGCTTTTGATGGTAGTCCACTCTGGTAGGTCTACATTATGATCAAATAGCCACAGTAGCCTACTTGCTGTTAAAACTGTAACGTAAAGCGCTGGAAGTTGCACAGAATTGATTGCAAAGAAGACTAGCCTGCTCGGAACAGTAAACAAACAAAGGCGGGAGCTCCCCCCCCCCCCCCCTCTGTGCAAAACATACCAGTGGATCTGTACTCCACATCAGTGCTGGAGAGTGGTAAAGCAGCACTCACGGTGTACAGATTTAAAATAAAGACGTGTTTGCATCCTCAGCACCATGCATCCCACTGGATCGGGCACGTGAGCTTCATGAGAACCACATGAAAGAAGCTACAGCCGCCAAACAGGCTGCAAAGGCAGCAGATCCTGCTCTCCCTCTTCTCCAAGCACCACAGTTCCCACTCTGGGAAAAATAAGTCACAATGTCAAGTCGGCAGGTGCACACAAAACAAGGTCCATGAAATCTGTGTGCAGTGAAACCGTTTTGTTTGTGGGGCTTGTTCACACACAGCCCCAAAGCTGTACGCTGACTGTGGACCCGAAGCAAAAAGAGAAGACGCAATTGATTCATGTGTAAAGAAACAGCGATAAAGGAACAATACAGTATCTGATACAATCAACAAATGTTGTCATTAATATATTTTCACAAATATTTATTCATGCAATTAATCATTTACAATAGTTTATTCTCTATTTAGCAAGCATTTATTTATCAAGCATGTTTGCACATCTTGCAGGTTGACATGCATCTAATGCGTACGCTGAAGGGGATGCCTGACTCTAGCGGGTTATTTCATTCTGAAAGGCCAGGCGGTTCTAGTGTTAAACAGGGAACTCAAACAATTAGAGGGCATGATCCATGTCAATGATAGTTAAAACAACCCACCAGTCACTCAGTCGCAGCTCAGACAAAAAATGTTGCTCATTAAAATTGGGGCGAGTTGGTTTAGTTATCAGCTGAGTTAGACTTAGCGCAGTTCAAATATCTTTCAGCCCATCAGACTTGGCATCAACCAATACAGATTAAGATAACCCACTATTAATAATTTGAATTTAGCATAGTTAGACAGCAGGAATGACAATTTGTTAAGAGCACATAAGCAGGCAGAGGGAGAGCGATAAATTCCCTCTAGAGTCAAATGGGTGTTATTACTAGGGCTGTTGCGGTGACTGTATTATGGCCACACCTGCGGTCACACACGAGTCATGAAGACAGTCAAATTCAATGTGACCATTTAGTCACGGTAATTAGGCTTCTCCAAGCTCTGATGCTGCTGATGGTCATTACTAGCTTACTAAACTTCATAACTACCTGGTACTCAGCACTCTAATGTCCCTCTAATCACTGACATCAATGTAAATGTTTTCAAAAATCGAATCAAACACTTAACGAGAATCCATGAGGTCATGTTGTGCAACATTTCTATAGGCTATGCAATTGAGCGAGAAAACAGTGATGGCCTCTATTAAAAATAGGAGGATCCCATCAGCTTTCTATAGGCTAGGCCTACTATATTTATTTCTCAACTTTCCTTATATTAAGCACATTGCTTATCTATACAACAGGAGTATAGCCTACCTGGCTGGCATGAAAAATAACCACGGGAAAAATATCCTCCATTCGCTATTTAAATGGATAGATGACATGAATCATAGTCATTTAGCCTAGCCCATAGGCCTATATGTTTTAATAAGGTTTGTTTCACAACTAAAGTGGACAAATAACTTCTTAAAATTAAGCACATTAATCGGCTTGGGGTGTAAAGCCTAACTGGGATACATAAGCAGTGCGTGAGAGTCAAGCTTGGGGGAAATTATTTCACCATAAAAATGCACCTTTATAATAAAACCATTACATACATGAACACATTTACGGTCACTTTTGGTAATGGTGTTTTAACGCTAATGGAATGCTTATAGCCTACTGCCATGTGCGCTTTGCTGCACTTATAATGTGAAGAAATAACCTAATAGTTTGTCAACATTTTAAGATAAACGTTCTGATGTGTTGCATCAGCCACATTGTTTAAAAAAGTTTTTTTTGATGCTAGTGGTTGTCCCACAACTGTCCCAGACTATGTTTGGAATATTTATTTCTCGCACAGAATAGAATGGGTCAACTTTTGTACTATGGGGGATTGTAGATTGACATAGGCTAGTGGTTTTGCTGTTTGTTAAGCCTACTCATCTTGTTGGCTGACGAAAAGTAAATGTGGACAGTTCTTCCAATATCTTCATTATGCACCTCGGAATTGGTCTGCATCAGTGCCTTGTAGGCTGTGTGTGGATGCCAGCAAATGCTAAATGTGTTTATGTTAGTTAAGAGACTGACAGTTATTTGCTTGACATTCACCGGCTGATGAAATTTCGTGACCGCCACAGCCCTAATTTGAACACCGACTGCAATTCAAGCCTAATCGCCCACCGTCAGTGCCCAACCTCACTAATGCTCTTGTGGCTGAATGGAAGCAAGTCCCCACAGCAATGTTCCAACATCTAGTGGAAAGCCTTCCCAGAAGAGTGGAGGTTGTTATGGCAGCAAAGGGGGACCAACTCCATATTAATGGCCATTATTTTGGAATTAGATGTTCGAACAGCACGTGTCCACATCATTTTAGTCATGTGTTGTATGTTTAGCTGTGCTCTTCTGTGTATAAAGTGACACGGTAGGGAAAAAACGCATCTAAGGACACGCTTAGCTATTCTAAGAATGTTCTGAGGCAGTTGGTAAATAACTAACATTTTCAAGTGCAACTTTAGTAACTATGGTTTTGGGGAAACAGCTCATAGATTTAACGATGCTCCTACGAATGTTCTACTGATGGACTTAGCCTTAAGATGTTTTGGGGAAACGGGCCCTGAACTGTTCAGTAGACTCCACAACAGACCACTTCAATAGCCACAAGTCACAGTTGTCTTCTTTTGTGTCTATACTTGGCTTTGTGCATGCAACTATCTGGCTTTTTCAAAGTATTCAAACTGGGCACTAAACTACTCTCGACAACTACCTAAGATGCAGAGGTCTCCACTAGCATGCCCCGTTATTATTCCATCTATTACAGTACTGTTTGCTCCTGGTCCTGGTGGGTCACAGTGTTTGGAGGTTTTCCACCAGTGGGATATATTAAACATGTATTGTTTTAGAGGGGAGGGGTCAAGGGTTTATTAAGAGAGTGCCGTCAAGATTACAAATCCCTTATAAACTACAAAGTATACAAATAACCTGGGGCCATATGAAGCGTCTCAAAGTAGGAGTGCTGTTCTAGGATCAGTTTTGCCTTTGAGATCACAATGAATAAGATTACAAAGACAGGGAGGATGAACCTGATCCTAGATCAGCACTCCTATTCTGAGATGTATGACAGATACTGCTCCTGATCTCAAATGTTTAGCCTTTCAGTACGGTTGTGTTAGAGAGCTGTTAACTCAACCAACACTTGAATTCTATTATTTTCAGCCAAATGAAAGACCCGGAGAATCTCTCCTGGATCTGGACTTTGATCCATTCAAGCCTGACGGCAACACCACTATCGGACAGGCTGCACCACCCATAACACAGGTCCATTTATCTCCATTTTCATCTATTATACCACAATGCTATGTTATCTGTCTTAAATGTATCTTATATTCAGCTTTAAATGTTTCTGTACACTAGATGATGTATATCGCTGTTCTCTCTAGTAATATACGTGCACACCAATAGAGCACATAGAGTGCTCGTCATTCATAGTGAATAATCACGTGTTTTGTTCTACAGCAACTACCCTGGGATTTGTGGACAGTAAGTACAGTAATGTCCTACTTGATTGATTCGTTGGTTGATTGGTTGCTTGATGAGATTTATAACCTTGATGTATGAGATAGTCATTAGTTAGTTACAATACACTATAATAATATATATTATACCTAGATATGTTAGAGAATTAAGTATACATTGAATTTTTTATACTCTGAATTTTGAAAAAGACAAGACTAGAACCCATTTTACATGTCCCCATTTAGCACGGATCTTTATTCAAGTGTTTCAATCAAGTAAAAAATTAAGAAAAAACATTGAGCAAAAGCTATCAGTCTCAACACGTAGGACTCCTGACCTCTACTAGCTTTGATTGGCATGGTGATATGCATGCTCAGTAGACTAAATAAAAACAAAGTAGCCATTTTGTGGCTTTTGTTATGCCAAATGTTTTTTCTCCCATGCAACAGTATTTAAGACTACCAAATAGCAGACTGCAAGTTAAGTTCCAAGCAATTAACTTGCCCCTGTCTTATTCTTATGCTATTCCATGTATATTTTTATTACAATCTGTATGTGTAACGATGAATGAAAGTTATATTTAACTTTGTTCTTATTGATAATAAAGTAGTATACTACTTTTACAGTAGTATACTGATGAATATGACATTAAATACAAATGTTTTTTTCCCCAGGGAAATGCTGAACCTGCGCAGCCTGTACGTAATACACCTGACTTCCAAATCATCAAAATCCCTTTTGGCAAATATTTACGTGCCTTGATTTCAAAATGTTAATATCTGTGACCTCTGGTCGTACCTGTCATCAAGCCAGTAGTTTGATACCTGTATGTTTTTCACTCTTTTCGTCACAATCCAGAACTGTTCACTAGACTCCACCACAGACCACTCCATTAGCCACAATCCACAGTCACAATTGTCTTCTTTTGTGTCTATGCCTTGTCTTCTTTCTTTACCTCTGCCAATTATTTCACCTTCTCTCTCTGTCCTCTTGTGATAAACACTCTCTGTGCTCTCTTTACCTTACCTTCACGCACCGGCTTGGTCCTTCCAGATGGATTCTGGGTCTATGAGTACTGTGGGTGTGGAGGAGGATGGGGGCGGCGGTGGCGAGGCCCCGAACACTGCTGACTTTAACCCTGGGTTCCCCGCATTCCCCGAGCAGGCGGGAGACCCCAGCTTCGCCACCGACTGGGCTGCTGACTTCGGCTCGGCCCCGGCAAAAGGAGACTCTGTCCCGTCTGCCACCGAGGCGGCAGCCGGCGAGGTTCCAGCGACCACAAGGCAGGACGAGGCCCAAGGCTGGCCTGCAGCGGACGGCTGGGGCGGGGAGGCAGGGGAGGCAGCAGCAGCAGAGCAGCCACAGGGGGCCGAAACGGCCGCAGCTGGAGACGAGGTTAGCGGCTGGGATCCCAACCCCCAACTTACCCCCAACTGTGATCCTTGTGCAGTGGGGGGCGACCAGCAGGCCCAGCAGGAGCCGGGGCAGGGGCCACCAGAGGCAAGATCATGGGGATGGGGAGAGGCAGGGGAGGCAGGGAAAGGAGAGGCAGGGTCAGGAGAGGGATGGGAGGCAGGGTGGGGAGCAGGTCAGGCAGATTCAGAGGGAGACGAGGCAGGTTGGAGAGATCGTCGCAAATCCACACCGGGCCTGCGCATCACCAACGAGCATGGCCAGATTATTGAGGACACCCCTGAAGGCAGCGAGCCTGGCCTGTACCTGGTCCGGCCGGCCGGCAGACAAGGTTTCGGCTCAGAATATGAGACGACGGAGGAGTGGGGGGACTCAGTGGTGCAGAACGGAGGATGGGCCAGCACTGACGATGAACTGGATTCCGCCGCAGACCAGGGTTTCACAGACCGTAGCACAGCCCAGGGAGGCTTCGCAGACTGGGCTTCAAGTGATCGGGCCACCCCTTTACAGGAGGAGAAGGCTCTGGCAAGCGATGCAGGGTTCGCAGCTGACTGGGCCCAACCAATAGAACAGGCACCAACGCAGTCTGCCGAAACAGGAACAGCATTTGCGGATCCAACCAGTGTCCCAGAACAGGGCTCAACCGGTGATCAGGTGATCCATTTTGGGACCGATCCTTTTGTGGAGATCCCTGGGGAAGGTGGTTTTGAGTCTGACCCCTTTGCAGAGACGCCTGGGGGATTTGCCTCAGATCCTTTTGCGGAGACTCAGAGGGAAGGCGGGGGAGGGGATTTTGTGTCTGATCCTTTTGCGGAAACTCATGTGGGAGGGGGATTTGAGTCTGGTCCCTTTGCCGTAACTCAAGGGGGAGGTGGGGAAGTTAGATTTGCGACAGACCCATTCGCAGAGACGACCGGGGAAGTTGGGGCAGGGTGGGCGGCAGACCCTTTCGCTAACAATGGTTCAGTCCAGTGGGCAGGTTTCCCCGCTCCCTCCGCAGAGACAGGGGGCGCCACCACCGACAGCGGGTCCTGGCAGGAAGTCAGCGACAGCAGTGGCTTCTTCTCCTCAGGGGGTGACGGCAGCCAGGCAGGGGACCTCTTCGCCTCCTTTCCCGGGCCAAGAAGCGAAGCAGTAGCTAAGGAAGGAGTCGTCCGCCGAGCTCACAAAGAGCCTGATAACTCGGACCTGTCCGAAGACGAGGTCGCGAACAGGAGATACGGAAAGTTGTACCAAGAGATAGATACAGAGAAGGAAGAGGTACCTGACTTCCTCCCCCCTCTACGTAGAGAATAGCGTAGAGTAGTCTAGAGCAAACAGAATCCCCTCTTCCTTATTTTCCCTCCCACAGATGTACAAATAATAAAATAAAAAGTGCTGTCCCGCAACCCTACCTGGATCCTGCAGCGCCACAGAATCCCAGTCCTCTTCTCCTCTCTCTCCTCTGCTTGCTTGTCTGCTTGTCGGTTCCACTTTGTCAATTTTATAAAAAAACATTCCATCACTTGCCGCAAAATTAAAACACATTTCAAAGCAGCCATGCCAAAAGCCTCCCATACTAATTGTGTGTCTGTGATTTGATTTAGGTGACCAACAATGCATTTAACGGATTTCCCCAGGTAATTAGTCTCGACCAAATTTCTATTTTAGTGATCACAAGATGATATTGAGAAAAGGATTCATCGCTGCCTTGTTAGTTAGAGCAGATGCTTTGTCATTAAAAAACTAAAATATAATATGGTAGCGGACAGGATCAAGTTGGATCACTTGCAACAGATCATTAGGAGGAGATGTTACCATTTTTTGGTTTAAGTTAATCTCCATTTGTGTCGCATATTTTTTTCGTATTTCATCCTGTGAATGCAATTACTTGTTAAAACTGACCATAAATATTATACACTATATATATACAAAAGTATGTGGACACCCCTTCAAATTCGTGGATTTAGCTATTTCCGTCACACCCGTTGCTGACAGCTGTATAAAATCGAGCACACAGCCATGCAATCTCCATAGACAACATTTGGAGTAGAATGGCCTTACTGAAGAGCTCAGCGACTTTCAACGTGGCATGCCACCTTTCCAAACAAGTCAGTTGTCAAACTTCTGCCTTACTAGAGCTGCCCTGGTCAACTGTAAGTGCTGTTATTGTGAAGTGGAAATGTCTAGGAGCAACAACAGCTCAGCCGCGAAGTGGTAGGTCACACAAGCTCACGAAGCATGTAGTGCGTCAAAATCATCTGTCCTCGGTTGCATCACTCATTACCGAGTTCCAAACTGCCTCTGGAAGCAACTTCAGCACAAGAACTGTTCGACGGGAATTTCATAAAATGGGTTTCCATGGCCGACCAGCCCCACACAAGCCTAATCTCACCATGCGTGTTGACAAGCATTGGCTGATGTGGTGTAAAGCTTGCCGCAATTGGACACGTTCTCTGGAGTGATTAATCACGCTTCACCATTTGGCAGACAAATCTGGGTTTGGCGGAAGCCAGGAGAATTCTACCTGCCCGAATGCATAGTGCCAACTGTAAAGTTTGTTGGAGGAGGAATAATGATCTGGGGGTGTTTTTCATGCTTCGGACTAGGCCCCTTACTTCCTGTGATGAGAAATCTTAACTTTACAGCATACAATGACAGTCTAGACGATTCTTTGCTTCCAACTTTGTGGCAACAGTTTGAGGAAGGCCCTTTCCTGTTTCAGCATGACAATGTCCCTGTGCACAAAATAGAGGTCCATTCAGAAATGGTTTGTTGAGATCAGTGTGGAAGAACTTGACTGGCCTGCACAGAGCCCTGACCTCAACCCCATCGAACACCTTTGGGATAAAGTGGAACGCCAACTGCAAGCCACACCGAATCGCCCAACTTCAGTGCCCGACGTCACTAATGTTCTTGTGGCTGAATGGAAGCAACTCCCCGCAGCAATGTTCTAACATCTAGTGGAAAGCCTTCCCAGAAGAGTGGAGGCTGTTATAGCAGCAAAAGGGGGGACCAACTCCATATTAATGCCCATGATTTTGGAGCGAGATGTTCGACGAGAAGGTGTTCACATACTTTTTGTCATGTAGTTTACTTACTTGCAGATTAGTTTAAACAACTGAAGTATTTAAATTAGGTATAAAGTGACGTTAGAAGATTGTAGGCCGCAAAAGCTTGTATAACAAAGTAACTTCAATAATATTCCCCAATTTGAAAAAGTAACAAGTAACGCATTACCCCGAATACTGGTTGCAATTGACCCATAACATTGAACTTCCAGTTATATAAAAAGCAGTTCCTGTTGTGCATAAAGAAGCTAAAGACTGTCTTAGTAGTAGAATAGTATGAAGTTTACATGGTTGTAGCATTTAGGGATATTACAATAAACGAGAACTAAACTACAGTTTTGTAAACTAACCAGGTATGTAAAAAAAACAAGTTGGGTAAACTTATGCTAACAACAATAATGTAGTTGGGCAAATTTGCTAACAACGCGAATATAGTGTAATTGCTGCAAAAACTTCACTGTTTAAAAAGGTGGATAAACTATGCTTACATTAGTTTACCCTTCACTCTATCCCGGTTACAAACACTTTGTCAATCCCTCACTAATACTCTCCCCAAAATTATCCCATCATAATTTACCTTTCAAAACTAACATTGTATATGCTCTGATATTTTATTACTGCTGGTTTGCTGCCAGTATAGTTTTAACTTTCTCCCTCTCTTTCTCTTTCCACCAACTTATCTTAAAGATGGAAGCAACAGCCCCAACATTTGTTGCAGATTTTGATAAGCTGGTAAGTCAAGTGTCAATATGACAGATGTTTTTGCTCTTCCATTACTAACTTTTATGTCCTTATATTTGCTTTATTATGTATGTACGTATGTATGTATGTATGTGTGTGTGTGTGTGTGTGTGTGTGTGTGTGTGTGTGTGTGTGTGTGTGTGTGTAAACTCAGCAATTAAAATAAATATCCTCACTGTCAAATGCGTTTACTTTCAGCAAACTTAACATGTGTAAATATTTGTATCAACAACTGAGACATAAACTGAACAAGTTCCACAGACATGTGAATAACAGAAATTGAATAATGTGTCCCTGAACAAAGGGGAGTAACAGTCCGTATCTGGTGTGGCCACCAGCTGCCTTAAGTGCTGCAGTGCATCTCCTCCTCAGGGACTGCACCAGATTTGCCAGTTCTTGCTGTGAGATGTTACCTCACTCTTCCACCAAGGCACCTGCTATTTCCCGGACATTTCTGGGGGGAATGGCCCTAGCCCTCACATTCCGATCCAACAGGTCCCAGACGTGGTCAATTGGATTGGGATCCGGGCTCTTCGCTGGCTATGGCAGAACACTGACATTCCTGTCTTCCAGGAAATCACACACAGAACGAGCAGTATGGCTGGTGGCATTGTCATGCTGGAGGGTCATGTCAGGATGAGCCTGCAGGAAGGGTACCACATGAGGGAGGAGGATGTCTTCCCTGTAACGCACAGCGTTGAGATTGTCTGCAATGACAACAAGCTCAGTCCAATGATGCTGTGACACTGCCCCAGGCCACCTCCAAAGCAATCCCGCTCCAGAGTACAGGCCTCAGGTGTAACGCTCATTCCATCGACGATAAACGCAAATCTGACCATCACCCCTGGTGAGACTAAATTGCTAAGAAACTGAAGATCTCGTACAACGCTGTGTACTACTCCCTTCACAGAACATCGCAAACTGTCTCTAACCAGAATAGAAAGAGGAGTGGGAGGCCCCAGGGCACAATTGAGCAAGAGGACAAGTACATCAGTGTCTAGTTTGAGAAACAGACGCCTCACAAGTCCTCAACTGGCAGCTTTTGTGTTTGTGTAATGGTGTGGGGAATGTTTTCCTGGATTTCCACAGGAAAACGTTCCCCACACCATTCCCCACACTTGATGCCAATTGAGCAAAGTTTTCATGCCCCAAAGAATTCAGGCTGTTTTAGAGCCAAATGGGGATCCGACCCGGTTCTACACAGAACAAAACTATAAACGTAACATGTAAGTTTCGGTTTCAACTGTACCCTGCTCTACCACCATCACCACATGTGATAATACATAGCCTCATGTCACAAGGATCTGTACACAATTCCTGGAAGCTGAAAATGTCCCAGTTCTTCCATGCCTGCATACTCATCAGACATGTCATCCATTGATCATATTTGAGATGCTCTGGATCGACGTGCACAACAGCGTGTTCCAGTTCCCGCCAATATCCAGCAACTTCTTACAGCCATTAAAGAGGACTTGGACAACATTCCACAGGCCAAAATCAACAGCCTGATCAACTCTACGTGAAAAAGATGTGTTTTGCTGCGTGAGGCAAATGGTTGTCACACCATGGTTGTCTGATCCATGTACCTACCTTTTTTTAAGTATATGTGGCCAACAGATGCATATCTGTATTCCCAGTAATGTGAAATCCATAGATTAGGGCCTAATGAATTTATTTCAATTGACAGATTTTTAAAAAATATAACTGTAACGCAATAAATTCTTTGAAATTGTTGCATTTATATTTTTTGTTCAGTGTAGATGTGTGTACCTAATAAACCTGCCTCTGTGTGTGTGTATATATATCTATTAAAATACTATTCCCTCAACAGCATTAAATAGATATACATACACACAGTCGAAGTCGGAGTTTGAAGGTAGGCCTTGAAATACATCCACAGGTACACCTCCAATTGACTCAAATGATGTCAATTAGCCTATCAGAAGCTTCTAAAGCCATGACATCATTTTCTGGATTTTTCCAGGCTGTTTAAAGGCACAGTCAACTCAGTGTACGTAAACTTCTGAATTCTAAGTGAAATAATCTGTCTGGAATTTTTTTTGTAAAAATGACTTGTCATGCACAAAGTAGATGTCCTAACCGACTTGCAAAAACGATAGTTTGTTAACAAGAAATTTGTGGAGTAGTTGAAAAACAAGTTTTAATGACTCCAACCTAAGTGTATGTAAACATCCGACTTCAACTGTAGATATATATGTAATACTGTTGAGGGAATAGTATTTTAATGAGTCAATTAGGGCTTCACTTCAGATATTTATTTACATTTTTTGGTGACCCCATTCCGTTACAGTGTTGTGTTTGTGTACTGTCATCAAATCAAACTTTATTTGCCACATGCGCCGAATACAACAAGTGTAGACTTTACAGTGAAATGCTTACTTACAAGCCCTTAACCAACAGTGCAGTTCAAGAAAAATAAAATATTTACCAAGTAGGCTAAAATAAAAAGTAACACAATAACGAGGCTTCTCGGGGCACCGGTACCGAGTCAGTGTGCAGGCTAATTGAGGTAATCTGTACGTGTAGGTGGGGGGCGAAGTGACTATGCATAGGTAACAAACAAACAGCGAGTAGCAGCTTTGTACAAGAGGAGATTCATGTAAATTGCCCAGTGGCGATTTTTATGAATTGTTCAGCAGTCTAATGGCTTGGGGGGAGAAGCTGTTGAGGAGCCTTTTGGTCCTAGACATGGCGCTCCGGTACCGCTTGCCGTGCGGTAGCAAAGAAAAGAGTCTATAACTTGGGTGACTGGAGTCTGACAATTTTATGGGCTTTCCTCCGACACCGACTATTATAAAGGTCCTGGATGGCAGGAAGCTTGGCCCCAGTGATGTACTGGGCCATTCGCAGCGCCTTACGGTCAGATGCGAGCAGTTGCCATATCAGGTGGTGATGCAACCGGTCAGGATGCTCTCAATGGTGCAGATATAGAACCTTTTGAGGATCTGAGGGCTCATGCCAAATCTTTTCAGTCTCCTGAGGGGAACAGGTTTTGTCATTCCCTCTTCACAACTCTCTTGGTATGTTTGGACCATGATGGTTTGTTGGAACTTGAAACTCTCGACATGTTCCACCACAGCCCGTCAATGTTAATGGGGGCTTGCCCGCCTTTTCCTGTAGTCCACGATCAGCTCCTTTGTCTTGCTCACATTGAGAGAGAGGTTGTTGTCCTGGCACCACACTGCCAGTTCTTTGACCTCCTCCCTATAGACCGTCTTATCATTGTCGGTGATCAGGCACTGTTGTCCTCAGCAAATTTAATGATGGTGTTGGAGTCGTGTTTGGCCACGCAGTCGTGGGTGAACAGGGAATACAGGGGGGGCACAGCTGAGGGGCCCCAGTGTTAAGGATCAGCGTGGCAGACGTGTTGTTGCCTACTCTTACCACCTGGGGCCGTCCAGTCAGGAAGTCCAGGATCCAGTTGCAGAGGAAGGTGTTTAGTCCCAGAGTCCTTAGCTTAATGATAAGCTTCGTGGGCACTATGGTGTTGAACGCTGAGCTGTAGTCAATGAAGAGCATTCTCTCATAGGTGTTCCTTTTGTCCAGGTGAGAAATGGCGGTGTGGAGAGCGATTGAGATTGCATCATCTGTGGATTTGTTGGGGCAGTATGCGAATTGGAGTGGGTCTAGGGTGTCCGGGAGGATGCTGTTAATTTGAGCCATGATCAATCTTTCAAAGCACTTCATGTCTACTGATGTGAGTGCCACGGGGCGGTAATCATTTAGACAGGTTACCTTCGCTTCCTTGGGCACAGGGACTATGGTGGTCTGCTTGAAACATGTTGGTATTACAGACTATGTTAGGGAGAGGTTGAAAATGTCAGTGAATACACTTGACAGTTGGTCAGCGCATGCTCGGAGTACACTTCCTGGTAATCCGTCTGGCCCAGCAGCTTTGTGAATGTTGACCTGTTTAAAGGTTTTGTTCACATCGGCTACAGTTAGTGTTATCACACAGTCATCCAGAACAGCTGGTGCTCTTGTGCATGCTTCTGTGTTGCTTGCCTCAAAGCAAGCATAAAAGGCATTTTGCTCGTCTGGTAGGCTCGCATCACTGGGCAGCTCACGTCTGGGTTTCCCTTTTGTAGTCCATAATAGTTTTCATGCCTTGCCACATCCGACGAGTGTCAGAGCTGGTGTAGTAGGATTCAATCTTAATCCTGTATTGACGCTTTGCTTGTTTGATGGTTCGTCTGAGGGCATAGCGGGATTTCTTATAAGCGTCCGGATTAGTCTCCAGCTCCTTGAAAGTGGCAGCTCTAGCCTTTAGCTTGATGCGGATATTTCCTGTAATCCATGGCTTCTGGTTGGGATATGTACATACACTCACTGTGGGGACGAGGTCATCGATGCAGTTACAATGAAGCCGATAACTGAGGTGGTGTATTCCTCAATGCCATTGGATGAATCCCGGAAGATATTCCAGTCTGCTTGCAAAACAGTCCTGTAGTATATCATCTGTGTCATCTCACCACTTCTGTATTGTGCGAGTCACTGGTACTTTCTGCTTTAGTTTTTGCTTGTAAGCAGGAATCAGGAGGATAGAATTGTATTCAGATTTGCCAAATGTAGGGCGGGGGTGAGCTTTGTATGCTTCTCTGTGTGTGGAGTAGAGGTGGCCTAGGATTTATTTATTTTTTTGGTTGCACATGTTACATGCTGGTAAAAATTTGGTAAAACTGATTTAAGTTTGCCTGCATTAAAGTCCCCGGCCACTAGGAGCCCCGCTTCTGGGTGAGCATTTTCTTCTTTGCTTATGGCAAGAGTTGGTTGAGAGCGGTCTTAATGCCAGCTGTGCTTTGTGGTGGTAAATAGACGGCTATGAATAATACAGATGAAAACTCTCTTTTTATAGAGTTGGTTGAGAGCGGTCTTTGTGCCAGCTTCGCTTTGTGGTGGTAAATAGACGGCTACGAATAATACAGACGAGAACTCTCTTTTTAGATAGTGTGTTCTACAACTTATCATGAGGTACTCTACCTCAGGCAAGCAATACCTCGAGACTTCTTCAATATTAGACATTGCGTACCAGCTGTTATTGGCAAAACGACACACACACCCGTCCCTCGTCTTACCAGAGGTAGCGTCTCTGTTCTACCGGTGCATGGAAAATCCCGCCACCTCTATATTGTCTGTTTCTTCGTTCAGCCACGTCTCAGTGAAACATAAGATGTTACAGTTTTTAATGTCCCGTTGGTAGGATCATCTTAATAGTAGGTCATCAATTTTATTTTCTTACGATTGCACGTTAGCAAGGAGAATGGAAGGCATTGGGAGTTTACTCGCTCGCCTCCGACTTCTCAGAAGGATCCCCAATCTGCGTCCTCTTTTCCGGTGTCTTTTCTTCACGTAAAAGGCGTGAATCTGGGCCTGTTCTAGTGAAAGCAGGATATCCTTCTCGTCAGACTCGTTAAAGGAAAAAGTTTCTTCCAATCCGTGGTGAGAAATCGCTTTTCTGATGTCCAGAAGTTATTTTCGGTCATAAGAGACAATATCAGCAACATTATGTACACAATGAGTAAAAAAATAAGTTTCACAAAAAGAAACAAAAATAACAGAATTGCAGAATTGGTTGGGAGAATGTAAAACGTCAGCCATGTTCTTCGGCGCCATCTTCACATTCATTCAGTTGTATTTGTTAAAGCTGCAATATGTTAGTTTTTGGTTGACCCTTCCAAATTCACATGAGATCTGTCATTCTCATTGAAAGCAAGTCTATGACGCTTTAGATCTGTTCTATGTGCGCTATTTCTATGTTTCACGTTCCTACGGTAATGTTTTGCCACTTTTATTTTCGATTTTGTACACCAGCTTCAAACAGCAGAAAATAAAATATTTTGGGTTATGGAAAATATATTTCACAGCGGTTTAGACGGTACAATGTTTTTTGACGCAATGACTGAAATTTTGCAACCAGGAAATGGCGGAGTGATTTCTGCATAGTGCATCTTTAAGTGCAGTTTTGGATGTGTTCACACTTACAGTGCCTTGCGAAAGTATTCGGCCCCCTTGAACTTTGCGACCTTTTGCCACATTTCAGGCTTCAAACATAAAGATATAAAACTGTATTTTTTTGTGAAGAATCAACAACAAGTGGGACACAATCATGAAGTGGAACGACATTTATTGGATATTTCAAACTTTTTTAACAAATCAAAAACTGAAAAATTGGGCGTGCAAAATTATTCAGCCCCCTTAAGTTAATACTTTGTAGCGCCACCTTTTGCTGCGATTACAGCTGTAAGTCGCTTGGGGTATGTCTCTATCAGTTTTGCACATCGAGAGACTGACATTTTTTCCCATTCCTCCTTGCAAAACAGCTCGAGCTCAGTGAGGTTGGATGGAGAGCATTTGTGAACAGCAGTTTTCAGTTCTTTCCACAGATTCTCGAATGGATTCAGGTCTGGACTTTGACTTGGCCATTCTAACACCTGGATATGTTTATTTTTGAACCATTCCATTGTAGATTTTGCTTTATGTTTTGGATCATTGTCTTGTTGGAAGACAAATCTCCGTCCCAGTCTCAGGTCTTTTGCAGACTCCATCAGGTTTTCTTCCAGAATGGTCCTGTATTTGGCTCCATCCATCTTCCCATCAATTTTAACCATCTTCCCTGTCCCTGCTGAAGAAAAGCAGGCCCAAACCATGATGCTGCCACCACCATGTTTGACAGTGGGGATGGTGTGTTCAGCTGTGTTGCTTTTACGCCAAACATAACGTTTTGCATTGTTGCCAAAAAGTTCAATTTTGGTTTCATCTGACCAGAGCACCTTCTTCCACATGTTTGGTGTGTCTCCCAGGTGGCTTGTGGCAAACTTTAAACAACACTTTTTATGGATATCTTTAAGAAATGGCTTTCTTCTTGCCACTCTTCCATAAAGGCCAGATTTGTGCAATATACGACTGATTGTTGTCCTATGGACAGAGTCTCCCACCTCAGCTGTAGATCTCTGCAGTTCATCCAGAGTGATCATGGGCCTCTTGGCTGCATCTCTGATCAGTCTTCTCCTTGTATGAGCTGAAAGTTTAGAGGGACGGCCAGGTCTTGGTAGATTTGCAGTGGTCTGATACTCCTTCCATTTCAATATTATCGCTTGCACAGTGCTCTTTGGGATGTTTAAAGCTTGGGAAATCTTTTTGTATCCAAATCCGGCTTTAAACTTCTTCACAACAGTATCTCGGACCTGCCTGGTGTGTTCCTTGTTCTTCATGATGCTCTCTGCGCTTTTAACGGACCGCTGAGACTATCACAGTGCAGGTGCATTTATACGGAGACTTGATTACACACAGGTGGATTGTATTTATCCTCATTAGTCATTTAGGTCAACATTGGATCATTCAGAGATCCTCACTGAACTTCTGGAGAGAGTTTGCTGCACTGAAAGTAAAGGGGCTGAATAATTTTGCACGCCCAATTTTTCAGTTTTTGATTTGTTAAAAAAGTTTGAAATATCCAATAAATGTCGTTCCACTTCATGATTGTGTCCCACTTGTTGTTGATTCTTCACAAAAAAATACAGTTTTATATCTTTGTTTGAAGCCTGAAATGTGGCAAAAGGTCGCAAAGTTTCGCAAGGCACTGTATGTTGAATATGTTATCCAAAACACTTATGTTTTTTGTTTTTTTGTGTTGCTGCCAAAATGCTCAAACTGTACTCTGAAGCAACGTTTAAACTATACTCGGCAATATTGAATCATCATACTGTACATAGAGGAACAAGTTCCTGCATACAGACCTCAACAACAACAACATTTTAATCTGTCAAGACTGCCCCTATTAGCTCTTCCCAATTTGTGCCCTCCCTTGAGGTATTTCCACGCTGGAAAGAGGCAACCGTGACAATCTATTCTGATTTGAGTTCTGTGATATCTGTAAGGTTGCCTTGTATGATGTCATATTATTAAGTCTGTCTTTAAGGCCTTCAAACACATTGTATTCTCTGTTTAAACTGATTCAATTATTTGCAGATTAAAGGAAACTGCGCTGCAGTTCCACTCGGAATGTTTATGTTGTATAGTTATACAGAGGGTTAAAGGGCTAAACAGCCATACCTATCCAGGTAATAATGATGATGATGATGATGATGATAATTCATTTTAACGGTAGTCCATTTGTTGCACCCAAGGTGCTACACAGCATAATCAAAAAAGTACAAAAGAGGTATGGTGAGTTGGGACAGGGGGGTTGTGGGGGCTGCTGTAAGACAGGGGATGTTGATCAGTTCTTCCCTCGCCTGTCTTTGTGGAAAGAATGAAAGCAATGCCACCATGGCCCCTGAAGCTGCTGCGCCCCCAGCTGAGACTGCTGTGGCCCCGGAGGCAACAGCTGAGACTGCTGTGGCCCCGGAGGTCCTTGGGACTGAGGCCTCAGATGCCACAGAGGCAGCGGCCGAGGCAGGGCAAATCCAGGAGCCTGCTTCCCCGACTAGTGAGGCTGAGGCAGCCGAGAGTGCCACCAGCCCTGGAGAGGAGAATCCTGATGTGAGTGACAGTTAGCTATTAAATACAGTAACTGTGAAATAGCACGCTCATCATCACAAGCATGGGTCATTCCCCAGCCATCTATGGTCCAAGTCATCCTTATAAGGCATAGTTCTATGCCACTGTTTAAGGGAACCTTTTCATCACCGTCATCATCATCGTATTTATTATCATCATCATCATCGTCATCATCAATATTTTCATATTGTCAATATCATCATCATCATCATCATCATCGTCGTCATCATCATCAGTGTTTTCATCTTTGTCATTATCATGATCATCGTTATCATCCCATTCATTATATCCGTGGAGATGCTTTCTGATATCCTGTTTTAAAATTTTTACTTTGCAATTATTGACACCTTCCTTGTCATTCAATTATGTTCTCCTTGATTTTAAAACTTACCATTTTAAACTTGGTACTTTTTGTTTTGACCTCAATCCACTCTACAACTCCCATTTATTGTTTTATAACACATCTGTACATTATGACAGGATTCAAGTCTTATATATTACATTCTTCTCTAACTCACTCTTGGTATAGTTCACTGTGGGGTCTCCAGTGACATCTGCAGAACCTGAGGGGGCTTCACCAACTGAGGTATGTGTAAAATCCTCCCCTTTGTCCACTCACGCCCTGCCATTACTGTTCTGTGACTCGGTTCTGTGAGTGTTACATTGAAGTCCATCTTCTTTCAGTAGCCGGGCCCAAACCCTACCATCACCATTGTCAAAGTGTCATGAGGTTGAGAGATTGTCCGTGTGGAGACTTTGTGAATAACTGATTGTATTGAGTGCATCATAGTCATCTTGGGTGGGAAATGTGTGTGTGTCTGTGTCAGAATGTGATTGAAGAATTAGGGTGGCATTTTTAATGATCTATAATATGTTTCTGTTGGGATGTCATGCATGCACATACTATTCGTGTGTATTCCAAAATATGATTAGTGCTCATGTTCTGTTCCTATGAAGCTGGTATGTGTTGTTTTATACATTGTGACAGACTTGTTATATTTGAGTGTATGAGCTGTTCAATCCTACTCCAGGTTGGAACCTGGGGCAAGCACTAGCCACATCGCAAAGAGATACACTACATGACCAAAAGTATGTGGACACCTGCTCGTCTAACATCTCGTTCCAAAATCATGGCCATTGATATGGAGTTGATCTCCCCTTTGCTGCTATAACAGCCTCCACTCTTCTGGGAAGGCTTTCTGTATGGACCTTGCTCTGTGCACAGGGGGATTGTCATGCTGAAACAGGAAAGGGCCTTCCCCAAACTGTTGCCACAAAGTTGGAAGCACAGAATCTAGAATGTCATTGAATGCTGTAGCGTTAAGATTTCCCTTCATTGGAATTAAGGGGCCTAGCCCGAAGCATGAAAAACATCCCCAGACCATTATTCCTCCTCCACCAAACTTTACAGTTGGCACTAAGCAATGGGTCAGGTAGCATTCTCCTGGCATCCACCAAACCCAGATTAGTCCGTTGGGCTGCCAGATACTGAAGCGTGAGTCATCACTCCAGAGATTAGTCCTGCCGACCATGTTTGTCTATGGAGATTGCAACGGGTGTGACTGACATAGCCAAATCCACTAATTTGAAGGGGTGTCCACATACATTTGTATATATTGGGTATGTGCCTTGGGGAGTTGCTCATTTACGAAGGGTAATTACAATTGCTGTGTGTATATGGCTCTTATTGTCATGCTTGACATGGGAGTGGAGGAAATGTCTGTATATCCATTTACTTTCTTCCATGTGCCAACCACGTATCAAAACGACTTAAAAAAGATGAGTAGCCTTATTTTCATTCATTTGATTTGAGATTTTCCTTGATATAGATGCTCATTTTTAAAAAGAATTTCCTTGAACAAGAGTATATCCCACTAAATATAATAACAATATAATAACCACAGAATCTGTGCAGAATCTTGATACACCAAGATAGCCTGTACCTTGAAAGAATGGACCAAACATTTCCTTGCCAAACACAGCAATGACTGGATGCAACGATTCCTCAAAGCCTGCATCTCAGTACTTTACGTTCTGCACTTGCATGAATGCTATACTAACAATATCAATAAAAAGGAGAACCGCTGTTCTGTATGTAATTGATGCAGCTTAAGCTCAATATATCAAATGCAAACTCAATGCTAAAGGCTGTACTGAAAAAGCTTAGGTTGCTAGCTAGGTGCATTAAAACCTCTTTCTGCGCTTAGATCCTCCCAGTTGAAGAGGCTGAAAAAGCATACCCCAGCGAAACAGCTCCCCCGGTAACTATAATTTATGCCAAATTTGGCAAAAAGGAAGCTAAAATCATATTTGGCCGAGTATCTTGTGTGAGTTTGAACCTCAAGTCATATTTTGCAATGTTTTGTAGAATCTTAAACATTCAATTGTATTTGACACAGTGTATCATATAAGCTTTGAGTCATACAGGACAGAGTGGTATGACATTGAGGTCTGACTCACTCCAAAGTACACAGAGGATGCTATTAAAACAAACCCAAACCTTGGATTTCATGTGCCATTCGAAATTAGCATTTATACTGTAGAAATGTCACTCAATGTATACTGTGACATAAATTGTCACTTTCCATCATTAACGTGGGGCAGGGGAAATCATGTTTTTTTCCAGACAACAGTATTCACCAGTATTTGTGTGAATAGCACCCAGTCTCATATGAGCTTGGCTATATCCCCAAACCCCTGTTCCATGTATTCCACATAAAGCTCCATGCTTTAAAATCCCAGAATCTAACATAGATTGATAGTTATGTCACACAGTTATGCCACATTAAAAATCTTTATAGAGCATTATATACGGTTATAGATGATTTGTGAAGCATCTATGTAGTGCTTATGAAGCCTTCATAAGATGCACTTTAAATAAAGCAGGACCCAGGTCCCTATAGCAAAGGAACCAATGCCTTGTGAAATGTAAATGTATCATCAGCCATCAGAAGTCTCAACCTTTTGAATCTTGAAATTCCACATTGTTATATACTCTCATATACTGTACGTATATGAGTTGAAATATCAAAATGCTATATTTATTTAGAAGTATAGCAAATAGGTCACAGGCGGTTGGTGGCAGCTTAATTGGGGAGGACAGGGTCATGGTAATGGCAGGAACAGAATAAATGGAATGGTATCGAACACGTCAAACATGTTTTCCATGGTTGATACCATTCCATTCCAACCATTTATTATGAGCTATCCACCTGTGACATAGGAGTACACAAAATTAAAGGAAACATACCAAATAACTTGAAATAACCAAACTAAATCTGGAGATTCGAGAGAGGCCATCCCCGAGGCTTGACATTTTTTTTTCCCCAGATGTGATTGTGAATCAACTCTCTTTTGTACGTAGGAATCCGTTCCGACCCCGGAGGAAATGAAGGAGTCCCCTGTCGAGGAGACTCCGGTAATTATTATCCCAAGATTCCCAAACCCCATTCCCAAAACCCTAATATCCATGATCCCACATTTGCCTTATTCAACAAAGCTCAGTAACTGGGACCTATTGGGACCTGTCCGAAAGTCCATTGAGTCACTTAAGCCTGAAATAGGCTCCAGAAAATAGTAGTGATTGTTGTTATACTTTCATATTACAAGGTATATGTTCTAAGAACGTGAGGCATTCAAATGTAAAGGCCCACCTCAGAGGAAGTTGCTGCACTTATTTAGAGTAATTCCTGTCCTAGATCAGAAATGATTGTTTAGGTTCCACCTCGAAAACTGACGCAGGCTGTTAATACGTATTTAGAAATTGGGGGTGGGAACGTTGTGGTGATTTCCACATGTAGCAGAGAAATAACAACAAATAAGTCACTGACTGACAGCTGGCAGTTTAACTAGCTAGCATGCTAACCTTAGCCAGCTAATGAACGTTATTGTGAGCACCATTTTCAGTTAGCACAGGTGAAAATAATGATTTCATAATAAGAAAACCAACCTGCCGGTCAAGAGATCTCAACTAAACTGTGCCTATACAAGCTGTTGGAATGTTGAGGGTTGACGTTTGTCTGACTCTTGCCATTTGATAATTCCAGTGAAACCAAGTCAGATTCTAATCGTCATTAATATTTGGACTGCACACAGACAGTGGTGTAAAGTACTTAAGTAAAAATACTTTAAAGTACTACTTAAGTCATTTTTTGGGGTATCTGTACTTTACTATTTATATTTTTGACTACTTTTACTTCACTACATTCCTAAAGAAAATATTGTACTTTTTATTCCATATATTTTCCCTGACAACCCAAAGTACTCGTTACATTTTGAATGCTTAACAGGACAGGGAAATGGTGAAATTGACGCACTTATGAAGAGAACACGTGGTCATCCCTACTGCCGGACTCACTAAACACAAATGCTTTATTTGTAAATAATGTCTGAGTGTTGGAGTGTGCCCCTGGCTATCCGTAAATTTTAAAAACAAGAAAATGGTGCCGTCTGCTTTGCTTAATATAAGGAATTTGAAATTATTTATTATTTTACTTATACTTTTGAAGTATATTTTAGCAATTACATATACTTTTGATACTTAAGTATATTTAAAACCAAATACTTTTAGACTTTTACTCAAGTACTATTTTACTGGGTGACTTTCACTTTTACTTTAGTAACTTTCTATTAAGGTATCTACAGTGGGGCAAAAAAGTATTTAGTCAGCCACCAATTGTGCAAGTTCTCCCACTTAAAAAGATGAGAGAGGCCTGTCATTTTCATCATAGGTACACTTAAACTATGACAGACAAAATGAGAAAAGAAAATCCAGAAGATCACATTTGCAAATTATGGTGGAAAATAAGTATTTGGTCACCTACAAACAAGCAAGATTTCTGGCTCTCACAGACCTGTAACTTCTTCTTTAAGAGGCTCCTCTGTCCTCCACTCGTTACCTGTTTTAATGGCACATGTTTGAACTTGTTATCAGTATAAAAGACACCTGTCCACAACCTCAAACAGTCACACTCCAAACTCCACTATGGCCAAGACCAAAGAGCTGTCAAAGGACACCAGAAACAAAATTGTAGACCTGCACCAGGCTGGGAAGACTGAATCTGCAATAGGTAAGCAGCTTGGTTTGAAGAAATCAACTGTGGGAGCAATTATTAGGAAATTGAAGACATACAAGACCACTGATAATCTCCCTCGATCTGGGGCTTCACGCAAGATCTCACCCCGTGGGGTCAAAATGATCACAAGAGCGGTGAGCAAAATGACCTGCAGAGAGCTGGGACCAAAGTAACAAAGCCTACCATCAGCAAGGGCATTGAAGATGAAACGTGGCTGGGTCTTTCAGCATGACAATGATCCCAAACACACCGCCCAGGCAATGAAGGCGTGGCTTTGTAAGAAGCATTTCAAGGTCCTGGAGTGGCCTAGCCAGTCTCCAGATCTCAACCCCATAGAACATCTTTGGAGGGAGTTGAAAGTCTGTGTTGCCCAGCAACAGCCCCAAAACATCACTGCTCTAGAGGAGATCTGCATGGAGGAATGGGCCAAAATACCAGCAACAGTGTGTGAAAACCTTGTGAAGATTTACAGAAAACATTTGACCTCTGTCATTGCCAACAAAGGGTATATAACAAAGTATTGAGATAAACTTTTGTTATTGACCAAATACTTATTTTCCACCATAATTTGCAAATAAATTCAGAAAGAATCCTACAATGTGATTTTCTGGATTTTTTTCCTCATTTTGTCTGTCATAGTTGAAGTGTATCTATGATGAAAATTACAGGCCTCTCTCATCTTTTTAAGTGGGAGAACTTGCACAATTGGTGGCTGACTAAATCATGTTTTGCCCCACTGTATACCTTTACTCAAGTATGACAATTCAGTACTTTTTCCACCACTGCACACAGACATGATCAAATAGCTATATTGTTTGTTCTCTCTGTTATCATTTCAGCAAGCTAGCTAGCTATATATCAATGCATTATCTAAATTGTACAACTACTGTGGGGAGAACAGGTATTTGATACACTGCCGATTTTGCAGGTTTTCCTACTTACAAAGCATGTAGAGGTCTGTAATTGTAACATAGGTACACTTCAACTGTGAGAGACGGAATCTAAAAAGTCCAGGAAGAAAAATCCAGAAAATCACATTGCATGATTTTTAAGTAATTAATTTGCAATCAATTTGATACATCAGAAAAGCAGAATTTTATATTTGGTACAGAAACCTTTGTTTGCAATTACAGAGATCATACGTTTCCTGTAGTTGACCAGGTTTGCACACACTGCAGCAGGGATTTTGGCCCACTCCTCCATACAGACCTTATCCAGATCATTCAGGTTTCGGGGCTGTCGCTGGACAATACGGACTTTCAGCTCCCTCCAAAGATTTTCTATTGGGTTCAGGTCTGGAGACTGGCTAGGCCACTCCAGGACCTTGAGATGCTTCTTACGGAGCCACTCCTTAGTTGCCCTGGCTGTGTGTTTCGGGTCGTTGTCATGCTGGAAGACCCAGCCACGACCCATCTTCAATGCTCTTACTGAGGGAAGGAGGTTGTTGGCCAAGATCGCGATACATCGCTCCATCCATCCTCCCCTCAATACGGTGCAGTCGTCCTGTCCCCTTTGCAGAAAAGCATCCCCAAAGAATGATGTTTTTTTATTTTATTTATTTCACCTTTATTTAACCAGGTAGGCAAGTTGAGAACAAGTTCTCATTTACAATTGCAACCTGGCCAAGATAAAGCAAAGCAGTTCGACACATACAACAACACAGAGTTACACATGGAGTAAAACAAACATACAGTCAATAATACAGTAGAAACAAGTCTATATACGATGTGAGCAAATGACGTGAGATAAGGGAGGTAAAGGTAAAAAAAAAAAGGGCCAAAGTGGCAAAGTAAATACAATATAGCAAGTAAAACACTGGAATGGTAGATTTGCCGTGGAAGAATGTGCAAAGTAGAAATAAAAATAATGGGGTGCAAAGGAGCGAAATAAATCAAATATATACAGTAGGGAAAGAGGTACAGTGGTACAGTGCGAAAGTATTCGGCCCCCTTGAACTTTGCGACCTTTTGCCACATTTCAGGCTTCAAATATAAAGATATAAAACTGTATTTTTTTGTGAAGAATCAACAACAAGTGGGACACAATCATGAAGTGGAACGACATTTATTGGATATTTCAAACTTTTTTAACAAATCAAAAACTGAAAAATTGGGCGTGCAAAATTATTCAGCCCCTTTACTTTCAATGCAGCAAACTCTCTCCAGAAGTTCAGTGAGGATCTCTGAATGATCCAATGTTGACCTAAATGACTAATGATGATAAATACAATCCACCTGTGTGTAATCAAGTCTCCGTATAAATGCACCTGCACTGTGATAGTCTCAGAGGTCCGTTAAAAGCGCAGAGAGCTTCATGAAGAACAAGGAACACACCAGGCAGGTCCGAGATACTGTTGTGAAGAAGTTTAAAGCCGGATTTGGATACAAAAAGATTTCCCAAGCTTTAAACATCCCAAGGAGCACTGTGCAAGCGATAATATTGAAATGGAAGGAGTATCAGACCACTGCAAATCTACCAAGACCTGGCCGTCCCTCTAAACTTTCAGCTCATACAAGGAGAAGACTTATCAGAGATGCAGCCAAGAGGCCCATGATCACTCTGGATGAACTGCAGAGATCTACAGCTGAGGTGGGAGACTCTGTCCATAGGACAACAATCAGTCGTATATTGCACAAATCTGGCCTTTATGGAAGAGTGGCAAGAAGAAAGCCATTTCTTAAAGATATCCATAAAAAGTGTAGTTTAAAGTTTGCCACAAGCCACCTGGGAGACACACCAAACATGTGGAAGAAGGTGCTCTGGTCAGATGAAACCAAAATTGAACTTTTTGGCAACAATGCAAAACGTTATGTTTGGCGTAAAAGCAACACAGCTCATCACCCTGAACACACCATCCCCACTGTCAAACATGGTGGTGGCAGCATCATGGTTTGGGCCTGCTTTTCTTCAGCAGGGACAGGGAAGATGGTTAAAATTGATGGGAAGATGGATGGAGCCAAATACAGGACCATTCTGGAAGAAAACCTGATGGAGTCTGCAAAAGACCTGAGACTGGGACGGAGATTTGTCTTCCAACAAGACAATGATCCAAAACATAAAGCAAAATCTACAATGGAATGGTTTAAAAATAAACATATCCAGGTGTTAGAATGGCCAAGTCAAAGTCCAGACCTGAATCCAATCGAGAATCTGTGGAAAGAACTGAAAACTGCTGTTCACAAATGCTCTCCATCCAACCTCACTGAGCTCGAGCTGTTTTGCAAGGAGGAATGGGAAAAAAATTCAGTCTCTCGATGTGCAAAACTGATAGAGACATACCCCAAGCGACTTACAGCTGTAATCGCAGCAAAAGGTGGCGCTAAAAGTATTAACTTAAGGGTCTGAATAATTTTGCACGCCCAATTTTTCAGTTTTTGATTTGTTAAAAAAGTTTGAAATATCCAATAAATGTCGTTCCACTTCATGATTGTGTCCCACTTGTTGTTGATTCTTCACAAAAAATACAGTTTTATATCTTTATGTTTGAAGCCTGAAATGTGGCAAAAGGTCGCAAAGTTCAAGGGGGCCGAATACTTTCGCAAGGCACTGTAGTTGTTTGGGCTAAATTATAGATGGGCTATGGACAGGTGCAGTAATATGTGAGCTGCTCTGACAGCTGGTGCTTAAAGCTAGTGAGGGAGATAAGTGTTTCCAGTTTCAGAGATTTTTGCAGTTCGTTCCAGTCATTGGCAGCAGAGAACTGGAAGGAGAGGCAGCCAAAGAAAGAATTGGTTTTGGGGGTGACCAGAGAGATATACCTGCTGGAGCGCATGCTATATGTGGGTGATGCTATGGTGACCAGCGAGCTGAGATAAGGAGGGACTTTACCTAGCAGGGTCTTGTAGATGACATGGAGCCAGTGGGTTTGGCGACGAGTATGAAGCGAGGGCCAGCCAACGAGAGCGTACAGGTCGCAATGGTGGGTAGTATATGGGGCTTTGGTGACAAAAAGGATGGCACTGTGATAGACTGCATCCAATTTGTTGAGTAGGGTATTGGAGGCTATTTTGTAAATGACATCGCCGAAGTCGAGGATTGGTAGGATGGTCAGTTTTACAAGGGTATGTTTGGCAGCATGAGTGAAGGATGCTTTGTAGCGAAATAGGAAGCCAATTCTAGTTTTAACTTTGGATTGGAGATGTTTGATGTGGGTCTGGAAGGAGAGTTTACAGTCTAACCAGACACCTAGGTATTTGTAGTTGTCCACGTATTCTAAGTCAGAGCCGTCCAGAGTAGTGATGTTGGACAGGCGGGCAGGTGCAGGCAGCGATCGGTTGAAGAGCATGCATTTAGTTTTACTTGTATTTAAGAGCAATTGGAGGCCACAGAAGGAGAGTTGTATGGCATTGAAGCTTGCCTGGAGGGTTGTTAACACAGTGTCTAAAGAAGGGCCAGAAGTATACAGAATGGTGTCGTCTGTGTAGAGGTGGATCAGAGACTCACCAGCAGCAAGAGCGACATCATTGATGTATACAGAGAAGAGAGTCTGTCCAAGAATTTAACCCTGTGGCACCCCCATAGAGACTGCCAGAGGTCCGGACAACAGACCCTCCGATTTGACACACTGAACTCTATCAGAAAAGTAGTTGGTGAACCAGGCGAGGCAATCATTTGAGAAACCAAGGCTGTCGAGTCTGCCGTTGAGGATGTGGTGATTGACAGAGTCGAAAGCCTTGGCCAGATCATTGAATACGGCTGCACAGTAATGTTTCTTATCGATGGCGGTTAAGATATCGTTTAGGACCTTGAGCGTGGCTGAGGTGCACCCATGAACAGCTCTGAAACCAGATTGCATAGCAGAGAAGGTATGGTGAGATTCGAAATGGTCGGTAATCTGTTTGTTGACTTGGCTTTCGAAGACCTTAGAAAGGCAGGGTAGGATAGATCTGTCTGTAGCAGTTTGGGTCAAGAGTGTCCCCCCCTTTGAAGAAGGGGATGACTGCAGCTGCTTTCCAATCTTTGGGAATCTCAGACGACACGAAAGAGAGGTTGAATAGGCTAGTAATAGCGGTGGCAACAATTTCGGCAGATAATTTTAGAAAGAAAGGGTCCAGATTGTCTAGCCCGGCTGATTTGTAGGGGTCCAGATTTTGCAGCTCTTTCAGAACATCAGTTGACTGGATTTGGGATAAGGAGAAATGGGAAGGCTTGTGCGAGTTGCTGTGGGGGGTGCAGTGCTGTTGACCGGGGTAGGGGTAGCCAGGTGGAAAGCATGGCCAGCCGTAGAAAAATGCTTATTGAAATTCTCAATTATAGTGGATTTATCAGTGGTGAGGTGAGATCACGAGGTGAGATCTTGCATGGAGCCCCAGACTGAGGGTGATTGACCGTCATCTTGAACTTCTTCCATTTTCTAAAAATTGCGCCAACAGTTGTAGCCTTCTCACCAAGCTGCTTGCCCATTTTCCTGTAGCCCATCCCAGACTTGTGCAGGTCTACAATTTTATCCCTGATGTCCTTACACAGCCCCCTGGTCTTAGCCATTGTGGAGAGGGGTTTGTGGAGAGGTGTTGAGTCTGTTTGATTGAGTGTGTGGACAGGTGTCTTTTATACAGGTTACGAGTTCAAACAGGTGCAGTTAATACAGGTAATGAGTGGAGAACAGGAGGGCTTCTTAAAGAAAAACTAACAGGTCTGTGAGAGCCGGAATTCTTACTGGTTGATAGGTGATCAAATACTTATGTCATGCAATAAAATGCAAATGAATTACTTAAAAATCATACAATGTGATTTTCTGGATTTTTGTTTTAGATTCACAGTTGAAGTGTACCTATGATACAAATTACAGACCTCTACATGCTTTGTAAGTAGGAAAACCTGCAAAATCGGCAGTGTATCAAATACTTGTTCTTCCCACTGTATCATACATTGACAAAAATTATGACTTATTGTCTTAAATCGATGTGCAACAACCTGGGTAAGCTCTGGCCATCGTCTCTCAGCTTGAAAAAAGTGGATTTCTACTGGTGTGGGTGTTTAACTATTCCGAAATTAAACAAAAGGGCTATTGCAAAAGGGCTATACCAAACAAAGTCAAACGAACAAGGCGACAGTTAATCCACAAAGAAAATGGGAATACCACAACCATGATCGCATCGCAATAAATGTTTCTACTGCCAACTAAAATGTATATGCATTTGCTATAGGCAGATGTCAGTCGAATGTTTTAAATTGCTTTTCAATTGTTCACTTTGCTTCTTTTTTATTGCCCCCCATTCCACGGTAGACGTTACGTAATTGCTTCCCATTTAGTATCGTGAACTGTCATTAATTGTTGCTGAACCACAAACAACTGCAATAATCAGAACTCACATTTCTTGTGAATGCTGCCTTAACACCGCCATGACAAAATCTTTGAAAGTTATTTTCGTTGTTTTCTTATGTAGGAGGTTGCAACTTTACTGAGCGTTCAGATGGATAACTATTTGGTGAAGAACAGACATTGTACTTTGTAATGGAGAACAGGCACTTGTCTTAACTCTTTTTTGATCCGTAGCCTTATGGTGGTTGGTCTGCATAAATAACATCTCTTTGTCTGAACTGTAGGCACCTGTGGATGCTAAAGGTTCTCCTCAGGAAGACACTGGTAGCAAACTGACTACTGAAAGTGTCATCCCCGTTATCCTCATCGTGGGGATGTATCTGATACCAGTGCCAGCATTATTGCTAACACTTTATTTGAATCTGCCTACACAATGTGATCATTATGATGACATGTTGTGGCATCTGATTTCCGCTACCTGATCTGTGAGATGTACTTTTATTTAAGTTTGTTGCGCAACAAAAGTACCTGCTATATAATTTGAAGGTTAGGTAAAGTGTTACTTAATGATGGAAATGTTGCAGCAGCATTTTATTTTATTTATTTTATTGCTGCACAATGCTCAACATTATGAATATATTATCTACAAGCTTGGTATCAGACTTGTCCTCAAAACGGATCTCCTTTATAGGATACTGTTTTCACACATCGAAAACAAGCATTTTGCTGTTAATATTTTCTATCAAAAGCCTCCTTTTCACATGACATTACTTGAAACAAACAGTAGCAAGTAGGTTTACAAGTGTGGGTGTTACACCAGTAGCACTATCAAAGACCTAGTCCACTGGGCACACACTGCTTGGATCAACGTTGTTTCCATGTCATTTCAATGAAATTACATTGAACCAACATGGAGTAGACGTTGAAATGACATCTGTGCCCAGTGGGAGATGATGATTTGGAAAGATAGTAGATTACGATGTTTGAAGTAAGTGTATTTTCAGATAGCAACAATGACAAGAAGCTGCCGTGTGGGGAATCGTAGGTGGCTCTTTCCAGCTAGTTGTATCTTGTTCTTGATACTATGTCTTGTTTTGAGGTGTCTTGACTGATGTCACGTCTATGCTAATATGGCAAAAAATGCATTAGCTAGCTAACCAACAATAACATTGGAGACGAAATATAGTTTACAAGTTGTCAACAACCTAAGCCAACTCCGTCTGTTTTGCCCTATAGTTGCGCATGCGTCGGTTTTGTTGCTAAATAACCAACCTATCTATGCTCTAAATATTTTATGTTCATATATTGTTTTGTATTGAATAGTGCTGTTTTTGCCGTATATATTTTGAATGTATATATTGTGTTGTTTTCTGGTGGTTAAACTATATTTTGCAGTGCTGCTAGTAGGTGAGAACAGGGGTAATTGTAACACATTTAATTTTTTCAAACAGAAACAAGCTAGTGTGATGAAAGAGTATATGCCAATGTTTAAGTTGTCTCCCTGCTTGAAATTGTTCAGTCAAACATCTCACTATTAGCTTGTTTGAACATTTAGGTTTTTAGGGGTGAAAGTCATTTTTTCCACAACCTGTATATGTTTTTCTACTCTCCTGGGCATTAATGTCCAATAATTCATCACTATATGTTGGCTTAACACTGACAAGTGTCACTATTCGTGTCTCTTGCTAGACACATAATGTTTTGTCATGGCTGCTAGGGTTGGGGTGCAATTGTAATACAAGCAGCCAAATGTTGAAAACAAGGGATTTTACTTTAAGATGGTATTAATTATACAAATACTAACTTAAAATAGCCTTGGGGTTCTGTAGAGTGCCAAATAATTTAAAACAGATATGACCTGTGCAACATCATGTTTTGAGCGGAACCGAATGGGGTTGTTACGGTAAATATTGGTTACGTACATAGAAATACTTATATTTATTGCAAAATCATTCCATACTGTATGTATGATATGATAATTCATAAACTTGAATGTTTTTTTTAAGTTAAGTGAGTTTATATGATTGTTTTATTTGACATTTGACCCCAGCTACTGTTACATTTTCCCCGTGCCAGAAGAATTGTAACGTCCAGACTTTTTGGATTAAAATCAATATTGTGATCTGACGGTCTTATGTACAGACCGATAAATGGTATGAATGATTAGGAGACAGATGTACATAACTTGCCTAGTTTCAAGTAGTCTTTGAGCAGTAGAGAAAATACCAAAAATCTGCCAAACTTCTCACATTCTGAACTGTAAAATAATGTTGTCACCTTTTTGCACTGGTGTTTATTGTTATTATTATTTATTATTATTATTAATTTATTTTTACTGTGTATTCGTTTGTGGTGATCACTTCCATACTGTATTTGTTGAAAATTACATTTCCTATAAAATGCTATACGCACATGTAGATTGATGACAATCTAATTCCATTTGAGTGGGAATCTATTCCCACCTTTATAAATGCCTCTTTTCTGAATACCATAGAAAGGAATAATCCCCCATATTTTCAAACGGTATAAGAATAAGAGCAAACTCATTTGTCCTCATGCGCTGAGATGCTCTGACTCGTTGATCAAATCAAGTAATTGAATTTGTCACATGCGCCGATTACAACAGGTGTAGGTAGACCTTACAGTGAAATGCTTACTTACAAGCCCTTAACATTATTTTTCTTAAAACTGCATTGTTGGTTAAGTAAAAAATAGATACGTTTAAAAAAAATTATAATAATTACAAATAATTAAAGAGAAGTCGTAAAATAACGGTAGCGAGGCTATATACAGGGCTGCCGGTACAGAGTCAATGTGCGGGGACACCGGTTAGTCGAGGTAATTGAGGAAATATGTACATGTAGGTAGAGTTAAAGAGACTATGTATAGATAATAAACAGAGAGAAGCAGCAGAGTAAAAGAGGGGGGTCACAATGAAAATAGTCTGGGTAATCATTTCATTAGCTGTTCAGGAGTCTTATGGCTTGGGGGTAGAAGCTGTTAAGAAACCTTTTGGACCTTGACTTGACCCTCCGGTACCGCTTTCCGTGCGGTAGCAGAGAGAACAGTCTATGACTAGGGCTGGAGTCTTTGACCATTTTTAGGGCCTTCCTCTGACAATGCCTGGTATAGAGATCCTGGATGGCAGGAAGCTTGGCCCCAGTGATATACTGGGCCGTTCGCACTACCCTCTGTAGTGCCTTGCGGTCGGAGGCCGAGCAGTTGCTGTACCAGGCAGTGATGCAAACAGTCAGGATGCTCTCGATGGTGCAGCTGTAGAACTTTTTGAGGATCTGAGAACCCATGCCAAATCTATTCAGTCTCCTGAGGGGCAATAGGCTTTGCCGTGCCCTCTTCACGACTGTCTTGGTTGTGTTTGGACCATGATAGTTTGTTGGTGATGTAGACAGCAAGGAACTTAAAGCTCTCAACCTGCTCCACTACAGTCCCGTCGATGAGAATGGGGGTGTACTCGGTCCTCCTTTTCCTGTAGTCCACAATCATCTCCTTTGTCTTGATCACGTTGAGGGAGAGGTTGTTATCCTGACACCACACTGTCAGGTCTCTGACCTCCCTATTGGTTGTCTCATCGTTGTCGGTGATCAGGTCTACCACTGTCATGAGTGAACAGGGAGTACAGGAGGGGACAGAGCACTTACCCGAGAGGCCCCCATGTTGAGGATCAGTGAGGCAAATGTTGTTACCTACCCTTACCACCTCGGGGCGGCCCGTCAGGAAATCCAGGATCCAGTTGCGGAGGGGGGTGTTCAGTCCCAGGGTCCTTAGCTTATTGATGAGCTTTGAGGGCACTATGGTGTTGAATGCGGAGCGGTAGTCAATGAACAGCATTCTCACATAGGTGTTCCTTTTGTCCAGGTGGGAAAGGGCAATGTGGAGTACAATGGAGATTGCATCATCTGTGAATCTGTTGGGGCGGTATGCAAATTGGAGTGGGTCTAGGGTTTCTGGGATAATGGTGTTGATGTGAGCGATGACCAGCCTTTCAAAGCACTTCATGGCTACAGATGTGAGTGCTACGGGTGCTAGTCATTTTGGCAGGTTACCTTGGTGTTCTTGGGCACAGGGTCTTTAGTGGTCTGCTTGAAACATGTTGGTATTACAGACTCGGTCAGGGACAGGTTGAAAATGTCAGTGAAGACACTTGCCAGTTGGTCAGTGTATGCTCGGAGTACACGTAATCCATCTGGCCTTGTGGCCTTGTGACTGTTGACCTGTTTAAAGGTCTTACTCACATTGGCTATGGCGAGCATGATCACACACGAGGAATGGGCAAAAATTCACCCAAGTTATTGTGGGAAGCTTTTGGAAGGCTACCCGAAACTTTTGACCCAAGTTGAACAATTTAAAGGCAATGCTACCAAATACTAATTGAGTGTATGTAAACTTCTGACCCACTGGGAATGTGATGAAAGAAATGAAAGCTGAAATAATTAATTCTGTCTACTATTTTTCCGACATTTCACATTCTTAAAATAAAGGTCAGTTAGGATCACCACTAAGACAGGGAATTTTTTTGTTGTTGAAAAACTGAGTTTAAATGTATTTGGCTAAGGTGTATGTAAACTTCCGACTTCAACTCTAGATGAAAACTCTCTTGGTAAATAGTGTGGTCTACAGCTTATCATGAAATAGTCTAACGCCGGTGAATAAAACCTAGAGAATTCCTTACTATTAGATTTTGTGCACCAGCTGTTTACAAATATACATTGCCCGCCAACCCTTGTCTTACCAGATGCAGCGTAAAACTCACCAGCTGTGTTATCCATGTTGTCGTTCAGCCACGAATCGGTGAAACATAAGATATTACCGTTTTTAATGTCCCGTTGGTAGGATGTACGTGATCGTAGTTCGGCTATTTTATTATACAATGATTGTACGTTGGCTAATAGGACCAATGGTGAAGGCAGATTACCCAGTCGCCATCGGATCTTTAGAAGGGTCCCCGACCTACGTCCCTGATATATCTGTCTCTTTCTACTGTAAATGACGGGGATTTAGGCTTTGTCGGGTGTCTGAAGTAAATCCTTTGCGTCCGACTCGTTAAAGAAAAAAACTTCTTTCAGTACGAGGTAAGTAATCGCTGTCCTTATGTTTAGAAGCTCTTTTCGGTCATAAGAGACAGTGGCAGAAACATTATGTACAAAAAAGTAAGTTACAAATAACGCGAAAAAACACACACAATAGCACAATTGGTTAGGGGACCGTAAAACGTTAGCCATCACCTCCGGCGCCATTGTACAGGACGAGAACATCCGCTGATGACTAGAATACTGATTGTCATTAGGGCTGTTGACTTTTTTGGTGGTCATCATCACGGCTGTTGAACTTACCCACCCCTATTTTATCTTATTGTTAGCTGCCTTGGACAGCTCCACTCCCTTTGCATATTATGTTTTTAAAAGTTAATGTTACAAAATGTTGGTGCAAACTTTAAATATCCCACCGGTATGTCAGTATACAACAAAAAAATATAATTGGGGCCCAGAATTTCTCTTGGTCATGTCCCCTGATCCCTCACCGATTTTCCTTGATGACCTTCGAGGTTTGGTTGCCACCATGTTGTTTACACAAGGTCATCATGTTTGTGATGAATGGTCATGAAGGAAAAGAGACAAGGAAAGGAAGCTTTTTTTAGAACTATTGGGATGTACTGTAGCCATTGATGTAATCATGGATGGTATTCATGAAAATAGACACTGAAATGTCAACATATTAATCCAATGAAACGATGTTTCGAAACTATGTGGATCTGTGGTGTGAAAATCATTCTATTTATTTCTTGAGGAATATGTTAACTGCTTGTATGCCTACGTTTTAGCATGTATAAATGTGTGGATTTGTGTGTGTTATTGTGTCTCGTTAACGGGTTTCTTTCCTCACCAGGAGAAGATGCCTATTCCCTCAGTGGTGATTGAGCCAGCCTCCAGCAACGAAGGTGACGATGACCGCGACATTATTGACATTTCCCCAACGACCATCAGCGACAACGGAGTGACAGCGGACACCCAGACGGCCAAAGACATCACCACCTCCGACGGCCCACCAGGACTCCCTCCTGGCTTCCTTTACAAGGTTTTCCCTGGTCCACACACACACACACACTAACCCATTATACTCCTTTTTTGTGTCAGTCTCCCTCTCACTCTTGCCCTCTCACACACACGCACACAAACACCCACAAGACCTCCCTGATTCACACAAAAAGGCTGACCCGAATTGTACTGTGCTGGCTAGGTAGGATATTTTCTTTTCAGTCTTTCCAGCGACTATGGTGGATTCATAGTACACCTGGGCTTTGCTAGGTTTGGCCCTATAATGTGAAACTGGCAACACTCAAAATAGAATAAATGTATTTTGTTGTATACCGTTATCAACACACACTTGGATGCACACAAACACACACACACGTACTCTCATGCTGTATTATGAACTCCTATCCTGTAGGTGGAGACTCTGCATGACTTTGAAGCTGCAAACTCAGACGAGCTGGAGCTGAAGAAAGGTGACGTGGTTCTGGTTGTTCCCACGGCTACAGCAGAAGATCAGGTGAGGAAAAACTCTGTATTCACACTAAATCAGCTTTCAAATTCTGAAAACGCTATATTAATCCTGTACAAATACTGAGCACTTCACGTCCATAGAATATCATAAATATGGTAAAATAGAGTGGATCTCAGATCATTGGTATAAAAAAAACTAACACAGCACTCCACAGCACAGTGACCAGATTCCATGTAACAGTATTCCCGATGATCCACTTGGTGGAGCCATAACCGTATTGCTTATGCCTCATAGATCTGTGAACACTGAAAGGATAGGCTTTTGAGGAAGTAAAAGGACCGAAATAGAGCTGGGTCCTTGTCTACCTAACACATACACAAATAGAGTAGTTTAGCTTTATGTTAGCTACCAGCCTAGTACACAGGCATATCCATGGCCAATGAAATTCACCCCTTGCCTCACTTTCTCTATGTTTTCCAGGATGCGGGTTGGCTTACAGGTATCAAGGAAAGCGAATGGTCGCATCTTGGGGCCAGTGCCCACAAAGGACTCTTCCCAGAAAACTTCACACAGCGCTTGGAGTAACCATCTGAGCCCGGAGAAAAGAGTTGTGGAGGAGGTGAAGGGGCCTGTGTTCTCCAGACAATGTCTAGCCGAGCGTCTGCTAACCCGTCTGTGACCTTGTTTGCAAGACAGACCAAGGTCGTCACTGATAGAGGAAAGGACACAAACAATCAACAAAAAACAAACCAAGTGTGGATAAACACTAGTACCTGCTCGGAGCATAACGAAAAATAACATGAGCATGATGCGATAGTATGGTCTACCCTTTTTTTGTTTGTTAACCTTTAAGCAGCAGCGAATTGATGTGTGCTTTGTTGGAAGTGTGGTGACCTCCACATGTAAATCCCTTGATCTCCACATGTAAATCCATATCTGTTTCAAGGATAAACTAAAATGAGAAATACCTCCTGAAGAAAAAAAAAAGTTACCTTATCTTCTCTGCACCAAGTGTATTGTATTGATTTTGTTGCTCTGCAGTGGAATTTCTAAGAATCTGTAGTGCTATGATCTAACTGTTCTTGAGTGTTACTTTAAATGTTTTCTTTCTGACATTTCAGCCATAAATGTTACCTTGCATCACTTGTTAGTGTTCTCTTGTAGTGTCATGGCTGTATGTGTGCGGCTGTAGTGATTATTTTTTTGGAGTACTCAGTGTTGACATTGTTCATTGACAAGACATGCTGTGCTCTTGCCGAAACAACATAATTGACGTTGAAATTCTGAGCATTGGAATGGGACGTCCAATGAGTTTCCAGCATGAAAAATGATGTTTGTGATGAAGCTGAGATCCGGGAACTGGCAGATGCAGCTTTCTCAAAGTAAAATAAAAAAATAACACTGTAGCTCCCTACATAAAACGTTAATGTGTATATCCTTATACCTTATATCTGCAATTACATATATACAAGAAACCAAGTCAACCAGTGGAAAGACATATGAAGTTATTTATTTGTGAATGAAATGTTATGATAAATTGTATTTATTTAACTTTATATTTTTAAAGTTTAAGATCACTGGGAAGGTGCTGGGAGAGAAATCAGATATGCAATTTATGTAATTGGTTTATATACTGTAGGGTCACAATAGTCCAACTGTTCAGTATAGCAATGAATATGACGTCACTCCTGTTTTCGTACAGTTAGCCCTCACTGTATAACCTTTTTTTGTGATATACATATCTGTGATTATTTATCTAAAGGTGAATAAAGAATAGTTGATATGTTACAGCTCCTCGTTGATTGGGAATTATTTGCAGATCTGGTTCAAATACATGCGTATTTAAGTATTTGTATTTTAAATACTTATTGTCTGGCCAAATCAACTACTTCTATTTGAAGTATTTGAAAGTATTTTTCTAATCATTTCCACTAAATACTATACTATTTGAAACTATTTTCAAATACTTGTTTCCAAATACCCTGGAGGACCAAACAGACCGGGGTACAAATGCATGGAGTATTTAAATATTTGTATCTGGAAATACACTTCTGTCTGAAAATACATGTCAATACTTTCCAAGTGTATTTCCAAATACATTCCAATATTCAAATAGTATTTTTTCAAAGAAAAACAGGAACTTGTGAGTTGCACAGTGTGGCGGGGTCATCGACATTCAATTTACTGCACTTGCGAGAGTCAGACAATACCAAATCAAAGTGCCTATACACTGTAGATGAAGACCTCCAGAAACGGCTTCTCCAATAGAAATGCCCGATCACGCTTGTAGGTGATGTTATGGCGACGTTGTGTCGCACTGACCTGCGCATGAGCAGCCCATCAAATCAAAGGCACTCCTTCGATATCAAGTTGAAGTAATACTTAAATTGCATACTCAAATTGACACAGGACACTGCATAAGACAGGAGAAATACTCCAGATATAACAGACTGACCCGTAGCCCCCCCGACACATAAACTACTGCAGCATAAATACTGGAGGTTTAGACAGGAGGTGTCAGGTGACACTGTGGCCCCATCCGATGATAACCCTGGACAGGGCCAAACAGGCAGGATATAACCCCACCCACTTTGCCAAAGCACAGCCCCCACACCACTAGAGGGATATCTTCAACCACCAACTTACCATCCTGAGGTGAAGAGTTGAAGAGATTTCTGAATGTTCTTCACCCAGCATACACCCCTCCAACCAGACATGCTTTATCTACTCATTTGCTGGATGCAGAGTTCAATAAAGTTCAAGTGAAGGTCAAGCAAATCATAGAGAAAGCACTGCATTGCAATCATCTCTGATGGGAATAATTAACTATGCAATCTCCACCCCTCAACCAGTATTCTACAAGTGCACAAACACAAGAGACAACAGACACACTAGTCTCTACATTGCAGATGAGCTGAAGGCAGTCATCAATGACCTTGGACCACAGAAGGTATTTGCTGGTGACAGACAATGCTGCGAGCATGAAGGCTGCTTGGTCTAAAGTAGAGGAGTCCTACCCTCACATCACACCCATTGGCTGTGCTGCTCATGCATTGAATCTGCTCCTCAAGGACATCATGGCACTGAAAACAATGGATACACTCTACAAGAGAGCCAAGGAAATGGAAAGGTATGTGAAGGGTCATCAAGTTATAGCAGCAATCTACCTTGGCCTGGATGAGGCCAAGATTCTTGGCAGTCTGGCGAAGTACACTTCCAAGCAAGGGCTTTGGGATGGAGATGCAATATGGCAGTCGTGCCAGCATATCTCATCAGCCACCTGGTGGAAGGGACTTTCTGAGGCTCTTTCCCCTGTTGCCGCCATCATCCTCCAAATCCCACCAACATCAACCGCCTCAGAGCGCAACTGGTCCTTGTTCGGGAACACACACTGACCAATACAAGGGTTGAAAAATTGGTGGCCATCCGGGCAAATTTGAGGCTTTTTGAGCCTGACAACGAGCCATCCTCAACAAGGTTGGAAAGTGACAGTGAAGACGAGGCCTCAGAGCCTGATGTTCAAGAGGTGGACATTGAGGAGGTCCAGGGAGAAGACATGGAAGCCTGAGAGGAAGACAAACAAAGCTTTAGTAATATATCCAATGCAAAAAATATCTACATTAATATGTAAAATGTATTTCCGTTAATTCCCATATATTCCCGTTAATTCCCATATACAGTGCCTTGGGAAAGTATTCGGCCCCCTTGAACTTTGCGACCTTTTGCCACATTTCAGGCTTCAAACATAAAGATATAAAACTGTATTTTTTTGTGAAGAATCAACAACAAGTGGGACACAATCATGAAGTGGAACGACATTTATTGGATATTTCAAACTTTTTTAACAAATCAAAAACTGAAAAATTGGGCGTGCAAAATTATTCAGCCCCTTTACTTTCAGTGCAGCAAACTCTCTCCAGAAGTTCAGTGAGGATCTCTGAATAATCCAATGTTGACCTAAATGACTAATGATGATAAATACAATCCACCTGTGTGTAATCAAGTCTCCGTATAAATGCACCTGCACTGTGATAGTCTCAGAGGTCTGTTAAAAGCGCAGAGAGCATCATGAAGAACAAGGAACACACCAGGCAGGTCCGAGATACTGTTGTGAAGAAGTTTAAAGCCGGATTTGGATACAAAAAGATTTCCCAAACTTTAAACATCCCAAGGAGCACTGTGCAAGCGATAATATTGAAATGGAAGGAGTATCAGACCACTGCAAATCTACCAAGACCTGGCCGTCCCTCTAAACTTTCAGCTCATACAAGGAGAAGACTGATCAGAGATGCAGCCAAGAGGCCCATGATCACTCTGGATGAACTGCAGAGATCTACAGCTGAGGTGGGAGGTATATTGCACAAATCTGGCCTTTATGGAAGAGTGGCAAGAAGAAAGCCATTTCTTAAAGATATCCATAAAAAGTGTAGTTTAAAGTTTGCCACAAGCCACCTGGGAGACACACCAAACATGTGGAAGAAGGTGCTCTGGTCAGATGAAACCAAAATTGAACTTTTTGGCAACAATGCAAAACGTTATGTTTGGCGTAAAAGCAACACAGCTGAACACACCATCCCCACTGTCAAACATGGTGGTGGCAGCATCATGGTTTGGGCCTGCTTTTCTTCAGCAGGGACAGGGAAGAAAACCTGATGGAGTCTGCAAAAGACCTGAGACTGGGACGGAGATTTGTCCTGATAGGCTGCCCCAGGTGGTAAGGGTAGGTAACAACACATCCACCACGTTGATCCTCAACACAGGGGCCACTCAGGGATGCATGCTCAGTCCACTCCTGTGCTCATGACTACATGGCCAGGCACGACTCCAACACCATCATTAAGTTTTACGATGACACAACGGTGGTAGGCCTGATCACCGACAACGAGGAGACAGCCTATAGGGAGGAGGTCAGAGACCTGGCCGTGTGGTGCCTGGATAACAACCTCTCCCTCAACATGATCAAGACAAAGGAGATGATTCTGGACTACAGGAAAAAGACAACCGAGCATTCTCATCGACGGGGCTGTAGTGGAGCAGGTTGATTGCGTCAAGTTCCTTGGTGTCCACATCACCAACAAACTAACATGGACCAAGCACACCAAGACAGTTGTGAAGAGGGCACAACAAAACCTATTCCCCCTCAGATCCTCAAAAGGTTCTACAGATAAATCATCGAGAGCATTGCACTGGTTGCATCACTGCCTGTTATGGCAACTGCTCGGCCTCCGACCGCAAGGCACTACAGAGCGTAAAGCGTACGGCCCAGTACATCACTGTGGCCAAGCTTCCTGCCATCAAGGACCTCTATAACAGGCGGTGTCAGAGGAAGGCCCTAAAAAAATTTAAAAACCCCATGCACCCTAGTCATAGACTGTTCTCTCTTCTACCACACGACAAGCTGTACCGGAGCGCCAAGTCTAGGTCCAAGAGGCTTCTAAACAGATTCTACCCCCAAACCATAAGACTCCTGCACATCTAATCAAATGGCCACCTATACATTTTTGCATTGTCCCCCCCCCCCCCTTTTACACTGCTGCTACTCTCTGTTATCATCATCTATGCATAGTTACTTTAATAACTCTAACTTCATGTACATATTATCTCAACTAACCAGTGCCACCGCACATTGACTCTGTACCGGTACCCCCCTGTATATAGTCTCGCCATTGTTATTTTACGGCTGCTCTACAATTACTAGTTACTGTAACGTTTGATTTGATTTGAGGCTGCATTTATTGTAGCTGGGGATTTTAACAAATCAAATATGAGAGCAAGGCAACTTCAATTCTATCAGCATATTGACTGTAGCACTCGCGCTGGAAAAACACTGTATCACTGCTACTCTAACTTCAGCGATGCAGACAAGGCCCTTCTCCGCCCTCCTTATGGCAAATTTGACCACAACACCATTTTGCTCCTCCCTTCCTATAGGCAGAAACTCAAACAGGATGTACCCGTGATAAGGACAACGCTGGTCTGACCAATCGGAATCCATGCTTCAAGATTGTTTTGATCACGCGGGCTGGGATATGTTCCGGGTAGTCTCAGAGAATAATAGTTTATAAGGAAGTGTATAGACGATGTTGTACCCACTGTGACCATTAAAACCTACCTTAACCAGAAATCGCAAACCACCGCATTCAACCATGGAAAGGTGACTGGGAATATGGCCGAATACAAACAGTGTAGTTACTCCCTCCGCAAGGCTATCAAACAAGCGAAATGTCAATATAGAGACAAAGTGGAGTCGCAATTCAACGGCTCAGACACGAGACAGATGTGGCAGGGTCTACAGACAATCACGGACTACAAAAGCAAAACCAGCCACGTCACAGACACTTGACGTCTTGCTTCCAGACAAACTTAACACCTTCTTTTCCCGCTTTGAGGATAATATAGTGCCACCGACGCGGCAGCTACCAAGGACTGTGGACTCTGTTTCTCCGTGGCCGACTTGAGTAAGACATTTAAAAGTGTTAACCCTCGCAAGGCTGCAGGCCCAGATGGCATCCCTAGCCGCGTCCTCAGAGCATGCGCAGATCAGCTAGCTGATGTGTTTACGGGCATATTCAATCTCTCCCTATCCCAGTCTGCTGTCCCCACATGCTTCAAGATAGCCACCATTGTTCAGGTAACTGAACTAAATGACTGTCACCCCGTAGCACTCACTTCTGTCATCATGAAGTGCTTTGAGAGACTAGTCAAGGATCATATCACCTCCACCTTACCTGTCACCCTAGACACAATTCAATTTGCTTACTGCCCCAATAAGTCCACAGACGATGCAATCGCCATCACACTGCACATTGCCCTATCCCATCTGGACAAGAGGAATAACTATGTAAGAATGTTGTTCATTGACTATAGTGCAGCAGTCAACACCAGTACCCTCCAAGCTCATCATTAAGCTTGAGGCTCTTGGTCTCAACCCCGCCCTGTGCAATTGGGTCCTGGACTTCCTGACGGGCCGCCCCAAGGTGGTAAAGGTAGGAAACAATATCTCCCACAAGTGTGCGTGCTCAGCCCGCTCCTGTACTCCCTGTTCACCAATGACTGTGTGGCCATGCACGCCTCCAAATCAATCATAAAGTTTGCAGACGACACAACAGCAGTAGGCTTGATTACCAACAACGACGAGACAGCCCACAGGGAGGAGGTGAGGGCACTCGGAATGTGGTGTCAGGAAAATAACCTCTCACTTAACATCAACAAAACAAAGGACATGATCGTGGACTTCAGGAAACAGCCGAGGGAGCACCCCCCTATCCACATCAACGGGACAGTAGTGGAGAAGGTGGAAAGATCCTCGGTGTAAACATCATTAACTGAATTAACTGAATTAACTGGATTAACTGAAATGGTCCACCCATACAGACAGTGTGGTGAAGAAGGCGCTTGTCACCTAAAACCGTAACAAACTTTTACAGATGCACAATTAAGAGCATCCTGTTGGGCTGTATCACCGCCTGGTATGGCAACTGCACCACCCACAACAGCAAAGCTCTCCAGAGGGTGATTCGGTCTGCACAACGCATCACCGGGGGAACAGCACCCGATGTCACAGACAATATTATGAAGGACAACAACCACCCGAGCCACTGCCTGTTCACCCCGCTACCATCCAGAAGGCAAGGTCAGTACAGGTGCATCAACGCTGGGACCTAGAGACCGAAAAATGGCCCGTTGTTGGAGGTTCTAAACTGTGGCCCGTCATTGGAGGTTCCGGACTGTGGCCCGTCGTTGGAGGTTCCGGACAGTAGCCCGTCATTGGAGGTTCCGGAGTGTGGCCCGTCGTTGGAGGTTCCGGAGTGTGGCCCGTCGTTGGATGGTTCCGGAGTGTGGACCGTCGTTGGAGGTTCCGGACTGTGGCCCGTCGTTGGAGGTTCCGGACTGTGGCCGTCGTTGGCGGTTCCAGACTGTGGCCCGTCGTTGGAGGTTCCGGACTGTGAAACGTCGTTAGAGGTTCCGGACAGTGAAACGTCGCCGGAAGCTCTGGACTGGGAACTGACGCCAGAAGCTCTGGACTGGGAACTGACGCCGGAAGCTCTGGACTGTGGAGGCTCACTGGAGGCCTGATGCGTGGGACCGGTACAGGTGGCACCAGGATGAAGACACGCACCTCAGGGCGAGTGCGAGGAGAAGGCACAGGACGTAAGGGACTGTTGAGGCGCACTGGAGGTCTGGAGCGTAAATCTGGCACAACCCGTCCTGGCTGGATGTTTATTTTCACCCTGCAAATACAGGGTGCTGGCACAGGACGCACTGGGCTGTGCAGACGCACCAGAGATACAGTGCGCAGATCCGGCGCAGGATATCCTGGTCCAAGGAGGTGTACTGGAGACCAGGAGCACTGAGCCGGCACAATCCGTCCTGGCTGGATGCCCATTCTAGCCCAGCCAATGCGGGGAGCTGGAATAGAGAGCACCGGACTATGAATGCGCACTGGAGACACCATGCATAACACGGTGCCTGACCAGTCACACGCTTCCCACAGTAAGCACGAGGAGTTGGCTCAGGTCTGAACCCTGACTCTGCCACTCTCCTCGTGTGCCCCCCAAAAAATATTTTTGGAGCTGCCTCGAGGGTTTCCGTGCTAGCTGTGTCCCCTTCATATCGTCGCCGTTCCTCTTTCGCTGTTTCCACCTGTTTCCACCTGTTTCCATGGCAGGGTCTTGTCCCCTGCCATAACCTCCTCCCAGGTCCAGGATGTCCTCCACTCTCTTTTCTCCCGGGCCCAGGATCCCTGCTCCTCTTGAACACGCTGCTTGGTCCTTTTTTTGTGGGTAGTTCTGTAACGATCGTCGTATGAAGGAGTGGACCAAAACACAGCGTGGTAAGTGTTCATGATAAATTAATACTCAAAACACTCAAACAAAATAACAAAAAGGGGAAACCGAAACAGTCCTGTCAGGTGCAGACACTAAACAGAAAACAACTACCCACAAAACCCAAACGAAAAAGAACTTATATATGATCCCCAATCAGCGACAACAATAGACAGCTGCCTCTGATGGGGAACCACACCAACATAGAAATAAAGAAACTAGAATGCCCACCCTAGTCACACCCTGGCCTAACGAAAATAGAGAATAAAAACTTCTCTATGGCCAGGGCGTGACAGTATATATGCATTCTCAGTTGAGAAACTGCAAGGGCTGCACACTTCACATCTAAAAGTTGAGAAACTGCGAGGGCTGGACACTTCACATCTAAAAGTTGAGAAACTGCGAGGGCTGGACACTTCACATCTAAAAGTTGAGAAACTGCGAGGGCTGCACACTTTACATCTAAAAGTTGAGAAACTGCGAGGGCTGTACACTTCACATCTAAAAGTTGAGAAACTGCGAGGGCTGTACACTTCACATCTAAAAGTTGAGAAACTGCGAGGGCTGTACACTTCACATCTAAAAGTTGAGGAACTGCGAGGGCTGCACACTTTACATCTAAAAGTTGAGGAACTGCGAGGGCTGCACACTTCACATCTAAAAGTTGAGGAACTGCGAGGGTTGCACATTTCACATCTAAAAGTTGAGGAACTGCGAGGGTTGCACACTTCACATCTAAAAGAGAATACCTCTCCTCGCCTTACTGACTGGTCAGTTGGATGTTGTTTGGACAAATGTGACTCCATGTTTTGAAGAAAATGTTAATAGAGACAAGGCAGTGATTGACTGTGTCCATGCCTGAGCCTGTAGTTCTTCAGAAGCTCAGTTTGTTTGGATGCGAAAAAGGCGCAGGTCTTCCATCGCATATCCTTTCTGAGCCCTACAGGAGGAAGGAAATGTTGACCGTAAAATAGGGGGCATGCTACTATTTAAAAAAACTGCCTAAGCTATAACGTATTGTGCAAAAGACCAAGATACCGTGTTAACATTGTTAGCCCTAATATGAACTACTATTTTTTTTATCAATGAGAATGTCAGGACACCGAAGCGCTCAGTTAGCTAGCTAGCTAGTTAAAATAGCTTCCTGATTCATGCTCTACTAATGCTAAACTCAGCAAAAAAAGAAATGTCCTCTCACTGTCAACTGCATTTATTTTCAGCAAACTTAACATGTGTAAATATTTGTAGGAACATAACAAGATTCAACAACTGAGACATGAACTGAACAAGTTCCACAGACATGTGACTAACAGAAATTGAATAATGTGTCCCTGAACAAAGGGAGGGTCAAAATCAAAAGTAACAGTCAGTATCTGGTGTGGCCACCAGCTGCATTAAGTACTGCAGTGCATCTCTTCCTCATGGACGGCACCAGATTTACCAGTTCTTGCTGTGAGATGTTACCCCACTTTTCCACCAAGGCACCTGCAAGTTCCTGAACATTTCTGGGGGGAATGGGCCTAGCCTTCACCCTCCGATCCAACAGGTCCCAGACGTGCTCAATGGGATTGAGATCCGGGCTCTTTGCTGGCCATGGCAGAACACTGACATTCCTGTCTTGCAAACAGGAAAAGCATCAATACAGGACTAAGATTGATTCCTACTACACTGGCTCTGACGCTCATCTGATGTGTTAGGGCCTGAAAACTATTACGGACTACAAAGGGAAGCCCAGCTGCGAGCAGCTCACTGACGCGAGCCTACCAGACAAACTAAATTCCTTTTGTGCTCGCTTCGAGTCAAGCCACACTGAAGCATACATGAGAGCACCAGATATTCTGGATGACTGTGTGATCACGCTCCCGGTATTTTTCCATTTGATTGAGAGGAGAAACCATGCTTCCACGAACGATATATCATCGAAGAAATATGTGAAAAACACCTTGAGGATTGATTCTAAACAACGTTTGCCATGTTTTCAGTCGATATTATGGAGTTAATTTGGAAAAAAGTTCGCGTTTTGAGGACTGAATTTTCGGGGTTTTTTGGTAGCCGAATGTGATGTACAAAACGGAGCTATTTCTAATACACAAAGAATCTTTTTGGAAAAACTGAGCATTTGCTATCTAACTGAGAGTCTCCTCATTGAAAACATCCGAAGTTCTTCAAAGGTAAATGATTTTATTTGAAGGCTTTTATGTTTTTGTTGAAATGTTGCGTGCTGGATGCTAACGCTAATGCTAACGCTAAATGCTACGCTAGCTAGCTACTTTTACACAAATGATTGTTTTCCTATGGTTGAGAAGCATATTTTGAAAATCTGAGATGACAGTGTTGTTTACAAAAGGCTAAGCTTGAGAGCTAGCATATTTATTTAATTTCATTTGCGATTTTCATGAATAGTTAACGTTGCGTTATGGTAATGAGCTTGAGTCTGTATTCACGATCCCGGATCCGGGATGGGGAGATCAGAGAGGTTAAACAGGTCAACATTCACAAAGCGGGGCCAGACGGACTTCCAGGAGGTGTACTCAAAGCATGCGTGAACCAACTGCCAAGTCTCTTCACTGGCTTTTTCAACCTTTCCCTGACCGAGTCTGTAATACCTATATGTTTCAAGCAGACCAAAAAAGCGAAGGTAACCTGCCTAAATTATTTCTGCCCCGTAGCACTCACGTCGGTAGCCCTGAAGTGCTTTGAAAGGCTGGTCATGGCTCAAATCAAGACCATCTTGCCAGAAACACTAGACCCACTCCAATTCGCATACTGCCCAAACAGATCCACAGATGACGCAATCTCAATCGCACTCCACACTGCCCTTTCCCACCTGGACAAAAGGAACACCTATGTGAGAATGCTGTTCATTGACTACAGCTCAGTGTTCAAGACCATGGTGCCCACAAAGCTCATCACTAAGCTAAGGAGCCTGGGACTAAACACCTCCCTCTGCAACTGGATCCTGGACTGACGGGCCGCCCCCAAGAGGTAAGGGTAGGCAACAACACATCTGCCATGCTGATCCTCATCACGGGGTACCTCAGGGGTGCGTGCTTAGTCCCTTCCTATAATCCCTGTTCACCCACGACTGCGTCACCCACAACTGCGTGGCCGTCATTAAGTTATCTGTTAACACAACATTGGTAGGCCTGATCACTGACAACGATGAGACAGCCTATAGGGAGGAGGTCGGAGACCTGTCAGTGTGGTGCCAGGACAACAACCTCTCCCTCAGCGTGAGCAAAACAAGGAGATGATTGTGGACTACCAAACATGGAGGGCCGAACATGCCCCCATTCACATCGATGGGGCTGTAGTGTATCGGGTCGAGAGTTTCAAGGTCCTTGATGTCCACATCACCAACAAACTATCATGGTCCAAACACACCCAAGACAGTTGTGAAGATGGCATGACAACACCTTCCCCCCTCAGGAGACGGATCCCCAGATCCTGGGATGGGTCCCCAGATCCTCAAAAAGTTCTACAGTTTCACCATCGAGAGCATCCTGACCGGTTGCATCACTGCCTGGTATGGCAACTGCTCTGCATCCGACCATAAGGCGCTACATAGGGTAGTGCATACGGCCCAGTACATCAATGGGGCCAAGCTTCCTGACATCCAGGACATATATACTAGACGGTGTCAGAGGAAGGCCCAAAAAATTGGCGATGACTCCAATCACCCAAGTCATAGACTGTTCTCTCTGCTGCGGCATGGCAAGCAGTACCGGAGTGCCAAGTCTTGGTCCAAAAGGCTCCTAATTAACAGATTCTGCGCCCAAGCCATAAGACTGCTGAACAATTAATCAAATGGCCACCCGGACTATTTAGATTGAATCCCCCTTTTCTTTTTACACTGCTGCTACTCGCTGTTTATTATCTATGCATAGTCACTTTACCCCTACCTACATGTACAACTTACCTCGACTAACCTGTACTCCCGCACATTGACTCGGTACCGGTACCCCCTGTATATAGCATCATTATTGTTATTTTCTTGTTACTTTTTATTCAAACATTATTTCTTGAACTGCATTGTTGGTTAAGGGCTTGTAAGTAAGCATTTCACAGTAAGGTCTACCTGTATTCAGCGCACGTGACAAGTATCTTTTGATTTTTGGGAGGGTGTGCCTTTAGAATAACGCAAACCATATCCAAGTTAATGAGCGGGAAACAAACGATTCCAGTCAGCCTGCACAGCCGGCTCATTGGAACTACACCGAAACCAATTTCACACATAATAAGAGTTAGCCTGTAGACAAGATAACATTGACAATTTGATGGCCACATCTTGTATTTGACAGATGCAGGGAAATGAGCATCACTTGATCAAATCCTCCTTCAGAGTCACATTGTCACATGGAATGACGCTGGAGAGACAAAGTAGGTACGGGGAGTAACACATTTAATAAATAACGGACATGGAACGAGACAGGAACAGCGTCAGCATACAAGAAAACAAAGACAAAAAACAATCTATGCATCAGCAGGGAACAGAGCAAGGGAGCTGACAAATATAAGGGAGGTAATAAACAGATGATAAGTGAGTCCAGGTGAGTCCAACATCTCTGAAGCTAGTGACGAGGGAAGGCAGGTGTAACTGATAGCAGGAGTGCTTGATGCAGGGCAGCCTGGCGCCCTCAAGCGCCAGGGGAGGGAAGAGCGGGAGCAGACGTGACATTATTTTTATTCAGTTTAGTCACAGGATTTATACATTTGCAATACGTTTGCCAATCGGTTGTGCAGCCAGACTTATTTGCCATTCCTTTTGCCTCATCCCTCTCAACTATACAAATGTTCAATTCCTCATCAATCCACGGGGATTTAACAGTTTATACAGTCATTTTCTTAATAGGTCCATGCGTATTAGAAACTAGAATAAGCAATTTCATAAATGTGTCAAGTGCAGTGTCTGTTTGGTCCTCATTACACACCACGGACCAATAAATATTATTTACATCAACAACATAGGAATCAGTAAAGACGTGATCAATACATTGATGATTTCATTCCTGTGCTGTGTGTAACTACCCTGGTAGGTTGACTGCAGGCACTGGTTACAGTTTGAAGCTTTTTCTTGAGTGGGCAGCTTGATATTTATTTATATTTATATTTAGATCAATATTTAATATTACCCAGAAAATATGCCTCTCTGTTGATATCACATACATTATCAAGCATTTCACACATGTTATCCAGATACTGACTGTTAGCACTTGGTGGTCTATAGCAGCTTCCCACCAGAATGGGCTTTAGGTGAGGCAGATGAACCTGTAGCCATATTACTTCAACCGTATTTAACATGAGATCCTCTATAAGCTTTACAGGAATGTGGTTCTGAATATAAACAGCAACACCTCCACCATAGTCATTTCTATATTTTATGTAAATGTTATAACCTTGTATTGCTACCACTGTATCATCAAAGTATTATCTAAGTATGTTGCAGAGAGTCAGAAAATTAATGTCATTTGTTACTAGCAAATTATTTCTTTCTTTAATCTTCTTTCTGAGGCTACATATGTTAATGTGGGCTATTTTGAGCGCTTTTCTTCTGGGATGCTTATGTATTTGTATTGCTTTTCTGGGAAGCTTAGTAGAAGTAGATATGCTCATGTTATTTATGTTAGTGCAAGGTGAGCTGCACACAGTGGACTTCCTCCTAGGGCACACCGGCTCAATGCTAACAGTATAAATCTGGTTCATAGGCACATGATTACTTCATACAATAGCGGTAGGATCGACAGAGGCATTCAGGACTATTAGGGGGACATAAATTAGGTTACTTACATTGTGTCTACCAACGCCCCTGGGATAATGTACATTTCCTGAGGCATTATGACAACTCTGAGTCACAATGGTAGGGATTTACTGAGCTGGGTTTGGGTCATTGATAAGTCATTGTCTCAACACAGCCTTATAATGCTGTGAAAGGATCCAGGTACACAAATTATTTGGATGGATCCCATCTTCCTTATAAAACATGTTTTGTTTCCAAAAGGTATCAAAATAGTCAACAAACGTTACACTCATTGAGCTGCAATAATCAAGTAGCCAGTTGTGAAGAGAAAGAATCCTGCTAAAACGTTCAATGCCACAATTCAGAGAGGGCACAGGGGGGTCTTTTGTTAGTGTCTAGCAGAGAGTCAATGAGTCAATGATGTTCGATGCTTGGCTGCCGTTTGAACAAACAATAATAATACCCACATTGTATCTGTGAGCTGTTGGCTAGAGCACAAGTGCCCATGGGCACATTCGCTAATTGACGCAACATTTTTTGTGACTAAACCATCAGAGTTGAAAATGCAATGGAAACTCATTTAACTTACACTGGAATTTGGAATTTACATTGGAATTTAACCGCAGAAGTTATTTTGCAGTTAAAATTGTGCGTCATCACACACAAATTGTTATCAGCAACAAGTACATTTGATAGAAACACTTCTCTGGGATTTCATTTATGCCGATCTTTTTATATTCGTACGAAAATCTGTCGCCAATTGGATGGAAACCTAGCTACTATCTCAGCAAATGTGAGTAATGTGTGTCTTATTCAGTGATTGATCCTTTTACATAACAGCTGACAGAATTTCACTGCTTTTAATATGAAAATGTTTGCTACCCTGTTTAGAACTATTACGTTTTCTCCCCGGTCCCGTCAAAAGCAGCAACATTGAAAGAAAAAGCTTTACAGATGTCAGCTAGATGCATTCATTCTATCATTTAAGACATTTATTCCAATTATTTATTATACAGTATATTATATATTTTTTGTCTTCTAGGGCAACAAATGATGACTTGAGAGAAAATGAAAGGCCTATTTGACTAGACAAGTTGACTAAAATAGGTTAGCACATGTTTTAAATTATAAGCAGATAAATATACAAATTTGGCTTAAAAGTGTACTATTCTCCCAACACCCCTGTGAAAAAAGTTGTCCCAACGTCTCTGCCTGTAATACAAGGAGGCTACCATATCAATATTCAACACAACCTCACACTCAATTCGTGCAAATACTGTATGTGCAAAGAGTATTGCAGCAGATAGAGAGAATACAGTAGACAGCATGTGGCAAAAAGTGATTGAAGATTCATTTTTGGTGTCCTGTGTTTATGCCCTTTTATGGACATCCTGTTTGGATGTTCTCACACTATGGAGTGAGTGCTTATGTAAAAATGATAGTTCAGCTGTTTGCTTATGTAACATGATAGTGCAGCTGTTTCTTTTGGGTAAAGCAAATGTTTGCAATAAAAATGTCCTGCTGATTGACATGAACACCTTGTTGAACTGAAAGAAAATGTGAAACAGTTGGGAAATTTTGTAGTGAAATTATGGATCTGCTGTGTGTCTTGTGACCCCTTGTATATAGGTAGGTCTGCCTGAGTGCTTTTGAAAATACATACAAACTAAGGTAAACTATTTTGGGCCTGTCTTTAGCTTCAGGTGGAGAGATTATTTTAAAGTGCTTGATATGATGAAACAAGTACAGCAGTTTTTCTAACATCATGAACATTTATGAAAATGGGCACTTCAGTCCTCAAGACATTACAAGGGCAGGCGGGAGGGAGGGAGAGAGAGTCCCAGCCTGACCAGGCCACATTATTATTCACACCGGCACCAACAACCTGCGAGAGAAGCAGGAGAGAGTAGGCAGCCTGGTCAACAGAGTAGAAGAGAGGGCCTCTGAGTTGTTCCCCACATCATCATCTCCACTCTGCTGCCCCACAAAGACTTTCATCCCCATACCATTCAGAAAGTCAACGCTGATGTCACCAGAGGGTGTGGCCTACTCCCGCCAAGCCACAGGCCCCAACAGCGCAGCTACGCGGGGGTCATCAGAGGACAAGAGAACCCTGTAGGATTAAGTGAGATTAAACATCATCTCCAATACATCTGCACTAAACTGCACTAAACACACACAGACGCATGCACACACACATACATACACACACACACACACACACGGACGCATACACACACACACACACACACACACACACACACACGAACGCATGCACACACACACCTATTGTACTAAAAGTTTACTTGTTCAACTAATAGGAATTTGTATATATATAACAGAAAAAATGTTAGCTGTTATCCTGTTTATCCCACTCTTAACAACGTATTAGTTAGTAGTTACTGTATTTCTGACTGCTATTCTTTCTTTTTGCAACATGAAATCACTATCAGTTAGCATGTGGAACATTCAGGGCCTAACTCATCAACCTTTGGACTGAATAGTTTAGAACTGGAGTTCAACAAAAATCTTAAAGATGTTGATGTCATCATTCTGCAGGAGACATGGTGTAAGGCTGACATTGTCACTCACTGTCCCACAGGCTACAGAGTGGTAGTTATGCCGTCACAGAAACACAGCTCTGTCAATAGAGGCAGAGACTCTGGAGGACTGATCATTTGGTACAAATCCCCTCAAAATGGGTAAATATCACATTTGGTTAAAACTGAAAAAATAACTTGTACTGACTGAAAAATATGTGTTCCTTTGCGCAATATATATCCCCCCATCAGAATCCCCATATTACTCAGAGGAGATCTTCCCCACCCTTGAGGAAGAGATGTGCCATTTCCAGGCCCAGGGAAATGTGCTCATCTGTGGGGACACAAATGCATGCACAGGAACACTACCTGATCTAACGACGCCGACAGAGATGGCCACCGACAGAGATGGCGCCGACAGAAACACTTCCGGCGCCGACAGAGATGGCCGCCTCGCTTCGTGTTCCTAGGAAACTATGCAGTTTTTTGTTTTCTTACGTGTTATTTCTTACATTGGTACCCCAGGTCATCTTAGGTTTCATTACATACAGTCGAGAAGAACTACTGAATATAAGAGCAGCGTCAACTCACCATCAATACGACCAAGAATATGACTTTCGCGAAGCGGATCCTGTGTTCTGCCTTTCACCCAGGACAACGGAATGGATCCCAGCCTGCGATCCAAAAAGACGACTTCGTAAAAGGGGGAAACGAAGCGGTCTTCTGGTCAGGCTCCGGAGACGGGCACATCGCGCAAATCTCCCTAGCATACTTCTCGCCAATGTCCAGTCTCTTGACAACAAGGTTGATGAAATCCGAGCAAGGGTAGCATTCCATAGGGACATCAGAGACTGTAACGTTCTTTGCTTCACGGAAACTGTAACGTTCTTTGCTTCACGGAAACATGGCTCACTGGAGAGACGCTATCGGAGTCGGTGCAGCCAGCTGGTTTCTCCACGCATTGCGTGAAACAAACATCTTCCTGGTAAGAAGAGGGGCGGGGGCGTATGCTTTATGGTTAACGAGACGTGGTGTGGTCACAACAACATACAGGAACTCAAGTCCTTCTGTTCACCTGATTTAGAATTCCTCACAATCAAATGTCGACCGCATTATCTACCAAGGGAATTCTCTTCGATTATAATCACAGCCGTATATATTCCCCCCCAAGCAGACACATCGATGGCTCTGAACTAACTTTATTTGACTCTTTGCAAACTGGAATCCACATATCCTGAGGCTGCATTCATTGTAGCTGGAGATTTTAACAGGGCTAATCTGAAAACAAGACTCCCTAAATTGTATCAGCATATCGATTGCGCAACCAGGGCTGGTAAAACCTTGGATCATTGCTATTCTAACTTCCGCAACGCATATAAGGCCCTCCCCCGCTCTCCTTTCGGAAAAGCTGACCACGACTCCATTCTGTTGCTCCCTGCCTACAGACAGAAGCTAAAACAAGAAGCTCCCGTGCTGAGGTCTGTTCAACGCTGGTCCGACCAATCTGATTCCACACTCCAAGACTGCTTCCATCACGTGGACTGGGATATGTTTCGTATTGCGTCAAACAACAACATTGACGAATACGCTGATTCGGTGAGCGAGTTCATTAGAACGTGCGTTGAAGATGTCGTTCCCATAGCAACGATTAAAACATTCCCAAACCAGAAACCGTGGATTGATGGCAGCATTCGCGTGAAACTGAAAGCGCGAACCACTGCTTTTAATCCGGGCAAGGTGACCGGAAACATGACCGAATACAAACAGTGTAGCTATTCCCTCCGCAAGGCAGTCAAACAAGCTAAGCGTCAGTATAGAGACAAAGTAGAATCGCAATTCAACGGCTCAGACACAAGAGGTATGTGGCAGGGTCTACAGTCAATCACGGATTACAAAAAGAAAACCAGCCCAGTCACGGACCAGGATGTCTTGCTCCCAGGCAGACTAAATAACTTTTTTGCCCGCTGAGCTAAACGACTACCGCCCCGTAGCACTCACTTCCGTCATCATGAAGTGCTTTGAGAGACTAGTCAAGGACCATATCACCTCCACCCTACCTGACACCCTAGACCCACTCCAATTTGCTTACCGCCCAAATAGGTCCACAGACGATGCAATCTCAACCACACTGCACACTGACCTAACCCATCTGGACAAGAGGAATACCTATGTGAGAATGCTGTTCATCGACTACAGCTCAGCATTTAACACCATAGTACCCTCCAAACTCGTCATCAAGCTCGAGACCCTGGGTCTCGACCCCGCCCTGTGCAACTGGGTACTGGACTTCCTGACAGGCCGCCCCCAGGTGGTGAGGGGAGGTAACAACATCTCCACCCCGCTGATCCTCAACACTGGGGCCCCACAAGGGTGCGTTCTGAGCCCTCTCCTGTACTCCCTGTTCACCCACGACTGCGTGGCCACGCACGCCTCCAACTCAATCATCAAGTTTGCGGACGACACAACAGTGGTAGGCTTGATTACCAACAACGACGAGACGGCCTACAGGGAAGAGGTGAGGGCCCTCGGAGTGTGGTGTCAGGAAAATAACCTCACACTCAACGTCAACAGAACTAAGGAGATGATTGTGGACTTCAGGAAACAGCAGAGGGAACACCCCCCTATCCACAATGATGGAACATTAGCGGAGAGGGTGGGGTAAGTTTTAAGTTCCTTGGCGTACACAAAACAGACAAACTGAATTGGTCCACCCACACAGACAGCATCGTGAAGAAGGCGCAGCAGCGCCTCTTCAACCTCAGGAGGCTGAAGAAATTCGGCTTGTCACCAAAAGCACTCACAAACTTCTACAGATGCACAATCGAGAGCATCCTGTCGGGCTGCATCACCGCCTGGTACGGCAACTGCTCCGCCCACAACCGTAAGGCTCTCCAGAGGGTAGTGAGGTCTGCACAACGCATCACCGGGGGCAAACTACCTGCCCTCCAGGACACCTACACCACCCGATGTCACAGGAAGGCCATAAAGATCATCAAGGACAACAACCACCCGAGCCACTGCCTGTTCACCCCGCTATCATCCGAAGGCGAGGTCAGTACAGGTGCATCAAAGCTGGGACCGAGAGACTGAAAAACAGCTTCTATCTCAAGGCCATCAGACTGTTAAACAGCCACCACTAACATTGAGTGGCTGCTGCCAACACACTGACTCAACTCCAGCCACTTTAATAATGGGAATTGATGGGAATTGATGTAAAATATATCACTAGCCACTTTAAACAATGCTATTTAATATAATGTTTACATACCCTACATTATTCATCTCATATGTATACGTATATACTGTACTCTATTTCATCTACTGCATCTTTATGTAATACATGTATCACTAGCCACTTTAAACTATGCCACTTTGTTTACATACTCATCTCATATGTACAGTGCCTTGTGAAAGTATTCGGCCCCCTTGAACTTTGCGACCTTTTGCCACATTTCAGGCTTCAAACATAAATATATAAAACTGTATTTTTTTGTGAAGAATCAACAACAAGTGGGACACAATCATGAAGTGGAACGACATTTATTGGATATTTCAAACTTATTTAACAAATCAAAAACTGAAAAAGTGGGCGTGCAAAATTATTCAGCCCCTTTACTTTCAGTGCAGCAAACTCTCTCCAGAAGTTCAGTGAGGATCTCTGAATGATCCAATGTTGACCTAAATGACTAATGATGATAAATACAATCCACCTGTGTGTAATCAAGTCTCCGTATAAATGCACCTGCACTGTGATAGTCTCAGAGGTCCGTTAAAAGCGCAGAGAGCATCATGAAGAACAAGGAACACACAAGGCAGGTCCGAGATACTGTTGTGAAGAAGTTTAAAGCCGGATTTGGATACAAAAAACATTTCCCAAGCTTTAAACATCCCAAGGAGCACTGTGCAAGCGATAATATTGAAATGGAAGGAGTATCAGACCACTGCAAATCTACCAAGACCTGGCCGTCCCTCTAAACTTTCAGCTCTTTCAAGGAGAAGACTGATCAGAGATGCAGCCAAGAGGCCCATGATCACTCTGGATGAACTGCAGAGATCTACAGCTGAGGTTGGAGACTCTGTCCATAGGACAACAATCAGTTGTATATTGCACAAATCTGGCCTTTATGGAAGAGTGGCACGAAGAAAGCCATTTCTTAAAGATATCCATAAAAAGTGTTGTTTAAAGTTTGCCACAAGCCACCTGGGAGACACACCAAACATGTGGAAGAAGGTGCTCTGGTCAGATGAAACCAAAATTGAACTTTTTGGCAACAATGCAAAACGTTGTTGTTTGGCGTAAAAGCAACACAGCTGAACACACCATCCCCACTGTCAAACATGGTGGTGGCAGCATCATGGTTTGGGCCTGCTTTTCTTCAGCAGGGACAGGGAAGATGGTTAAAATTGATGGGAAGATGGATGGAGCCAAATACAGGACCATTCTGGAAGAAAACCTGATGGAGTCTGCAAAAGACCTGAGACTGGGACGGAGATTTGTCTTCCAACAAGACAATGATCCAAAACATAAAGCAAAATCTACAATGGAATTGTTCAAAAATTAACATATCCCGGTGTTAGAATGGCCAAGTCAAAGTCCAGACCTGAATCCAATCGAGAATCTGTGGAAAGAACTGAAAACGGCTGTTCACAAATGCTCTCCATCCAACCTCACTGAGCTCGAGCTGTTTTGCAAGGAGGAATGGGAAAGAATTTCAGTCTCTCTATGTGCAAAACTGATAGAGACATACCCTAAGCGACTTACAGCTGTAATCGCAGCAAAAGGTGGCGCTACAAAGTATTAACTTAAGGGGGCTGAATAATTTTGCACGCCCACTTTTTCAGTTTTTGATTTGTTAAAAAAGTTTGAAATATCCAATAAATGTCGTTCCACTTCATGATTGTGTCCCAGTTGTTGTTGATTCTTCACAAAAAAATACAGTTTTATATCTTTATGTTTGAAGCCTGAAATGTGGCAAAAGGTCGCAAAGTTCAAGGGGGCCGAATACTTTCGCAAGGCACTGTATATACTGTACTCAATACCATCTACTGCATCTTGCCTATGCCGCTCTGTACCATCACTCATTCATATATCTTTATGTACATATTCTTTATCCCCTTACACTTGTGTGTATAAGGTACTAGTTTTGGAATTGTTAGTTAGATTACTCGTTGGTTATTACTGCATTGTCGGAACTAGAAGCACAAGCATTTCGCTACACTCGCATTAACATCTGCTAACCATGTGTATGTGACAAATAAAAGTTGATTTGATTTGATTTGACAACACGAGGGGACAGCTTTATTACAAGCCATACTGTTTCTAACTGTCTTCATCTCCCCCATAGAAACAACAGTGACAGCACCGTCAACAAACACGGAAGGGATCTGTTGCAGCTCTGTAGAAGCCTGGGTCTGTACTTTGTCAATGGTAGGTTACTGGGAGACTCTTTGGGGAGATTCATCTACTGCTCACCTCTTGGCCACAGCACAGTAGACTATATGATTACAGACATTGACCCTTTCTCTCTCAGCTCATTCACTGTCAAGCCACTAACACCTCTGTCTGATCACAGCCAAATTACGTTGTTCCTCAAGAGAACAGACTTGAAAACAACCACACATTCACAGCCCAGTAAGCTGTACAACATCTGAAATGTATACAGATGGGCCCAAAACAGCACAGAAGAATACCAGAAAGCAACCTGTAACCAAAATATCCAAACACTCTTAGATAACTTTCTGGATACCACATTCACTCACAGTAAAGAAGGCCTCAATCTAGCAGTACAAAACATCAACTATATATTCAGGCAAACGGCAAAAGAAGCACAATTGAAATTGATTAAAAAAAATACAAAAAAAGACCACAGATGACAACTGGCTTGATGCAGATTGTAAAATTATAAGGAATAAACTTAGAACACTATCCAACCAAAAGCACAGAGACCTAAATAATGGTGAATTACGCCTTAATTACTATGAGACTTTAAAACTCTAGAAACATACACTCAGAACCAAGAACCAAAAAAGCACAGTACAACAGCAAGCAGCTTACACTAATTGAGGAGTCCATAAACACAAACAACCTGTCAAAATTGATACAAAATGGTGACATACGGACAACTCATTTTAAAACACTCTACAACACCATTCACCATTCACCATTCACCAACACGGCAGGGTAGCCTAGTGGTTAGAGCGTTGGACTAGTAACCGAAAGGTTGCAAGTTCGAATCCCCGAGCTGACAAGGTACAAATCTGTCGTTCTGCCCCTGAACAGGCAGCTTTGTTAACCCACTGTTCCTAGGCCGTCATTGAAAATAAGAATTTGTTCTTAACTGACTTGCCTAGTAAAATAAAAAAGTTGACACAAACGCAGAGCAAGGCCAAATTCATGAGAAGTTGAATGGATTACAAAAAGCTATAAAGGACAATAAAAATCCATTGGACTCCCCAATTACTGACCAGGAGCTCTATAAGAAACTTCAGGCTCTCAAATGTAAAAAAACATGTGGACCTGATGGCATCCTAAATGAGACTCTCAAATTCATTAGTGCAAAATTTCAATTGGCTGTATTAAAACTGTTTAATTTGATCCTGAGTGTAGGTTATTTCTCTGACATCTGGAATCAAGGACTCATAACCCCAATCTGTGAGAATGGAGACAAAGTTGACCCTAACAATTACAGAGGCATTTGTGTGAACAGTAACCCAGGGAAGGTTTTCTGTAGTATTACAAATGTAAGAGTTCTAAACTTCCTTAATAAGCACAATGTCTTGAGTAAAAGCCAAATTGGATTTACACCAAAACATTGCACGACTGATCATATTTACACCCCACACACCCTGATAGATAAACATGTCCACCAAAATATATGCTTGCTTTATCGACTTCCAAAAAGCATTTGATTCTATTTGGCATACAGGATTGTTCTACAAAGTTATTGAAAGTGGTGTAGGGGGTAAAACATATGACATAATTAAATCAATGTACACTGGCAATACGTGCAGCATCAAAATTGGCAAGAAAAGAACAGAATTCTTTAACCAGGGGCGGGTCCTTCGCCAGGGTTGCAATCTGAGCCCTGCGCTCCTCAATATTTACATCAGCAAATTGGCCGCTATTCTAGAAAAATCCTTAGCCCCTGGTGTTAGTCTCGACAATTCAGAGGTGAAATGCCTACTCTTCGCAGATGACCTATGCCTGCTGTCACCCACAGCACATGGCCTACAGCAGAGCCTGGACCTGCTAGAGCAGTACTGCCAGACCTGGGCCCTGGCAGTAAACCCCAAAAATACTAAAATAATGATTTTCCAGAGAAGATCCAGATCTCAGGGAATTAGACCAAAGTTCTCAACTGGTACAAAATAAGTAGGGTACTGCACACACTACAATTACTGAGGTTTAAAAATAAGCTCAACTGGATACCTTAATGAGGCAGTGAATTAACTGAGAGAGAAAGCATGCAGGGCATTCTACACCATTAAAAAACTAATTCAAATTGAAATACCTATTAAAATTTGTCTAAAACTAATTGAATATGTCATTGAACCAATTGCACTTCATGGCAGCGAGGTTTGGGATCCACTTGCAAAAGAAGATTTCATCAAATTGGACAAACACCCCATTGAAACACTGCATGCAGAGTTCTGTAAGATTATCCTACATGTCCAGAGGAAAACTACAAACAATGTATGCAGAGCAGAATTAGGCCAATATCCACTAATAATAAAAACTCAGAAAAGAGCAATTAAGTTTTGGAAACTTAACTAAAATACAGTGACCCCATCTCATATCATTGCCAAGCCCTGCAATGCCAAGAACTGAGCAAAGAAGAGTACCCTCATCCAGCTGGTCCTGAGGCTGAGTTCACAAGACAAGCACAAAGCAAAATGTAGTGCTATCTGGCCCTAACTCGACAGTACACCGTGGCTAACTATTTGACCATGGTTACTGATCAACACTTTAGAAAAACCTTGACAAAGTACAGGCTCGGTGAGCACAAGCCTTGCCATTGAGAAGGGTAGACACAGGAAAACCTGTCTCCCTGTAGAGGAAAGGCTGTGCAACCACGGCACCACAGCAGAACCTGAGACAGAGCTGTATTTCCTGACAAAATGTCAAATATATAAAACAATTTCCCCAAATTTGAGGTCTAAAAGACCGCTCTGATGAGAGTAGGCTACCCGTCCTGTTGGGGGAGGACGCAGAGAGCTGTGGGTTGGCAGCGCACTACATTGCTTCCATCCTGCCATAAGATGAGGGACAGTGTCTGACAGAACAATCAACCTGCACATGTCCTCTACTGTATGCTTATTGTTATTGTTCAATGTATGGTTATGTTGACCCTTGGTTACTGTTGTTACTGTTGTCCCGTTGACAATTTTTTTTCTTATTATTTTCATATTGTAAATATCTAAAGTAAGCTTTGGCAATATGTACATTGTTATGTCATGCCAATAAAGCAAATTGAATTGAATTGAATTTGTTAGGTGCTTCCTAAGAAGAGGTAGGTGCAGGAGTCAGGAGCAGGAGAGCAAGGAAGTCCCAGTGGCACAGTCGTTTATTATTAAGTCCCAACCCAACAACAACAGGTGGGGAAACACACCCCAGCGGAGTCGCCACACATAGGGAAAATCACGAAACACACAGAGGAGAAACCTCTACTCCTAATACAGTACCAACGGTACAACGACTGTAAGAGAAAAAAAAACCTGTGTTGCAAACCCCTAACAGTGCAACAACAGCAAATAATCCCTCACAAAGCATAGCAGACAGCGGAGGTTAATAAACCCACCGAAATTAACTAATAGGACACAGGTGTAAACAAAAACAGACAGACACAAACTAAAAGGAAAAATGGATCGGTGGCAGCTAGTAGGCCGGCGACGACGACCACCGAGCACCACAAGAAACAGGGAGAGGAACCACCGTCGGTGGAAGTCGTGTCAGAACTGTTTAGTTTCCCATTTGTACTTTAACCATTTGTATATTGTTACAACACTGCAAATATACATAATATGACATTTGTAATGTCTTTATTCTTTTGAAAATTCTGTATGTGTAATGTTTACTGTTTATTTTACTTTTGTGTGTTATCTACCTCACTTGCTATGGCAATGTTAACATATGTTTCCCATGCCTATAAAGCCCCTTGAATTGAATTGAGAGAATGAGAGATGTTAACATGTTTCCCATGCCAATAAAGCCCCTTGAATTGAATTGAGAGAGAGATCCCTTAGCAAAACCTTACCCCCCTAAACCTGAATCTGTAATGACCTTTATGATCGTTCTTACCACTATTACTTTGGGGTTCTAATCCCCCTCTTTCAGAATACTATTACTTTGGGGTTCTAATCCCCCTCTTTCAGAATCCTATTACTTTGGGGTTCTAATCCCCTCTTTCAGAATCCTATTACTTTGGGGTTCTAATTCCCCTCTTTCGGAATACTATTACTTTGGGGTTCTAATCCCCCTCTTTCAGAATCCTATTACTTTGGGGTTCTAATTCCCCTCTTTCGGAATACTATTACTTTGGGGTTCTAATCCCCCTCTTTCAGAATACTATTACTTTGGGGTTCTAATCCCCCTCTTTCAGAATACTATTACTTTGGGGTTCTAATCCCCCTCTTTCAGAATCCTATTACTTTGGGGTTCTAATCCCCTCTTTCAGAATACTATTACTTTGGGGTTCTAATCCCCCTCTTTCAGAATACTATTACTTTGGGGTTCTAATCCCCCTCTTTCAGAATCCTATTACTTTGGGGTTCTAATCCCCTCTTTCAGAATCCTATTACTTTGGGGTTCTAATCCCCCTCTTTCAGAATACTATTACTTTGGGGTTCTAATCCCCCTCTTTCAGAATACTATTACTTTGGGGTTCTAATCCCCCTCTTTCAGAATACTATTACTTTGGGGTTCTAATCCCCCTCTTTCAGAATCCTATTACTTTGGGGTTCTAATCCCCTCTTTCAGAATCCTATTACTTTGGGGTTCTAATTCCCCTCTTTCGGAATACTATTACTTTGGGGTTCTAATCCCCCTCTTTCAGAATACTATTACTTTGGGGTTCTAATCCCCCTCTTTCAGAATACTATTACTTTGGGGTTCTAATCCCCCTCTTTCAGAATACTATTACTTTGGGGTTCTAATCCCCCTCTTTCAGAATACTATTACTTTGGGGTTCTAATCCCCCTCTTCCAGAATCCCAACTGTAAACAAATCTCTAACATGATCATGATCATTCACTATATTTATCCCTAAACTACCCACAATAACTTTTGTCTATTGTTATTCTCAATGAGTTTACTGCCAATATGACAGTTTTATAATTATCTAAATACATTGTTGGAGACAGTTTTCATGTCTTTCGTTATGCAAACATTTGTTTATTAGATTATATTTCTCATTAAGAATAATGTTGTTTTAATTCTATATGGGTCATGCCTTGCTTTGATCATGTGTTCTCTTATGGGTCAATGATTTTAATTAGAATATAGCAATTATTTTCTCACTGCAATTACTTAGAAGGGCATGTGGTCCCACCCCTCCCATGTGTGCCCAGGTGCATATTTTATAGCACATATACATTCAGGATGTAAGGCTTACTAGTTATGGCAAATGTTAGGAAGACCTGGTTGTTGTAACAAAAACACACACAAAACAGATTTATACTTTGACCACAACTTTTCACATACGTTTTATTTGGGTCTTTTTCATTTACCCTGTTGATTGGCTCCAGCCATTGGAAGCTCGGTGCATGTACAAAGAAAAATAACACGCAATTCAACCATTGATGGATGGTGATGAAAATAATGACATAGCCAGTGGTCATGTTAAGGTTTTCAATGTTTTATTGGTGGAGTTTATGGATTTGCTGTATATTATATGATGCCTGAATAGGAAAGAGGATCTGATCATGTCTATTGGTTTCCTTGATCCAAAAAGACACACAACTGTTTTGGGGTTAATTCCACATCTGCTTGCATTGCTTGGTAGTGTATTAGCATGGTATGAGACAACATAAATTATACAATTTAAGTAAAATACAAATTAACAGTATTATCCTGAAATGAGACATGAATTAAACATGTGTTATCACATCAACAACAACAAAATCTTTCAGAATGTACCTGTTTTCAGTATAGAATGACTTGTATACAGATTATATTACAACTCTTTGTGTTTTGTCTTAATGATTGTTCTTTAGTAAATAGGAAACTCAACAATGTGTTAGTCCGAGAAACATTAACTAGATAGTTGTTTTATGTTTGTGAAACCATGAAATGTACACATTGAGAAGTGATTTTGTAACAACAGTTTTGAATGGGTAACTGTATCAAATATATATATCATTGTATGTTTGATTTAGCGCTCATATAAACTGTTTTCATCACTGCCTTGTAAACACATTCTTGTAAATTGGTGCTACTGTACGTGATTATATGGGGCTGCTGTACAGGTTTGAGTACTTGACAAGACGTTGACATTGCTGGGTATGTCTCACCTGTAATATAATAATAATAATGATTATGATAATAATAATAATAATATTGTTATATTATTTTTCTAATAATACAAATCTGTCAACCAACCAAATGTTTTTCTTAAAACCCCTTTTTGCATCAGCAGTGTTTTACTCAGTTTAAAAATCCAAGACCCATCAATGCATATGCCGAAGCACAGCATCTAGGAAGCACTCCCTAAACGTCATAAACCTAGAATTAAAATTAGAGAGGAACCATGATCCAAGGGCTGTGCTGAGTGGACGTTTAAGAGTACTGTACATGTGGCCCTTATCGTTATTCAAGATGTTCCAAAGTTAGCAGATGACCATCAGGGTCATATAATATTTTATTTTTATTTCACCTTTATTTAACCAGGTAGGCTAGTTGAGAACAATTTCTCATTTACAAATGTGACCTGGCCAAGATAAAGCAAAGCAGTGTGACACAGACAAACACAGAGTTACACATGGAGTAAACAATAAACAAGCCAATAACACAATAAACAAATCAATGACACAGTAGAAAAAATAAAGTCTATATACAGTGTGAGCAAAAGGCATGAGGAGGTAGGCAATAATAAGCCATAGGAGTGAATAGTTACAATTTAGCAGATTAACACTGGAGTGATAAATGAGCAGATGATGATGTGCAAGTAGAGATACTGATGTGCAAAAGAGCAGAAAAGTAAATTAAATAAAAACAGTATGGGGATGAGGTAGATAGATTGGGCGGGCTATTTACATATGGACTATGAACAGCTGCAGCGATAGGTTAGCTGCTCAGATAGTTGATGTTTATATAGTTGATGTTGGTGAGGGAAATAAAAGTCTCCAACTTCAGAGATTTTTGCAATTAGTTCCAGTCACTGGCAGCAGAGAACTGGAAGGAAAGGCGGCCAAATGAGGTGTTGGCTTTGGGGATGATCAGTGAGATATACCTGCTGGAACGTGTGTCTTCGATGAAGACGGCTGCACAGTACTGTCTATTATCAATGGCGGTTATGATATCATTTAGGATCTTGAGCGTGGCTGAGGTGCACCCATGACCAGCTGGGAAACCAGATTGCATAGTGGAGAAGGTACAGTAGGATTTGAAATGGCCGGTGATCTGTTTGTTAACTTGGCTTTCGAAGATTTTACAAAGGCAGGGCAGGATGGATATAGGTCTATATCAGTTTGGGTCTAGAGTGTCTCCCCCTTTGAAGAGGGGGATGACTGCGGCAGCTTTCCAATCTTTGGGGATCTCAGACGATACGAAAGAGAGGTTGAATAGGCTAGTAATAGGGGTTGCAACAATTTTTGGCGGATAATTTTAGAAAGAGAGGGTCCAAGTTGTCTAGCCCAGCAGATTTGTTGGGATCCAGATTTTACAGCTCTTTCAGAACATCAGCTGGCTGGATTTGGGTGAAGGGGAAGTGGGGGGGGGGGGGGGGGGGGGGCTTGGGCAAGTTGCTGCATGGGGTGCTGAGATGTTGGCCGGGGTAGGGGTAGCCAGGTGGAAAGCATGGCCAGCCGTAGAAAAACGCTAATTGAAATGAGGAGGAGGAGGCGCTCCTATTCTCCATGGACTTTACAGTATCCCAAAACGTTTTGGAATTAGTGCTACAGGATACAAATGTCTGTTTGAAAAAGCTAGTCTTAGCTTTCCTAACTGACTGAGTATATTGGTTCCTGACTTCCCTGAAAAGTTGCATATCGCGGGGACTATTCGACGCTAGTGCAGAACGCCACAGGATGTTTTTGTGTTGGTCAAGGGCAGTCAAGTCTGGGGTGAACCACCTGTTCTTAGTTCTACATTTTTTGAATGGGGCATGCTTATTTACGATGGTGAGGAAAGCACTTTTAAAGAGCAACCAGGCATCATCTACTTAAGGGATGAGGTCAATATCCTTCCAGGATACCCAAGCCAGGTTGATTAGAAAGGCCTGCTCGCTGAAGTGTTTTAGGGAGCGTTTGACAGTGATGAGGGATGGTCATTTGACCGCGGACCCATTGCGCAGGCAATGAGGCAATGATCGCTGAGATCCTGGTTTAAGACAGCAGATGTGTATTTAGAGAGCAAGTTAAGAGGGCAAGTTGGAGGGCAAGTTTAGAGGGCAAGTTGGTGGATATCTAAGAGGGTGCCCATGGCTACGGATTTAGGGTTGTAGGTAGGTTTCATGATAATCTATCTTAGATTGTAGGAAGGCCGGGGTGTTAAGCATGTCCCAGTTTAGGTAACCTAACAGTGCGAACTCTGAAGATAGATGGGGGGCAATCAATTCACATATGGTATCCAGGGCACAGCTGGGGGCTGAAGGGGGTCTATAACAAGTGGCAATGGTGAGAGACTTGTTTCTTGAAAGGTAGATTTGCAATCTACTGATCTCTGCAGTAGATTGCAGCACCACCCCCTTTAGCAGTTCAATCTTGTCGGAAAATGTAATAGATAGGGATGGAAATTTCAGGGTTTTTGGTGGTCTTTCTAAGCCAGGATTCAGACACGGCTAGGACATCCGGGTTGGCTGAGTGTGCTAAAGCAGTGAATAAAATAAACTTCGGGAGGCTTGTAATGTTAACATGCATGAAACCAAGGCTTTTACAGTTACAGAAGTCAACAAATGAGGGCGCCTGGAGTGGAGCTAGGGGCTGCAGGGCCTGGGTTAACCTCTACATCACCAGAGGAAGAGGAGGAGTAGGATAAGGGTACGGCTAAAGACTATAAGAACTAGTTGTCTAGTGTAATACAGTGCCTTGCGAAAGTATTCGGCCCCCTTGAACTTTGCGACCTTTTGCCACATTTCAGGCTTCAAACATAAAGATATAAAACTGTATTTTTTGTGAAGAATCAACAACAAGTGGGACACAATCATGAAGTGGAACGACATTTATTGGATATTTCAAACTTTTTTAACAAATCAAAAACTGAAAAATTGGGCGTGCAAAATTATTCAGCCCCTTTACTTTCAGTGCAGCAAACTCTCTCCAGAAGTTCAGTGAGGATCTCTGAATGATCCAATGTTGACCTAAATGACTAATGATGATAAATACAATCCACCTGTGTGTAATCAAGTCTCCGTATAAATGCACCTGCACTGTGATAGTCTCAGAGGTCCGTCAAAAGCGCAGAGAGCATCATGAAGAACAAGGAACACACCAGGCAGGTCCGAGATACTGTTGTGAAGAAGTTTAAAGCCGGATTTGGATACAAAAAGATTTCCCAAGCTTTAAACATCCCAAGGAGCACTGTGCAAGCGATAATATTGAAATGGAAGGAGTATCAGACCACTGCAAATCTACCAAGACCTGGCCGTCCCTCTAAACTTTCAGCTCATACAAGGAGAAGACTGATCAGAGATGCAGCCAAGAGGCCCATGATCACTCTGGATGAACTGCAGAGATCTACAGCTGAGGTGGGAGACTCTGTCCATAGGACAACAATCAGTCGTATATTGCACAAATCTGGCCTTTACGGAAGAGTGGCAAGAAGAAAGCCATTTCTTAAAGATATCCATAAAAAGTGTAATTTAAAGTTTGCCACAAGCCACCTGGGAGACACACCAAACATGTGGAAGAAGGTGCTCTGGTCAGATGAAACCAAAATGGAACTTTTTGGCAACAATGCAAAACGTTATGTTTGGCGTAAAAGCAACACAGCTGAACACACCATCCCCACTGTCAAACATGGTGGTGGCAGCATCATGGTTTGGGCCTGCTTTTCTTAAGCAGGGACAGGGAAGATGGTTAAAATTGATGGGAAGATGGATGGAGCCAAATACAGGACCATTCTGGAAGAAAACCTGATGGAGTCTGCAAAAGACCTGAGACTGGGACGGAGATTTGTCTTCCAACAAGACAATGATCCAAAACATAAAGCAAAATCTACAATGGAATGGTTCAAAAATAAACATATCCAGGTGTTAGAATGGCCAAGTCAAAGTCCAGACCTGAATCCAATCGAGAATCTGTGGAAAGAACTGAAAACGTCTGTTCACAAATGCTCTCCATCCAACCTCACTGAGCTCGAGCTGTTTTGCAAGGAGGAATGGGAAAAAATTTCAGTCTCTCGATGTGCAAAACTGATAGAGACATACCCCAAGCGACTTACAGCTGTAATCGCAGCAAAAGGTGGCGCTACAAAGTATTAACTTAAGGGGGCTGAATAATTTTGCACGCCCAATTTTTCAGTTTTTGATTTGTTAAAAAAGTTTGAAATATCCAATAAATGTCGTTCCACTTCATGATTGTGTCCCACTTGTTGTTGATTCTTCACAAAAAAATACAGTTTTATATCTTTATGTTTGAAGCCTGGAATGTGGCAAAAGGTCGCAAAGTTCAAGGGGGCCAAATACTTTCGCAAGGCACTGTATGTTTCTTGGGTTTTTTGATTAAAGGTGAAACGGTAGTTACTGGAAAGAAGATAAAGCTGCATGACCCCAGCTCAATCGTGTGACGAGTTGTTGGTTATTCAATGCTGCTGGATTCTTAATTTTTTGCTTTCACCTTTTTCTTCTCCATTTGTGGGTACGAGTCTCGAGAATATAGTATTTACATAACCAGAGCTTATGATTCATTCATTTTCAGAATTGTATGCCAATGGCAAAACAAGCTAGTTTATGTTTCACCTTGAAACAAATCAAATGAAATCATGGCTGGAGTAATTATTTAAGTACAGTGCTTTGTACAAGTTCCCCCTTGGTGTTTTTCCTATTTTGTTGCATTACAACCTGTAATTTAAATTGATTTTTATTTGGATTTCATGTAATGGACATACATAAAACAGTCCAAATTGGTGAAGTGAAATGAAAAAAACTACTTAAAATAAAAAACTGAAAAGTAGTGCGTGCATTTGTATTCACCCCCTTTGCTATGAAGAACCTAAATAAGATCTAATGCAACCAATTACCTTTAAAAGTCACATAATTAGTTAAATAAAGTCCACCTGTGTGCAATCTAAGTGTCACATGATCGGTCACATGATCTCAGTATATATACACCTGTTCTGAAAGGCCCCAGAGTCTGCAACACAATTTAGCAAGGGGCACCACCAAGCAAGCGGCATCATGAAGACCAAGGAGCTCTCCAAACAGGTCAGGGACAAAGTTGTGGAGAAGTACAGATCAGGGTTGGATTATAATAAAATATCAGAAACTTTGAACATCCCACATAGCACCATTAAACCCATTATTAAAAAATGGAAAGAATATGGCACCACAACAAACCTGCCAAGAAAGGGCCGCCTACCAAAACTCACAGACCAGGCAAGGAGGGCATTAATCAGAGAGGCAACAAAGAGACCAAAAATAAGCAAAGACGTTTGGTGTTCACCAAAAGGCATGTGGGAGATTCCCCAAACATATGGAAGAAGGTACTATGGTCAGATGAGACTAAAATTGAGCTTTATGGCCATCAAGGAAAACGCTATGTCTGGCACACACCCAACACCTCCCATCCCCACAGTGAAGCATGGTGGTGGCAGCATTGCTGTGGGGATGTTTTTCATCGGCAATCGACCAGGAAACTGGTCAGAATTCAAGGAATGATGGAGGGCGCTAAATACAGGGAAATTCTTGAGGGAAACCTGTTTCAGTCCTCCAGAGATTTGAGACTGGGACGGAGGTTCACCTTCCAGCAGGACAATGACCCTAAGCATACTGCTAAAGCAACACTGAAGTTGGAGTGGTTTAAGGGGAAACATTTCAATGTCTTCGATGGCCTAGTCAAAGCCCAGACCTCAATCCAATTGAGAATCTGTGGTATGACTTAAAGATTGCTGTACTCCAGTGGAACCCATCCAACTTGAAGGAGCTGGAGCAGGTTTGCCTTGAAGAATGGGCGAAAATCCCAGTGGCAAGATGTGCCAAGCTTATAGACATACCCCAAGAGACTTGCAGCGGTGGGGGGGTGAATAGTTATGCACGCTCAAGTTGTTTTCCTTGTTTGTGTCACAATAAAAAATGTTGCAGCTTCAAAGTGGTAGGGATGTTGTGTAAATCAAATTATACAAAATACAAAAAAATTTTAAAAAATCTACTTAAATTCCAGGTTGTAAGGCAACAACAAAGGGAAATTCCAAGGGGGATGAATATTTCCAAAAGCCACTGTAAATCTATATTAATATCATGCTACGTGCATTTATTACGTGCTGTAAAGTGCTACTGGAATGTAAAAAAAAGAATAAAAAAAACTCTACACACCTCCCAAAGAAGGCCCTTTAACAATGTGCAATTTATTTCTATTAAAATCGAATTAAATGCAAAAACAGAACATGATGATACCCACTAAAGAGAGTATAGTCTTCACTTTTATTTTTGATTGGGAGTTCCATAGGGCGGCGCACAATTGGCCCAGCGTCGTCCGGGTTAGGCCGGGGTAGGCAGTCATTGCAAATAAGAATTTGTTCTTAACTGACTTGCCAAGTTAAATAAAAGTTAAATAAAAAATAAAAGTGAAGACTATACTCTCTTTAGTGGGTATCATTAACAAATCATACAATTTTCACTTTAATCCAAAACTAAATACAAAGACGAGTAAAACCAATAACTCATAAAGCTAGATACAGATTATTGCTTAATTGAATTGACAAGCAATGTAATTCTTGAGCAAACGTGGTAACCAACCATTAATTCCTAAATGCACACAGGCTTGCCACTGTGAAATGAACTTGGTGTCTTGAATGGTGAACCTTATTATTTTACTATATTGAGTGGCGCAGCGGTCTCAGTGCTAGAGCTGCCACTACAGACCCTGGTTTGATTCCAAGCTGTATCATAACAGGTCGTGATTGGGAGTTCCATAGGGCGGCGCACAATTGGCCCAGCGTCGTCCGGGTTAGGCCGGGGTAGGCAGTCATTGCAAATAAGAATTTGTTCTTAACTGACTTGCCAAGTTAAATAAAAGTTAAATAAAAAATAAAAGTGAAGACTATACTCTCTTTAGTGGGTATTCAATCCGATTGCGCTTTGTTGTCTACAGTATGCACCTTTTATAAAAAGCCAATGTTCCCATGTTCACGGAAACTGCAATCACGCACGGTAAGTGCTGTAAACTGTATTTCAGGCTCAATCGGAAATCACTTTATAATGTTAAGCACACTATTACGCGGATCTACCACTGATCGCATTGAAATTCTTGATTACAGGTCCATGCATCAGCATACACTAATTATGAATGCAAGTTAAGAGCATTACATGCCAACACACATTCATTTTCAGAGGTTAACCTAATAAAAGGTTATCAAATATACATTTCAGTGTACAATCTACATCCTACCCATGTTATTTCCATGGTGATATGTACACACAACTGGGATCTGTAATAGTCCGAGGAAGCATGTTTTATTGCCATTTTCATAGTCTTGTCATGGTGAATGGAAATTGTGGTGGGAGTTATATTAATTCATGCTAACACAACTTCTGTATGTTAACTACATTAAACGGTTCCCTCTGTGTTAGCTGTTTGTTTGTGCATTCACCATGATAAGAGCACAAACTCCATTAGTCTGCTTCTGCATAAAAAGCTTTGGGACGGTTCACTTTGAAAACATACCATGCAGATATTTTGATTAAAAGTATGAAACTTCCAGGTGGTGTAAAAGATACCAGTGTTGAACTCTAATATGAATTCATGGGAAATGTATTCTGTATTTCCCCCCTTGACATTTTTTTAAATGTGTTGATACATTTTGCAAAGCCAAGTGGAAAGTTTACTAAGAAGCTTCCGGGCCCTTCTACTAATGCCCTTCTACTTCCAAATGGTCAGTTGAGAAAACAAACGGTATAACACTTTCCAGTGATTAAAAACATGTGCTGTATACAATTTCTTCCTTTCCTATGATGAAGAGAGGGTAGTCATAAGAAGAAATCAAAAAACATTGTCATTGAGTTCCCAAAGTCATGCATTCAGACATATATAATTACCAACTGAAGTCGTGACATATGCAGGCACAGCTGTGTTGGTTATGTAGTCTATATTTCCCCCCTTGACAGCTGTCCGAAGGAGTTTGCTTAATATCAATAAAAACAAAATCTGAGTAATCTATTTATATTCAAGTGCCATCCTTAGAGCTCAACAGCCCTATAGCCACACTTGAAATTGGCACACACTGCCCATGCGGACTTCTCAGTCTTCAAATCTGAACTGATTTTGAAGCTTCTAACCATATCAGCAAGAGGTACAAGAATAAGCACATCAGGAACTTATATCTGGCAACAAAAACAAAACAGTATGCACTCAGTTCTTAAAAATAATTGTTTGGAAGCTTGAGTGAAGAGGCGACGGGACATGAAGCAGGTGTGTAGAGGGTGACAGGCTGAGGAATACAGAGCTCTCATTGGAGGAATAAAGAACATGCAGTGGTCGTAAGTCTTCCCCGTGGTTAGATGGGGCAGCTGCTGTGAGCACTTGCGTAACTTTAGACGCAGTCACTCAGGGTTGTGAATCTTCAAATGGGTTTCACCTCCCAGGATGACCACTGGTACTTCTCAAAAACAAAACAAAGCATATTATAAGCAAACAAACACCAATTATATTATGACCTACATAATTAATCAAACCAGAAATGTATTATGGAAGTATTTTCATGTCAACATTCACAAAATGACATTTTGATGATTTTATATTTACACATACACTCAGCAGCCAGTTTATTAAGTACACCCATCTAGTACCAGGTCAAAAAACCCTTTTCCTCCAGAATAGCCTGAATTCTTCAGGGCATGGACACATTGCTCAATTGGTATCAAGGGACCTAACATGTGCCAGAAAAACATTCCCAACACCATTATACCACTGCCAGCAGCATGTACCGTTGACACCAGGCTTAATGGGGTTATGGATTTATGTTGCTTACGCCAAATCCTGACTCAACATGAAACAGGAACTTGTCAAACCAGGCAATGTTTTTCCACTCAATTGTCCAGTGTTGGTGATCGCATGCCCACTATGGCAGATTATGGTTTTCAGCTGATAGGAGTGGAACCTGGTGTGGTCATCTGCTGCAACAGCCCATCCGTGACAAGGACCGGCGAGTTGTGCGTTCCGAGATGCCGTTCTGCGCCATTTGTGTAGATGAAGATACAGGTTTAAGAATTATTTTTAAGCCTTGCAGACAATTGAGATATGGACTGTGTATGTGTGCCATTCAGAGGGTGAATGGGCAAGACAAAATATTTAAGTGCATTTGAATGGGGGATATGGTAGTAGGTGCCAGGCGCACCAGTTTGAGTGTGTCAAGAGCTGCAACACTGCTGTGTTTTTCACACTCAAAAGTTTCCCACAAGATTGGTCCACTACCCAAAGGACATCCAGCCAACTTGACAACTGCTGAAATCTTTGGAGTTAACATGGGCCAGCATCCCAGTGGAACGTTTGACACCTTGTAGAGTCCATGCCCCGACGAATTGAGGCTGTTGAGGGCAAAGGTGGGGGGTGTAACTCAATATTAGGAATTAGAAACATATATACAGTCAGATCCAAAATTATTGGCATTCTTAAAATAAATACTTAACTATATTGTATATTACATTGCTATATTAAATTATATTATTTTTTGAAACAGCCTCCTGGCAGAGGCAACCAGGTTTTTGACTAAAATATCCTAGTACTGGGTAAAGTTAATTACGCCGTTAACTTTAAGAGCCCCAGGACCAGTGGAAGCAAAATAGCCCCGCCCCATAACATCAAAGATCCCCCACAATATTTTACAGTAAGTATGAGGTACTTTTCTGCATACGTATCTTTCTTTCAACACCAAACCCACCACTGGTGTGCATAGCCAAAGAGGTCAATTTTCATGTCATCCAACAAACGTAAACACCTGGAATTTTCTAAACAACACTGGCATGAATGCACACGTAGAAAAGTACCTTGTACATACTGTAAAATATAGTGGTGAATCTTTGATGTTATGGGGCTTATTTGCTTCCACTGGTCCAGGGGACCTTGTTAAGGTCAAGGGCATTTTATTTTTTACTTTACCCAGTACCAGGACATTTTAGTCTAAAACCTGGTTGCCTCTGCCAGGTAGGCTGAAACTTGGCCGCAGTGGATCTTCCACCAAAAAAAAACAAAAAAAACAAGTACACATCAAAATCCAAAGAAATGGTCAATTGACTACAACAAAAAAAAATATCAACATTCTGCAATAAGTCTCTGGACTTGAACCCCATTGAAAATGGTTTGATTGAAGATGGTAGTCCATAAGCGCAGACAAAGGATATCAATTATCTAGAAAGATTATGCGTCGAGGAATGGTCTTACGATTCTTCCTAATTTGTTTTTCAATCTCATAAAACCTTTTGTAAAAAGGATATAACCTTGTTTTATTAACTTTAACAAAATCTTTCTGAGCAACTGTGGTGATATAAAATAATATAATTTCCCCATTTCTTTGCGAATACAATTTACACTGAGTGTACAAAACATTAGGAACAACTTCCTAATACTGAGTAGCACCCCCTTTTGCCCTTAGAACAGCCTCAATTTGTCGGGTCATGGTCTACAAGGTGTCGAAATCGTTCCACCGGGATGCTGGCCCATGTTGACTCCAATGATTCCCACAGTTGTCAAGTTGGCTGGATGTCCTTTGGGTGGTGGACCATTCTTGATACACACGGGAAACGATTGAGCGTGACAAACCCAGAAGCGTTGCAGTTGACACTCAAACCAGTGCGCCTGGCACCTACTATTATACACCCCCCCGTTCAAAGGCACTTAAATATTTTGCCTTGCCCATTCACCCTCTGATTGGCACATACTCAATCCATGTCTCAACTGTCTCAAGGCATAAAAATCCTTATTTAACCCATCTCCCCTTCATCTACACTGATTGAAGTAGATTTAATAGATGACATCAATAAGGGATCATTGAAGTTGGAAGTCGGACGTTTACATACACCGTAGCCAAGTACATTTAAACTCTTTTCACAATTCTTGAAATTTAATCCTAGTAAAAATTACCTGTCTTAGGTCAATTTGGATCACCACTTTATTTTAAGAATGTGAAATGTCGGAATAATAGGAGAGAGAATTCATTATTTCAGCTTTTATTTCTTTCATCACATTCCCAGTGCGTCAGAAGTTTACATACACTCAAATAGTATTTGGTAGCATTGCCTTTAAATTGTTTAACTTGGGTCAAACGTTTCAGGTAGCCTTTCACAAACTTCCCACAATAAGTTGGGTGAATTTTGGCCCATTCCTCATGACAGAGCTGGTGTAACTGAATCAGGTTTGTGGCCCTCCTTGCTCGCACACGCTTTTTCAGTTCTGCCCACAACATTTCTATAGGAATGAGGTCAGGGCTTTGTGATGGCCACTCCAATACCTTAACTTTGTTGTCCTTAAGCCATTTTGCCACAACTTTGGAAGTATGCTTGGGGTCATTGTTCATTTGGAATACCCATTTGCAACCAAGCTTTAACTTCCTGACTGATGTCTTGAGATGTTGCTTCAATATATCCACATAATATTCCATCCTTGTGATGCCATCTATTTTGTGAAGTGCATCAGTCCCTCCTGCAGCAAAGCACTCCCTCAACATGATGCTGCCACCCCTGTGCTTCACGGTTGGGATGGTATTCTTCAGCTTGCAAGCATCCCCCTTTTTCCTCCAAACATAACAAATGGTCATTATGGACAAAGTTATATTTTTGCTAAAACCTGAGGAAAATCCAATCAGGAAGTGCCCCTGTTTTTGAAACCTCTGTTGTTATGCATCCCTATTGTCCATTTAAAGGGATATCAACCAGATTCCTTTTTCTATGGCTTCCCTAAGGTGTCAGCCGTTAGACATAGTTTCAGGCTTTTATTTTGAAGAATGAGCGTGAACGACCACATTGCGTAAGTGGAAAGGTGGGGGCTCTCAGAGTGAGTTGTGCGCAAAAGAGAAAGGCGGCCATTGTTACTCCCGGTCCTAGTGAAAAGCCAACTGTCGCGGTTGATATATTATCGAATAGATATTTGAAAAACACCATCAGGATTGATTATAAAAAACATTTGACATTTTTCTGTGGACATTATGGATATAATTTGGAATTTTGGTCTGCGTTGTCATGACCGCTCTTTCCGGTGGATTCCTGGGCATAACGCACCAAACTAACGGAGGTATTTGGATATAAAAAATATCTTTATGGAACAAAAGGAACATTTGCTGTCTAACTGGGAGTCTCGTGAGTGAAAACATCCGAAGGTCAAAGGTAAACCATTAATTTGATTGCTTTTCTGATTTTCGTAACCAAGTTACCTTATGCTAAGTGTACTTATTGTTTTGTCGAGCGATCGATCAACTTACAAACGCTTGTATTGCTTTCGCTGTAAAGCATAATTCCAAATTCTGAGACGACAGGTGGATTAACAAAAGGCTAAGCTGTGTTTTGCAATATTGCACTTGTGATTTCATGAATAGGAATATTTTCTAGTAATATTATTTGACTGTGGCGCTATGCTATTCAGCGTTGCTGATGACAATTATACCGGATCCGGGATGGGTGGTTCAGAGAGGTTAAAGGCACAGTCAACTTCGTGTGTGTAAACTTCTGACCCACTGGAATTGTGATACAGTGAGTTATAAGTGAAATAATTTGTCTGTAAACAATTGTTGGACAAATTAGACATCCTAACCGACTTGCCAAAACTATAGTTTGTTAACAATACATTTTGGAGTGGTTGAAAAACGAGTTAATGACCAACATAAGTGTATGTAAACTTCTGACTTCAACTGTACATAACGGTTTTTAGGAAAAGTTTGTAAAACATGCACCTTACATCTGATCTTGAAACTGTCTGTAAAGCCAACTTTCTTTCATCATCAGCATCATTTTATATGGTCTGTTATTGGTTTCTCTTGAAATTTAGTATCCATTTTTAGCATTATGAGATCCATAATGGTTGTGGATGTGATGGATATTGAATTATCATATCTTAGCTTCAGAAGCTTGTGCATTCACCACATTTTATGTGCTTGTTCTGAAATATATTCTTCATACTTTTAGTGACGCAATTGTTGATATCTTGAAAATGTGTTCTAGCTAAGATTATCTTGGAAAACGTATTTTGAAATTGATCTGATACATGGCAGTACAAGTTTTTTAGATAGAAAGATAAGAGTGCTAATCAACAAACTGAATAGTCCTGGAGTGTCTTTTTCAAATGAGCACCCCAAAATATACAGGCTTCATCCAGTGTCCTGAAAGTGGATTGGCAGTACAGGCAAATGCCTCATTTGCATTACAATATTTCAGATTATTTTTTATACAAAAAAAAAAACACTTATCTTTGGGTCTAACCTATTAGAGTGTGGTGCCTGGCTGTGTATACTATTAAGGCTAACTGTAATTATGCAGGTACTATGCCTTATGCTGTCTTCTTAAAAACACTCCAAATTACATGATAGATTTCATGATTTCAGACTAACATCCATAACTGTTGTTTTTGCTCTCTAAAGTAATCATGGAAACGGCCATATTTTCTATATTATGGTTTTGGAATTCCTTGAGAACGGCCATGTTTTGACCTAAGACTTTTGCTAATATGTTCAAAAAGCTTGTCTATTTAATGTAGCATCCATACTGCTTCATATTTGCTTTATTTCTCCAACATACCAATATTTTTGAAGTTCACTTTTTTTGATATACACTTATACACTCCCCCTAAAGGCCTCAGCATGCTTCAGTTTGGCCAGCCGAAGTCTACGAGGCAAACCAGACGAGTGTGCTCAAACTCCCTTAAAATACCTTCTCTTGAAAAATGAGAAAAAAGCAGCAAATACTATTTGTCCATTTTGAGATGCCGTAGCCAGTATACAATTCCTAAAAAGTCAGATTTAATCTAAGAAAGATTTCTTGAGTTGTCATTAAGTTTAACATTTTTACTGATGAGATCTTAGTCGTGCAATTCTACATCTAACTAAGATGGTTGGTGCAGTATTTCTCAATGAATAGGGGTGCATGAAAATGAGTCATCTCTCGTTGAATGATACATTTTATTGAAGAATCCCTACCGTTAACAAATCTCAGACCAAGGGGCATACATGTCAGCTCCCAAACTTCAGCTGGCCTTGAGAAAAGAAATGTACACCCCCCACAAACAACCGAGAAAAAACCTTATTGAAGTACAAAATGCACATGAACGTCATCATGATATACACTACTGTTCAAAAGCTTGGGGTCACTTAGAAATTTCCTCGTTTTTGAAAGAAAAGCACAGTTTTTATCCATTATAATAACATCAAATTGATCAGACCGTAGTCTTTTTGAGTTCCTCTTACCCATCTTAATCTTTTCTTTTTATTGGCCAGTCGGAGAAATGGCTTTTCTTTGCAACTCTGCCTAGAAGGCCAGCATCCCTGAGTCGCCTCATCACTGTTGACATTGAGACCGGTGTTTAGCATGTACTATTCAATAAAGCTTGTGAGGTGTCCGTTTCTCAAACTAGACACTAATGTACTTGTCCTCTTGCTCAGTTGTGCACCAGGGCCTCCCACTCTTTCTATTCTGGTTAGAGACAGTTTGCGCTGTTCTGTGAAGGGAATAGTAGATGGCATTGTACGAGATCTTCAGTTTCTTGGCAATTTCTCGCATGGAATAGCCTTCATTTCTCAGAATGAAAATAGCCTGATGAGTTTCAGAAGCAAGTATTTGTTTCTGGCCATTTTGAGCCTGTAATTGAACCCACAAATGCTGATGCTCCAGATACTCAACTAGTTTAAAGAAGGCCAGTTATAACTTTATTAGCATACTGGTTATTGTTCAGAATTTCAGATGACTGATGTGCCCAAAGTAAACTGCCTGTTACTCAGGCCCAGAAGCTAGGATATGCATATACTTGGTAGCATTGGATAGAAAACACTAAAGTTTCTAAAACTGTTTAAATAAATGTCTGTGAGTATAACATAACTGATATGGCAGGCAAAAACAAGAGGAAATTCCATCTGTAATTTTTTGGGGGTTGAAGTCACAGGCCATTTCAATGCTAGCCTATGGGAAATACAAATAGATAGGACCCAGATTGCAGTTCCTATGGCTTCCACTAGATGTAAACAGTCTTTCGAAAGGGTTTCAGGCTTGTTTTTTGAAAAATGAGTGAGTAGTTGTAGTTTTTCCAAGTTGTCTCATTATAAAAGTTGTCTTGTTGGTGCGTGAATGAGGTGTGCGCTCTTTGTTATTTATCTTTCCTATTGAACATACTATTCTCCGTCTGAAATATTATCGTTTATTTAGATATTAGAGTACCTGAGGATTAATTAGAAACATCGTTTGACTTGTTTGGATGAACTTTACCGGTAACTTTTTGGATTTGTTTGTATGCATGTTGAACGAGTGGATTACTGAGATCATTGGCGCCAACTAAACAGATTTCTTTGGATACAAAGAAGGACTTTATCGAACAAAACTACCATTCATTGTGTAGCTGGGACCCTTGGGATTGCAAACAGAGGAAGATTTACAAAGGTAAGTGATTTATTTAATTGAAAAAAAAAAAAAAAGTATTTGATGTGGGGCACTGTCCTCAGATAATCACATGGTATGCTTTCGCAGTAAAGCCTATTTGAAATCTGACAACGCGGTTGGATTAACAAGAAGTTAAGCTTTTAAATGATGTATGACACTTGTATTTTCATGAATGTTTAATATTACGATTTTTGTATTTTGAATTTCGCGCTCTGCTATTTCACTGGATGTTGTCCATGCGCCCAAACAGGTTAAACAGCACAACAGTTTTCAGCTGTGCTAACATAATTACAAAAAGGTTTTCTAATGATCAATTAGCCTTTTAAAATGATAGATTTGGATTAGCTAACAATGTGCCACAGGAGTGATGGTTGCTGATAATGGACCTCTGTACGCATATGTAGATATCCCATTTTTATTTTTCAAAAATCTGCCGTTTCCGGTTACAATAGTCATTTACAACATTAACAATGTCTACACTGTATTTTTCTGATCAATTTGATGTTATTTTAATGGACAAAAAAAACGAGCTATTCTTTCAAAAACAAGGACATTTCTAAGTGACCCCAAACTTTTGAACAGCAGTGTATGCATAAACTCTTCCGGCTGGGAAGCATGCAGATGCCTTAAGGCAGTGGTATTCAAAGTCGGGGTGCGGGGGAACTGCAGTGGGGTCACCCCAAAAAAATCCAATAATAATTTGGGAACAAAACATTCAGAGTACAGATTGTATAGGACCATATACAAAAATTGAGAAAGATAATTAACTAAATACTATTTGAGAAATGTTTTACTTGTTTCTTTTAATTTTGATAAGAGATGAAAATGCAACGAATTTAAGGTTATTTGTTGACGTAAAAATCGAAATGTACAGATTTTAAGGTTGTGTCATTAGATCTGGGGGTCCCCGCTGAAAAAGTTTGAATACCACTGCCCTAAATGGTACTATAGACACACATCAAAAAGGTCCATTTCTATTTTGTTTGTCCATTCTGTGAGAGATTAAAGTTGTGATTTTGCTTGCAAATGTAACATCCATAACGCTTGAATGTTATAAATGCTTATTTATAATGATATAAATAAATCCTACCTGTTATAGGCACCATTATAAACACCAAAATACTATTTTGATTTTATTCAGTTACTCGCCTCATTAGTTTGAGTGGTACAGACAGTATAGTTACCTGCTAAATAAGAGCCTTCTCCGGGTCATGTTTATCTTCCAACAGCTCCTCATCAGAGTCTACAAACGGAGCAAGCACAACACCAAAAAGTCAAATAGATCTAAGAAAATTACAAAACACAGACATAGGAAATAGCGTAAATAAACTGTGCAATAAATGGATTTGAAAATGACAATATCACCATGCGGTGGCACATATCAGAGTATGCGGATATGAGGAAAAAAAATATTCTGATGACACTTCATACTGTCTTGGTCGCCAGAGAGCTTCTTCAATATTTGTCATACCAGTCGTTGGTGCCAAAACAAAATTTCTCATTTATGTTGTTTAAAAGACACTTACTTATACACTGTGAATCCCACACAGAGATTAAACCCAGTTTAAACAGCTACAACATTCTCTATGGAAAACAATCCACAAACAGGCCTGTAAAATTTCAACTCAAACCTTAGATTCACACATTCTCACCTGCCACAGACTCGGGTGGGGAGTAGAACTGCCCATCTGAAAGTGGTCCTGGTTGCACGAAGGGGGTCCTTTCAGGGGCGTCCATTATAGAAAGAAATCCTGATGGGATGAAAACACAATGATGACACATAAGTGTCACTGTAACATAGTATCACTTGTACAGTGCCTTCAGAAATTATTCACAAATCTTGACTTTCTCCCCATTTTGTTGTGTTATACCTTGTATAAAAATGTGTTGAGATTGTGTCACTGGCTTAAACACAATACACCCATAATGTCAAAGTGGAATTATGTTTTATGAAATGTGTACAAATCAACTAAAAATGAAAAGCTGAAATGTCTTCAGCCAATAAGTAAGTATTCAATCCCTTTGTTATGGCAAGCCTAAATAAGTTCAGGAGTAAACAAACAGAATAGAGCTATGCACAGGCAGAATCCTAGAGGAAAATCTCATTCAGTCTGCTTTCCAACAGACAAATTCACCTTTCAGCAGGACAATAACCTAAAATACAAGGCCAAAAATACACTGGAGTTGCTTACCAAGACAACATTGAATGTTCCCGATTGGCCTAGTTACAGTTGACTTAAAATCATCTTGAAAAGCTCTGGCAAGAATTTAAAAAGGCTGTCAAGAAATTTACCCAGAAATACTCACAGCTGCAATCACTGCCAAAGGTAATTCTAAAATGCATTGACTCAGGGGTGTGAATACCTATGTAAATTAGATATTTCTGCAAGTAATGTACATTTCTTGAAACATGTTTTGTTATTATGGGGTACTGTGTGTAGATGGGTGAGAAAAAACAACGTAATCCATTTTGAATTCAGGCTGTAACACAAAATCCTTCGACCTCATGGCTTAGTTCTTGCTCTGACATGAACTGTCAACCGTGGAACCTTATACAGACACGGTTTGTGCCTTTCCAAATCATGTCCAATCAATTGAATTTACCACAGGTGGATGCCAACCAATTTGTATAAACATCAAGGATGATCAATGGAAACAGAATGCACCGGAGTTCAATTTCGAGTCTCAAAGCAAAGGGTCTGAATTACCTGTTTTCCGCTTTGTCATTATGGGGTATTTTGTGTAGATTGATGAGGAAAGAAATGTATTTAATACATTTTAAGGCTGTAACGTAACAAAATGTGGAAAAAGTGAAGGAGTCTGAATATTTTCCAGACGCACTGTATATACAGATGCGGTCATGTCTTGCTGAATGCGGTGAAGGAAAACACTGTGGCAGCAAGCACAATTGCATGTTTGTTTTTCAAAAGAGACCCACTACAATAATTTGAGCTTTTAACAATACAAATGACTCCAATCAAGACAAAAGGATATGTAACCCATTTGTCTTTTCATGTGTTTTTATATTACATTATGATTTAAAATCTGTATTTCTTCCGTTTCTGTAAACTGTGAGTATGAATCAAAATAAGTCAATTTAGAAGATTGTCTAGGGCGCCGTCCCAATTATCTCTTCCTCCCAAAGTGTGTACTTGTTCACTTTCCTTTCATTTACTTATTTGTTGAAATATCTGGTGAAGACTCCCTCTAGCCCATACCTCCACCAATCCAATGCTTTTAGATTTGTGGGAAGTAGTGAACGGATGTACACCTCAGGAGAAAGGAGATATTATTGGGATGCACCCTAGGAGTGCAATGGGAGAGTTTCCCATACTCACTGTTCTCATCGTCAGCCTCCTGAGGTAGAACCTTAAAGTCTAGTAGCCACGTCTCTATCCAGGCCAGGATGAAAGAGATGATGGGCAGCAGGTACCCAAAGGCTCCCTGGGAAAGGAGCTGGAACATGCACACACATATAGCAAAACACACATAAGCAAACATATGTTGTTACTTGCATACTGACAAGAACAGACACTAAACATGTACAGTGATTCCTCCATTAAAAGTTGTGTCATACTGCGGCACACCCTGCGTGCTGCCGCAGCATTCTGTGGCATGTCATTTAATTGTCAGACATTTTTTCTGTTACTGCAAATTATTGCTAGTTTGACCACCAGAGGGCATCTTTGAGAAGCATTTGATAGTATTCCGTATTGGCATTACCAGAGAATTTAAAACCTTTTTTGTAATAACATAGTATATGGGATTGATTTTAAAAAATGGCTTAATTCATTTGATTAATATTATGGTGTTCCTATTCAGAGAAAAAAGAAACCCTCAGGGTTTCCGTTAGGATGGAATGGAAAATATGGCGCTGTACAACGTGACGGTCGGGAGTAGGCTACAGGATGGAACATTTTTTGCCTTCAACTTTGCTCCAATATTTCTGTAAATCAGTGATATTTATTCCCATAGTAATTCATTATGGATCCATAAGTAAATAACATCTGCATTTTGAAAGAGTATTTTTTATCATTATTTTATTAACAAAATGTGTTTATTTGGCTACTGTGCAGTCTACAATAGATACTGTAGTAAACATGGGAAAGTGCCTAATTTCTTACATAAGGGAGAACAGGCTGTGTCTGTACTACAGAATGCAGCCTGTTGGGGAGGAAGGAGTAGGCTGTCCTTGAAAATAAGAATTTGTTCTTAACTGATTCCATGTGTGTTATTTCATAGTTGTGATGTCTTCACTATTATTCTACAATGTAGAAAATAGTACAAATATAGAAAAATCCTGGAATGAGTAGGTGTATCCAAACTTTTGACTGGTACCTGCTAGAATGGAAAATATGGCGCTGTACAACACGACGGTCGGCAGTACAGTACTGGGCTATTTGGCTAAAGAATCCCTATGTCGTGCAGACGAGACCGGGGTTCAAATCACCGATGGGGAGGAAGGAGTAGGCTTGTCTCAAGAGTCCCCATGCTTGTCTCAGAGTAACGCGAAACAGTGCTAAAATAGTTGTAGGCTTCTAACTTCAATATGCTCTTTAAATAAATAAGACCTACACCACTTAACAGTATATCTACAAATATTATTTTCAATGATGTGACTCTCCGACAATAATTGCTCTTAAGAGGATTGGAGGACACTATATTAATATCTAAAGGGGCATTTGCCATTAGGTTTCTGGAGAACGCAGACATCACTTGCTTATATTCAGTCAACACCTATCTTAAGAATATCGTGGAATATTGGAAAATTTTCATTTCTCCATGCTTGTCTCAGAGCAGTGCGAAATGGTGCTGAAATAGACAACCACAGCGGTGCCCACTCGGGCATCTCTTCGGTTACACATCCTTGAAAAGGCAGAACAGCATAACCGTCCGGGCGGCCCTTGCTGTGCCTGGTGAGCAGTTGGTCAAGTTCTGTTGTCAGAAGAGGAATGGAAATGTCAGTGTGAACCGAAGACCTGACGAAGCCATCACGTATGTTGACTCTGCCTGTCGGAGGAGGTGGAGTTCCAGAGCTCACTGGTGTGCCTGGCATTGATTGTTCCTCGCCCTTTTCAACGCGTGAGTGAGTCAATGATTCCAATAACTCGTCTGACAAACAAAGAACTTTGCGTCGTGCAAGCCCCGGCATGGATCAAGGCTGGCGAGACATTCAATAAAAACGTCATCTTCACAGACTAATCAACCATGGCCCTTGAGCAATTTGCTCAAAATTGCTACAGGAAAAAAAGAAGATCAAGAAGATTAATGAAAGCATAAAGATGTTGATGAATAAATGGTGTTTTGAGTTAGAAATGTAACACTTTACAGTACTTAAGCATCAAATACATTGCAAGTTGAGGGACAGTAGCCGGGCTATAAAAAGTCTATTGTCCTGCTAATAGGAAACATTTGCATGATGGGCTACATTCTTTATTGTAACCACAAATGTCACATAATTTAAATCTACCTTTCCAATTAGTTTTAGAGTTTGGGATTTACAAATGTGCACTTTTAATTATTAGTTACATTGTTTTAGTTTGAAAGAAGTCTTTTTTAAATGCTAAGTGCTAGGATGCCACATTTTTGACCAGTTGCAATTGTAAGTAGGCCACTTTAAAAAAAAAAAAACTACTTCTATTAGGCTGTTAAGCTTCATAACTGGCTGAGGTAGGCTAAGTTATTTTATATAGGTCTAGGCTCCGAAGAAATAGACTACAAGAGGGCTTAATTGAAGATTGTTGAAATGAATTGCTCGACTGTTTTCTCCATCTGTTGGTGTGCAACAATTGCACACCAACAAGTTTGCTATATTTTCAGCACCAGCCACTATTTACCTCCTATTGGCCAGTTGTTTTTTTAAATTGAACCTTTATTTAACTAGACAAGTCAGGTAAGAACCAGTTCTTATTTACAATGACGGCCTACCCCGGCCAAACCCAGATGACGCTGGGCCAATTGTGCGCCCTATGGCATTCCCAATCACGGTCGGATGTGATACACCCTGAATTCGAACCAGGGACAGTAGAAAAAGCCTCTTGCACTGAGATGCAGTGCCTTAGACCACTGCACCACTCGGGACCAATGACACACACATTTTTTCCCCCAGAACATTAACCGTGTGTAGGTAGATGTGGAAAGGTAGAACCTAATGACTTGTTGCATGTTGGCTCAGCTATTAGAAAATAATTTAGTTAAAAAGGTTCAATAGTCTATTGTTCAGCTAATAGCCCATCCTGCTATGCCTGTGAAAACCTAATAATACTTTTTCCCCTTAGCGTTTTTAGCCACAATCAGCCCCAACCCCAATTAATACATTTGGGCACAGTTGATAGCGTACTGGACTTCGGGCTAGAATGTTGAGGGTTCGAAACCTGCTCCCTGCTTGTTTCATTACATTATTATGCAGGTCTCAGAGCAAATAGCCTGGATTGTTACTCCAATATCATTCCTCGCTTCCTCCAATGCGTCATTCAGCACACTTGTGGGCGTGCTGGCAGGATGTACTGTTTTTTTATTCTGTATATATGAATTACAAATCAGCCTTTACTTAAAAGATGTGAGCTTACGCTTAGAGGTACCCAGCGTCACGGCTTCATTGCTCCAGACCACCACAAGGGGGAGTTAGGGCACTCATTATGCATTTGGGTCCCAAGGTTTTTATATGACTATTCATATTAATGAGGAATTTCACACGAGCCACCCGTCCCTGGTGAATTTCTTCAGCAAAGATGACTGACATTACGGGGGAAGCAGATGTAAGTAGTTATAACGTCATAACAAGTTAAGCAAAAAATGTACAATTAAGATGAATATGGTAGTTAATGTAGAGACAAACGATTGTGCGTATTTTTTTTGTCAAAGTTAATTTACGAAAATCGCTATTTATCAAGTTTTTTTTTTTGTTGGTGTCATATCTAATACCAGGTGTATCAAACTCCATTCTTTGAATGATGCTGTGTCTGCATGTACATATTACAATTATACACTTCAACAGTGTTTACCGCTCCTGGGACGTCAATGATTACACAGTGTAACTATGAAATAGACTAGAAACATGATTTAACCAGTTGCGACGAGCAAACCCGTATCCGGGAGCGTAATCATAGCCTCAAAAGCATTAGCATAACGCAACGGACATAAATACCCCTAGAAACGTTTCCTATTCATGAAAATCGCAAATGAAATGAAATAAATATATTCAAACACAAGCTTAGCCTTTTGTTAACAACACTGTCATCTCAGATTTTCAAAATATGCGTTACAGCCAACGCTAGACAAGCATTTGTGTAAGTTTATCATGGCATAATGCTATGCTAGGCTCTGCTGGCAGCAGGCAACATTTTCACAAAAATAAGAAAAGCAACCAAATTAAATAATTTACCTTTGAAGAACTTCGGATGCTTTCACTCAGGAGACTCCCAGTTAGATAGCAAGTGTTCCTTTTTTACAAAAATATTATTTTTGTAGGCGAAAAAGCTCCCGTTTCTTCACCATGCTTGGCTGAGAAATCGACCGAAAAATACTACAACTATAAGGCAAACTTTTTTCAAAATTAGCTACATAATATCGACAGAAACACGGCAAACGTTGTTTAGGATCCATCCTCAAGGTGTTTTTAACAAATATATTCGATAATATATCCGTCGAGGCAGTTGGTTTCTCATAAGAAGCGATTGGAAAAATGGCTACCTCAGTATTTTTTCTGCGGGAGACACCATGTGACCACATGCCATATATGGTCCCATACAGCCATTCTTCAAGGGAAATGCCTAAAAAGACATCACAATGCTGTAGACACCTTGGGGAAAACGTGGAAAACGTAAGCTCATTCGTAGCTCATTCACAGCCATATAAGGAGTCATTGGCATGAGGCAGTTTAAAAAAATGCAGCAATGGTTGGATTTGTATCTGGGTTTCGCCTGTAACATCAGTTCTGTGGCACTCACAGACAATATCTTTGCAGTTTTGGAAACGTCAGAGTGTCTTCTTTCCAAAGCTGTCAATTATATGCATAGTCGAGCATCTTTAAAACGGGAACGTTTTTCATCCAAAAATTAAAATAGCGCTCCCTAAATCCAACTAGTTAAAGGAGGAACCACTGTACCAACACCAAGTCCTACAGTAATGCTTACATTATTCGATTCACAATCCAAACATGAAAAATAAAAATCATCTTACCACCCTTCAACTATGTCAGAGAGAAGATGCATATCCCTCCTATTGTATTCAAATTATGAAATATATTTTCATTCCTCTTGTTAAAATTACATCAGACATACTTTAATAAAAGCATACCTTTGATAAAATGACTTTTGCGATCAGGAAAGCACTTGTGGTTGCTGTGGTTATCTGTGATGGAAAGACCGATCAGAAAACAGTTACTACTTGTAGTTGGCATTAAATACATTATATCAGTAAAAATGAAATCATGAAAAGAAAATGTCACTGCATCATAAGTGAACTATTGAAGAAAAAAAACAAGACAGGAAATGTGTTGCCATGCAATTACTGTCTATTCGATTCATTGCTCGACTGAAAACAGGCACAATGAACATGTAAAACAGGACCTGCACAGGGGAAACAGCATCCTCTAGAGTAGCAAATGTGAAAATGTGTTTGAGTCATAGGATGGTTCACCTACCGCTATGGCCCACCAGTGACGCAGTTTACAAACAGCATAGGCCAAGATTAGGGCTGCAAACCGTAACACAGCCAGGAGCTAGGGAATATTCAGTTGCAATTTACGTCATCATTTCTGCCTGATCTGGATAACAAATGAGCACTGTACTCTGAGCAAAGATGCAGCATAATGGACTTACAAATATGTCGAAGAATGAGGCATGGTAGTCATAGTGTAAGACCTCCTTATCGAGCCGCGTCTCGATTCCTCCATTCACCTATGAAGACAAAAAAAACAAAAATGGATTTGACAGATCGGACAGATGCAAAATAACCAAATCTGTACTCAATACATCGAGTTAACTTGTCATAGATTCAACTAATTCTTAAAATACCAAACATTTTCAATATTCCCCCATTCAAATATGCGACTTGCTATGTTATCCGTGATTGGCATGCATTTTTGTAACAACTGTGTTGGCGGCATTGGCAATGTAGGTGAGCAACCGGTCAAAATGTTACTTTGGAGACAGTAAATATTACATTTATTTTTTATTTTATCTTTATTTAACTAGGCAGGTCAGTTAAGAACAAATTCTTATTTTCAATAACGGCCTAGGAACAGTGGGTTAACTGCCTTGTTCAGGGGCAGAACGACAGATTTTTACCTTGTCAGCTCGGCGATTTGATCTTGCAACCTTTCGGTTACTAGTCCAATGCTCTAACCACTTGGCTACCTGCCGCCCCATGAACAAGATGATATCAGTTCAATCATACAGTGCCTTGCGAAAGTATTCGGCCCCCTTGAGCTTTGCGACCTTTTGCCACATTTCAGGCTTCAAACATAAAGATATAAAACTGTATTTTTTTGTGAAGAATCAACAACAAGTGGGACACAATCATGAAGTGGAACGACATTTATTGGATATTTAAAACTTTAACAAATCAAAAACTGAAAAATTGGGCGTGCAAAATTATTCAGCCCCCTTAATTTAATACTTTGAAGCGCCACCTTTTGCTTGGGGTATGTCTATCAGTTTTGCACATCGAGAGACTGACACATGATGCTGCCACCACCATGTTTGACAGTGGGGATGGTGTGTTCAGCTGTGTTGCTTTTACGCCAAACATAACGTTTTGCATTGTTGCCAAAAAGTTCAATTTTGGTTTCATCTGACCAGAGCACCTTCTTCCACATGTTTGGTGTGTCTCCCAGGTGGCTTGTGGCAAACTTTAAACAACACTTTTTATGGATATCTTTAAGCAATGGCTTTCTTCTTGCCACTCTTCCATAAAGGCCAGATTTGTGCAATATACGACTGATTGTTGTCCTATGGACAGAGTCTCCCACCTCAGCTGTAGATCTCTGCAGTTCATCCAGAGTGATCATGGGCCTCTTGGCTGCATCTCTGATCAGTCTTCTCCTTGTATGAGCTGAAAGTTTAGAGGGACGGCCAGGTCTTGGTAGATTTGCTGAATAATTTTGCACGCCCAATTTTTCAGTTTCTGATTTGTTAAAAAAGTTTGAAATATCCAATAAATGTCGTTCCACTTCATGATTGTGTCCCACTTGTTGATTCTTCACAAAAAAATACAGTTTTATATCTTTATGTTTGAAGCCTGAAATGTGGCAAAAGGTCGCAAAGTTCAAGGGGGCCGAATACTTTCGCAAGGCACTGTAGATTGAAAAGCCTGAGAAGTTTGTGTGTGAGTTACTATTGTTTTTAAAGGTCAAAGGGTCAGTGTAGAAACTGGTATAGAACACCAAGTTTGGCAAATTTGCCACTGGCACCCTGTGCTCTTCACAGATGAAAGCAGGTTCACACTGAGCACGTGACAGAGTCTGGAGACGCCGTGGAGAACGTTCTGCTGCCTGCAACATCCTCCAGCATGACCGGTTTGGCGTTGGGTCAGTCATGGTGTGGGGTGGCATTCCTTTGGGGGGCCACACAGCCCTCCATGTGCTCGCCAGAGGTAGCCTGACTGCCATTAGGTACCGAGATGAGATCCTCAGACCCCTTGTGAGACCATATGCTGGTGCGGTTGGCCCTGGGTTCCTCCTAATGCAAGACAATGCTAGACCTCATGTGTCTGGAGTGTGTCAGCAGTTCCTGCAAGAGGAAGGCATTGATGCTATGGACTGGCCCGTCCCATTCCCCAGACCTGAATCCAATTGAGCACATCTGGGACATCATGTCTCGCTCCATCCACCAACACCACGTTGCACCACAGACTGTCCAGGAGTTGGCGGATGCTTTAGTCCAGGTCTGGGAAGAGATCCCTCAGGAGACCATCCACCACCTCATCAGGAGTATGCCCAGGCGTTATAGGGAGGTCATACAGGCACGTGGAGGCCACACACATACACACACACTACTGAGCCTCATTTTGACTTGTTTTAAGGACATTACATCAAAGTTGGATCAGCCTGTAGTGTGGTTTTCCACATTAATTTTGAATGTGACTCCAAATCCAAACCTCCATGGGTTGATAAATTTGATTTTCATTGATAATTTGAGTGATTTTGTTGTCAGCACATTCAACTATGTAAAGAAAAAAGTATTTAATAAGAATATTTCATTCATTCAGATCTAGAATGTGTTATTTTAGTGTTCCCTTTATTTTTTTGAGCAGTGTATATATCCCCATATTACTCAGAGGAGATCTTCCCCACTGTTCCCCTGATGACCACACCAAATAATGACACAGTGGGGCAAAAAAGTATTTAGTCAGCCATCAATTGTGCAAGTTCTCCCACTTAAAAAGATGAGGCCTGTAATTTAAATAAATTCATTAAAAATCCTACAATGTGATTGCACAACAGCAGAACCTGAACAGAGCTGCATTTCCTGGCAAAATGGTAAAAATATAAAAGAATTAAGAGTGCCATTTCCTCAGACCTCTCTGATGAGGATAGGTTACCCGTCCTGTTGGGGGAGGACGCAGACAGCTGTGGGTTGGCAGCACACTACATCACTACATTGCGCACTACATTGCCTGCCATAAGTTGAGGGACAGACCAACATACCTGCACATGTCCTATATGCTTATTTTGACCTTTGGTTATTGCTGTTACTCGTGCCGTTGACAATATTGATTATGTTAATATTGTAAACCTCCAAAGTAAGCTTTGGCAATACATACATTGTTACATCATGCCAATAAAGCAAACTGAACTGAAAATTGGGAGAGAAAAAGGGGAGAGAAAGCGAGCAAGAATATAATTTTGCGCGTAAATGCCTCTCACCTGTAACAAAGACCTGTTGTGTGCTTTAGAGAGATCAAGTAATCACTGTGTTCATTAATAGTGTATAGTGAGGTGATGTGTGTGTAACACTCACTGTGGATAGAGAGCCAGGGATGCAGGGATAGGGGCATGAACTGTGACTATTCTCACACATTGTTTTGTCTGTTGTATTCCAATCAAAAACAATGCCACAAACATTCATATAGTTATGGGAATGTGATTTTTGGATACTCACCTTGAACTAATAGATTTGTGGACAAAATGAAGCTGCAAATGAGATTAAGACAAGACTCAAATTGTACTTTTTCCTCATGGACTAAACACAAATATTGTTGCTACGGTAGGTTAATTAGCCTACATGTTTTTTTGGTTATCATTCTCTTCCTCAGTCTACATACCATAATGACAAATTGGGAAATGTATATTAATGCATATTAAAAATTTCAATTAAAAACTTAAATATACATAAGTATTCAGACCCTTTACTTTGTTGATGCACCTTTGGCAGCCTCGAGTCTTCTTGGGTATGATGCTACAAGCTTGGCACACCGGTATTTGGAGAGTTTCTCCCATTCTTCTGTGCAGATCCTATCAAGCTCTGTCTGGTAGGCGTCGCTGCACAGCTATTTTCAGGTCTCTCCAGAGATGTTCGATCAGGTTCAAGTCTGGCCTCTGGCTGGGCCACTCAAGGACATTCAAAGACTTGTCCCCAAGCCTCCTGCATTGTCTTGGCTGTGTGCTTCGGGTCATCGTCCTTTTGGAAGGTGAACCGTCACCCCAGTCTGAGGACCTGAGAACTCTGGAGCAGGTTTTCAGCAAGAATCTCTGTACTTTGCGCCGTTCATCTTTGCCTTGATTCTAGTTATTCTCCCAGTCCCTTTCACTGAAAGACATCCCCACAGATTGATGCTGCCACCGCCATGCTTCACCGTAGGGATAGTGCCAGGTTTCCTCCAGATGTGAAACTTTCCATTCAGGCCATGGTCTGACAGTCCTTTAGGCACCTCTTGGCAAATAGGCTGTCATGTGCTTTTTACTGGAGTAGTGGCTTCTGTCTGGCCACTCTACCGCAAAGGCCTGATTGGTGGAGTGCTGCAGAGTTGGTTGTCCTTCTGGAAGGTTTTCCCATCTCCACAAAGGAACTCTAGAGCTCTGTCAGAGTTACCATCAGGTTCTTAATCACCTCCCTGACCAAGGCCCTTCTCCCCCAATTGCTCAGTTTGGCTGGGCGGCCAGCTCTAGGGAGCGTCTCGGTGTTTCCAAAGTTCTTCCAGTTAAGAATGGAAGAGGCCACTGATCTTGAGGCCCTTCAATGCTGCAGACATTTGTTTTTACCCTTTCCCAGAGCTGTGCATCGACACGATCCTGTCTCGGAGCTCTACGGACAACTCCTTCGACCTCACGGTTTGATTTTTGCACAGTCATGCACTCAACTATTTCAGCCACACACACACACACAATTGCTGACAGGTGTATAAAATCAACCACACAATCTCCATAGACAAACATTGGCAGTAGAAAGGCCTTACTGAAGAGCTCAGTGACTTTCAACACAGCACAGTCATAGGATGTCACCTCCAACATGTCAGTTTGAAAAATGTCTGTCCTGCCCCGGTCAACTGTAAGTACTGTTATTGTGATGTGGAAACTTCTAGGAGCAGTGAAGGCTCAGCCACGAAATGGCAGGCCACACAAGCTCACAGACCGGGACCGCCGAGAGCTGAAGTGCGAAAAAAATCATCCGTCCTTGGTTGCAACACTCACTAGGGTTTGAAACTGCCTTTGGAAGCAACATCAGCACAATAACTGTTGGAAACTTCATGAAATACGTTTCCATGGCCAAGCCTAAGATCACCATGCGCAATGCCAAGCATTGGTTGGAGTGGTGTAAAGCTCACCGCCTTTGGACTCTGGAGCAGTGGAAACGCGTTCTCTGGAGTGATGAATCACGCTTCACCATCTGGCAGTTCGACGGACAAATCTGAGTTAGGCAGATGACAAGAGAACGCTACCTGCCGCAATGCATAGTGCCAACTATGAAGTTCAGTGGACGAGGAATAATGGTCTGGGGCGGTTTTTCATGGTTCGGCCTTGGTCCCTTAGTTGCAGTGAAGGGAAATCTTAACGCTACAGCAAAAATGAGTTTGCATTTTTGGCCAAAATTTAATTTAAAAGCTTTTTACTAATCATTCTTTATATCATTTATTTTAGTTTCATAGTATAATTTTTGTTAAGTTCAGTCACATGATTTCTCAAATTTGGAATACGTTTGCCAGTCGGTTGTGCAGCCATACTTATGTGCCATTTATTTTGCCTTATCCTTCTCAACCATACAATTTTTCAATTCAAAAGGATTTAACCAATTTGTACAAATTTTTTCTTAATGGGTGCAAGCTTATTAGTAACTGGAATAAGCAATTTCATAAATGCTTCAAGTGCAGAATCAGGATGTCACTCATTACACACAGACCAACAAATATTCCACATCTTCAACATTCAGAATCATTGTAAAACCGCTATGATAGCTTAGAAACCATTTTAAATCCAGTCTTTGGAACATTGTTTTTTAGATATGGCTAGATATGGCTACTATATTATGATCACTAAATTCAATGGGTGTGGATCTTGCTTCAAAGCAGATTTCTACAACATTGGTAAAGACGTAATCATCCACTTGTATCGACTTAGTTCCTGTTCCGTTTGTAAATACCCTGGTAGGTTGACTGATAACCTGGACCAGGTTGCAGGCACTGGTTACAGTTTTAAGCTTTTTCTGTGGACGGCTTGATGAAAGCCAGTCAATATTTAGATCACCCAGAAAATCTGCTTCTATTGATATTACATACATTACCAAGCATTTCACACACATTATCCAGAGACGAATTGTTAACACTTGGTGGTCAAATAGCAACTTCCCACACGAACAGGCTTTAGGCGAGGCAGATGAACCTGAAGCCATATTACTTCAACAGCATTTGACATGAGATCCTCTCTAATCTTTACAGGAATATGACTCAAACAGCAATACCTCCATTGGCATTCATGTGTCTAGTGTAGCTGTTATAACCATATATTGCTACCACTGTATCAAAAGGAATTAGTTTCAGAGCCAATATATGCAGGTTTTCTGTTGCTAGCAAGATCGCTTTAATGCACCTTATTTTTTAGGCTACATACAGCTGTTTTTTGGTGCTTTTCTGGGATTCTTGATTTTTATTGCTTTACTGGGAGGCTTAGAGGTAGACATGACAGCGATATTTATATTTGAGCTAATAGTGCAGGGTGAACTGCTCACAGTGGGCGTCCTTACTAGGGAAAAACATCTCCATGCTAAACAGTATAACTCAGGATCATAGGCAGATGATTACTGATGATAATAGCCGTCGGATTGACAGGCATTTAGAAGAACATAAATTAGGTTACTTACATTATGACTGCCAACACTCCTGGGAAAATGTACATTTGCAGCAGTACTACGACAGCTCGGTGACACAATAGTAGGGATTATCTGAGCAGGGCTTGGGTCACTGATAAGTCATTGTCTCAATGCGGCCTTGAAAGGCCAGGACAGAGTCCAGAGTAAAAAAAAAAATATTACACATTTTTTTTGCCATTAATTCGTGGGTTGAGGTCCCTGAACCAATAAGTTGGTTGTATTCATGAAAGTCTTGTGACATGTTACGTCCCCAAAAAGAATCCAAAAATGTAGCCGCTCAAACAGAAGTGGGAACTAACAGTCACTAACAACCAAAAGGAAGCAGGTGGAGTGTTCATTAGGTGTCCACTGAAAGTTGACTAGCAACAAGAAAGTGGGTCCTAAAAAGACACCCACCATGTGTGCCCACTAAATTAAATGTGTGCCCACTAAGATAAAAAGTTTGTGAAAAACAAACTCAATGAGGAAGCGCTGAACACCAGTAAAGCTCTTCTAACATCTCTCATGCCAGCTGCTAAGGTTGCACATTTTGGGGAATATTCAGTGGAAACTTTCCGTGGGAAATAACAGGAATTAATATTAATACCATTTAAAAATTAAGATTTTTTTTTGCATTGGATATATCATATGGAGACAGAAACAAACCTTTTACCTTATCATAAGTAGACATAATTGCAAATGATTAAATCCTTCCAATAGAAAAAATATTTGTTACGAATTGAACTTTAATTAAATTAGTTGACTCTTCACATGGGATGATTTCACTGAACAACAAAAGGGAATATTGAATGATTCCCAATGACCCATTGCATCTCCCAAAAATGTTTTCAACATACATCTGTAAAATGATAGTCTAGAAACTAAAACTTTGGTTGTCTTCCTCAGGCTTCCATATCTTTTCCCTGGACCTCCTCAATGTCCACCTCTTGAACATCAGACTCCAAGGCCTCATCTTCACTGTCCAACCTTGTTGAGGATGGCCACCAATTTTTCAACCCTTGTATTGGTCAGCCTGTTGCGTGCTTTGGTGTGTGTGTTCCTAAACAAGGAACAGTTGCGCTGCGGGAGATGTTGGTGGGATTTGGAGGATGGAGGCAACAGGGGAAAGAGCCTCAGATCCACAAAGTCCCTTCCACCAGGTGGCTGATGCGATATATTGCCACGACTGCCATATTGCATCTCCATCCCAAAGCTCTTGCTTGGAAGTGTACTTCGCCAGATTGCCAAGAGCCTTGCCCTCATTCAGGCCAAAGTGGAGAGACATGGTAGTGATGACACCATAGGCCTTGTTGATCTCTGCACCAGACAGGATGCTCTTGCCAGCATATTTGGGGTCCAACATGTATGCTGCGGTGTGTATGGGCTTCAGGCAGAAGACTTCACGCTTTTTGATGTATTTTTTGAACTGCAGTTTCCTTTGCTTGGAGCAACAGTGAAGTGGGCAGGGCAGTACGGATTTCTTCTCTTACATTTGCAAGCAGAGTCTGAACATCAGATAGGATGGCATGGTCTCCCTCAATCCGTGCAATGGCTACTACTATAGGTTTCAGGCTGCTTACCCCTCTCTCCCAAAATACATCCTCCAGGAGGATCCTCTTGATGGGGCTGTCCATATCAGCAGACTATGATATGGCCATTTCTTGGAGAGACTCTTTCCCCTCCAGAAGACTGTCAAACATGATAACACCACCCCAACAGGTGTTGCTGGGCAGCTTCAAGGTGGTACTCTAATTCTTCTCACTTTCCTTGGTGAGGTAGATTGCTGCTATAACTTAATGACCCTTCACACACCTAACCATTTCCTTGGCTCTCTTGTAGTGTATCAATTGTTTTCAGTGCAATGATGTCCTTGAGGAGCAGATTCAATACATGAGTAGCACAGCCAAAGGGTGTGATGTGAGGGTAGGACTCCTCCACTTTAGACCACGCAGCCTTCATGTTCAAAGCATTGTCTGTCACCAGTGCAAATACCTTCTGTGGTCCAAGGTCATTGATGACTGCCTTCAGCTCATCTGCAATGTAGAGACATTTGTGTCTGTTGTACACGGTGTCTGTGCTCTTGTAGAATACTGGTTGAGGGGTGGAGATTTAGAACATTCAACCACCCATCAGAGATGATTGCAATATGATTTGCTTGACCTTCACTTGAACTCTGCATTCAGTAAATTAGTAGATAAAGCATGTCTGGTTGGAGGGGTGTATGCTGGGTGAAGAACATTCAGAAATCTCTTCCAATACACATTGCCAGTGAGCATCAGAGGTGAACCAGTTGCATACACAGCTTGAGCAAGACATACATCATAATTTCTCTGACTACGTTCTTCCATTGAGCCAACAAAAACTTCTGATTCCAAGAGGACCATGAGCTGTTCCTATCGATAAGGTGTCATTCATCATTTTCAACTCGAATAGAAGCAGAGTGATTTTTGTCAGAGGTTGCTTGTTGTGAGCGCTGAGGGAACTTTATGCATTTGGCCAGATGATCCTGCATCTTTGTTGCATTCTTCACATATGATTTGGCACAGTATTTGCAAATGTACACAGCTTTTCCCTTCTACATTAGCTGCAGCGAACTGTCTCCACACATCAGATAGTACCATGACATTTTCCTGTAAAGACTAGAAGAAAAAAAAATGAGTAAAAAAATATAAAATTCCATGTACAGATAAATAGTTAAGCAGTTTATTCTAATTCCTTCTTTATAAAATAAATGTTCTAAAATTAAACATGTATGGAAACAGGTGAATTAACACTCCTCAGTTAGCAGGCTCAAGCAAGCTAAACCCACATGGAAGCAAAAACTAACTATCAGAAATTGTTAACAAGATAAATAATTTAAATACTTTCCTGTAGGCTACTATTTACTAGTTAACAAAAAAAGCATGTCATTTAAAATATATTCACCCCACCCAGTATTATAATAAAATTTACCAGAAAGCATGTAGTCCTTGGCTCAGACAGTTTAGTATTGTGGGCTCAATAGCATCTCATTAGTGTGCAAGATCTTGAGAATCAGCTGTACATGTGATCAGCAACCAAGTTGTCCTTACCACTGACATGATTTCAAGGGGAAACTCCTGCAGAATGAGACTCCAGCAAAGAGAAAGCGATTCGTGGAATGTAAAAAATAAAAAATGGTTGAGTTAATAAATTTGCATTTAAACATGGACTCGAGTAAGGCAGCTCCAAAATGCAGGTGTTTCAGCCTAACTCAATGCTTTCTGTGGTGGAGGAGCAGCCAGCAAAAGCAGAGAGTAGGTGTTGGCGATGTTCTCTAGCTGCGCTGTGATTGGCTCAGTGTTCTGTCACTCCTCATGGGGACACTACACTGCCGCAGAATCTTCAGGGAGCGCTAGGCAGTTCAAGCCCCCTTGGGTGCTGCCATAGATTTACATTAGAAGTGCCCGTCTAAAGCGCGAGGTCATTGGCCACAGATAAGACGTCAAATGATGTTATAGCTTTGAATGTCAAAATCAAAATCTTAGCTAGCTAACTAGACAAGCAGTTATTATGAATCACGTTGACAATCTACTGTTCAGACGGAAAATGTCTCTTTTCCAAGCTTAAAAGGATAAACATTCACACGCAACACCATGGGCCAGAAAAAGTTGAATACATTAGCCTGATCACTGATGACTTGACATCCTATAAGGAGGTCGTCAGTGACCTGGCAGTGTTGTGGACTACAGAAAACGTAGGGCCAAGCACACCCCAATTCACATGAATGAGCGGGTTGGCAGCATCCAGTTGCTCAGTGTCCACATCACGAAGGACCTATTATGGTCCAAACACACCAACAGGGCACAACACCTCTTCCCCATCAGGAGGCTGAAAGAGTCGGCATGGGCCCTAAGATCCACAATAAGTTAAACAGCTGCACCATTGAGAGCATCTTGACTGGCTGCATCAACACTTGTTATGGAAACTGCTTGGCATCCGTAAGGCGCTACTACAGAGGGTAGTGCATGTGGCCCAGTACATCACTGGAGCCGAGCTCCCTGCATCCAGGACCAGGCAGGAAGGCCCTAAACATTTTCAAAGACTCCAGCCACCCAAGCCATTGACTGTCCTCTCTTCTACCGCACCACAAGGAGCACTAAGTCTGGGACCCAAAGGTTCCTAAAGAGTGTTAACCCCAATGCCATAAGACTGCTGAACAGTTAGTGCCTATTTGCACTGACTCTCTTGGACCGACTCTATGCGCGCTCGCTCACACACGCGCGCTCACACACACGCTCGCACACACCCGTGCGCACTCACACACACCCGCGCGCTCACACACACCTGCGCGCTCACACACACACAGTTTATTATCTATCCTGATTGCCTAGTTCCTTTTACCCCTACCTGTATGTTCACTACCGTTCCAAAGTTTCTCACTTAGAAATGTCTTTGTTTTTGAAAGAAAAGCTCATATTTTTGTCCATTAAAATAACAAAATTTATCAGAAATACAGTGTAGACATTGTTAATGTTGTAAATGACTATTGTAGCTGGAAACTGACAATTTTTTTATGGAATATCTACAAAGAACCATTACCAGCAACCACCACTCCTGTGTTCCAATGGTATGTTGTGTTAGCTAATCCAAGTGTATCATTTTAAAAGGTTAATTGATCATTAGAAAACCCTTTTGCAATTATGTTAGCACAGCTGAAAACTGTTGTGCTGATTTAAAGAAGCAATAAAACTGGCCTTCAGACTAGTTGAGTATCTGGAGCATCAGCATTTGTGGGTTCAATTACAGGCTCAAAATGGCCAGAAACAAAAAAAAACTGAAACTCATCAGTCTATTCTTGTTCTGAGAAATGAAGGCTATTCCATGCGAGAAATTACCAAGAAACTGAAGATCTCGTACAATGCTGTGGACTAATCCCTTCACAGAAAAGCGCAAACTGGCCCTAACCAGAATAGAAAGAGTGGGAGGTCCCAGTGCACAACTGAACAAGAGGACAAGTACATTAGAGTGTTGAGTTTGAGAAACAGACACCGTACAAGTAGATTTGCCATTCGCGTTATGGAGCGGTGAAACGGTGGCGGATGATGGTTGCAATTGAGATCAGCTGTGCAGGTGATTTTAGTGTGTTTGGATGGTTTAAGGAGAGATCAGCTGGCCATAGTCTAGTGGCCAATGCTGGTTACAACTGGCCTACTCTGTTTAACAATGAGAAGTGTTATCTTACCACAATGAAAAGACACTGAAACCAGGAGTGGATTCAATACATCTTTCAAAGGAAACTGTTTAAAAACCAAACAGAAGGAAAAGGGACCTAATTGAAGTTGTCCAATTGAAACTCCCATTTTTTTGCAAAACGGTTTCCATTTGGAGTAAACGGTTGCAAAACGTTTTGCAACCGAATCGGCATAATGTTTTGTGAAGTAAAAGGCAGTGTTATGTAAACTCTGGAAACTGAAAACTTTTCCCAGTAACAAAAAGGTAGCGTTTCAAAGTGATTCATAAATCGATACATTTATCTTAAACTACAGTAGTCAATATTGAGCTCTATCAATACGTTAATAAGTTATGAAAGGGCCTGGTAAATACAACAGCTTGGTACAACTGTCGTGTAGTGACAGTGTGCACTAAACCGGAGCATGAAGTTAACAGGAGTGATTCATTATAATGTCATTGAATTGGGACTGAAAACCCTCATTGCAAGAGTTCGCACATGTCCAGACTGCACTTACCAGGAGTTTGTATTCACTTTCATGATGCATTAAAAAAACAACTTACATTGAGCTCAATGATCCAGAGCAAGGTGATGAAGAGGAGGTCGAAGGTGACAAAGAGGCAGAATGTCCTCCTGACATCGGAGATGCACTTCTTCTCGCTCGCCTCATAAGACTCTATGCGGGCCAAGAGAGGTGTGGTGTTTATGCCCCTAAGGGTGGCTCTCGAGTCCACACTGCTACCGCTTCTGCTCTCCATAACTGGCCACGCCTTTCACTCTGGACTGGGTCCACCCACTAATGAAGCGTCAGTCAGCTACTTGGTTGCACCTCCAGTCACAGCCAATGACAGTAAAGGCCGAGGAGCTTTGGCAACGCCCACCACTCAAGGGGTGTGCCCACACCTGCTGCTTGCAGATATTGGCCCAGTCGACTGGTCAGAAGCAGGCCCGCCTACTTATCACATCCAGTGACGATCACTGCGGATGGATGTCAGATGCATCCCTGCCTCAGCTGAAAAAGAGAAAAGCCAGGCCTTCAGTAAATGCGGTTTACATTTCACATCAAGGAAAGGGTCCATTTGATTTGCTTGCCTGCTTTTACTTCAAATGCAGGCAGTAGACCTATTTGCATTACTGCCATTTACTTTAGTATATTACCCCATGTAAAATAATACTTGAAACCAGAGCCATCTATCTACATCTATGGTTCTGCTTAAAACCTTTCATCCTCATTACTTGCATTAAAAGCCTCCCTCAAGTGTGACTGAATGTATATTGTACATAACATATTTAACTATTGCTGTACATACTATTCTTCAGATATACTACAGATTCTATCCATACATCCCAGCACACATACTGTACATACACTGCATTCGGAAAATATTCAGACCCCTCGACTTTATCCACATTTTGAAACATTACAGCCTTATTCTAAAATTGATTAAGTGCAGTTTTCCCTCATCAATTTATACACAATACCCTGTAATGACAAAGTTAAAAACACTTGTTTTTAGAGATGTTTGCAAATGTATAAAAATAATTTCAAATATACCTTAATTACATAAGTATTCAGACCCTTTGCTATGAGACTCGAAATTGAGCTCAGGTGCATCCTGTCTCCATCGATCATCCTTGAGATGTTTCTACAACTTGATCCAATTGATTGGACATGCTTTGGAAAGGCACATTTTTTTATATTTTTTATTTTTATTTTACCTTTATTTAACTAGGCAAGTCAGTTAAGAACAAATTCTTATTTTCAATGACGGCCTAGGAACGGTGGGTTAACTGCCTGTTCAGGGGCAGAACGACAGATTTGTACCTTGTCAGCTCGGGGATTTGAACTTGCAACCTTTCGTTTACTAGTCCAACACTCTAACCACTAGGCTACACTGCCGCCCACATACCGGTCTATATAAGGTCCCACAGCATTGACTAGTCAGGATTGAGGGAAAGGTGAACGGAGAAAGTACAGAGGGATTCTTGATGAAAACCTACTCCAGAGCGCTCTGAACCTCAGACTGGGGCAAAGGTTCACCTTCCAACAGGATGACGACCCTAAGCAAACAATCAAGACAAAGCAGGAGTGGCTTCGGGATGTCTCTGAATGTCCTTGAGTGGCCCAGCCAGACCCCGGACTTAAACCAGCAACGCTCCCCATCCAACCTGACAGAGCTTGAGAGGATCTGCAGAGAAGAAATGGGAGAAACTCCCCAAATACAGGTGTGCCAAGGTTGTAGCGTCATACCCAAGAAGACTCTAGGCTTGGACCATATTAATGACCAAAGTCTCGTATTTCTGTGTGTTATGTTATAATTAAGTCTATGATTTGATATAGCAGTCTGACTGAGCGATGGTAGGCAGCAGCAGGCTCGTAAGCAATCATTAAAAAAGCACTTTTAGGCATTTTGCCAGCAGCTCTTCGCAACGCTTCAAGCATTGAGCCGTTTATGACTTCAAGCCTATCAGCTCCTATCAGTAATCGATGTGAAATGTCTAGCTAGTTAGCTGGGTGTGCGCTAATAGCGTTTCAAACATCACTCACTCTGAAACTTGGAGTAGTTGTTCCCCCCTTGCTCTGCAAGGGCCACGGCTTTTGTGGAGCGATGGGTAACGATGCTTCGAGGGTGGCTGTTGTCGATGTGTTCCTGGTTCGAGCCCAGGTAGGGGCGAGGAGAGGGACGGAAGCTATACTGTTACACTGACAATACTAAAGTGCCACTAAACACTGAACCTCAACTAAATCTTGTAATAAATAATGTGGAAATTGAGCAATACTAAACTGCTGGAGTAAGTCTGGATTGTAAACTGTCATGGTCAAAACATGTTGATATAACAGTAGCTAAGATGGTGAGAAGTATGTCCGTAATAAAGCGCTACTCTACCTTCTTAACAGCACTATCAACAAGGCAGGTCCTACAGGCCCTAGTTTCTACCTTCTTAACAGCACTATCAACAAGGCAGGTCCTACAGGCCCTAGTTTCTACCTTCTTAACAGCACTATCAACAAGGCAGGTCCTGCAGGCCCTGGTTTCTACCTTCTTAACAACACTATCAACAAGGCAGGTCCTGCAGGCCCTAGTTTCTATAACTGCCTTAATTTTGCTGGACCCCAAGAAGAATAGCTGCTGTCTTGGTAGCAGGTAATGGGGATTCATATTAAATACCAATACAGACTGACCAGGTGAACCCAAGTGAAAGCTAGGATCCCTTATTGATGTCATCTGTTAAATCCACTTCAATCAGTGTAGATGAAGGGGAGGAGACAGGTCAATTAAGTATTTGTAAGCCTTGAGACATGGATTGTGTGTGGTCAACTCAGTGGGTGAATGGGCAAGACAAAAAATGTAAGTGCCTATGAATGGGGTATGGTAGTAGATGCCAGGTGCACCGGTTTAAGTGTGTCAAAGAACTACAATGCTGCTGGGTATTTCACACTCAAGTTTCCTGTGTGTACCATGATCCACCACCCAAAGGACATCCTGACAACAGTGTGAAGCATCAACGCTTTCGACAGCTTGTAGCCCATGCCCAACGAATTGAGGCTGTTCTGAGGCCAAAAGGGGATGTTCCTAATGTTTTGTACACTCAGTGCATGTATTATGTTTATAAATGATAGTCTACTCGAAATATGACTTTACAGTATTCAGACAGCCTATAAACGTCAATGGAAAAACGAGATATGCTATTGGCTATTTCGTGAGTATGAAACCATCAGTCAGAAAAGGTGAGTCATTTATTCTGCAATGATCATGGAAATGAAATAAATAGTTGGAACTAGAGGTCTACTTGATTAAGGAAAAATGTACATACTATGACTTGACTGTGCGTTGTTCCACCTATGCATCTTAAGAAGAATGCACTAAGTTGCTCTGGATAAGGCCAAATTACTGAAATATAACATGTAACGTTAATGCCTTTATTTTAGAATGCATCGATTTTCGCTCTTCTCTCTAACGGCATCTTATAATTTAGCTACCCGTTTTTGTTATGAATAAGTGTCATATTCGTGAACTAGGCTACGTTAGCCTCCTTGCAATGTAATACTTCAACCACTAGAAACTGTCCTTAAGCATGGTCTAAGTTTGCTGGAGGACAAGCAAATCTCACGTCTAGTTCAGTTTTTATAAATGCCACATTTTACGTGAAAACATGCAACGCTAGCGTTAGGTTTGGGGCATATTGAGTATAGACAACGTTTATAAAACGAGGCAACGACGTGATTTGAGTTATCGCAACGCGAGACTACTGCAACTAACCACACACTGTTGTGCTTAATGTTGCTATGTGAGTTTCTTGTAATTGGGCATTTGGCTACATTGTTGCAAGTTCTGTTGCAAATATATCAACTAATCACAAATGTGCAGTTACTTTACCTAATGCAAATTGGGGTTAGTGATATTAAATAATTATGATCCGTTAAACTGGTTAAATAGATGTCCATATATGGCATCGAATTCAGCACAACAACATTTACAGACCCGACCGACGCTGGAGGAAAAAACAAGACAGTCCACCGATATCTGCTCGTGAGCAGGCAGTATTGCGCCCAAGAAAATGATTCTTCATAGGAGCAAATGTTTTCGAAACTGGAAATACTCTAATAATGATTAATGAACGTATACAAATGACATAGGCTGTGTTGCAGTGAAATTGTTATCTTACCTTTAATTGTAGCTACCTGTCGTGTTCTTCTTAGACCCTGCTGTCTTTGGCATATTATGCGGAAGACTAAACTGTCTGTCAATCGAATACAGCGGAAATACTTGATTCCGTCGGACAGGAAATGGGGTGATAATGGGCGCGTTCGAGCGGATCACTTTTGTCAAGTCTCCTTCCAAAGTGTGTCGCATTAGCGCAGGGTTTCCCAAACTCGGTCCTGGGGTCCCACCTGGGTGCACGTTTTGGCTTTTACCCTAGCACTCCACAGCTGATTCAAATAATCAAAACTTGATGAGTTGGTTATTTGAATTAGCTATGTAGTGCCAGGACAAAAACAAAAAAGTGGTGTGTTAAAATCCATTGAATCAGTTTTATTTGGAAATAATTTAATGCTTAAAATCTAAGTCTAGTTGTCTTATTTGAATTATTTAAATAAAATATGGGGGGGTGGGTGGTGTTATCACCATTAGTATCCACACTATGGGGCTATTTGATGTAGTCTTTTTAACTCACCTGCAATGACATTTTATTTGTTATTTCTTAGTAGTTCCCTTTCTATACAATCCATTATGTATAATTGAACTAGATATTGTTTGAATAATGCAAGACTTTAAAATTACATTCGGGAGCATAGGTCACAAATAAAGCTATCCCCACTAAAATTGGAGCACAACTCATGAGCTCACCTCCAGCACTGCTCACACCTAATCCAGTCCCCACCTGTGACTGAAAACAGGGGGAGATGCAATTGAAAAGCTCTCTTTAAAAATGTTTAGCCAGCTAGCCAGGAATATGACATGAAATGCTGTGTAAAATAGCTAAAAGGCTATAAAGTAACATTAACTTTAATCTATCAGTCACTAGTGGAAACATTCACAACTGCAATTAAGTTACATTACCTTTTTAATGTATTGTAATGGCCTGGCTAGATCATAAATGAACAAATGTCCAGACCGAGGGATTGAGTTTACGAATTCCTGTTTTATTAACCCAACTCAACACAGGCTACTGTTTGGGTGTAGCCCAAGTGAAATAAACCAAGGATAACAGTATAAAACAACCGTCACCATCTCTTGTTAAGACAAAATGTAAGAGAGAGAACAATGGCTAAGCATGGTCTTAAACTTGCGGTGCTCCACCCCCCGCCGCTCCACCAACACAACAAACGAACAGCATAACTCATAACACACAGCTGTTTCTGCGGATCGCCACAGTATTCTATCTCAGACAATCTGGTAGTGAGGTTGCTAGCTAGCACTCCTAGCAGCTTATGCTAACTAGCTAGCTGGCTAGCATTTACTGCCAGTGAAATTGCTAGCTACCAAGTTGGCATAAACTAGCTCTAACTTGGTTAGTCATTGTCTAATGACAGGTAGAAACACATTCCTAACCATGAAGGGGTAACCAGCCCCCAGGGGCCAGTTACCCCGTAGGGGGCAGGTTGCCCCCAACACATTCATGCAACACATTACTAGTTTACAACAACAAAAATCTACATTTTTCTCTCTAAACAAGTGGATTATTTATCTTAATTCTTTCCTACTTGTATATTTAAAAAACAATTATAGATCTAACTTCATTGGAATATATCTTCAACTTTTTCAATGACAAAAAAATGGATATACTTACCACAAATTCGTTTTGTTGAAACATCACCAAAAGTTGTGATGACACAGGGTACATTTTTTCTTGAGCAAGAGCAGTGGCAGCCACGGAAAGTTTTGGGGAAATAATTTGATGACATCTTGTGGTCTTTATGTGAATTACGGGGGGGAGTTACCCCAGGGGGCTAGTTACCCCCTAGTACCCTATAATGTACACATATATATTTACAGTTGTGAGTGTGTGATATGGAAGTTGGACACTTGTTATTTCGACATGACAAAGAAAAATGTTTGTAAACAACTGCAACACCTTCATGTTGCACTGAGCCTTCCTGTTGGAAAACTACGTGTCCGACTTTCAGCTGTCGCAGATGCACCTCCCCCGACTTCACTCTTTTTTGGCCAAGTAGGTTTTTCTTTATGAGATTATCCATATCTTTATCATTGTAGAGAAAAAATGAGCCACTATTGGAAAAAGTAGGACAACATTTTTTGACAGTCAAATTGGATATGAAGGAGAACAAAAAGGAACAAAAAGGAGGTGGAGAGAGAGTGATGATGGAGGAGAAGAGCAAGGAGACATTCAAATGCTGAACAAAAGTATAAACGCAACATGCAACAATTTCAAAGATTTTACTGAGTTACAGTTTATATAAGGAAATCAGTCAATTCAAATAAATTCATTAGATCCCAATCTATGGATTTCACGTGACTGGGAAAACATCATACTGAAACACGTGATGGCGGATGAATGGCACAACAATAGGGCCTCAGGAGCTCATCACGGTATCTCTGTGCATTCAAATAGCCATCAATAAAATGCAATTGTGTTCGTTGTCCATAGCTTAAGCCTACCTTATATTATAACCCCACCGCCACCATGGGGCACTCTGTTGAAAATGTTGACATTGGAAAACCGCTTGCCCACACAACGCCTTATACACGTAGTCTGTGGTTGTGAGGCTGGTCGACGTACTGACAAAATCTCTAAAAACGACGGAGGCGGCTTATGGTAGAGAAATTCATATTAAATTCTCTGGCAACAGCTCTGGGGGACACTCCTGCATGCCAATTGCACGCTCCCTAAAAAGAAGGGCAGGTTGAGACAAGCTCTGTAAACTCCTTAGGTGGTGGGCCTTAGCAAGCTACTGTATCTACTTTAGTTTTCAAGACGATCGATCTTTGTCGAGGGAGAAGCTGTTTTTTACGTATTGTGTATATTTATTTCTTCTGAACACATTTGAGTTTGTTGGCAATGTCAATTCTTGCAAAAAAAAATGAAATACTTACTTTTATGTTCGCTAGCTGGACTGTCAAATGCCTCAGAGTACTAAACTGTACTATCCATGGTACTATCTCTGCTGATCACATCTGCTAATCCCGTTATCCGTATCTAAGGTAGTAGACAGCAGGTGACATCTCAAGAGAGATTTCCGTCCGATAAACTGCTATCATGTAAAGTATTTTTTATTAATTTGTAATCAATTTATTTTGTTATAGAAACGTGATGCCATTAATGCAAGATGTAAACACAGCAACCGTAGTAATGTAGCTAGCTTGCTAGTTAGCTAGCTAGTTACAATGAGTTGATCTGTTACTAGCTAGCAGGAGCAGATAACTTTATCGCTAGCATGTCATTCTGGGACACGGAGCGTTTTAGCTTTCACTAATAATTCAGGACTACAAAAATCTAAAGGACAAGTGGTGTAAATCTAATACGGTCATCAAGGCAGGACCCACTCATTTCATTCATACTGACAAATAAGAAATGCCACATTATCCCTGTCAATAGTTGGAGTAGGATGATTGCAGAGCACCCTGCCTCAGACTGTCAGGATGTTCATTTTCTAGCTCACAAACTACTTTGCTGTGATTATTTATTTTATTAATTCTTGTCTCTCACTTTTGTCGTGGAAATAATCATCAATAATGAGGAGAGACAAGGTCAATCACCAATCAGGATATAGCTTTATTCAAAATGTATTAATAAAACAGATTAATTATTGCAATAATGAAGCTGGTCGACGAACCACCCTTAGATGGTTCGTTGTGGGCCCAACGAAGGATTTGAGTCACAGCATTTTATAGCAAAGTACATCCTCCTGACAAATGTATGGAAGGGGTCAAAAGGTTAAAAAAATATATATTGCACCCATACGGTCATAGGAAAATAGACAAGACAGCCTACTCTTATTCAAACGCCCTCTCCTTCTTCCTGTTGGTCCAACTCACAAACATGGCTATGAACTCTAAACTTCATCAGAATTATAAGTATTATAAATCACCTTCAAATCAGTATTACAAATTACCTTAAATTCATCATCTGAATGGCATTCCCTTCAGGGCTATCAAACCACACTGGAAAGTCAGGGCAGAGGTCAGAGGTCATACAAACCCTTCAAAGAAGTGTTTCGAACTAAATTAGACTAATGAATGAAAAACAGTCAAATATTTCATACATATCGTATCCCAGGTGTACAGTAAGTTTCCAGTACATTTCCTTCCTTTCCTAAGAATTTACATGTGTTCATTTAAAAGCTAAAAAAATCCATGTGTGTGTCCCTTTAAGATACCTCTATTCATAACCGGTAAACTAATAATTGCAACCTGATGCATTAATTTATTCAAAATATAAACCTGTTGTTTAACAAATGTAGAACCTTCAAAAAGTTGGTGTTGTCTCATCAGCGTAATAGTCAATACTTATTTCAATCAACTTTAATTACTGAAAAATGTTCCACATAAAAGAAGCAGATTATAATGTTAGAATACATTAACTTCCTGCTCAAATTCACTGGTGTTACCTAAACTATAAAACCGAGCAACAGTAATCAGAAACTGTCAAAGAACGTTTCCGATTCAAGTATTCAAATATCTGCTGCAAATGTCCCACTGCGTCCTTACAGCCCACTCGAGGTCATCCGCAGCCAGTCTATTTTACAACCTCAAGGCTTAATCATTAAAGCTTGTATTGAAACCTCAGCTTCTTCAAATTACTAAAATATTGCATCATTAGAGTTTTAGCCCCAAAAAACACTAATAACACATTAGATACACATACTGTCAGCACTCATTAAATTTGACATCAACCCTCTTTATCAATGTCATTGTCACTGTCACGCATTGTAAGGTTTTAGAAAATAAAAGAAACCAAGCAATGATTATTCTCTCCTTACCAGAAGGCAATGTTTTCATTGTAGTCCACCCTAACAATATTACTCTATATTTTTAATGCCAACCTCTGCTTCACACTTATTAAACGTTTAATATTTTCAGATTAACCTGTAATGCGCCAAATGTATAAAATACGTCAGCCAATTCCCTAGGGAAATGACACATCGCAATTGCCTATCTGCTATAATTAGAATTCATTAGATTTAGGTAAACGTCCCATCTGATTAGACCACAGGTAATAAAACAAACACAACTCTCACACCCTTGGTGTTAGGGGGCAGTATTTTCATTTTTGAAAAAAAAAACGTTCCCGTTTTAAACGGGATATTTTGTCAGGAAAAGATGCTAGAATATGCATATACAGTGCCTTGCGAAAGTATTCGGCCCCCTTGAACTTTGCGACCTTTTGCCACATTTCAGGCTTCAAACATAAAGATATAAAACTGTATTTTTTTGTGAAGAATCAACAACAAGTGGGACACAATCATGAAGTGGAACGAAATTATTGGATATTTCAAACTTTTTTAACAAATCAAAAACTGAAAAATTGGGCGTGCAAAATTATTCAGCCCCCTTAAGTTAATACTTTGTAGCGCCACCTTTTGCTGCGATTACAGCTGTAAGTCGCTTGGGGTATGTCTCTATCAGTTTTGCACATCGAGAGACTGAATTTTTTTCCCATTCCTCCTTGCAAAACAGCTCGAGCTCAGTGAGGTTGGATGGAGAGCATTTGTGAACAGACGTTTTCAGTTCTTTCCACAGATTCTCGATTGGATTCAGGTCTGGACTTTGACTTGGCCATTCTAACACCTGGATATGTTTATTTTTGAACCATTCCATTGTAGATTTTGCTTTATGTTTTGGATCATTGTCTTGTTGGAAGACAAATCTCCGTCCCAGTCTCAGGTCTTTTGCAGACTCCATCAGGTTTTCTTCCAGAATGGTCCTGTATTTGGCTCCATCCATCTTCCCATCAATTTTAACCATCTTCCCTGTCCCTGCAGAAGAAAAGCAGGCCCAAACCATGATGCTGCCACCACCATGTTTGACAGTGGGGATGGTGTGTTCAAGGTGATGAGCTGTGTTGCTTTTACGCCAAACATAACGTTTTGCATTGTTGCCAAAAAGTTCAATTTTGGTTTCATCTGACCAGAGCACCTTCTTCCACATGTTTGGTGTGTCTCCCAGGTGGCTTGTGGCAAACTTTAAACAACACTTTTTATGGATATCTTTAAGAAATGGCTTTCTTCTTGCCACTCTTCCATAAAGGCCAGATTTGTGCAATATACGACTGATTGTTGTCCTATGGACAGAGTCTCCAACCTCAGCTGTAGATCTCTGCAGTTCATCCAGAGTGATCATGGGCCTCTTGGCTGCATCTCTGATCAGTCTTCTCCTTGTATGAGCTGAAAGTTTAGAGGGACGGCCAGGTCTTGGTAGATTTGCAGTGGTCTGATACTCCTTCCATTTCAATATTATCGCTTGCACAGTGCTCCTTGGGATGTTTAAAGCTTGGGAAATGTTTTTTGTATCCAAATCCGGCTTTAAACTTCTTCACAACAGTATCTCGGACCTGCCTTGTGTGTTCCTTGTTCTTCATGATGCTCTCTGCGCTTTTAACGGACCTCTGAGACTATCACAGTGCAGGTGCATTTATACGGAGACTTGATTACACACAGGTGGATTGTATTTATCATCATTAGTCATTTAGGTCAACATTGGATTATTCAGAGATCCTCACTGAACTTCTGGAGAGAGTTTGCTGCACTGAAAGTAAAGGGGCTGAATAATTTTGCACGCCCAATTTTTCAGTTTTTGATTTGTTAAAAAAGTTTGAAATATCCAATAAATGTCGTTCCACTTCATGATTGTGTCCCACTTGTTGTTGATTCTTCACAAAAAAATACAGTTTTATATCTTTATGTTTGAAGCCTGAAATGTGGCAAAAGGTCGCAAAGTTCAAGGGGGCCGAATACTTTCGCAAGGCACTGTAATTGACAGCTTTGGATAGAAAACACTCTAACGTTTCCAAAACTGTAAAGATATTGTCTGTGAGTATAACAGAACTGATGTTGCAGGCGAAAGCCTGAGAAAAATCCAATCCGGAAGTGCCCCAGGTTTTGAAAGCGCTGCGTTCCAATGACTCCCTATTCAGCTGTGAATGTACCATCAACGAGCTTACGCGTTCTACGTATTCCCCAAGGTGTCTACAGCATTGTGACGTAGTTTTACGCATTCCTGTTGAAGAATAGCCGTAGTTGACCACATTGCGTAAGTGGTCACATGGTGGCTCCGAGAGAGATTCTCGTCTAAAATACAGAGGTAGCCATTACTCCAATCGGTCCTAGTGAAAAACGAATAGTCCCGACGGATATATTATCGAATAGATATTAGAAAAAAAGCCTTGAGGATGGATTCTAAACAACGTTTGCCATGTTTCTGTCGATATTATGGAGCTAATTTGGAATATTTTTCAGCGTTGTGGTGACCTCAATTTCCGGGCGATTTCTCAGCCAAACGTGAAGAACAAATGGAGCTATTTCGCCTACAAAAATAATATTTTGGGAAAATTGAACTTTGGCTGTCTACCTGGGAGTCTCGTGAGTGAAAACATCCGAAGTTCATCAAAGGTAAACGATTTAATTTGATTGCTTTTCTGATTTCCGTGACAAGGTTGCCTGCTGCTAGCAAGGCATAATGCTATGCTAGGCTATGATAAACTTACACAAATGCTTGTCTAGCGTTGGCTGTAAAGCATAATTTGAAAATCTGAGATGACAGGGTGAAAGGCTAAGCTGTGTTCCAATATATTTCACTTGTGATTTTCATGAATATGAATATTTTCTAGGAAGATTTATGTCCTGTTGCGTTATGCTAATTAGTGTCAGATGATGACCGGTCCCGTTCACGGGATGGGGTGTCACTACAGGTTAAACTTGATCTGAGCTGTCCTATGGAGACAAGCAAGTCTAATTTCAAGATGGCCTGAAGGCTATTCCATGAGCTGTGGGCATACAAACTAAAAGCATTTTCCCCCAGGTCAGTGGAGACCCGCGGGACCTCCAGAACCAGCCAGACCAGAGAGTGGGTCTAAAAATTGCTGGATCTCCAGTTAATAAATGAGCTGAAGTCGTCTCAGAAGAACCGCTTTATATACAAAAAGTTGACAATGCTGGGCCCTTCTGGTAGTCAGAGACTCCCAGCCAACAGAACTATTGTATACAAAATGCAGTGATGTAACGAAAATGTTCCCCAGTGATTAAAAAAAACAGTGCAGTCTACCATTCTGGTAATCAGAACATTTAGACTGATTCGAAAGGTTTTAAAGCAGAGGCTGCTGCAGGCATTTAGATTATATCACCGTAATCAAGTACTGAGAGAAGCGTTGCTTGAAAAATATTCCTTCTACTTTCCAAAGCGAGACCTTTTTTTATATGTATAAAAAAAACGATCTTAATGTGTGTTTTAAAAAGAGAGCTTATCATCAATCTAAATACCCAAGTACTTATAATGGGAACTTGCACCATTTGGGATCCCTTCAATGAGGAAATATGCAGGTCCTCAGGGTCAATATTATGAGACAAAGAGAACAACAAACTTGGTTAATTAGCATTTAGCAGTAGTTTTCGATCAATATGAGATTTTTGAATTACGTCAAACCCATGCTGAAGGTCATGAATGGCCTGCTGTATTGAGGAGGCACAGGACTAAATGACTGTATCATCTGCATAGAGATGAATGTTACAGATTTGAACAGATACACTAATATTATTTATATAAATAGTGAAGAGAACAGGGCCCAAAATCGAGGCCTGCGGCACACCTTTCATAACATTAAGGAAACTAGATTTGATACCATCAGTAAGCACACACTGTTTCCTTTCCGTTAGATAGTTCTTGAACCAATTGCAAGATGCCTGATCTAGGCTTATTTCAGACAGCCTTTGAACAAGTAAGAAATGGTCAACCGTACCAAATGCCTTCGACAGGTCACTAAATAAGGCAGCACAATGATTTGTATGGTCTAAACTAAACAACATAGCACATAATCTAAGTGTAGTCGCTGAAACAGTGTCATGTGGAGGTCTTAAAGCAGATTGGTGCTCATTAAGAATAGAATGAAAAGTTTAAAAGTTCTAAGCCGAGTTGGCTAGGGACTCTAAAACTTTAGCAAGGCAAGATAGCTTGGAAATTGGACTGTAGTTATCCAAGTCAGAAGGATCTCCACCTCTGTGTAGGGGGAGGACATGAGCAGTTTTCAAGATCTTAGGGAGAACCCCAGAAATAACCTCAATTGTCAAGTTAAAAATATAGGTTAATGATTCTGCAATAAGTGGGGCAGAAAGCTGCAGCCAAAAGGGATCAAGTGAGTCAGCATCAGTGGATTTAAAAAAAATCTTTAATAAGGCACTTAGTACAACATAGACATGAAATGGTTGAAATGAAAATCAGGATGTGTATCTGGGAATGTATTGTTCTCTGCAACCTGGCTTGAGGTGAGTAAAGAACTCCCTCTGCTGGAATTAAAGTTTTATATAATACATTTTCTTTTAAAAGAAACGTCCTCTCACTGTCTACTGCATTTATTTTCAGCAAACTTAACGTGTAAATATTTGTATGAACATAACAAGATTCAACAACAGACATAAACTAAAAAAGGTTCCACAGACATGTGACTAACAGAAATTGAATAATGTGTCCTTGAACAAAGGGGGGGTTCAAATCAAAAGTAATAGTCAGTATCTGGTGTGGCCACCAGCTGCATTAAGTACTGCAGTGCATCTCCTCCTCATGGACTGCACCAGATTTGCCAGTTCTTGCTGTGAGATGTTACCCCACTCTTCCACCAAGGCACCTGCAAGTTCCCGGACATTTCTGGGGGGAATGGCCCTAGCCCTCACCCTCCGATCCAACAGGTCCTTCGACGATAAACGCGAATCCGACCATCACCTCTGGTGAGACAAAACTGCGACTTGTCAGTGAAGAGCACTTTTTGCCAGTCCTGTCTGGTCCAGCGACGGTGGGATTGTGCCCATAGGCGACGTTGTTGTCGGTGATGTCTGGTAAGGACCTGCCTTACAACAGACCTACAAACCCTCAGTCCAGCCTCTCTCAGCCTATTGCGGACAGTCTGAGCACTGATGGAGGGATTGTGCGTTCCTGGTGTAACTCGGGCAGTTGTTGTTGCCATCCTGTACCTGTCCTGCAGGTGTGATGTTCAGATGTACCGATCCTGTGCAGGTGTTGTTACACGTGGTCTGCCACTGCGAGGACAATCAGCTCTCCGTCCTGTCTCCTTGCCTTAGGCGTCTCACAGTACGGACATTGCAATTTATTGCCCTGGCCACATCTGCAGTCCTCATGCCTCCTTGCAGCATGTCTAAGGCACGTTCACGCAGATGAGCAGGGACCCTTGGCATCTTTCTTTTGCTGTTTTTCCAGAGTCAGTAGAAAGGCCTCTTTAGTGTCCTAACTTTTCATATCTTTGGCCTTAATTGCCTACCATCTGTAAGCTGTTAGTGTCTTAACGACCAATCCACAGGTGCATGTTTATTAATTGTTCATGGTTTATTGAACAAGCATTGGAAACCGTGTTTAAACCCTTTACAATGAAGATCTGTGAAGTTATTTGTATTTTTACGAATTATCTTTGAAAGACAGGATCCTGAAAAAGGTACGCTGAGGCAGTGGTTATTAAAAGCACCACAAATGTCCATCTTATCTGTTATGGGACCAGAGACTGTCATAACCTGTTGGGGTAATGAGGGGATGGAGTTTTGTTTGAGATTGGACTACCTTCCAGAAGGCAGCTGGATTCCCACCATTCTCGGATGCACAGTTCAAAAAGTATGTCTATTTTGCTTTTCTAACCAGGGATCGACATCTATTTCTAAAGGACTGTCAGCCTGACTTAAAATCAGTCAGCCTTAGCCCAAGCTACATTTCTGTACTTAACTTTCTCTGATACTTCATGAGTTGGTTCAGTTATCATCTGAGTTAGATTTAGCTCAATGTAGATATTTTTCAGCATATCAGAAGCTGCCATCAACCAATCAGGATTAAGATCACCCAAAATTAATAATTCCGATTTAGCATAGTTAGATAGCAAGTCAGACATTTGGCTAAGAGCACACGTTGAGGCAGAGGGAGGGCGATAAATTCCCACTAGCATAAATTGGACATTATTACCAAGGCTCAGATTTAGGACTAGACATTCAAATTGCTACAGAAACATTTAAATTGTTGTTTGTAAATATGGCGACACCTCCACCTCCGCCAACTCTGTCAGATCTATAAACATTATAACCAGTCAGATACATCAGTTTTCAGTACAGTCTTATTTAGCCAGATATTACAATAATGTCCATGTTGGTTTAAGAGGCCAGGATTATAATAACGTCCATTTTCGATATCAAACTTCTGTCATTTACATGAATTAGTCCAATGCCATGGGATTTCAGATCAGACAGAGTCTAATACAAGCATACCATGATCAGTAGGTAACCCCTTATTTGAAAATACCATAGGGCTAGCTTGAATTGGTATAGATACAAGATTGTCTAGAATTGTACAATTGGGACTTTGCTTTGAATGAGGATGTGGATTAAAACAAGAGTCAATGAGGGTTACCTGTTGCGGGCCTGCAGTATGATGATAATGCTGATCCTTTATGGTTGGGATTACCTGCCCGGAACTTGGGTTGTGGAAAGGTCAATGTCTCAGTGAGTCTACTGTACTGGACCCTGTCCTCACATTTCATGTAATGCCAGCAACCTACTGAATCTTTCGCTGCCACGACTCAGCGATGGCACTGGGCCTGAAATAATTGGATGCTTTTTGGAGTCTTTCAGAGTTCCAATCAGTTCTATAAAATCCTGTTTCAGCCATTCTGAGCTAGCCACCCTAATGTCATTAGATGCAACATGGACTACGACAGCGACATCCCCGTGTTCTGGCAAGAAACAGTAGGAAGCAGCCCAGTAATGTCCTGTACCCGAGCCCCAGGAGAGCACAAGGTTTTTGCCTGAAAACTGAGATGTTTGTCACCATAGAACTGCCAATGATAACGGTTGGTGAAATGGCAGAGGAGGTCCGGCAGTTTTTGTGCCTCTTGCTGGAAGGAAAAACCCATTGTGGCTGACGAAGGAGCCGGTGCGTCAGACACCCTTGTTTTCCGGTGAGAGGAGGAGTGTAGCATATCCAAGTCCGGGGCAGTGTAGCCCAACAGTTAAGAGCGTTGGGCCAGTAACCAAAAGGTTGCTGGTTCGGATCCCTGAGCTGACTAGGTGATAAATCTGTCTATGCGCTTGAACAAGGCACTTAACCCTAGTTCCTCCTGTACAATGCTCTGGGAAAAAAAGCAGCTGCTAAATTATTTAAATATCTCTCAGCAACAGTGGGGAGAACAAGTATTTGATACACTGCCGAATTTGCAGGTTTTCCTACTTACAAAGCATGTAGAGGTCTGTAAAATAGGTACACTTGAACTGCGAGAGATGGAATCTAAAATAAAAATCAAGAAAATCACATTGTATGATTTTTAAGTAATTAATTTGCATTTTATTGCATGACATAAGTATTTGATCACCTACCAACCAGTAAGAATTCCGGCTCTCACAGACCTGTTAGTTTTTCTTTAAGAAGCCCTCCTGTTCTCCACTCATTACCTGTATTAACTGCACCTGTTTGAACTCGTAACCTGTATAAAAGACACCTGTCCACACACTCAATCAAACAGACTCCAACCTCTCCACAATGGCCAAGACCAGAGAGCTGTGTAAGGACATCAGGGATAAAATTGTAGACCTGCACAAGGCTGAGATGGGCTACAGGACAATAAGCAAGCAGCTTGGTGAGAAGGCAACAACTGTTTGCGCAATTATTAGAAAATGGAAGAAGTTCAAGATGACGATCAATCACCCTCGATCTGGGGCTCCATGCAAGATCACACCTAGTGGGGCATCAATGATCATGAGGAAGGTGAGGGATCAGCCCAGAACTACACGGCAGGACCTGGTCAATGACCTGAAGAGAGCTGGGACCACAGTCTCAAAGAAAACCATTAGTAACAAACTATGCCGTCATGGATTAAAATCCTGCAGCGCACGCAAGGTCCCCCTGCTCAAGCCAGCGCATGTCCAGGCCTGTCTGAAGTTTGCCAATGATCCAGAGGAGGAATGGGAGAAGGTCATGTGGTCTGATGAGACAGAAATAGAGCTTTTTTGTGTAAACTCCAGTCGCCGTGTTTGGAGGAAGAAGAAGGATGAGTACAACCCCAAGAACACCATCCCAACCGTGAAGCATGGAGGTGGAAACATCATTATTTGGGGATGCTTTTCTGCAAAGGGGACAGGACGACTGCACCGTATTGAGGGGAGGATGGATGGGGCCATGTATCGCAAGATCTTGGCCAACAACCTCCTTCCCTCAGTAAGAGCATTGAAGATGGGTCGTGGCTGGGTCTTCCAGCATGACAGCGACCTAAAACACACAGCCAGGGCAACTAAGGAGTGGCTCTGTAAGAAGCATCTCAAGGTCATGGAGTGACCTAGCCAGTCTCCAGACCTGAACCCAATAGAACATCTTTGGAGGGAGCTGAAAGTCCGTATTGCCCAGCGACAGCCCTGAAACCTGAAGGATCTGGAGAAGGTCTGTATGGAGGAGTGGGACAAAATCCCTGCTGCAGTGTGTGCAAACCTGGTCAAGAATTACAGGAAACGTATGATCTCTGTAATTGCAAACAAAGGTTTCTCTACCAAATATTAAGTTCTGCTTTTCTGATGTATCAAATACTTATGTCATGCAATAAAATGCAAATTAATTACCTAAAAATCATAATGTGATTTTCTGGATTTTTGTTTTAGATTCCATTTCTCACAGTTGAAGTGTACCTATGATAAAAATTACAGACCTCTACATGCTTTGTAAGTAGGAAACACTGACGATTTTGCAGGTTATCAAATACTTGTTCTCCCCACTGTACATGGGTGGGGGCCTTTCAATATGGGGCCCGGGCACACAAATGCTCCTAAAAAGAAGCATGTATTGATGGCAGTTCTAATGTTTCCATCGGAGTGCAAGGATTTTGGAGTAGATGGCAAAGCTCTCATTTCTGGACTGTACGATTGAGCCCCCCACGGCACTGTTAGTAGGAAAGTTATTCATTTTAACCACCTAAATATACTCATGTATCTAAAACTTTAAAAAATTAATTTCCCAACTGCTTTTTCTATAATTCTACAGGTTCTTTATCATTCTCTGTACCTTATATTCCAAAGCAACCACATTATGCAGGCCGTCCATGGTATTGGGCAGATGCTATTTGAGAACTCATCTGCTTTACAAATCAAACTCTAGTTATCTTATTGCAGAGCACATTGTACAACTGTTTTTTTTTTGAAAATATTGTATTACAAGGTATGCTTTATGTGTAGACTATGCCATATGTATTGGCTAATATGCAGCTGTCGCTTTTGAACCCTCATTCTAGCATACATGACACACACACACACATCTTTCTATCTACATGCTTTTATTTGGGTTTCTATGCAAAGTATATGTTTCTTTAAGCCTGCAGCTAGTTATTTGAAATGAGACATACTGTATGTATCATACCAAAACATGATTCAACAATTTAATTAACTGACAGAGAGATGGCTAATGAAACACAAGTTGACATTTACAGTAGGCTTGTCTAACATTGGCTAGCTTTCAATAAATTGGCTAAATGGTAAACAGATTTACTTCTTCATATTGTCAAGACAATTCGTATTGTATGCAACATATTTCAAGTGCACTCAAAAACAGATATTTCTATTTTTTCAGTCTGGGAGCTAGCTAGCTATGTATATGTTCCTCTTCATTAGACAGCAGCTCACGTTTTCGCAAGAAGCTGTGTTTACATCATAGATAGAAGCATAGCCTTCATCACGAGGTGTATGTACGGGAGTTCTGATTGGTTTTAAGTTTAGTAGTTAAGCAAATTTTTCTTAGCGGCTGAGTGTTGGAATATATGTTTTAGGAGAAAATGTGTAAGAATTGAAGGGGCCAACAAATTTGTGTCACAAGAATGTTTTACTGTCATATACAAAAAAATCTGTTCCTCCCTTAAGGCTTCGGCCAACCACCTATCTGTCCTACACCTCAACACACTTACGGACCCTTCCCAAATTAATTTGAAGGCAGCATACTTCCTGGGGTCCAGCACAATTAAGGCAGTTATACAGTTTTAAAAACATTACAATTCAATTCACAACAGATTATGTGTGTGCCCTCAGTCCACTACTTCACTAGCACATATCTACGACATAAAATGCACACGTGTACATGTGTGTATAGTGTGCGTATGTTATCATGTGTGAGTGTATCCATATGTCTGTGCGTCTTCACATTCCCTGCTGTTCCATAAGGTGTATTTTTATCTTTTTTTTTTTTTTGTTAATCTAATTGTACTGCTTGCATGAGTAACTTCATGTGGAATAGAGTTCCATGTAGTCATGACTCTATGTAGTACTGTACACCTCCCATAATCTGTTCTGGATTTGGGGACTGTGAAGAGACCAATTATTATTTTTACTGTGAAATAGCATTGTATCTGGTCAAACACCATTTTTTCCAAAACTTTACTAAGGGTTGGTAACAGGCTGATGTTTGGTTGGATGTTTGAACCAGTAAAGGGTGCTTTGCTATTCTTGGGTAGCGGAATTACTTTTGCTTTCTTCCATACCTGAGGGCACACACTTTCCTGTAGGCTTAGATTGAAGAGATGGTAAAAAGGAGTGGCAATATCGTCCACTATCACCCTAAGTAATTTTCCATCCAAGTTGTCAGACCCAGGTGGCTTGTCATTGTTGATAGACAACAATAATTGTTTCACCTCTTCCACATTCAAGTTACGAAATTCAAAATTACAACGCTTGTCTTTCATAATTTGGTCAGTTATAAATGGATGTGTAGGTTCAGAATTTGATGTTGGCATGTCATGCCTAAGTTCGCTATCCTTGTCAATGAACAAATCATTAAAGTACTTATATATATCAGTGGATTTTGTGATGAGTGAGCCATCTGATTCAATGAATGATGGAGCCAAGGTTGCCTTTTTGCCCCAAATTTCATTTAAGGTACTCTAAAATATATCACTAGCCACTTTAAACAATGCTACTTAATATAATGTTTACATACCCTATATTATTTATCTCATATGTATACGTATATACTGTACTCTATATCATCTACTGCATCTTTATGTAATACATGTATCACTAGCCACTTTAAACTATGCCACTTTGTTTACATACTCATCTCATATGTATATACTGTACTCGATACCATCTACTGCATCTTGCCTATGCCGCTCTGTACCATCACTCATTCATATATCTTTATGTACATATTCTTTATCCCTTTACACTTGTGTGTATAAGGTAGTAGTTTTGGAATTGTTAGCTAGATTACTCGTTGGTTATTACTGCATTGTCGGAACTAGAAGCACAAGCATTTCGCTACACTCGCATTAACATCTGCTAACCATGTGTGTGACAAATAAAATTTGATTTGATTTGAAGCTGTTTATTATCATTCTTTATATTATTTATCTTTGTTTCAAAGTACAGATTCTTATTTTGTTTAGTCACATGATTTCTTAATGTACAGTATGTTTGCGAATCGGCTGTGCAGCCGGACATATTGGTCAATCTTTTTGCCTCATCCCTCTCAACCATAACATTTTTCAATTCCTCATCAATCCACAGAGATTTAACATTTTTTTTACAGTAATTTTCTTAATGGATGCATGCTTATTAGGAACTGGAACAAGCAAATTAATAAATATGTCAAATTCAGCATCTGGTTGCTCCTCATTTCACACCATAGACAAGCAAATATTCTTTACATTTTCAACATAAATCACTACAAAACATCTGCTTACAAGTTATAGGCTGATATTATTATGTTAGTATATGCTTATACATATTTCATTAGGTATGTTAGGATTACTTCTGTCTGAAATCCCATGTAACATAACTTGTTTTATCTACCCGCTTGGCATAGTTCTGGCTACAGTACAGTATCCAGGCCATGAGGAGTAATCCCTTCATTGTTGTTATGGAACCCAAGATGGCTACCAGTTAGATCTTCGAGTTGCTCACCTAAAATGGCCGACCGGTAACATCCGGTCACTTCCTCATACGAATCGTAGCCTCTACCAAGATGTCCATTGTTAGCCAAATAGCATGCTAACTCCTAGCTGCTAACCCTAATGCAAACTCCTCCCTACTGTACATAGTTCTGTATGCTGTACCTATAACCTGAAGCTTACTAGCCTCCACTGTATATACTGTGTGCTACTACCCACAGCCTGTGGCCTGCTAGCCTAGCATGCTAGCTTTTCTTGTATATCTTACATATGCTAGCCACTAATTGTATCTTGTGTATGCTATGCTAGCCCACCTGTATATACTGTCATAATGTGTGCTACATTAGTTGGCTGCTACAAACTTCTCTTTGTAAGCCATACTGTTAGCCTAGCTGCTAATACATGCTAGTAGCTCTGTCCATAGTGTACTATTGTGTCCTACTGTGTACCACATTAGCTTATGCTAATACCTGACCATTATAGTACGTGTCATCCTCATTGCTATTACATAGTCATTAGCCTGTAATGCCATTATGTAATACATGCTCTTCTCTTGTAGACAACCACTACAACACTTACACTACTAATAGTCTCCTCTTCCTGTTTGCCGTGTGTGCGTGTGTGTGTGTGTGTGTGTGTGGTAATAAAGTGTGCCTTGTCTCTTTGTCTCCTGCTGGTCATTCTACATCCTCTAACCGGGATGCTGGGACAGTTGGACCTACACCGAAACCGGCACTAATAAGAATTAGTTCTTAACTGACTTGCCTAATTAAATAAAGGTTAAATTTGGTTAAAAGTGGGGGAAATGTGAAAACAGAGCATGGGGTCAACGAGCATGGGGTCAAAGGGGAAAGGTGAAGGCCTCAGCAGTCGGAGTTCATCCTCTCTGGGCGGGCCGACTGGCAGCTGCTGGGCGGTGTGAAGACTTCCGGGTCGCTGATGCCCAGCTGGAGGTCAAAGAAGCGGGTAGAGGTAGTGATGCTGCTGTTCCTGGTGTAGGTCTCCTGGACAGGGTAGCAGTCCTTCACTGTGTAGACGCCCACCCACGCCTCATCTGGTGTAGCAGGGAGAGGTAGGATTAGGATTGACTTTATTGTCCCTGAGGGGAAATTTGTACATTAAAATGTTCTGTTGCGTCTACATAGAATACCATAGGTTAAAAACATGAGCTTCCCCGCCACACACACACACTTCGCAGGTTAATCAGTCCATGGCAAGGCTGTGACTTGGTGGTCAGTTCCACATGATTTAAGAAGTCAAACATTAGTCACATAGTGGCTAATGTGGCCTAGCAGTACTGGCGCAGCATTTGACACATATCTACAGTGTCTGCTTAATTTTGAATCTGGCCAACTACCTCTATCTATGATATTTTCAATAAAATCTGAAAATCTCTTAATGTATACTTGAAAAAACACTATGCACATGGATATCTTCCACAATAATGCACAATTATGAGTTAGACATCACAACATACAAATAGGATACTTTGCAAGGGTCTGTATTCTCAGAGTGGTGAAAACGATCCCATTTCACCAAGAGACAATTTGCAGCAAGACAACTAGGAAATCGCCACCAGGGGTCAAGTGGACAAAATCTGTGTTGACTGTTGACTGACTCACATGATGCCCTTTTGAAATAAGTTGCTTGTCATCTCCTGACAAGCACTTTGCACTGAACACCCTTAATAAAGGGGATTTTCACCCTGGGGGAATCTGGGCTTGTTTTCATTATGTCATTGTGTGTGTAGATATGGTTGTCCTTGTTCAGTAGAGCTATTGGATGTCTTTCAGTGATGTTCCTATCAGCGGACTCATTGCTAAATATACAAGCTGACAAAATAACTTCATTTATCTACTGAAACCCATATTGTGTGTTGCTAGCTAACACACTGTGTTACAGTGGGGGGGAAATCAAATAATTTTTATGTTTGCTGACTTAATTAGGTAGGTACCCAGCTAATCTAAACACAGCAAAAAAAGAAACTTCTGGGGGGAATGGCCCTAGCCCTCACCCTCCGATCCAACAGGTCCCAGACGTGCTCAATGGGATTGAGATTTGGGCTCTTCTCTGGCCATGGCAGAACACTGACATTCCTGTCTTGCAGTAAATCACCCACAGAACGAGCAGTATGGCTGGTGGCATTGTCATGCTGGAGGGTCATGTCAGGATGAGCCTGCAGGAAGGGTACCACATGAGGGAGGAGGATGTCTTCCCTGTAACGCACAGCATTGAGATTGCCTGCAATGAGCTCAGTCCTATGATGCTGTGACACACCACTCCAGACCATGATGGACGCTCCACCTCCAAATCGATCCCTCTCCAGAGTACAGGCCTCTGTGTAATGCTCATTCCTTCAACGATAAACGTGAATCCGACCATCACCCCTGGTGAGACAAAACCGCGACTCGTCAGTGAAGAGCACTTTTTGCCAGTCCTGTCTGGTCCAGCAACGGTGGGTTTGTGCCCATAGGCGACGTCGTTGCCGGTGATGTCTGGTGAAGACCTGCCTTACAACAGGCCTACAAGCCCTCAGTCCAGCCTCTCTCAGCCTATTGTGGACAGTTTGAGCACTGATGGACGGATTGTGCATTCCTGGTGTAACTCGGGCAGTTGCTAGCTGAAGTATATGTTCATTAAAAGTAGTTAAACGTACGCCCCGGTTTGTCAGCATACAAGGAACAAACATAACATGGTGTTAGATTGGTAGTCGCTATGACACAACAAAGAAAATAAAGGAGTAACTCGGCAAATTTCTGCAACGAAAATTGAACATTCTACCACAAGTCAAGTGACGTGAGTAGTCGAAGATGCTAGCTTGCAAGAGCGAGGACAACGAGCCGCAGCAGCGAGAGTGACAGCAGCGAGAGCGAGGACAAAGAGCCGCAGCAGCGAGAGTGACAGCAGCGAAAGCGAGGACAACGAGCCGCAGCAGCGAGAGTGACAGCAGCGAGAGCGAGGACAACGAGCCGCAGCAGCGAGAGTAACAGCAGCGAGAGCGAGGACAACGAGCCGCAGCAGCGAGAGTGACAGCAGCGAGGGTGACAGCATCGAGAGCGAGGACGAGCCGCAGCAGCGAGAGTGACAGCAGCGAGAGCGAGGACAACGAGCCGCAGCAGCGAGAGTGACAGCAGCGAGAGTGACAGCAGCGAGAGTGACAGCAGCGAGAGCGAGGCTGCATTGGAATCTGACGAGCAAGTTGATGAGCAACATGCTGAAGTAAGAGAAATTGACACTGTTCCTGTTCTCCGTCATGGATAGGCTTAGTCCTCCTACTCCTATGCAGTTAACAGGCAATCTAGCTGACAATTGGAAACGTTTCAAGCAGAGATTCAATATCTACCTAGCAGCCAGTGGAGCAGGGGGAGATGATGACAAATTGAAAGCTTCCATTTATCTGCATGTTATTGGAGAGGATGCATTGGACATTTACAATAACTTTCAGCAAGATGATGCAAACTTGACATGGACTGTGCTAATGGCTAAATTTGAGGTTGGTACTTTTGGTTGGTACTTTTGACCACCAAGCCAGAACATCACGTTTGAGAGATAAAAGTTTTTCTCTCATGATCAGAATCAGGGAGTCAGTTTTGACCAGTATTTGGCTGAGCTGAACACATTGAGCAAAATGTGTGAATTTGAAAATCTGAAAGACTCACTAGTGAAAGACAGGATAGTCTGTGGCATACTTGATAATGGACTCAAGGAGAGATTGCTGCATGAGCAAGATTTAGTGAAGTGAATATGTGCTGAGCAGCTGAAACCACCAGAGCACAAGCTAAAGAGCTATGCAAGGATGAGACGTCAGTGCATGCAATAAAAAGAGAGGAGCACCACACACAACAACAAAAACAAGCAAAAGAGACATCAAAACACTACATGTGGAAAATGTGGATTTATCCACAAGCCAAAAAATTGCTCTCCATATGGAAAATCATGCAACAACTGTTAATAATGATAATAATGTTAATAATAATAAATAATAATGTCTCAAAATGCTGCAAAGCTGAGGTTACAAAGTAAAAGGTTCACACAGTCAAGGAGGATATTGAATAATTCTTTGTTGATTCTGTGGAAATATGCAATGCAGTAAAAGTTGAATGGATTGTGACATTGACTGTGAATGAAACTATAATACCATTCAAGCTTGATACTGGAGCACAGGTAAACCTGTTGTCGCTGGATGACTACAAAACACTTAAGGTGAAGAGCAAAATACACCCGGTGAAAATTAAGGTTACTGGTTATACTGGGGAGAACGTACCAGTCAAAGGAAGCTGCATAGTAACTTTACAGCACAAAGGAAAACAGTTCAGAGCACAGCTGCTGATCGTGGAAATGAGTGTACAGCTTATTCTTGGAATCAATGCATGTGAAAAGCTCAATTTGTTGAAAAGAGTGTATGTAGTGACATCACAGAGTGAAAATGACCAAAAATCATTACTGGCTGAGTATGAGGATGTGTTTGATTGTCTTGGATGTTTACCAGGAGAACACATTATGTACTGATGACAAAATTACTCCAGTTGTGCATGCATGCAAAAGTTCCATTTGCACTGAGGAAAAAGCTCAAGGAGGAACTCGGATGCATGGAAAAGATGAACAAAAATGGATGAACCTACAGACTGGGTAAGCTCACTGGTTATTGTGGTGAAAAAGAAGGGCGATCTCAGCATATGTCTAGACCCAAGAGATCTCAATAAAGCATTTCAAGTTGCCAACCACAGAAAGTCAACCTAAAACTAAACAAGGACAAATGCAAGATTGGTGTGAAAACACTTACATTCGTGGGAGACGTACTTTCAGGGGAGGGAGTCAAACCAGACCCGAGGAAAACATCAGCCATCAACAACATGGAGCGCCCGAAAAACAAGGACGACGTGAGACGCTTCATGGGCATGATCCCCTACCTTGCAAAGTTCATTCCTCAACTGTCAGCACAGTCCGCTCCACTCAGATGTCTTCTGGAACAGAAGAATGAATGGGAATGGTCCCATGAACAGGGAAACTGCTTAAAAAACCTAAAGAAGACAATCACAGAAGAGCCAGTGCTCAGGTTCTATGATTCAGAGAAAAGCACAAGGATTTCTGCAGATGTGTCAGTTTGGCCTGGGAGCAGCTCTTCTGCAACAGCATGACGACATATGGCAACCCGTCGCTTATGAGTCCAGAGCCTTGACAGGCGCAGAGACAAGGTATGCACAAAGAGAGAAAGAACTACAGGCGAGCACATACGCTTGTGAAAGGTTTCACTAATAAGTCTAAGGACGAGACTTCGAAGTAGAAACCGACCACAGACCATTGGTGTCAATCATATCTAAGCCACTGAATGATTTACCAATGAGAATCCAGAGAATGTGGATCCGACTGCAAAAGTATGATGTGGAGATGATCTATACCCCGGGAAAGTTAATGTTCGCCACGACACGCTTTCTTGAGCAGTCAACAAGAAAGAGAGCTTTGACACACAGAAAAACACTTCGAGATTCGAGCTTACGTTGACATGATCGTAGCATCACTTCCTGTGTCTTCTGAGAGAATGGAGCAGATCAAAAGAGAGACTGCGGCTGACCAAACAATGACAGAGTTGAAAGAAACAACACTGATAGGATGGCCCGCACAGAAAAACAACTGTCCAAAGAGAATACAGGATTACTGGATGTGCAGAGCAGAACGCACCGTTGTGGGTGACATAGTGTTCAAAGGCAACAAGATTATCATTCCCATGACACTATGTAAAGAAATGCTACAGAAAATACACGACGGCCACTTGGGTGAGGAAAAATGCAAACGACGAGCACGAGAAGTAATGTACTGGCCAAGATTGAACCAGGAAATCAGCCAGACCACTGCTTCATGTGAACTGCCAAAGCAGCAAGCAGAGCCGCTAATCCCTCATCCAGTACCCAACAGACCCTACTACAAAGTTGGAGTTGACCTTTTTGACTGCAATGGCAAAAGTCACATTGTTGTTACCGACTACTACTCAAACTACCCTGAAGTAGCAACACTGCCAACTACCTCCAGCAAAGCTGTAATCACCTACCTGAAATCAGTCTTTGCAAGACATGGTTGCATCTGAACTGTACTCAGACAATGGCCTGTAGTTCTCAAGTTCCGAATTCCGATAGTTCGCTCACGACTGGGGATTCCGACACAACATTTCCAGCCCCAACTACCCAAGGTCCAACGGCTTAGCAGAGAGTTCAGTCAAAATCGTCAAAGGTCTGATGAAAAAGGCACACGTTGGAAAGGAGGATTTCCTAAAAAATCTGATGATCTTCCGCAGCGCACCACTGCAGAACAGACTTTCACCTGCACAAATGTTGATGGGACGTCGCATCAGAACCAACCTACCCATCCATGAGGACTTGCTAACACCCAGAGGTGCTCACAAAGTCACTATTCACAAAGGAAAAACAGAAAGACAAACAAAAACAGCAACACGGCAAAAGTGCAAGACACTTACCTGAACTGAAACCTGGAGATCATGTACGACTCCGAGACATTACTACAGGAATCTGGATGCAGCAAGGGTGTGTGCAGAGAGAAGTTTTACCGCGATCCTATGAGATCCAAACGGAGCATGGATCACAACTGAGACGAAACAGAGTGGATCTAAGGCTTCAGCCATTCACTCAAGGGACTGAGGATCATCAGGAGGATACTGCTGAAGCGTCAAATGCCTTTAGAAATGGACAATTCAGTCAGAACACCCTGACTGACAACGCTGTCCAACTGTTTCAGGAAGCACTTCAGCAGAATGACCAAAAAAGACTGTCAGAGCCCCTGAAAGGCTATTGAGTAGCTTGGATGAAAGGTGTCCAGGGGTGCCCAGAGTAAACGGCCTGCTCCTCAGTCTCAGTTGCTAATATATGCATATTATTATTAGCATTGGATAGAAAACACTCTGAAGTTTCTAAAACTGTTTAAATGATGTATGTGAGTATAACAGAACTCATATGGCAGGCAAAAACCTGAGAACAAATCCAAACAGAAAGTAAGAAATCTGAGGTTGGTATATATTCAACCCATTCCCTATTGAAATCCCCTTGGGATATGAATGAAGATTCACTTCCTAGGGCTTCCACTAGATGTCAACCATCTACAGAAATTTGAATGAGGCTTCTACTGTGTTGTGGGACTGAATGAGAGGGGAATGAATCAGACTACTGGCAGAGAGCCAGTTCCAGGTCACGCGCATACCACATGATATCTTCCTGCGTTCCGTTCCTCCTCAAGACACAAAGGAATTCTCCGGTTGGAACTTTATTGAAGATTTATGATAACATCCTAATGATTGATTCTGTACTTAGTTTGAAATGCTTCTTCGACCTGTAATATAACTTTTTGAAGATTTTGACGAAAAAATGATCGACCATCACCAGCGTTTGGATAGGTGTACCAAACACGCTAAAAAAAGTAGCTAATTGGACATAAATAACGGACATTATCGAACAAATCAAGCATTTATTGTGGACCTGGGATTCCTGGGAGTGCATTCTGATGAAGATCAAAGGTAAGGGAATATTTAGCATGTAATTTATGGTTTATGTTGACTACAACATGGTGGCTAATTTGACTTGTTCTGAGCACCGTCTCAGATTATTGCATGGTTTGCTTTTTCTGTAAAGTTCTTTTGAAATCTGACACAGCGGTTGCGTTAAGGACATGTATATCTATAATTCCATGTGTATAACTTGTATTATCATCTACATTTATGATGAGTATTTCTGTTGAATCGATGTGGCTATGCAAAATCACTGGATGTTTTTGGAACTAGTGAAGGTAACGCGCCAATGTAAACTCTGATTTTTTATATAAATGTGAACTTTATCAAACAAAACATACATGTATTGTGTAACATGAAGTCCTATGAGTGTCATCTGACGAAGATCATCAAAGGTGAGTGATTAATGTTATCTCTATTTGTGCTTTTTGTGACTCCTCTCTTTGGTTGGGAAAATGGCTGTTTTTATTGTGGTTTGGTGGTGACCAAACATAATCATTTGTGGTGCTTTCGCCATAAAGCCTATTTGAAACAGGACACTGTGGTGGGATTAACAACAAGACTACCTTTAAAACGGTATAAGATACATGTACAGTGAGGGGAAAAAAGTATTTGATCCCCTGCTGATTTTGTACGTTTGCCCACTGACAAAGAAATGATCAGTCTATAATTTTAATGGTAGGTTTATTTGAACAGTGAGAGACAGAATAAAAACAAAAAAATCCAGAAAAACGGATGTCAAAAATGTTATAAATTAATTTGCATTTTAATGAGGAAAATAAGTATTTAACCCCTCTGCAAAACATGACTTAGTACTTGTTGGCAATCAGAGGTCAGACGTTTCTTGAAGTTGGCCACCAGGTTTGCACACATCTCAGGAGGGATTTTGTCCCACTACTCTTTGCAGATCTTCTCCAAGTCATTAAGGTTTCGAGGCTGACGTTTGGCAACTCGAACCTTCAGCTCCCTCCACAGATTTTCTATGGGATTAAGGTCTGGAGACTGGCTAGGCCACTCTGGCTAGGCCAATTGCTAATAAATAAAACGTTTTTAAAAAAGGGGCACCTGGACTTAATGTTTTGTTTATGTGAAAAGAAATAGAGCCACAATAGAGTATTGTTGGACAGACTATATTTAGTTGAAAAAAATAATACATCAGAATATGTTTATTGCCTCTTAAGTGATGAGAGCAATGTAAAATAAAAAAAAGCAATAACAATTGGGGGAAAGAAATGTGTGTTATTAAAAATTGCATGTTATGCAGGTTGGGTAAACAAATGTGATGTGACATGTGTAGTTACATATAAAAGTAGTTTTATTTTAAAGGAAGGAAAATGTGTTGTTATGTGTTAATAACATTTAGGCTACGTTACCCAGCAGGCTATGCGGGGGGGGGGGGGGGGGGGGGGGGGGGGGGGGTTAGGTGGTTGAAGAATGCCTTGCATGGCTAAACAGGGAGTTTTCTAGGTGAAGTATATGTTCATTAAAAGTGGTTAAACCTACGCCACGGTTTGTAATTATACAAGGAACAAACATAAGTGACCTTAATTGCCTGTTAGTGTCTTAACGACCGTTCCACAGGTGCATGTTAATTAATTGTTTATGGTTCATTGAACAAGCATGGGAAACCGTGTTTAACCTTTCTAGGGTATGTGGGACGCTACGTCCCACCTGGCAAACATCCAGTGAGATTGCAGAGCGCCAAATTCAAATATTGAAATACTCATTATAAAAATTCAGAAAACAAAACATATGTTACATCATCTTTAAACCTAACTTCCTGTGAATCCAACCACGGTGTCAGATTTAAAAAATGCTTTACGGCGAATGCCTTGCATGGCTAAACAGGGAGTTTTCTAGGTGAAGTATATGTTCATTAAAAGTGGTTAAACCTACGCCACGGTTTGTAATTATACAAGGAACAAACATAAGTGACCTTAATTGCCTGTTAGTGTCTTAACGACCGTTCCACAGGTGCATGTTAATTAATTGTTTATGGTTCATTGAACAAGCATGGGAAACCGTGTTTAACCTTTCTAGGGTATGTGGGACGCTACGTCCCACCTGGCAAACATCCAGTGAGATTGCAGAGCGCCAAATTCAAATATTGAAATACTCATTATAAAAATTCAGAAAACAAAACATATGTTACATCATCTTTAAACCTAACTTCCTGTGAATCCAACCACGGTGTCAGATTTAAAAAATGCTTTACGGCGAAAGCATACCTTACGATTATTTGAGAACATAGCCCAGTTGACAAATCATTACAAAAAGTAACCAGCCAAGCAGAAGAGTTACAAAACTCAGAAATAGAGAGAAAATTAATCCCTTACCTTTGATGATCTGCATATGGTTGCACTCAGAAGACATTCATTTGCTCAATAAATGTTCCTTTTGTTCGATAGTCTCTTTATATCCAAAAACCTCTGTTTTGTTCGCGTTTTCTTCAGTAATCCACAGGCTCAAACACAGTCAAAACAGGGAGACAAAACATCCAAATTGTATCCATAAAGTTCATAGAAACATGTCAAACGATGTTTATATTCAATCCTCAGGTTGTTTTCTAAATGATTAATAATATTTCAACCGGACAATAACATCTTCAATATAAAAGGTAAACAAGAAATGCACTCTCTCGGGATTGAGCATGAAAAAGCTCTGTGACACGTCAGGGTCCACTCATTCAGATTGGTCTTACTCACTCATTTACAAGAATACAAGCCTGAAACAATTTCTAAAGACTGTTGACATCTAGTGGAGGGCATATGAACTGCAAATTGAGTCCTAAGTCAATGGATCCTGTAATGGCATTGAATAGAAAACTACAAAACCCCCAAAAAACGACTTCCTGAATGGATTTGTCTCGGGTTTTCGCCTGCCAAATCAGTTCTGTTATACTCACAGACACTATTTTAACAGTTTTGGAAACTTTAGAGTGTTTTCTATCCACATCTATAGAGTGTTTTCTATCCACATCCATATCATATCTTCTGGGCCCGAGCAGCAGGCCGTTTAATTTGGGCATGCTTTTCATCCAAAATTCCGAATGCTGCCCCCTACCCTACAGAAGTTAAAACCTTTACAATGAAGATCTGTGAAGTTATTTGGATTTTGACGAATTATCTTTGAAAGACAGGGTCCTGAAAAAGGGCATTTCTTCTTTTGCTGGGTTTAGATGACAAAATTTGCTAAACAACTACAGGTAGCCATATCTATGACTATAAATAGAAGAGGTTTTAAAGTCGGAGATCTATTGTCTCTCCATTGTAAAACCTCTTCTCTTTTTAGTCGTAGATATGGCTACTAAACAGCAAGGTATAACATTACAACCAGCCACCTAAAGCTAGGTTTACCAGCAAACGTTAGTACATGACTTGAGATTGCTAGCTAGTTAGCCTGGCACCTGCTAACTTGTTACTATGCACAAGGCCTCCCATTTGTAACTTTTTAGCAAACGTGTAACATCAGCAACTGGAAATAGTTTTACTAGCTAGTTATGTAGCATAATTGATAAGGGTTGACAATGCTTATGATTATGACCGTGGATGCATTTCAAAATGACAAACTTATAAGCATGACGCAAGATAGGATTCCAAACAGTTGTAAATAACATATATTAGCTATCCAGCAACTAAGCTAGTTTGGTTTACTAGCTAGCTAACAGTGAGGAGAAACAAAAATACAACAATTTAACAGTTGTAAATCTCAAAAACTGATACGCTTGATTATTTTTACTGAGCAAATATTTTCCTAAGCATGCCTGTTAGACATGGCTGTAGCTTGATACTGTCAGCCTACCTACTTCGGTACATTTGCACGGTCTGGTCACTGTGCAAAGGTTGAGGGTCACGCCATATTTATTTCTATTAGGCTAGATATTGTTCTAAATGTAATCTCTGTGCCTATGCACATGTATGCATGTTCAACTAGTCTACCCAAATGTTGTTATGCTGGCACAGTTCAACTGTCGTTCAAATTGTGCAATGAAGTCTAATTTATTATAAATTTGTTGTCTTACAGACCATACCGTGTGGTGCCTGGGATTCTTCCTGGAGTGGATTTTTGGAGAGAAACAGAATTAATTTGCCTGCGTGTGTCATTGTAGTAGAACTGTATCCTGTGAAATATATCCCTCTTGATGGATTGGACATTATGCCAGATTTCAAGCAGAAGATGACTCAAGAGGAGCTGAATGGCAGTTTGATCATGACAACACTCCACCTACAAGTGTTCCCTGAACTTACTGTATGTTTCTTTGGAATGGCAATTCCATCATGACCACCTCTCCCATTATTGTACATTCCCCACCAGTTCTTTTAGCTACAGATTGTTACACCAGATAATGTGATTTAACCAAAACATTTTGGTATCCCTTACTACGAGTTACAGAATAGGTACCGTTTGGTGTAGCACAGAATGTTTGACCAACCTTGTGGTCTTCGTCCTCAATTCGTGGAAACACAAGTCTCATAAAATATCCATGTTCATTTGCAGGGGGTCAGTTTGAATTCAGAAAATGCTCAGTTACTAAAGTAAATACAGATTTTGCTCCATCATGTAATCCAACCATGTGTACGTCTCCATCTTGTCTATTTAAATTATTCTCTCATTCATCGAGACTGTTGTCTGTCATCATGACATGCGGCACTTTGGGGTGGACACGCACCTGTCTCGATCAATTGTTATCTGCTATTATTTTACTTTGTTACTATTTTTCCTTTAGTTTATTCAGCAAATGTTTCTGGATTGTGAGTTAAGGGCAAATAAGCATTTCACAATAAGGTCTACACTTGTTGTATTCGGCGCATGTGAGAAATACAATTTGATTTGAAAAGTATTGATTTTAATAACGAAGCATTTTCTAAATTTCGAACGGACCCCCTGCAACAGAACACAGACATTTTGAGGCTTCTGTTTCCACGTATCGAGGACGAAAACAGCATTGCCAAGCTAAAATTGGTCGAACATTTCCTATGCTACACCAAACAGAACCCATCCTGTTAATCCCAGTAATGGATACCAAAAATCTTTGGTTAACATCTGTTGTAACAATCTGTAGCTACAGTTCTCTGCACTTTACTACACCTGAGACACACTGAACTGTACTACACTGTTCATACTGTATTTTTGGGGGTATGTTACCATATACATTTTTTGTTGAATACCGAGTCCTCTTTTTGAGATGGCATTAAATATTGAACATTCCCCTGTATTTTAGATTGACAAATAAGCATTATTTGGATATATCTGAATGTCTAACATCTGTTTGATGCTACAGAGCCCTGTACAGCTTATATAAATATATTTTGTGAATCCATATTTGAATCCACAGACAGCCAGAACAGCACACGGGCATGATGACAAACTTTTTTTTAAATTACCTATAGAAGTTCTGAGATTACTGTGTGTTGGTCGTTCAAAGTAAATAACGGCATGAACCAAGGTTGTGGGCATGCCCCATCTACTTAACGGGGTGGTATCTGCATTCGCTATAAATGTTGGACTTTGTGGTTCACTATGAGCAGACGCATACAAAAGAAGTCAAAACTTTCCGATTCTAGCAGTGAAATTAAATTGTACTTCTTCTAGCTTGTGGTTTGGATAATGTTGATGTTTTTAACAAAAACGTAATGTTGTTAATATAGTAATGACTATGTCGTGGCAGAGCCAGGGGGAAATTCCTCTTTAACGGACTTCCCCAGAGGAAGTTGACACCACTATTTCTTTGTAATTTCCTGTCCTAGAGAGGAAATGCATGTTTAGGTTCAACCGAAGAATGATGAAGGCTACTTATACATATTCACAAATTGGGTATGAGAATTTCCACGTGGAGTTGATAAACATTAACAAATAAGGCACTGAAGGCTGTCAGTGAAGCTGTGTGCAACAGTATGGGTAAGCTCTGGACATTGTCTTTCATCTTGAAAAAGTTGATTTCTACATTGCTCTGTATATAAAAATAAAAGTAAACATTGAAGCATTTCCTGTTTCTTCTAAATAAGATGGTGTTTGCCAGCCAGGTGAACTTGATGCTTCCAAACATTTATAAACCAACTTTTTGGTCTTCAATGGACCTTCACTTCCTTCTAAGTATACAGTTTTTCAACAAGCACCTGGTAACACAATGGAGTGAGTGTAGGAACACCTTCCTAATCTCGAGTTGCACCCCCTTTTGCCCTCAGGACAGCCTCAATTCGACGGGACATGGACTCTACAAGGCGTCGAAAGCGTTCTACAGGGATACTGGCCCATGTTGGCTCCAATGCTTCCCACAGTTGTGTCAAGTTGGCTGGATGTCCTTTGGGTGGTGGACAATTTTTGAGTGTGAAAAACACAGCAGCATTGCAGTTCTTGACGCACAAACCGGTGCGCCTGGAACCTACTACCATACCCTGTTTAAAGGCACTTACTTACTTTTGCGGGCTGGTTTCCTATCTGACCACTCCTGCACCTCGATCATGTCTCCAGGTCCACCGATAAAGTACTGGTCCTCATAGGTGGAGTTCATAGGGATGTCAAAGGGGTCCCAGGCCTGGGTCAAGGGGATCTTAGAACACTGCTTCGTCTTCTGCTCGATCTGGAACAGCAGGCCACTGTTGTACAGGTAGATAAACTCAAAGTATCTGGAGAGTGAGTGCAAAACAAAGGAAATATTAAAATGTCAAGTTTGTAATAATAGGAGAAAATGCATGTGATTTGAATCAATCATACTGTAGCTAGGTAAATAGTAGCTATTCAACAAGAAATGCAGGGTTAGTCCTTTTAACATTAGGCCTATTATATTGTTATTATTTTGCATTACTGATTGATCATTGATAATAACCAAGTAATTAGATTATTGTTCAAGGTCTATCTATGCTGTGAGAAAAACGCTTTTCCTCTTTTGGCTCTGGCTGTTGTCATTTGTTTTACTTACATGGAACCCAAAACCGGCTGCGCGCATGCGCTATCGTGCATAAATGTATTTTGTCCCCCTACACCAAAAGTGATCACAACACGCAGGTTAAAATATCAAAACAAACTCTGAACTAATGACATTAATTTGGGGACAGGTCGAAAAGCATTAATCATGTATGGCAATTTAGCTAGTTAGCTTGCATTTGCTAGCTAATTTGTCCTATTTAGCTAGCTTGCTGTTGCTAGCTAATTTGTCCTGGGATATAAACAATGAGTTGTTATTTTACCTGAAACTCCTCTACTCTGACCATTAATCAACACATAAAACGGCCAACTGAATCGTTTCTAGTCATCTCTCCTCCTTGCAGGCTTTTTCATCATTGAACTTATATGGTGATCGCATCTTTCATAGTATTACCACGACAACCGGCAAAACAGTTCGTCTTTCAATCAACCACGTGGGTATAACCAATGAGGAGATGGCACGTGGGTACCTGCTTCTATAAACCAATGAGGAGATGGGAGAGGCAGGACTTTCAGCGCAATCGGTGTCAGAAATAGGAATGACTTCTATTTTAGCCCTTGGCATCGCAGACGCTTGTTGTCGCGTGTGAGCAGTGTGGATGCAATAATTGAATAACATGGATTTCTAAATTAATTTTGCGGCGCACGCGATGTGTCTGTCTGGTGAGCATATTAGGCCTATTAGGGGTACGGAGAGCTTATCCAAAAACAGGGCACTGGATCAACTACTTTCATGAAGGTCAGCAGCAATGCTGACTCATAGGTCTGAACATAAAACAGTTCTAGTTCATAAAGAACACATATGCTTATTATTTAAAATATGAATACAAAAACATGTATAGTCTTATTATATTGGTAAAGGTTCAATATCACACAAAATGTCTTAGATTGGATATTTTTGTTTCATAATTTTGCTGTTATTGTCTATTCAGGTCTGCAATCACAATGGTAGAGGGACAGCTCAAGCCATATTGACGCTTTGTAGCGGCCATCATCGGTATTTCATCAGTATCCACAATACCTAACCTTTGTTTACTTGACCTCAGCAGTTGGACAAACGCTATTCATGAATAAAAACGAATGTTTCAAAGTAGCCTGCTTACTTCTGGCATGGTGTATGTCTTTTATTCTGTTGAAGAAGCCTTATTCTGTGGTTCTGTGCATCATACGACACCGAGGCCCGTGTATTTCGTCCTGTGTTGTGGTTGTATTCGACGGATCTGCCCTCCCATTGCAAGGGCGCAAGACAGGGCTGAACCGGCGGTGCGAAAGCTGTCTCCGGGTAGCTCAAAGCAGGTACCACCGCTCCCAAGCAAAATGCAAACACAAGAGATACAACATGAGTCATCCTGGAGATATGGAATTCATTCAAGTGAAGGTAAAAATCATGAACTGTTGATTTCATTTGATATGTGGCAGCAGGTTGATAACACCACAGAGTCTTTGATACCGTTACACTCAAATAAAAAGCCCTTTTGTTTTTTTCAGAGCAGCTCACGCAGTCGCAAATCCGTCCTATGATAATAAACATGTTTGTATAAAAAGGATACATTTACGGTAACATTGTTATATTAATTATTGTAAACATAAATAGCATGATATGTAGTCGTACCTTAGAATTTAACAAGCACGGGAACATTTAGCATTTTAAAATGTACATGTTTCAAATTGATATTTGCCCACTTATCTTTATTTCTTTACAATGTATTTATATAAATGATATAAACGTAAATAATAGCCAACAAATAATAGTCCATACATAGTATGGAACGCCGTTTGGGTCTTGACTTATCAAAAAAGATACAATTCAAAGAACACTATTTGACGTGTCAAATAAGCTTGTTGACCAATCAGGACCTGAAAATGACTGCAGTCACATAAAAAATGTATGAACGCGATAAATTGTTACGTAGTTATTACACAATGATTACAGTATCACTCGTATTTCATATGTCACAAGGATTCATCGATATGTATGCTATGATGCTGGTAAAGTTGTCTCGCGCACCTGCCCTTCCCTGGACAGTGCTGATCGTAAAAACGCTAGCCAGCTGATGGATGCAAACAATGTTCTTCCCCAAAACACAGCAAAACGACATAATATGTTTCAGTAGCTATAGTTAGCTAGCTAAGGGGGACAGATCAAGTAGCTAGGTGTCATCATCTAAAATAACCCTAACTTGTAAGACAGTTCTTACTTGATTAATGGTGGGCGGACCCATTTATGTGAAGCTAGCCACAATAAGGATTAGCCACAATAGTGGACTTTGCGGTTAGCCTTCAAAATAAAATGTTATTGACAGTAATGCAAATGAATACAAATAGTAGAATTATGACATAATTGAATAGATCGTGCTAAACGAGTTTAGAATGTTATATAAATTCAACAAAATACAATAATTTATTGATTTGACAAAAAATGTGAAATCACACTGGATGTATTAGACTTTAGAATTGCATTGGGGGCATCACTGTACAGCCTACCTATGGATTGTGGATCAGTGACATGGGGTATCAGTCGTAGCACTTATTGCGGGACTCTGAAACAACTGTGAATTGAGCCACATTTATTTTACCAGTCAACCTACTATCTGTATTGAACACTGTTCCAGGGGAAAAATAATACATTGTGGATGTTTTGGAGCTTGATAACTCTTGAGGAGGACTTTGGGGAAAAAGCACTTGGGTACTGAGTAGGCTGATACCATATTTCATTGATCCCTCGTTAGGTAAGGCTGTACAGTGCAATATGAATGTTAAAACGCACAATAGTCTGACTATTGACTATCTGAAGGTGATTTCCCACAGTCAAAGTCCCGCAATATGAGCTATGACGCTAATATTTCTGTAAACTCTTCACAGTTGTCTTCTCTGGGTGTCTCCGAGTGGACTGATACCCTATTTCATTGCTCCACATTCCAACCATGTTTAACATTATCAAGTGTGATTTCCCACAGTCAAAGTCCCGCAATATGAGCTATGACGCTAATATTTCTGTAAACTCTTCACAGTTGTCTTCTCTGGGTGTCTCCGAGTGGACTGATACCCTATTTCATTGCTCCACATTCCAACCATGTTTAACATTATCAAGTCTAAATATGGCATGATTTCACCAATTGTAACCTTCTGCATCACTTTCAAATAGGGACTTTTATTTTAAAGGCGAACCACAAATTCCACTATTGTGGCTATCTTCACAACACATATCCCGGTACGGTCAAGCCATAATATAGTAAGTAGTTAGATAAAGCTAGCTGGATGATTATAACGTTAGTTTTGGGCAACAGGGTTAAGTAGCAGGCTAGCTATTTTTTTCAATAGGAGAACAACAAGTGGCTACCTAGCTAATACTTACTCACATGGATTCCTAAATCATTGCTAAGAATAATGAAAATGACTCCAGTTTCTACTGTTCATTGTTTTCAGGCTGGTTGTATTGGTGCTAGCTAGGTACCAAGCTAAAGCTAGCTAGTTACCCCAAAAGTTATTTGCAAACATTTTTGATCCTGATCTAATATCAAATAATATCGAATGCTTACACAGACGTTTTCCCATTTGGTCGAACAAATAATGCCTTATTACAAACGCGGTACTGTATAGCTGTGACAGTGATCGTACTTGTTGCGCTTGGCTTGCACGTGCAAATTCAGCGCACACAACATTCTATAATAGAACTGTGTTATTTGACGCGTCAAATTAAACGCTTATTTAACAAGTCAAGTATATTTTACGCACAAAGACCCAAACGGCGTTCCGTACAATAGTTACATTATGGTTTTATTTATCTTACTGTTATCTAGATCTGTTCATGTGCATGTTTTTATCATACTTGTCATGAGAGGGCGGGCTTGTAAAAGTTTTGGTTCCATCAATCAGCTGATCGCTAGTTTCGCCAGAGATAAAACAATTGCACAATTTCTAAACCATACTGTACTGTCTTTGACAATAGAGTTCGCCCGCTTGTAGTCTACCTCTGGTTTGTTCAGCCATTGCTATAGGGAAATAATAGGGGTTTGGCACATATAGCGAAAATAAGGTCTGAGATTAACACATGTTTGGGAGATTTTATACGTTTTGTTCTATGAGATCATATCAGTCAATTAACATGACATTTATGATTGATGAAGGCTTTGTGCTTTTATGTGCCTTTTTAAATTGCATAAAATGCGTCATAATTCACAAAAAGTGACGTTAGCTGATTAAGATGATTTAATTGAACAAAACCTATAAGATCTCCTAAACTTGTGTTTACCACATACCTTATTTTGGGCATTTATCCAAAACCCTACCACAACGCTATTTCCCAATAGGCTTTGTTCAACGAACCATTGCGGAGTTGGTGCCTACAAAAAGACGCCATTACCTATTGCCAGAGAGGAAGAGAGGCCCAACTCGGCGGAGAATCTGTCTCCCTCCAGTAGGTGGCGTTTTTTTTATTCGCTCACCAACCAATGAGTTTTTGTATGGCGGTAAATGAGAGTTTCGAATTTGGTTAGCAAAAATATGAATGCCTTGTTTGCTACATTCGGTTTATTGATCAAATATAAGTTTCGTAATGCTTAAGTTGTTACTAGTGTACTGATATAAGTACGACACGTCACATCCCAGCAACTTTGAGAAAACACGCTGTATCGCATATTCATAGTAGTATTGCGTTTCTCTCCATGGAATACAGGTGGTTGACGTCAACAACCTTCATGACAAAATAATATCACTATAATGAGATGTATCCACCAATCAAAATATATGATAGGCGGGAGCTAGACAGCCCGCTAGGCCACTTTGTGGACAACGACTCATATTGTTAGGGTGAAGAGACATGTATCTAGTTTCAAGTTTCAATGTACAGTGAAATGCCTTTCTTGCAAACTCAAAACCCAACAATGCAATATTCAATAATGTATTACTAGAAAAAAAGACACGAGAAATAAGAATAGGAAATATGAAATAAACAATAAAGTAAGTAAGTACGCATACTATACACTGATAATATTTTAAGTCAGTTCCGATACAATATTTACATGTGCAGGGATATTGGAGTGATGGAGGTAGATATGTATAGTGGTAAGGGGACGAGGCAACAGGGTATAATATAAACAGAGTAGCAGTAACTTGCATCTTGTCAGTATATCCAAAATCTTTGCTATTGATCTCTATGTGGGAGGGTTAGGTTATAATGCCGCATTTAAAACAACTCGGAAATATGCCGACTTCCGAGTGTTCATGACAGTGGAGGCTCCTCAGAGGAGGAAGGGGAGGACCATCCTCAGTGAATTTCATAAAAATGTAAATTGTAAAACATTTTAAAAAGTTATATTTGGGATAAAACTATACTAAATATAATCACATCACCAAATAAGTGATTAAAACACACTATTTTGCAAAGGAGGTCTACAGTAGCCTCAACAGCACCATGGTGTAGCCGGAGGACAGCTAGCTTCCCTCTTTCTCTAGGTACATTGACTTCAATACAAAACCTAGGAGGCTCATGGTTCTCACCCCCTTCCATAGACTTACACAGTAATTATGACAACTTCCGGAGGACATCCTCCAGTCTTTCAGAGCTATTGCAACTTAAACTTACATGTTGTCCACCCAATCAGAAGATCAGAGAATGAATCTAGTACTGAAAGCATAAGCTACAGCTAACTAGCACTGCAATGTATAACATTTAGCGAGTAGTTGACTCAAAGAGAGAGAAAGACCAAAGTTGAACACTTTTGAACAAATTCATTTCTTCCAAAATTAAGATGCAAGAGAGAAATAGAGAGAGATTGTCATTCTTTTTCACTTTCACTTACTTAGCTAGCAAATGCAGCTAGCTAGTTTAGCCTGCTGAAACACCCTGCTTAAACAGAGGGATGCTATGTTAGCTAGCTGGCTATGACTTTCCAACACAACACAAACTCTTCCAAGTCAAGGTAAGCTTTTGGTATTACTAAATTATTGCCACCGGGCCCACCGGTAGCCTAAGCCTATCGCTGTTACATTGAACTGTGTGAATGGATTATGAATGAGAGTCATGTAATATGCTGTAATAGAAATAAGGCCATGCTCATTTAAAAAAAATGGTCCTTCCACCTCTTTAACGACACTGACCTTCTGACCTGACATCATGATTTGACCTCTTTTTTTCCCCAGAGTTCAAGACATCTGGGAACTGGGAAATACCAGGTGAAATAATGACTTCAGTGATCTTCAAGTTGGAAAGTCGGAGCTCTAGAAAGAAGCCTGAGTTACTAAGTTGGAATTCTGAGTTGAATGACTGTTAGAAAATATTGTTTTTTCCTCAGTGTCTTGAACAAACTGAAATCGGAAGTACGAGATTTCCGAGTACCCAGTTGTTTTGAATGCGGCACCAGTTGTCTTGAAAATCTTTGGTTTTGCCACGACGTGGACTAATGAGGAGACGGTGGATGTGGTTGGAAGAGCACGCTTGTTTGAATTGGAAAAGCGTTGCGGTAGCTATTGATAAAGAAGAACATCAAGACAAAGCAGCTGCTTTACAAGTGGGAGCGCTATGGAGATTGTGACAGACGGTTAAATGGCGTCCCTTGAGAAGGCAAGAACGAAACGTATGTCAGGAGAAGTGCAGTATTATCATAAGGAGACGTATACTTGGAATACGGAGGGCGAATGGAGTGAAAAAGAGAGGCAGAGGAGATCTAAGAGAGAGAGGGAGGAAGAGGGTGAGCTTGAGTCTTAAAAATGGCAGGAAAAGGGGAGATGGTTTGTTAAAGAAGAATAGTAGAAAGTGTAAGCAGAGTGAGCTGAAGACAGGAGGAGAAATGGAAGTGAACGAGGGAGAAGTATCGGAGGTGGTAGGTGTGGTGATGTTCTCGGAGCCCAAGGCTTGCATCGAGGTTCAGGATGAAGATGAGTCTGTGACAGTAGGAGTGAAGTTTTTGGAAAAAGTGGACCCTTGCCTTTTGACTGATCTGTGGTTTCAGGGTGGTTTCAGGGTGGGTGAAAACAGAGTTGGATGCTGTGGACTCAGTGAGGGTAACCAGAAGTGGTCTTGTGGTAATTGTTTGTGTTTCTGCTGGTCAGAGGGAGAAGGCGCTCCGCATTAAACAAATGGGGGCAAGAGATGTGAATTGATTTGCTCTCAAGAAAAGGGTGCCATTGAAAGGAGTGATTACTGGTGTAGCAGTAAATGTAAAAGTTGAGCAACTGAAGAGGAAGATTCCCGGTGTTTGTGATTCTTGTCGTTTTGCGCGACACAGACAGGGTGGCGTGAGTGGTGAAACAGAAGTCTGTTCTTTTGAAAGTTAATGTTGAGTCTATGCCCGACAAAGTGATATTAAGCTATATACAGTGCCTTGCGAAAGTATTCGGCCCCCTTGAACTTTGTGACCTTTTGCCACATTTCAGGCTTCAAACATAAAGATATAAAACTGTATTTTTTTGTGAAGAATCAACAACAAGTGGGACACAATCATGAAGTGGAACGACATTTATTGGATATTTCAAACTTTTTTAACAAATAAAAAACTGAAAAATTGGGCGTGCAAAATTATTCAGCCCCCTTAAGTTAATACTTTGTAGCGCCACCTTTTGCTGCGATTACAGCTGTAAGTCGCTTGGGGTATGTCTCTATCAGTTTTGCACATCGAGAGACTGACATTTTTTCCCATTCCTCCTTGCAAAACAGCTCGAGCTCAGTGAGGTTGGATGGAGAGCATTTGTGAACAGCAGTTTTCAGTTCTTTCCACAGATTCTCGATTGGATTCAGGTCTGGACTTTGACTTGGCCATTCTAACACCTGGATATGTTTATTTTTGAACCATTCCATTGTAGATTTTGCTTTATGTTTTGGATCATTGTCTTGTTGGAAGACAAATCTCCGTCCCAGTCTCAGGTCTTTTGCAGACTCCATCAGGTTTTCTTCCAGAATGGTCCTGTATTTGGCTCCATCCATCTTCCCATCAATTTGAACCATCTTCCCTGTCCCTGCTGAAGAAAAGCAGGCCCAAACCATGATGCTGCCACCACCATGTTTGACAGTGGGGATGGTGTGTTCAGGGTGATGAGCTGTGTTGCTTTTACGCCAAACATAACGTTTTGCATTGTTGCCAAAAAGTTCAATTTTGGTTTCATCTGACCAGAGCACCTTCTTCCACATGTTTGGTGTGTCTCCCAGGTGGCTTGTGGCAAACTTTAAACAACACTTTTTATGGATATCTTTAAGAAATGGCTTTCTTCTTGCCACTCTTCCATAAAGGCCAGATTTGTGCAATATACGACAGATTGTTGTCCTATGGACAGTCTCCCACCTCAGCTGTAGATCTCTGCAGTTCATCCAGAGTGATCATGGGCCTCTTGGCTGCATCTCTGATCAGTCTTCTCCTTGTATGAGCTGAAAGTTTAGAGGGACGGCCAGGTCTTGGTAGATTTGCAGTGGTCTGATACTCCTTCCATTTCAATATTATCGCTTGCACAGTGCTCCTTGGGATGTTTAAAGCTTGGGAAATCTTTTTGTATCCAAATCCGGCTTTAAACTTCTTCACAACAGTATCTCGGACCTGCCTGGTGTGTTCCTTGTTCTTCATGATGCTCTCTGCGCTTTTGACGGACCTCTGCGACTATCACAGTGCAGGTGCATTTATACGGAGACTTGATTACACACAGGTGGATTGTATTTATCATCATTAGTCATTTAGGTCAACATTGGATCATTCAGAGATCCTCACTGAACTTCTGGAGAGAGTTTGCTGCACTGAAAGTAAAGGGGCTGAATAATTTTGCACGCCCAATTTTTCAGTTTTTGATTTGTTAAAAAAGTTTGAAATATCCAATAAATGTCGTTCCACTTCATGATTGTGTCCCACTTGTTGTTGATTCTTCACAAAAACATACAGTTTTATATCTTTATGTTTGAAGCCTGAAATGTGGCAAAAGGTCGCAAAGTTCAAGGGGGGCGAATACTTTCGCAAGGCACTGTACGTTATCCTGTACGTGCTTTTGTGCCGAATACATTACGTTGTTACAGGTATCAAGCTTATGGGCGTGTGTAGGAGGGAGGTTTCTAGGTGTGAGAAGTGTGCAGAAGGGCATGAGACAAAGGAATGTGTAGCATTGGGGAAAGTAGTGGTATGTGCTTATTGTAGGGGTGCCCATGGGGCTGGGGATCAGAAATTTCAGGCGTGAGAGAGGCAGGTTGAGGTTTCCAGGGTTAGAGTAGTGCAGAAGTTGTCATATGCTGAGGCAGTGAAGAAAGTAGAGGAAGATGGGTCAAGGGGGAGGGATCCTGAGAGGAGTGGTGGGAGTAGTAGAGCTGTACCATTAGAGTGATAAACCAACAAGTGATATATTTCAGTAAGATTGGATTTTTAGCATTTATAGCAATGGCTATCAACTGTACTGCAGGGATTGAGGTTTTGGTGGCAGCTCCAGAACGGTATTTGGGTGTGCGAGACTTGATATCATAAGAGTTACAGGGTGTGTTAAGTGGTTGTGTCCCATCTTTTCAGGTGTTTGGCCTGAAACTAAATAGTTTTAAATAGTGGAGTAGGGTGGTGTTCTTGTTTATTATGTGAGAATTTTTGGGGTGAGTGTTTATTTATTTATTTTTTCAAACAAAGTAGAAGGGAGTTGTACTCCAGTCTAGTAGGTGGCGGTAATGCATAAAATGTTGGTTGAAAAAGAAGTTCAACCTCACCGAAGAAGTGGATTGATGACGTATCGACCTAAAATGGCGAAAAAACTGCTTAGGAAATCTCCTTCGTCCTCAAATAAATTCAATAGTGCAAACATGACGGATGATTTTCAATTACATCTCGACTCAAGCGACGACGACGCTCCAGAAGAGGTGACCTTCGAAGAGTCAAAGGCTTCTGCTCTACGGAGCATGAAAAATGCGTTGGAGACATCCAAAAGGTACAGGCTAGCTACCTGCTAATGCTAACTATCTCCTCATGGTACAGTAATATGTTTTTCAGTTAGAGTAACGTTGATGAAACCACGTTTTTTTAAATCGAAAACCAGATGTTTTAGGCTTATTTCTAGTAAAACACATTCTGGTGTTCATTTTTACAGTACATTGCAAAAGTGATATTTTGGTCTTTCAGTAGTAAATCTAGTTCATTTTGCCCACCTATCGGTTCAACTCGACTCTTGAAATCGTGATGTAGAAAAGGTGCCTCTAAATTAGGGTTCCCAAATTTGGCCCCCATGTTTTCTGAGCAAAAAACGTTGTAAAATTGTTGGGCATAAAATACTCCCAAATGTAAATCACTTAGTTGATTTCCTGCTGTTTTTACAATATGTTCCCAAGTATTCCCACACGTAAGAGACGTGATCATATACAAATAATAATTGATTGGATTTATAAAGCACTTAAATACCAACTGAGGTACTGAAAGCGCTTTACATAGGGGAAAACTCACCGCATCCACCATCAATGAGCTGCACTCATCTCTGATACATGACGACCTTTTTTTGTGTCAGAACTCTCAACACACAGCAGCTGTCAGGAGGAGAGGTGAGGAGTTGTATGCCAATTAGGAATGAGGGGGATGATTAGGTGGCTAGGTTGGGAATTGGGGCAAACACCCCTACTCTCACAATAAGCACCATGGAATTTATAATGACCAGAGTCAGGACACCCATTTTTACCTCACATCCGATAGACGGCACCCTATGCAGGACAAAGTACCCAAATGTAAGAGGTTTGAAATGATTGTTTTCGTCAAATATTATCTGTTTAGGCTTCTTACGGTCAATTTGCAGACTAACATTTTTTATGTTCTGGCACCCTGACCATCCGCTCAAGAAAGAAAATGGCTCATGGCTGAAGCTAGTTGATGATCCCTGCTCTAAGTCATACTCATCTCAGGGGAGGTGTTCGGTATAAAATACATTTCCATCTATATGTGCTGAGTGGTACCGACTCAAGGCTTGCTATAAAAGCAGATGACAGCGTGCCTTATTTGGTAATGGTCTTGGTAAATGAAGTGTGCAAATATATTCTGAATGATTCTTCCTTGACTAGACCACTGACCTTACACAAGATTCAAAAGGCATTAAGGCACATTTCTGCCCATGACTAAATTCAATGATTTTGCTTACCGTTTCATACGATGAGGTTGAGGATTATATGTTTGTTTTTATATTTGTAGCTACATCCGTCATAAGAAATTGATGTTAATGGTGGTCATGTCAACTCATATTTTTCCAAACCGCTATGACTGATTGGTCTGCTCAAACAGTTGGCTCATAGTTCAATGATTGTGAGTTCTAATCTCATATGGGGAAGATCTTTTTTCAAATCTTTTTACTATATCCTGTGCCCACACACTTCTAATTCTAAAAAGTGATCGCATACCTGTGAGGGGTCACCCTGGTAGGAGTTTTAGGTTTTTACATAGTACCCAAGACCAATCGGAGTAAATTTGACCATTGGAAAAGCGCTAGTGCGTAAATACTGCAGTCCAGGTTGGATTGAATTGAGCCCTAAATTTAAGCTATGATGGCTTTTTCTTCCCAACACGATACCGCGATAAATGTGAGTCCACATTTCAAAGATTTATTGCACCCCATGGGGGATTTGAATTTACACCGCAAGTGGCAGTAATGTCTAGGAACTCAGCACCTTACCACTGTGAACTAACTGTCCAGAGCCATATTTTCTCACAATGCTCATTTTATTAGCAGAGCGTGCCAGTGGACTTCTGGTAAGTATGCTTTAGTGAGAGAGTATTGGGATATTTATGAGCAATTCCCCCCACCCACAACTTCTCACCTGAATTCATTTTTGGAAAATGTTAAGGGGTTGGGCAAAGGCTGAAATTGGGGTTGAGAGTTACCCTTCAATGGCCAGCCTGATGTAACACATTCATTTGTTCACAGAGAAAAGGATTTGCTCAAAGAAAAGCGAAGGAAAAGACAGGAACTGTTTCAAGAACAGAAGGTAGGTCCATGTCTCAATGTTCTCAATATTATTAGCCCAGTAAACGTTGACGTTATGTCTGTCACAATTTAATCATGATCATTTGGTGGGTGCTTATCAAGGTTTCCGTTATGACAATGTGGCCGCGGTCCGGCAGCATTTTAATTTACCGGACCCATATGCATTGGGTGTGTAACCTGATTACATCAACTGGTATTTCCATAAATGAATAGGCTAAAAAGCAGAATTTCGCATAGTTTTTTTTTTTCCTTTTTTTTCCTCCCGGACAATTTTATTTAAATCGGCTTTTCTATTTTGTTACAGCCAAAAGCCGTCTATTACCCTGGTGCTTGTACATGTGTGAAATAGGACATATAAGTTTGTACTCTACGCATGTGTGAACTGGATTTGTTTTTTTGCATATCCCAACTCCCCCTGAGACCAGCCGTTATCCACGGCAACCCTGGAGCAATTAGGGTTAAGTGCCTTGCTCAAGGGCACAAACGGATTTAACCTTTTTGGCTCTGGGATTCGAACAAGCAACCTTTCGGGGACTGGCCCAACACTCTAACCGCTAGGCTACCTGCCGCCCATTTACTGTGCGCAGTCATATTTGGCACAATGTGTGTCAGAAGTAATAGAAAATAAGTTCATTTGCATTAAGGCAGTGTTTTGAGGTTTTCCATTTCTCTCAACTTTCAGTTACCAAGGGCTCAAAGGGTTATAATTTTGATGAGCGAATTTCTCTTCCATGTTGTTCTGTACAGAAAAGAAGACTTCTCCCTGCACATATTCTGGAAGAAATTGACACAGCTCCAGCAAAGTAAGTGCACATAAGCCTGTATCCCAATATGCAACAATTATGATATACCTTTATATTGGCATATGAAACTAACTGTTCCTAACCCATCTCTTTAGAAAACAGAAGCTACCTGGAGATCAAGGTAGATATGTTCATCACCTCAGATTATTTAAGTAGCCGTCTCGTTTCTTCCTTATTGAAATTATCATTTGCCTTTCAATAAATTGTTAAATGGCTATTTATTTAGTTTCTAAAACTAAATTGGTTTATTTTATTCTTTATTCCAGCTGAAAGCAACCATGAAGAGGCAAGCTGTTCATGGGAGGAGGGGCGCGAAGGATCGAAAGAAGGGTATGAGAAAGAGACGAAGAAAGGATTCAAAGGAAATATCCGGAGGTAAAACTGAATTCTGGTCCCATAGTCTGCATTTACACAGGCAGCCCAATTTTGATCTTTTGACAATAATTGGGCAAAATATATTTGGGCTGGCTGTGTAAATGCAGCCATAAAGGCATGTCTAACATGCTACACTAGATGTGTAACTTTTGCCCTGCGTGAGATGAGCCCATTTATTTAATTAAAACCTGGACATAAGTGTGACTCTAAGAAGCTTGTGGTGGTTCTATTAAGAATGACATGTGGCTCACGCTCGAGAACACTTGATAAAGTGGCTCACGCTTTGCAAAAGTTACTAATCCAGTGTAGAAGCTAAGAACCTACTGTTTTTCACAACGCCCGAGTGTAGCTCCCCTGTGAAGTTTCACGACTAGGCAAGCATCCTTTTGAAAAACTCCATTCTAATGCTTCTCTACTAGGAATGGTTCATTAATGACACACGCCTCTTGTTTCAGTCTGAAGGGTAACTACAGCGTAATGAGGGTGGCGGACCAATCTTCAACCAACTCCCAACAGCAGACAGCCATGGATTTTATACAGGCCAGACTGTATGGCCCGGGAAGTCAGAGGACGACAAGTATGAATACTCACCAGAGTTTCCGTTTGGAAAATGTGGCGCTGGACATTTGACCAATAGCATTTTACCCATATGCATTGGGAGCGTAACCTGATTAGAGCGCCCACAATGACAGATTACATTTCAATGATGGGTATTCATCTTAACAGCTGATGCAACAGATCAGAATGTTTAGCTTTAAAAAAATGTAATAACAATTTCTTCATAATAAGTGAATGTTTGTTCCATAGGAACATGCAATTAGCGGGAAAACAGTTGTCAAAAGCGCACCACACATGCGAGCGGTTTCATGGGACAGATGAAAATATCTGTTTGAAATTTAGAGAGGGGAGATCTGGTTGACGAAAGAGTTGATTTGTGGGCCTCTAGAGATCCTGGTTCGAGTCTAGGCTCTGTCGCAGCCGGCCAAGACCCATGGGAAAAAAATTCCCAGAAATGTACGCACAAAAAGCTCTCGTGTGCAAATTTGTTTCATCCCTGTTAGTGAGCATTTCTCCTTTGCCAAGATAATCCATCCACCTGACAGGTGTGGCATATCAAGAAGCACATCTGTGTGCTGAGGAGTATTTCTATCTGTAATAACCCCTTTTATGGGGGGGAAAAACTCATTCTGATTGGCTTGGGTGTGGCTCCCCAGTGGGTGGGCCTATGCCCTTCAAGGCCCACCCATGGCTGCACCTCTGCCCAGATATGTGAAATCCATACACTAGGGCCTAATGAATTCATTTCAATATATGAAAAGCTTGACTTAATACAATTATTTTATTGATAGGAGTGGGGGAAAAGTGCTGGTGCACTTACAAAAGCCTATTTCACACCATAGCCTTCTGAATTTGCAAGAGTTTTTTTTTTTTTTCCATTTTGATTTCGGCACAAATGAACATGTGGCACTGACTCGCCCATGGATTAAGGTTTCAGCATTGTCACAATGAAGAGTTCGGCGCTGGACTAACCACCTGCCTAGCACGCGCAGTTACAAGCCTGCTACGGTTAGCGGCAGGCAGACCAGCAATATCCACTTTTGTAGTGCGGAGGAAGCCTGAGCTGGCTAGCTTTAGAAAATTGTGAGTAGATCTAGCTTCCACTGTAGTATACTCCTGTTCTAATATCAGCAATTCTCTCTTTGCTGCAGACAATGAACTTCTCTCCCTTGAAAATAAGAGAGGCCCAAATAAAAGTGCGGCCATGCAGTTTGTGAATAAGAAATGGGGTGAGTTTCCTACATCCTTCAAGCTGTGGTTGGCTCAGTTCTTCCAGTCAATACAATTTCTACGTGGCTGCAACGACTTAAAATGCATCAGTAATGTGATTTATGGAATTGCATCTGGCTCTCTTTGGGTCACACTGCTACTCAGTTTACTAAATGGTTTTGTATAAAGTATGTTCTTTAGGATTACTTACCCATGATGTCATATCCTTACAGGCACAGAGAAGAAAGCAAAGGCGGAGAAGTTGAAGAAGCAATGGATTCAGAAACAGAAGGTTCCCTCAAGCTGAGCAAATAGGGAAAATATGGGGTGGACACCAATCGGGTAATCGCCCTTTCACTCTGCCCTGATCTGAAGGTGCTGGATAAGTTGAATAATTATGGTTATAGATCAAACTAGCTTTCTGATTTGGGTCAAAGTGCTTTCACCTATCCAGGCCATTGAGGAGCTGGATCAAGCATCTCCGAGTAGAAGTGCTGATCATGTAATTTGTCACAAAAATGTAAATGCCACATGTAAAGTGTTGGTCCCATGTTTCATGAGCTGAAATAAAATATCCCAGAAATTCACACAAAAAGCTTCTCATTGTGTGCACATCCCTGTTAGTGAGCATATCTGACAGGTGTGGCATATCAAGAAGCTGATTAAACAGCATGATAATTACTAGGGCTGTCCCAGACTAAAGAAAATCTTGGTCAACCGAGTCATCCTGTTCTGTCAATGTTTAAATGTATTGTTCCACAGTCACACACCCTGTGTTTGAATAAAATCAACTACACATAAACTGAGCTGGGCTGATGCTTTAAGCACACTGTTTGATTAAATAAGACCAATGACGACGGTCACTGTTTAATTACTGTGACCGGCGCATGTTGTCTCGCTATCTTCCCTACTGCAGCGAAAAGGCAACACAGCAAGTGTTTATTGCGCTGTCAATGCTACAATTTCAGCCATTTAGTTTCTGACTGAAGTTCTGTTACCAAAAAACTTCCCTATTCCCTCAACTCTTGCTCACTTTGTGAAACATGACAGTGTCGCATGCAACCAATAGGGCCTCATATCAATAAATTGATTAGTCCTAAATCTGCAAAATGGATGCAGAGGATGTGAAAATCTAAATATTTACTGGTTGCTCAGGAGGGAAAGGGAAGTCAGATCTGTGGAAGACATTTGACATAGTTATGGAAACTACTGGAGGTCAAGGAAAAGGAGGGTATAAGAGCAAGTGTTGCATGAGTATTGTGTTCCAAACAGTTTGTTAGATTACAATATATAAGATACTTTATTACAGCAGACTAAACCATTGCATGCATTTGTGAATTGTGGTTTGTTTAAGCTAATGTTAATTTAATTTTAAAACAAAATAGTTGATTGCATTTCAAAGCATGAATGTCTCATATGCTGTATGTTGGCATGAACGATAGATACTTCCGATGTATTGAAATAGAGGCCAAAGTAAGTTACGGTATTAAGACTGAACAGGACACGTTCTTAGGCCTACAGCTCGATGGTGGTTATACAAGACTACTATATAAAGCCTACTAATGTTGGTAATAAGAAATGTGCTGTTAGATTACAATATTGTTTTTCTGAGTAATACCAGTCTGTTCTAAGGAAAAAAAATTGTAATGCCTTTTAACAGCATAGCAAAGATTAAAAACCGCCAAATCTGTAAAATCGCTTTCTCCAACATTTTGCCATTGCATGAGGCTTGGTGCTCACGAAATCAGTAGACCATTACACTCAAAACAGGCAACAGAAGCAAGATCTGTCTTATGTCAGATATATGGATGATTAATAAAGCCAGGCACACTTAAGTTAGGCTATTGATTATAGACCTCAACCTAATTGAGGAGAGAGGAAACCAACTTAATCTGCTTAGCCAAATTGGCTAAAGCAAGGCTGGTTCCTCATCTCTGCTGCTGCTCCCTCCACCACCACATTGTTCTCAATCCAGATATGCTGGTTAATGCTGCTATTATGCACATAGCAACATAGGGAAAGGCGCCAATTCTACAGCGAACTGAAGATTGTCCGCGGTTCTAAAACGGTGACCGTATCCAATGGTGGAGAAAGCGCATTTGTTTTAAAATGTGTTGCACCATTATTTTTTACATAATATAACCATATAGATTATCTGGCAATATCTGAAATTGTAATGTTTATTTCTATACCATAAGCCACCTCTATCATTTTAGAGAATCTGTCTGAACCACCAACTGGCATCACAACCACAAACCACGTCAGCCCAGGACCTCCACATCTGGCTTCTTTGCCTGTAGGATCGTCTGAGACCAGCCACCCGGACGGGACACCTGATGAAACAGGAGTATTTTTGGTCTGTAATAAAGCCCTTTGTGGGGAAAAACTCATTCTGATTGGCAGGGCCTGCACCTCTTCCCAGTCATGTGCAATCCATAGATGAGGGGCTAATTAATTTTTAATTGACTGATTTCCTTATATGAACTGTTTCTTTTTGTTCAGTATAGATATGAAGAGTGCAATTGTGATGTTCACAGCGCTCATCTGCAAAAGAGACCTGTGGTCTCAGTATGACTCCGTTTATTTTTAAAGTCCAGGGAGAAATTTCAGATTTAATCCAAAGGATGTTGTCTAACAGCAGCCTGCATTGGAAATTTGTCTTCAGCGGCAACCAGGCGAATCTGAATCAACCGAGACCAGACTGAAGCATGGGATGAAACTGCAGCCCAAGTGGATGTGTTAAAGCTGAGTCCCAGATATGGTTGTGCCATCTTGCCAACTATGTCATTGGTTCTGCCCTAAATGGCACCCTATTCCCCATTTAGTTCACTACTTTGACCTGGGCCCATAGGGCACTGGTCTAAAGTAGTGCACTATATAGGGGGGAAAAAAAGGAACCATTTGGGACAGACTTATCTATGTAAGATTGGCCCAATTATCTTAAGATCAAAGTCAAATGTTTTTATACGGTATATCATGCAAAATGATTTCTAAACTGAAAGATGTGCTAAAGGAAAGAATGGTGTGATGGTCAGACACTGAGGGGCAGTTTCCGAGACAGACTATAAATGCCCAATGCGTTAGCATTTACTTTTAGCCAGAATACATACAGCCTGAGAATGTTCAGTGGATTAGATCCCATGTCCATGTAATATTATTCATTGTGATCTGAAAAGCAAAAACAATCTTAAATCGCAACTCCTACTGTGAGATGCTCCATATGCCCCTGCTTGTGGTTTCTCTGCGGCTGCAAGCACTAAAGCACAGTTGCAATGTCGCCTTCCTAGGTATGTTTTTTATTTTATTGTAAACCACAGTGCAGTTGACAATACTATTTTAGTTTCCATTTTGCTGTTGAGAGTACTAAAAGGAGATCCGGTCAACAAAAACTAGGAAAGAGTAAGGCCGGGATTCAATCTAAGGCGCGTTGTAGATAAGCTCATTGCAAGGGAACAATTTGCCTGTTGAAAGGCAATGTCCCAGACGCTGCAGATGATGGCTCAAGTGCTTTACAGTCGCCTTTGATTCCCGGTCCAAGTCTTTCTGTTAATGACAAGTGTTCTGACAAAAGCAGCCTATAAGGGTTTTTCACACCTGAAAATGGGCATGTTCGATATACAGATTTTGCAGAGTATAGGCTCATTATAGTAAATTGGTAGGTTAAAACCCTTCTCCAGGTATTGTGAAGATCTCTGCAGACTCTTGACGCTATCTCAAACATGCCATTATCCAAACATTTGCTTCGCTGGGATGTGGTTAGCTATGAAAAGGCTAATGGGGGGGGGGGGGGGGGGGGGGGGGTTAGCCCCAAACCAGGACAATACCTATTCTGGGTATTGGCTAACATTAAATCATGAGCGCTTAGGCGCTAGCTCGCTACCTCGCTACCGGTTCAACACAAGGCTAATCTGCTAAACATTAAGGGATTTAAAAGTCTGAAAAGCCCTTCATTACAGACACCCGTTCATTTAGAACTTAACTGACAATCTCAGCAGTCAAATCAAGAAAGGGCTCATGAGTTCTTCATGGCTAAAGGATATGTGATGCCATGAATGAATACATTAGGAAATAAAATGTCATAACACATCAGACCTGCTGTGCAGTTGGGGGGGGGGGGGGGGGGGGGGTGTCAGGTACTGGGGTACCCATGGAAAGGGTTAATTAAACTTCTCAACCACAGTATAACAAAGTTTGAGACTAACACCACAAAGGATTCTAAAACACTCAGTGTGAAGCTTTGAGGGTAGATATTTTTTCCTTTCTTTTGGTAGCTAAATATTTAATGATTGATATTTTATTCATAGAAATGTTAACATGTACACACGCTGACACTTGTCACTAGTAAGGAGTGGTGGGATTGGGACCTTTATTATTTGGTGGAATTCACTCTTGCCGGCGCGCAACAAATATACTGTGTATGCAAGTAAGAATATAATTAGCTAGAATAATAAATCACCATGCCTTGTAAACCAGGAAGTGTTAACAGAGCCTACCCACCCCCCCCCACCTACTGCCCCTCCCCAAAATAAGATTATTATTTTTTTTTTTTTAAAGAAAGACAAAAGTTAAGACTGTAGATTCTCTCACTGGCTTCTTCAGTCTTCAAGCCACATGTGTCACCAGTCACTGATGCCATGGGGTTTGGGTGTGCCTTTTGCGCCACCAAGGAGTTGGTTTCTCGGGGTGGGAATCGGCTAGCGTACTCCAAACCCAGGTGCAAATGCACTAGAATGGGTCGGAATACTCACGTCTTCTGTGGGCCTGGCTTGCCTGGTAGGTATAGTTGGTCAGGGGTTTAAATGGACCACGTTTTGGGTTGGCAAATGGAGTGTCAACATATTGACTGGGTTGGTGTTATGCGGTCACTGGAAAGCTGTTCCTTGTTCTTCAGACCAGGGTGCTCCCACCTTCGCACAGTAGTTTGGGCATATGAAAATCCTGCATGGTTTGCCACAGTCACACAGATCAGAGAGGTGAATTTACTAGTTGGCTAGTCTTTGCAATTTCCCCCTTCTCCCCATCAACCAAAATTACGTGGGCAGACTTGCATCAGGGTTCCTGGGAGACTTGGGCGACGTCCCGATTCTCCACCCTATCCCAAAGAGTGCACTCGTACACTCCCCTCATGGATTTCAAGGGAATGGACTGCTGTGAGGAAGATGGTGAAAACTCTTCCCAGGCATTCTTGCACCAATCCAATGCATGAGTGAACACTTCAGGAGGTTGGAGAATCTGAAAGTAGCCTTGGCTAGCCCGGGGAGTGGAGGGATCCAGATTGAGTTTGTGTGAAGGTGGGGGGGGGGAGACCTGTGTGTGGGGGGCTAGTGCAGGTAATCGTCCACAGCAGCGAAGGCGCAGGAGCCACTTCCAGAGTGTGCCATGATGGACAGGCACTGGGCGGCCTGTCCCACAGCCTGGGCCAGAGGGGGCTGCTTGGGCAGGTTATGAGTCTCTGTGGGTGGGGGGGGGGGGGGGGGGGGGGGGGGGGGTAGAAAACAGCTATGTAAGGACTACATATCACTCCCATAGTTAATGCATAACACTCAACACAAAAGTAGCTAAGGACACTGCTGAATGAGTAACTTGGGGTGGGGGGGTTGTATAAGGGCCTTAGTGTGCACATCTTATTAAAATCAATAAGAGACTGAATAAACACCAAATTTTAGAGATTCATACATTTCTAACATTGGGCAATGCATTACACATCATATCCATGACATAAATAAGTCAAGTCAGTTCCACATAGCACACCCATAGGCAACGCATAACACCGCCACATACACAAAACAGTAGCTATGGACACCGCCAAATGACTACTTATTAACCATGACTCAAATCAAAAAATGATGACTTAACATTTATGACCACGTTGGTAATTAACCGCTCCCTAATTTGTTGACATTTTCAAAGGAAAACGATAACGCCCCAGTCAACGCGAAGCTATACAGAATAAGCATTATTGTAATCAAAATGTTAAATTTACAGGGCCAGTTTCCCAGACAGAGATTGAGCCAAGTTCTAGACTAAAAAGCATGTTCAATGGAGATTGTCCATCGAAAGTGCATCTTAGTCCAAGACTAGTCTTTAAATCGGTGTCTGGGAAACCGCCCCAGAGTGGACAACACTTGACTGCTGGTTGAGGAGAGGCTCGGAAGTGACAACCAGAGGTGGTGGTGTACCTACCTAGAATTGCACTGTTGAGTGTGGAACACACCGGTTCCCTCTGGATAGAGTCCAGCTGGTAGCCCACTGGGCTCGTCCACGGGTCCGAGTAGGCCAGCAGACTGAATGCATCCTACAGAGGGAGATGGGAAGCGATAAGGGACATACAAATAGAGGAGAAAGACAGCCAAGAAGAACAAGAATTTAGAAGAATGTAAAAATCATTGCAGGGAAAAGAGTGGGGAAAGGCAGGGTAGAAAAAACAGCTGTTAATGAGAGATGGATGCAGTGAGTCAAGGTACAGTAACCTCAAATTGTACACTAAGTTCAAAATTGACAGATCATTGTTCAGATCACTGAACAAAAATGTAAATGCAACATGTAAAGTATTGGTTCTGTGTTTCATGAGCTGACATACGCACAAAAAGTTTCTCAAATTTGTTTACATCCCTGTTCATGAGCATTTGTCTTTTGCCAAGATAGGAGTATTTGTCTGTAATGAAAGCCCCTGTGGGGAGAAACTCATTCTGATTGGATGCAGCCATGGGTGGGCATAGCCCCACCCACTTGGGAGCCAGGCCCACCCATGGCTGCACCTCTGCCCAGTCATGTGAAATCCATCGACTAGGGCCTAATGAATTCATTCCAATTGACTGACTTCCTTATAGGAACTATAATTTAGTAACATTTTTGAAATTGTTCAATGCGGTAGTGTACTGCTAGAGAAATACTGTTTTGAGATATTGAATGTAGTTATAGGCCAAGTGCAGTGCTGCGTTGTTAGACGTAATGTAGTGTGACGTACACGTAAAACACTCACAGCAAAATGTACATCCAAGGTTTTACAGCCATTACATTGAGCCATTTATCGGAAGTTGTTTGAACATAATTGACAGAGTACCTTGAGCATCTTCTTGTTGACCGAGTTCTTGCCGCATTCTCGGCGTAGGTGCTCACTCATGCTCTGGAGCTCCCGGCCAAAGTGGATCATCCTCTCGATGGCTGCCTGGCTTCCCCCACACAGCTGCCTCTTGGACTGGGCTGACTCCACCTCTGTGGACACAGAACCAATCAAACGTGCACGTCACACGAGGACATAGCATTCAGCCACTCCAAGGGATGATTTGATAGATGCAGACCAGAGTCAATCATGTCAGTTGTACCACATCTTTTGTAAAAAATTACATCGGAATATAACAAAATGTGCAATCTGGGAATCTATGCAATGATCATATCAATTTTTGCTATGTACACCCATTGATTCTTGAATAATAAGTTATGCCTCATGAGTTTAGCACAACCGTCTTATCGTAACCCCCAAAAAGATGCACTACTCCATTGTTTACATTCGTTTGTAAGCAATGTATAGCTTCAAAAAGTTTAAACTATCATGTGGATGTCATGGCCTGTCACTCACCCATGTCTGCGTCACAGTCCTCTGTCTGGGCTCCGTGTTTGGAGGTGCCATTGAAGAAGCCGTTGGAGGAGGACTCGGTCACTCCGTTGGTGAAGTGGTCAACCTCCATGTCCACATCAGTACTGGGGGGGTGGGGTAAAACAGTAGGTGTGTTTGAGTGGATCCGTTTTAAAGATTAGAAATTATACTTTATTTTTGACAGACAAAAATAGACAACATTCATACATTTCAACAAACATTGACATCACACTTCCTCAGATCCACATTTCCAAGTCCCAAAAAATAAATGTATATTTCAATAAAGCATTTGATTCTTCCATTCTCGTAGATTTGGAATATCATTAGAGTTCTAGTACTTATAATCTTGATAACATAAATTAGTTATTAGAACTGCAAGCCGATGTGTAAATCCGAAGTTTTGCTCAGTCCCACTGCAATGTAGTCGATCTTAAACCTGCGTTTTTTGGTTGCGTGATACGTTGTGTCAATACCTTGTTTTGCAGGTAGAAGTAAAGAAGGCTGTGCAAGACTGTCAGTATTGACCGTTTTTTTTCTTTCTCTCTAGTGTTGGATGCATGTTGAAGAGTTTACAAGCAACTAGTATTGAGTAGGGTGTTCAGTACATTATAGCCTTGTGCATGTTCCGTACCTGGCGTTGGGCTGCTGCAGGCTGTGGCTGCCATTGAGGGAGCTGAGCTCAGCAGCGGGGGCAAGGAGGGCTGGGCCCGGGGGGCAGGGCTTGTGACTGTGGGGGGAGGGGTGGGCCTTACTGGACATCACCCCATTACAACAGCCGCCATCAAATCCTGGGAAGCAACCAGGACAGACAGATGAAAAACACCGTACAAGACACAAAAAGGTGAATGGCAAGCTAAATAAAGTGCACCTTAAGTATTTTACTAAATTAATTTGATCCAGGACTGGGTCATGTTCATGGATAAGTTTTAGAAACGTTTAGCAACAAAACAAGAAATGTAATCCTTTTGGACAAGTGCAGGTAGTCCCTCCCCATTTGTTAGTGCTCTTCCGTTTGGTACCTATTGAACACGCCCCAGGGTCATAGTTATAACAGCACACTGTTGCAAAACGTGCAAAAAAAAAAAAAACATAACAATTTCAAAAAGTATCTTCCTGTTTCAGCCTGTTAAAGTGCCTAATGAACACAACCAGGTGTGAATATACATTGAACAAAAACATAAAATGTAACATGTAAAGTGTTCGTCCCATGTTTCATGAGCTGAATGTCCACCAGAGCTGTAGACAGAATTTTATGTTAATTTCTCCCCCATAAACTGCCACCGACGTTGTTTTAAAGAATTTGGCTGCCTGTCCAACCGGCCTCACAACCCCATCAGCCCAGGACCTCCACAACCGGCTTCTTCACCTGTGGGATCACCTGAAACCAGTCACCCAGAAAGCTGATGAAACAGTTTGCACAACCAAAGAATTTCTGCATAAACCCTCAGTGAAGCTCATCTGCGTGCTCGTCCTCACCAGGGTCTTGACTTGACTTGCAGTTCGGCGTCGTAAACTACTTCAGTGAGTAAATGCTCACCTTCGATGGCCACTGGAGAAGTGTGCTCTTCGTGGATGTGTCGCAGTTTCAACTGTACTGGGCAGATGACGACAGCGTATGGCACCGTGTGGGAGAGTGGTTTGCTGATGTCAACGTTGTGGAGAGTGCCTCATGGTGGCAGAGGGCAAAGAACACCATTGAATTTTATCGATGGCAGTTTGAACGCACAGATACTGGGACGAGGCACATTTCGTTGCGCTATTCATCCACCTCATGAGGATCTGTACACAAGTCGTAGAATCTGAAGATGTCCCAGTTCATCCATGGCCTGAATATTCAGACATGTCACCCATTGAGCATGTTTGGGATGCTCTGGATCGAAGTGTACGACGACAGCGTGTTCTAGTTCCCACCAATATCCAGCAACTTCGCACAGCCTTTGAAGCGTGAGAGAACATTCCACAGGCCAATCAACAGCCTGAGCAACTATGTGAAGGAGATGTCGCGCAGCACGAGGCCAATGGTTATCACACCAGATAGATGCTTTTTTTAATTTTTAGGCATCTGTGACTAACCAATGCATATCTGTCATGGGGAATCCACAGATTGTTCAGTGTATCATATACCTGTGAGGTAGGCCTGTGAGCCGCTTGCTTTGTGTCTCGGGCTGCTGAAGGGGCGAGGCGAACCTGTGTAGCTGTCCTGGGACTTGGGGCTGCGGCCTCCCAGGCAGCGCACCTCGCTGTCCGTCCCATTCACCATCTCGATGAACTGTCTCACCCTGAGAGACAGTGTGATTAAGTGGACAGGGGGAGGGTTACAAAGATCAGGCCTATCCAATACAACCGTCAAACCATCAACCACCACATTAAATACAGCATCAATCAAATGCAGAAATACCAACAACCAAATATACTTGGCTGCACATTAATGTACAGTCTTGCCATTAAAGGGTAAGTTCAGGAATTTACAACCACTTCCAGGGTGAGGAACCATCTAACAAGTTGTAATATCCTGAGCTTCCCCTTAAGAGGTACGGTTCCTAAATGTGCCAATATTGCCTATCCCTTGCCGTTACTCACTTCAGCATAAATAAGAGGTTGGGGTTACTCTCCAGTAGGCTGGGGTACAGCTGTTGGGTGGTCTCAATTGCCTCTCCCATTCTGCCTGACAACACCAGCTTCTGGATCTCTGCAAGCACATCCCATTTACTTTCATTCACATATTGGGAGGAGACTTCGTGTGGCATGGCATTTCCCCATTCGTCTCCAAGGGTACGAGAGCGGAAACATTTTAAAGTGTTAGACAATCATTTATTCTAGGCCCATTCCATTTTGGCCCCTGGCCTCTAGGCAGATGTGTCCCTAAGAAATATTGTAATGGCGCCACCTATGCCAACTACCCATCTAGTCAGTTTACATTTTGTGAATATAGCATATAGTTCTAATATACACAAAGCAAATACACAAGTCAATGACAGGACACACCCTAAACCCATCTTTCACACAAGCATGACTCACTCTGTCGGTTTTTAATGGAGGCCAGTTCCTCATGCACAGCCTGGTCTGTGGATTTGGCAAAGGCTTCGGCAGTGGCACAGTAACTATGGTGGACCAGGTAGGATGCCACCATTCTGTGGAGACAAAGAGGTGGGAGAAACATAACAGCTCAGAGAGACAATACAGATTACGATATGCTGCCTTCAAAATGCTGTTGGGAATTTGGAAATACGAGGTTCAGACTCAGAAATACCCACTTAAAAACAAGTAAAAAAATTTAGATAAAAAACAGTGGCAATAATACAAGTCAAACCAGTTGCAAGGGCAGATGGGAAATGTAGTTTCCATTGGTGTGTACAGCTACAAGGGAAGGTACTTACTTCTGGATCATGGACTGCCACTCTCCCTCCCTGTCCCCTATGGGGAACCTGTCGATCTGGGCCTGGATCTTAGTCCGCCACTCGCGCATGTAATCCTCGATGTCGAACACAAATGGGTGCTGGCCAAAGTTGGCATCCACCACCTCCCCAGGGGTCTGCAGCCCCACTGTGGGGTACAGGTTGGGCTGGGGACACACAAATATACTAAGATGATTTGTTAAATCACAAACTCTTAAAATGTTGGATGCATGGTTCAAACAGATGATCTTTTGTATTTATTGATTTATTTTCATCAAACCACTCAAGGGGAAAAGTTCCATATAGCCTCTACCACAAATCAGTGAATATATAATATAATTTCACAAGCAAGACAGGTCAAGGAGCCAAATTGATACCAGGTTTGCATTCACTAGGAACCAAATGAAACTGGGAGGGACCTACCTGAATTTGGCCGCTTAAGAAACATTTCTGTTCTCCGTTGCAAAACATTTCAATACAGTGCGCAAAAAATAACACTCCAGGACGGGTTGTTTTATAAGGAGCAGATCAACAAAAACATGGCGACATGGTTCAGGATCCTCATCTAACTGACTGATATATAAACACTGTACCTTAGTTTAGCTGGCAGAGTTGGCATTAAAATAACTTTACGTTGTCAGCTGTGTTTGAGCACAAACTCTTCAGACCAGGTAGCTATTGCTCTTTCCAAAGTCAATACAATGTACTGATAAAACAGAGCAGAATTTGCCATCCATCAAGAAAGACTCTACCATTACTTACATGGGGGGGTGCAACTCAATATTAGGACGGTGTTCCTAATGTTTTGTAGACTCAGTGTATATGGCAAACGATCCCGGATAAAATTTACAAAGAGGGGAAGACCTAGGACTATCCATACCAAACTTTAAGATGGGACAAAATGTGCCTGGAAATACAATTTTAAACTGGTTTAGACATGATTCTTCTCCCCCATGGCTGAGTAGCGACAAATGGCGTCTCATATTGGCCTGGAAGAGGTGGTCTTCACTGATATGACCCTTAAACGCTTTGGTGCGATTATTGTCACAATTTCTATTTGCTGCAAAATTGAAAAAGCTGGCGCTTAAAAAGAAAAATGATTGTCCACTTAACTAATTGAATATGAACCCCCACATTATTAACTGGAACAGAATATGGACATAATCCAAACCACCAACTTATTCATTTTAAGTTTGTTCAGACAGTATAACACCAAGGAAACATTTTACGATGACATTTGTCCCTGGCAACAGGGGGGTTATGTAATCATTTGATTGTTTTTGTACCTGTAACCCCCCTCTGAAAAATGACAACTGAATAAAAGGTTGGTCACAAAAAAAAAGCAGTTCAGGAAATAAAGTGGAAGTCATGTAATGCGAGTTATAACATTGGCATATTCAATAAATAAAAACAATCCCATGACCACTTGGGTTGCATTCTCATTCGGCATACTCTGGTAGTTCCCGCCCCGTTTCACGCCTAATGAACATGACCCTGGAGTTAGCAGCGGAGGGATTTCTAAAAGCCCGTTTCATGGTCTAACAGAGAAAAGGTCAGCTCCAGTGGAGTTGACGCACATCACCGTAGAGCCCAGAGAAACATGAATGCTGGCTCGTGGCCAACAGTTTCTGCTCAATGGATTATTGTTTTGGCTAAAGCAGTCGTATTTTATCCTCAAACAAGTGGTCATTCTGCTGGTAGGGGGACAGCGCAGCCAGCGCTCAACCCCCCCACCTCAGTGCAGCGAAAAAAATGCAGACATGTAAATTTCACTTTTTTTTTTTTTTAGGAACTTTAAAATGGCATAAATTCTTCAGTCTTCACATATTTGTTTTCTATCAGATCCTCCAGGCAGCAAACACCATTAAAAATATGCATTGTTTACATTAAAGCTACAGTCTGGGATTTGTGAAGTTGTTCAATTAAAATTCTTGATATTTACCCATTGATTCTTTAAGAATTGAATGCATAAAAGTCTAAATGAAATTAGCACAACTGTCTATCATAAGCCAAAATCACTTTTTATTACTCCATCCATTGTTTACTTGTTGTTTGCAAACAATGTTGTTCCTTCAAATAGGGTTCAAACTGGTAGGCCTGATCAACAACAACGAGACAGCCTATAGGGAGGAGGTCAGAGACAACAACCAGGACAACAACCTCTCCCTCAACATGATCAAGACTAAGGAGATGATTGTGGACTACAGGAAAAAAAGAACTGAGCACACCCCCATTCTCATCGACGGGGCTGTAATGGAGCAGGTTGAGAGCCTCAAGTTCCTTGGTGTCCACATCAGACTAACAAGGTCCAAACACACCAAGACAGTCGTGAAGCGGACAAAACCTATTCCCCCTCAGGACTGAAAAGATTTGGCATGGGTCCCCAGATTCTCAAAAAGTTTCTACAGCTGCACCGTCGAGAGCAACTGGTTGCATCACTGCCTGGTATGGCAACTGCTCGGCCTCCGACCGCAAGGCACTACAAAGGGTAGTGCGAACGGCCCAGTACATCACTGGGGCCAAGCTTCCTGCCATCCTGGACCTCTATACCAGGCGGCGTCAGAGGATGGCCCTAAAAAAATGGTCAAAGACTCCAGCCACCCTAGTCATACACTGTTCGCACGGGAAGCGGTACCGGAGCACCACGTCTAGGTCCAAGAGGCTTCTAAACAGCTTCTACCACACATGCCATAAGACTCCAGAACATCTAATGGCTACCAGACTACTTGCACGCACCCCCCCCCCCCCCTCTTTTACACTGCTGATACTGTTATCTATGCATAAGTCACTTTAATAACTCTACCCACATGTACACTACCGTTCAAATGTTTGGGGTCACTTTGAAAAACCAGGACATTTAAAAAAAAAGCACACTGAAGATCTGGTACAACGCTGGGTACTACTCCCGTCACAGAACAGCCCAAGCCAGAATAGAAAGAGGTGCACCGGGGCCTCCTACTCCTCTATCTATTCTGGTTAGAGCCAGTTTGCGCTGTTCTGTGATGGGAGTAGTACACAGCTTTGTACAAGATAAAGTTTCTTAGCAATTTCTCACATGTAATAGCATTCATTCCTAAGAACAAGAATAGACTGACGAGTTTCAGAAGAAAGGTCTTTGTTTCTAATAATGGGCCGATATTCAATAATACATTTTTTTTTAAAGCCGTTTCCAGCTACAATAGTAATTTACAACATTGTCTACACTGTATTCCTGATCAATTTGATGTTATTTTAAAATGGGGGAAGAAAAAAAAGTCCTCGTCTTTCAAAAACACAGACATTTCTAAGTGTCCCCAAAACGTTTGAACGGTAGTATGCATGTATTACTTCAATTACCTCGACTAACCGGTACCCCCTGCATATAACCTCGCTATTGTCATTTTACTGCTGCCCTTTAATTACTTATTTTTGTAGGCATTTCTCTTAAAACTGCTTGGTTGGTTAAGGGCTTATAAGTAAGCATTTCACTGTAAGGTCCTCTGATTTATTTGGTGCATGTGACACCATCTCTCAGATATCATGGAATGTTAGTCCATGCAGCTAGTGTGACCAATGAATGAGGGGGATTACATTGCCCTAACCCCATCCCTCAGCTGTGGATCAAAACAAGTGGCAGGGGTGTCGTTTAGTCGTTTCAAATCCCAGAATGTAGCTTTTAAAGACAACATGGCCGGTGGGATCATACTTACCGGTAGATCTGTAAAGGCTATTCCTAGAGTACAAGAGAGAAGATAAAAACATCAACATACATTTCTTAATCTCTGACTGAATATCCTATTGTTGGGTACAAGAATGCACGATGCAGCATATCAATTCTATGCAAACCATGGATGTTCAATTGGACAAAATGTTGCCTCTAAAATACATTAAAGGGTGGAATGAAATGTGATATGCAAAGAAAAGTATAGAAATGTGCCTTTACGAGTCAAATTATTCAGACCAGGATGAGACAGAACAATATTGTGTGTCATGTGTTTTCATGTGGCATGTTGTTTGATAGTGATATGGTGTAAATAAATAATTGTTAATAAAAAATTAAAGGATGGGGCACGCATTGTGTTAGTTCAGAGTGTACATTTTCCGGTTCCAAATCCCCCCCCCCCCCCCCAATAACTCCACAAAAAGTTAAACTGAATGACACTGTTTGAGTTCCATAATGGATTACTACATTAATTAAATTCATTTTTATGTTCTAGAGCAGGGGTGTTCCATACCTAAGCTGTGGCCATTCTTTGTGTAGAAACAGGTGTTGTTGATGAGGTTGACGCAGCAGCCAATCACGTCACCTGTAGTGAACGTGGGGCCGTAGGGCTGCCCCGTGCCGGAGGAGCAGAACGAGTGGCCGTCATCTCCGTGGTAACCATACGAGTGTTTGTCCCAACCTGAGAAAAACCGCACAGACATTGGCGTCACTCTGAAAGATGCCTCGACTTACAACAAACTGAACAAAAATGTAAGCACAACATAGAAAATCTTGGTCCCATGATTCATGAGCTGAGAAAAAAATAAAAATAATCCCCAAATGTTCCATATCCACAAAAAGCATATTCCTCACCTGTGCTGGGAACAATAAAACACCACTTTAAAATGTGCATTTTTGTCAAAAAACAACGCCTCCAACATCGTTTTAAAGAATTTGGCAGTACGTCCAATTGGCTTCACAACCACATGTAACCATGCAGGGGGAGGAGGGTTTCTGAGGAGTATTTCTGTCTGTAATAAAGCTTGTGGCAACAAAAAAAAAATACTCTAATTGGATGGGCCTATGTCAGCCAGGCCCACCCATGCCAAATCCATAGATTAGGGCCTAATGAGTTTATTTTTTACATTGACCGATTTCCTTATATGAACAGTAACTCAGTAAAATCTTAGAAATTGTTGCGTTATATATATTCTCAGTATAAGTAGCAATTCTCTATAAGATAGTACTTCATTAAACCTCAAAGAGGAAATGTGTTTGCACTAACCATCACACACTAGAAACAACACGTCACCAATGCATCTTAAACTAAATGTTCAGATTAAAAAGCCTCACAGCAGAAGATGAGTATCCGTTTTACACCTGGGTAAACTATAGGCCTATCGATCTGCCACAGCACTGGTTAGATTAGAAGCTCTCATTTCAGTATAGCTTTTAAAACCTAGGACCTAACAATTATGTGCATTGTGCTAATTAGGTCTCTGCTATAAAATGTCAAAATAATTGAAGAACGGTCTCATTTGAATTCTCATGCATGTATGTATTAGGTTTCCTAAGAATTAGCCACGTTCCATTTGACACTTATGTGGGTCAAAGCTACTAACAGTTTTATTTAGCAAGTTAGCAACTAGCCATTAGTGATTACTTAGCCATGATCTGGCACTGCTCTGTCTGCTGTTTTATACGACTGCGCTGCATTGCTATGCCGTGGGCCTTTGCTAGGCCCGCCGTGTCCTGAAGGGTTACAGGATGCATCTCAAACGGCACCCTACAGTGCCTTGCGAAAGTATTCGGCCCCCTTGAACTTTGCGACCTTTCGCCACATTTCAGGCTTCAAACATAAAGATATAAAACTGTATTTTTTTTGTGAAGAATCAACAACAAGTGGGACACAATCATGAAGTGGAACAACATTTATTGGATATTTCAAACTTTTTTAACAAATCAAAAACTAAAAAAATTGGGCGTGCAAAATTATTCAGCCCCCTTAAGTTAATACTTTGTAGCGCCACCTTTGCTGCGATTACAGCTGTAAGTCGCTTGGGGTATGTCTCTATCAGTTTTGCACATCGAGAGACTGACATTTTTTCCCATTCCTCCTTGCAAAACAGCTCGAGCTCAGTGAGGTTGGATGGAGAGCATTTGTGAACAGCAGTTTTCAGTTCTTTCCACAGATTCTCGAATGGATTCAGGTCTGAACTTTGACTTGGCCATTCTAACACCTGGATATGTTTATTTTTGAACCATTCCATTGTAGATTTTGCTTTATGTTTTGGATCATTGTCTTGTTGGAAGACAAATCTCCGTCCCAGTCTCAGGTCTTTTGCAGACTCCATCAGGTTTTCTTCCAGAATGGTCCTGTATTTGGCTCCATCCATCTTCCCATCAATTTTAACCATCTTCCCTGTCCCTGCAGAAGAAAAGCAGGCCCAAACCATGATGCTGCCACCACCATGTTTGACAGTGGGTATGGTGTGTTCAGGGTGATGAGCTGTGTTGCTTTTACGCCAAACATAACATTTGCATTGTTGCCAAAAAGTTCAATTTTGGTTTCATCTGACCAGAGCACCTTCTTCCACATGTTTGGTGTGTCTCCCAGGTGGCTTGTGGCAAACTTTAAATGACACTTTTTATGGATATCTTTAAGAAATGGCTTTCTTGACACTTCCATAAAGGCCAGATTTGTACAATATACGACTGATTGTTGTCCTATGGACAGAGTCTCCCACTTCAGCTGTAGATCTCTGCAGTTCATCCAGAGTGATCATGGGCCTCTTGGCTGCATCTCTGATCAGTCTTCTCCTTGTATGAGCTGAAAGTTTAGAGGGACGGCCAGGTCTTGGTAGATTTGCAGTGGTCTGATACTCCTTCCATTTCAATATTATCACTTGCACAGTGCTCCTTGGGATGTTTAAAGCTTGGGAAATCTTTTTGTATCCAAATCCGGCTTTAAACTTCTTCACAACAGTATCTCGGACCTGCCTGGTGTGTTCCTTGTTCTTCATGATGCTCTCTGCGCTTTTAACGGACCTCTGAGACTATCACAGTGCAGGTGCATTTATACGGAGACTTGATTACACACAGGTTGATTGTATTTATCATCATTAGTCATTTAGGTCAACATTGGATCATTCAGAGATCCTCACTGAACTTCTGGAGAGAGTTTGCTGCACTGAAAGTAAAGGGTAATAATTTTGCACGCCCAATTTTTCAGTTTTTGATTTGTTAAAAAAGTTTGAAATATCCAATAAATGTCGTTCCACTTCATGATGGTGTCCCACTTGTTGTTGATTCTTCACAAAAAATACAGTTTTATATCTTTATGTTTGAAGCCTGAAATGTGGCAAAAGGTCGCAAAGTTCAAGGGGGCCGAATACTTTCGCAAGGCACTGTATATAGTGGACAACTTCTGACCAGAGCATGTGGGGCACTATGTAGGAAATAGTCTGCTATTTGGGATGCAGCCCAGTGTCAGAGAGAGACACCCTGCACTGCCAGATAAACCCCCCAACATGTGACCCTGCCCCAATGGTGTCATGTCAGGACAGAGAATAAGCAGCCTGTCTGGCTTCTAAGGGCACACCCATACAAGTTTCAGACAATACATGCTCAAAGAAAACAGACAATCCACTGAAACACACAAGTGTATGTTCATCACCAGCACGTCTTCCAGACAATACACACGCAAACCAAATCACAGACAGGGACAATTCACAAACCAAACGGTCTTCCAACCCACCCGAAGACCAAGGCAGAGTGTCAACATTGACACACACAAGCTATAGCTTTCAGAGTCGCCTTACCAGGGAGTCTGTTCATGTTGACACCTTGAGCCGAGAGACCGATACCCATGTACCTGATAAACAGAAAGATAGTAGGGTCAAAATGTGTGATGATCCGAGCATGTTAACAGTTTTATAAAGAATTGGTTACACTGGCTAAGGATATCTAAACTGCCTCAAGGGAATTTCATGAATCATACCAACATGACACCCTCATGCAAAGGTAAATTCCTAACTGTCCAGAGATGTGATCAGCAATGGTAATCAGGGGTGTTCATTAGTGCACAGCATAACAAAAGTTGAATTGCAAATGAAAAAGTGTGTGTTTTTTTTGGACAAATTCAGGTTGTCCCTCCCTGTTTTTGTTCAGTTTGGTTCCTAGTGAATACACCCTAGGAAAAAGTTGATAGGCCGATTAATGGCGGGGGAGGGGGGGGGTCTAATCTCAGGACCGTTAACTATTACAGGGAACTGATGAGATTACCTTGATTGAACAAAACGTTAACTGTAGACTATGATTAGTTAAGTCAGAAGAGGTTTGCATGGGTAGAGCACAATGTGTGCGTGGTGCTCAATTCTGTGCAGCCATCTTACCCATCTCGGCCTTTACTGATGATTTTCACCTCAAAGTAGTAGACCCCGCAGGCAGCTGGGATGGGATGAGTGGCTCGTACGGATGCCGCATCTTTAGGGGTCTTTCCATGACCTATGAATGAAACAAGACACCCTGTAATCAATTAAACACCTAGCTCTTACCCTTAGGCACTGCTTTAGATCTGAAACAATTGGATAGGGGTAAGTAGTATGACAGAAATTCCCTCTGGCCAATCAGACAGCAGCAATTACAACTACCATATTGCTTAAACCAGATCTACTAGAATGCCGAGAGGTGTGGGAATTCAGCATTAGCTGAACAGAAAAAAAAGCATTTTCCCCTAGTGCTGAACGAATAGTTCCTTTTGAGGTAGATTATATTTTTAAATCACTTAGGAATTATTTTTCAACATTAATTGCAATAAAAAGTCCCATGATGATAGTGAATGCTTATCACTTAACCATCATTTATTCACAGGACTTTAAAATATTTACATTCATTTTTTTTATTGATATTTAATTCCAAGTCATCTATAGAACTGCTGCCCATGCCTTAGCAAAATTACTTCAATGTCGAAGGTATACTTATGAATAGCAACTATCAAAATCACTTAGATCATACATTTCAGGTAGATACCTTGGAGCAACTGCTCTATCCCTCTCAATTGGGCATTCTGGCTTCTCGTCTGCCTCACTAGCCTAACAAAGCAGGCATAAAATAAACAATTAGACAAGTAGGCGCGCAATGGATTATGATCATTGTAGTTCATAACCATTTTTTCTGCACTAAACTACTGTATGTTGACTATTGGCCTGTTGTGAACTACAACTCCCGGCGTCACACAGTTAAGGTTTGATCTAATTCCTGTAGAGAAATTGCATGATGTGCGCATTGAGCTCACAGGAAAAAAATTTGGGCAAACAGTTTGCTGATGTCAACGGTGTGAACAGAATACCCCATGGTGGCAGTGGGTTTAATGGTATGGGCAGGCACAAGTGACAGACAATGAACACTATTGCATTTTATCTAAGAATTTTAATGCTTTGACTCCAGTTCACACCAATATCCAGCAACTTCACACAGCCACTGAAGAGGAGTGGGACAACATTCCACAATCAACAGCCTGATCAGCTCTATGTGAAGGCGATATGCAGCACAACACGAGACATATGGTCACACTAGATAGACTGGTTTTCGGAGCCACACACCCCTACGGATTTTAATTTTTTTTTTTTTTTTAAGGCATCTGTGACCAACATACACATATCTGTATTACCAGTCAAGTGAAATCCATAGATGAGGGCAGAATGAATTTATTTCAATTGACCGATTGCCATATGAACTGTAATGCAGTAGAATCTTTGAAATTATTGCATGTTCCATTTATAGTTTTGTTCAGTGTACACACAGCTGTACAGACCGGTTTGGGTTTTTACTTCTACAAAAAAGGTATGTCAATGTCGATTTTGTTAAATGTCCATTTTTATAGATAACCTAGTTTGCTAGTCGTCTCACTCCCTCTCCTTCCATAAATACCTACACGCTTCCCACACCAAGCCCCGCCCAGTCACTCAAGCTCTGTCTGCATGGTCAGATGCAACAAGATGGTGACAAGGATGCTAATTTCCACTTTGCTTCCTAATATAAGTCAACAACCCAGTTCCTGGAAAGCTACCGTCCTGTAGGTTCACTAACCATAATCTAGCACACCCGATTCTAGTAATTAGCTGGTTAATAAGCTGAATCAGGTTAGTTACAACTGGTGTTGTAGTGAACACAATATTTGTGGCAACGCTTCAGTTGTGTTCTGTGGGTGACAGAGTTGGCTGATACACCATTTCACAGAACCAAGATGGGTAACGCTGTACATTGCATTTGACTAGAGCAAGGAGTCTGTGTAGCCAGGCAAGCAAACACATTCAGGCCGGCTGATTGTTCCAGAAGCCGTTGGGTTGAGCCAGAGAAAGAACACACATGGGTAAAAAAATAAAACTAATTATCATTGCCTTTGATACTCTGATTGGCTAGAGACGATCCCGTCACTGATTACTTTTTGTACAACGCCCTTCGTGCCTTTTGTCACCACAAACGGCTTCAATGATGGTAGTCTTAGACTCAAGTATCTAGCAAAAAATAGCGCAGTAGAATTTAAGGTGAGTCGCCAAGGCACTTTATCCTAATTGCTTCTGTAAGTCCCTCTGGATCATTATTCAACTAGGCAAGTCAGTTAAATTATTTACAATGACGGCCTACCCCCGCCAAACCCTAACGACGCTGTGCCAATTGTGCGGCGCCCTATGGGACTCCCAATCGTGGCCGGTTGTGATACAATCCTGGAATCAAACCAGGATCTGTAGTGACACCTCTAGCACTGAGATGCAGTGCCTTAGACCGTTGCGCCACTCAGGAGCCCCGCTAAATGTCTGCAAAAAAAAAAAACAAGTCCAGCTAGTACATTGCGATATGAATGTCAATACACACGAACAGGGATACCTAGTCAGTTGCACAACTGAAATCTTTATTCCACATTTAATCCAACACCTCCGAATCAGAGGCCTTAGTCGTCGGCGGAGATTGCGCAAACGTATAGAACAAATCTCAAAAAAGGGGGTCATTGTTTGCGATTTTCAGCAGGCTAGTCGTGTGTCCCTATAAATAAATAAAAAAATCCACAACAATGGTTAGCCCACATTAGGAGACCACTAATGAGGTGTGGGAGAATATTATTTATATAATTTTTTTTTGTGGGGAGGGTTATAGGTGCCCTTTAATTCAATTGCGAACCAAGCAAGAGGCCGTTGTGTAGAGGTGTTTCTATACTGTACAGTGTAGCCTACATGTGACGGCAGAGTCTTCGTTAACACCCACCCGATTGATACTGTGCAACTCATCAGGACATTCTGCCAGCTCGACCTACTTCGCATTCAACAACATTCATTTGGGAAGGTTGTTTTGGGAAAGCCGTTAGAATTGTTCATTCAAAACAGCGCAAGATGACTGAATTAGGCTTTGGAAAGATTTCGGACCAAAAAGTAGATTTCTGGTTTAAATATCCAATGTTAACTTATCTACCAGTAAATGCTACACTACATGACCAAAAGTATGTGGACATCTGCTTATCGAACATCTCTTTCCAAAATGAACATTAATATGGAGTTGGTCCCCCCTTTGCTGCCATAACAGCAAAGGGGAAGGCTGGGAAGGCTTTCCACGAGATGTTGGAACATTGCTGCGGGGACTTGCTTCCCTTCAGCCACAAGAGCATTAGTGGGGATGGGCACTCATGTTGGGCGATTAGGCCTGGCTCACAGTCATTGCTCCAATTCATCCCAAAGGTGTTCAATGGGGTTCAATGGGGTTGAGATCAGACCTCTGTGCAGGCCACCACACTGATCAAGTTTTTTTTTTTTTTTTTTACCTTTATTTAACTAGGCAAGTCAGTTAAGAATTTGTTCTCATCTTCAATGACGGCCTAGGAACAGTGGGTTAACTGCCTGTTCAGGGGGAGAACGACAGATTTGTACCTTGTCAGCTCGGGGGTTTGAACTTGCAACCTTCCGGTTACTAGTCCAACGCTCTTACCAAGTAATTTCTGTATGGACCTCGCTTTGTGCATGTGGGCATTGTCATGCTGAAACAGGAAAGGTCCTTCCCCAAACTGTTGCATGCTGGAGCGATAAGATCTCACTTGACAAACCATAAAAACAACCCCAGACCATTATTCCTCCACTAAACTTTACAGTTAACACTATGCATTGGGGCAGGTAGCGCTCTCCTGGCATTCACCAAACTCAGATTAGTCTGCAAGACTGCCAGATGAAGTGTGATTAAATCACTCCAGAGAAAGCAATTCCATTGCGCCAGAGTCCAATGGCGGCGAGCTTTACACCACACCAGCCGACGCTTGGCATGGTGTTCTTGGGTTTCCATGGCTGAGCAGCCGCACACAAGCCTATTTCATGACGTTCCTGACGAAGTTATTGTGCAGAAGTTGCTTCCAGAGGTAGTTTCAAACTCTGTAGTGAGTGTTGCAACAGGACTTTTAGACGCTTACAGCACTTGGCGGTCCCGTCCTCTGAGCTTGTGGCCTAACTCTTTGCGGCTGAGCCATTGTTGCACCTAGACATTTCACTTCACAATGTGGCTGAAATAGCCGAAACCACTAATTTGAAGTGGTGTCGACACAAAAAGTTGTGTATATATCATAAATCGAAGTCTTTCCTACCTACCCTAACGCTGCCGTTCTTCTGTGAGCTGCTCCACAAAATAACCACTTGAGAGCTGCGTGACAGTTTGGTTATGTAGATTATTTTGAGCGGGACAATGTTCCCTCATTTTTTGCTGGGCGCAAACTTGAACGTCGTGAAAATTGTGCAACTCCTGGCACATGTTTACTGTGAACAGGCTGTACCCACTTTAAATTAGTTTTAACAGTGGTCAAGTAGGCTACTGGTCATTTGATCATAATGTAGGACTACCAGAGTGGCCTACCATCAAAAAGAATTTAGAACATTCATCCCATAATATTTTACCATGTTCAGCCTACAGTAGCAGCAGCTAATGTCTGGTGTTCAATGTAGTCCTACGTTCCATGACACTTTTGAAAAGTGATTGACAACCTGTTTATCCACTTGTCCTTCAGACAAGGTGACTGAAAATGTGTTTGATGCAAGAAGACTTTATAAAAACACAATTATTACATTATCAGATAATCAGACCATGTATGCTACCCTCTTGCCTTGTTTTTTATTTTATTTTTTATAATCAATCCTCAAGTAATTTTTTATTTTTACAATATATAATCGATAATATTTCAACCGGGACTATAGCTTCTTCGATAGGAGAGAGAAAACGTCTGCTCCAAGCTGTTGCGCATGCAGAACGCTACATGACACAATGTAATCTTTCTCGCTCATTTATCAAAATAAAAGCCTGAAACCATGTCTCACACCATGGGGAATCTGGTTGGTATCCCTTTAAATGGAATAGAGAGCTTTCAGGAAAAACAGCACTTCCGGGTTGGATTTTCCTCAGGTTTTCGCCTGCAATATCAGTTGTTATACACAGACAATATTTTGACAGTTTTGGAAACTTTAGATTGTTTTCTATCCTAATCTGACAATTATATGCATATTCTAGATTCTGAGCCTGAGAAATAGGCAGTTTCATTTGGGTATGTTTTTCATCCAAACATCAAAATACTGCCCCCTACACGCAACAGGTTAACTGACTTGCCTAGTTAAATAAAAGGTTAAAAACGTTTATTTTACCTGACTCGCTTTTCAAAGACAGCTAGAAATGCACACATTGTGTTCTTGTAGGAAGCAATCACTCCCCCATTGCTGACTATTAATGATCTATAACTGGGTTAATAACTAGCAAAGGATATGAACAAATGTGCGCAAGTGGCTACATGCAGCTCTCGCTTTGATCTCAACACAAGCTCACCTACTCACGACCACTCATGCTTTAAACAGTCTAGTTCAAAGTGAATGGCACAGATCCATATATGGCAATGGTCTATTTGCATATTGGCCTACTGCAGCATCGATTGGTTATGGTGCACGGGCCTGTGTAGAGTACGGGCCTGTGTAGAGTACGGGCCTGTGTAGAGTACGGGCCTGTGTAGAGTACGGGCCTGTGTAGAGTACGGGCCTGTGTAGAGTACGGGCCTGTGTAGAGTACGGGCCTGTGTAGAGTACGGGCCTGAGTGGTGCCTGTCAATGCAATAGAATCCAACGCTAATGCCTTCTGCCTACTACTAAATCTCTCGCAAAGTTTGTTTTGTTGCATTGAAAGTGGCTAATATTGTGTTGATTCGATCAATTGCCAGTTAAGGGAAACGTTGATAGTGTTAACAGGGGAGGGATGTAGAAAGTTGAATGAAGTTGACTCTTGCTTCTCTGCATGGGCTGATATTTCTTCTGCGTGGAAATCCAAGTGGAGCTTTGCGCACGTGCGCAGCTTAGAGGTTACATTGTACATAAACTAACAGCTTTTGGAACAGACTTGTCTCATCAATTATATAGCCTAGACTGAAAATAGCATTATGGATGATTATGGATGATTGACTTGCCCAGATGGTTTCCAAAACCTACCTGGGCCAGCAGCCCATGTCAAGCCCTGCAAGATCCATAGGTAAGGCTATACAGTGCATAGTCTACAGGTATACAGTATACATGCAATGTAATTCTGAAGTCTAACACTTAGTGCGATTTCAGTTGTGTCAAATTAACTAAATTGTCTTTTGTTGAATTTATATAAAATGCAAACCTTACTTGGACTAGATGCTAAACATGGCATTATTCCACTATTTGTATCCACCAGTTTCAATGGGGGAATTTGATTTTGAAGGCATACCGCAAATTCCACTATTGTGGGCCAACTCTGAAAATCTCTCCCTCCAGTAGGTGGTGTTTTTGTTGTTTCGCCCACCAAGCATGGAGTTTTATATGGAGGTCAATGAGTGTTGAATTTGGTCAACAACAAAGAATGTATGGCTTATTTGCTACATGAGATTTATTTGATCTAATAGAAGTTTCATATTGCTTAAGTGGTTACAAGTGTACTGCAAAGTAGGACACGTGACATCCCGGCAACATTGAGAACTTTATCGGAGTTGTCTTGAGATGACTATTCATGGCATGAGGCTAGTAGTATAGCATCCCTCGCCCTTGAATACAGGTGGTTGAAATCAACAACCATCATTGAATATTTAAAAAAGGATTACAACAATGAGATGTATCCACCAACAAACCCGCCATGTGGTCAACGACTACCATTGTTTGGGCAAAGAGACATGCATCTTGTCAGTATATTTATAATCTTTGGCCCACCCATCCCTGTGAACATAATCACATACCCAAAAGTGTCAGTCTCAAGTGACCAGTTGTCAGCCAAGTGTGTTGGTTTAAAGTTTGCACTATGCCTGCCTGGCTGATGAATCATGGAGCCAGGGTTCCGGTATAGAAGCACAGTTGACTGCTCCTACAGTTTTGCGTCAGTACTGGCCCAGAAAGACAATTTCCATAGAAGTCAGATTTGAAAATTCCTAATAAGGACAGTCATCACCTTTGTGCACAAAACAGTCATTGAATTATTCAAATTGTCACATAGGCTTATTTCCCAGTTGTTAAATTCTAATAATTAGCCTAATTTCAGTTGACAAAACAAGCTAGTGTAGAGAATCATTGGACCATCTAAACCACTGAAATATACTTTCCATAACCAAAAATATTGTATTTTCAGCTGTTGTACAAAACAGACAGCAAAAAATGTATGTGAAGCATATAAATAGAGCACAGAACAGAGCTACAGCTTTTTAGACATGCTTTCAATGAGAATGACAGCTCTATAAGTAATTTCTTTGTGAATTTAGTCAGGTGGCCCAGAAAAAACATTGCAGATCTAACATTTTATATTCAGCCAATGTTTTTGGATGACATCGTGGCTGCTCCCTGTGCGCACCGAGTTCAAGTGCGCATGTCAAGTTAAGCTGTGTAAACCGGATATAAAAACGGTCCATGAATCGGCATATGCAAACGCGAATAGATTACATTGAAAACGAAAAGGTCGGGCATAGTCTAGATCTTTTTCATATTATAACCTCAGTGGTCTGTATAACCACAAGAGGATGTGTAAAGCCTTTATGTTCTCTAGACACATCACATACTATGAAGAGATTGTTTAAAGGGTAAAATGCATGGCCTACACACCCAGAAAGGAAATACACTGTTACACCTTGATGTAGTAGGCCTACATCAAACACTGGGGAAAATACCTTTAGTTGGTTGAGGTACAAAGCAAGAGCCTTGATTTTCACTCCAGCCATTGACTTCCACCATGACATAGCAACCGATTGAATAATAGTATTTCCCACCAATATGACCTAATACAGGGTATACAGATCCGAAATGGGTAGTGCTAAAGAAGCATTTCTAGGCTAGCTAGCTAACTTTAGGCCTATAGCTAGACGAGAGCCTACACAGGATAAGGGCTTTGCCTTTAAGTGACGTTTTTTGTTTTGTTTTGTCAGCTTGACAAAGCTAGCTTGCTGATTTGTGCCAATTTAACTAGTAGCTTAACTAGTAGATGAATTAATTTGTGAACCCTGGGCCCTTGATAAATAAATAAAAAACAAGCTAGCAGTGGGCCCTGCCATTATAAATCAGTTAGCCTAATCAGCTAGGGTTACGGGAGGTTTTGGCCGGGGTAGGCCGCCATTGTAAAATAAGAACTGGTTCTTAACTGACTTGCCTAATTAAATGAATGTCAAATAAAAATGACAAATCGGCGGTTGTGACATATTTGTTTCCGGACCTGGTCGAGTCCATCTATGCTAAACAGTTGGAAAACAAAGAAACGAGCCAATTATATAGCAAGGTACAACTGACATGTCAATTACGTTAAAAAAATATCCAATTATCAACTGTTGCTAGCTTTGACGAACAGTTGTTAGCTAGGACTGCAGTTCGTCCAGCTGGAAAGCTGGCTGGCGTAACGTTGCTACTTAACGTTCTTGTTTTGGCTGGGGATTTCGCCAGCTGATTTACAAGATAGCGTATTTTTGTTAATCATTACATAGTTACCAACCTAACATTAGCTTGACTGTTGTTTGCAGCCAACTAGTGCTGTCAATTCGTTTTGAGAGCGATAACTACTAAGATTAGCTGCGAACGTTGGCTAGCCTAGGTAACGTAGCTAGCTAAGAGTACGGCTAGCTAGCCACTGACATGTAACCGCAGCAAAGTAAGCGGATGACGCTAGCACTCACATTTAATTTCATTCACGCGTCATAGATAGTTACCTTTGTAGTGCACTCGAAGATTGTTCTGAGAGAGGCCAATGTAACTGAACTTGTCCTTCGGGCTCCAGGATCGAGGAAGCGGGGTTTCAAGTTCGTTTACCGCTGGATAGAGCCGTCTGAGTTGCTGGTTGAGCTCATTTTCCTGCTCGTTCAGAGCCGAGTCTCCGTGAACAACAACCGACATAAGAAACCCACAGCCCGATGACTGTCCCGACATGTCGAACAAACGGGTTTATTTAAGTTAAAGGCGTGTCAGCCACCGATTCAAACAACTTAACTATAAGTCAGACGCCTCCACAAACTGTCAAGTATTTTAAAAGCTAACGCTGTTAGCAAATGCTAGCCACAAAACAAGCTAGCAAACTAAATACGCGTATTGCAAAAATGGCTCAATATCTGACATCCGCTAAACACATAAAACGACCAAATTTAACGAAGAAAACCCATCTCACTAAAGCGTTTTGGAGACGAACTGAAAATATACGACACGATTTATCTCGCAGATATGATTAGAGCTGGTAGACATCGACAAAGTATGGCTAACCTCGATCTTTTGTTTGTTGTCGGTGCTAATCCACACATTTGATTGGTTTAGAGGAGGTCCAGTCACATTTCCTTAAGGACTGGGAAGTACATGCTCAGACACATAACAAACAGCAATGTATCCCAGCAATGTATCCCTCAATGTTCTACCAGGGGTTCTATCAAAAAGTTTAGTTCTATCTTCACAATGTTCTCAACAGTTTATTATATTTAGGCCAATTGGTCTGCAGAAACCCCAACTCTATATGAAGTAGTTTTCTCTTGGAAAATGGTCAAGTAGTTCAATTGTAATTTCTTCATCAAATAGGGTAGCTAATGCAATACCAGGAATGACTGTAGGAAGTGGGGTAAATTGAGGTCTAGTCCTACATTTCCATCACTGTGGAAAATGAAAAAGTTATATAAATGAATAAAGAATTGAACGAAAATCATTCATACATTTAACACTGTGGTCACACAAATGAAAAAAAAAAATATATATATATATATATATATATAACAATCACCTAATAATGCAAATCCAAGTTGAACCCAGCTCACCTACCACATTTCTCAAAGGCTGTCATCCCCCAGGATGATTGGGCCAACTCTTCCTACACAACAGAGATACTTTCACAATTTGCAGCTCATTTACATTTGGTTTACAGTGAATCTCTTTGAAGCTAGTATTAACTGTGGCTTAATGTAGTCTAACTGTCCTGAGTCTGACTAAATGAAACCTGGATTCAGGGGCGTCATGCACCGATTATTTTAGAGGTGGTACACGAAGTACATGAGGATGGACAGGAGGTGACCCGGGTGACCCCCCCACTCCTCCGGATGTAGAAGAATTTCAAACACCTGAAACACCTATTTTTCTTCATAGGTTATCTAAGCATACCTCTTTACCTGTTCAATTGCTTGTTACCTTGCTAGCAGGCATGACAGCTAAGGGACAGATCGAAATGTACTGATGGGGGGCTGGTCCAGGTGTAAAAAAAAAATGCACCCCCTCCTGAACATTAGATATTTTCACATGATCCTCCCCTTCTACTGTAAAATAAATGTTACACCCTCCCCCCTCATAGAATGAACTATAAAATCATGTTTACGACCAAAAATAATAATAGTTGCGACCCTTTGTTTATAAGCATGGATATCGACTTTGCCACTTCAGCATGCTTTTGTGGCACAGTCGATGCCATGCTGGGCTACGGGCCAGAAGTTTGAGGGTTTGCCGACCACCACTGTCCCTCATTACACTTCGATCAGAGCCAGCTGCAGAAAATGATCAGCTAGGGGTAAATCAGATTTTCATCATTTTGATGCCATATTTATAATTATATAAAATATATGCAACACATTTTCTACCAACAGGTTTCTGTGCGAATGCACCACACAACCAACAAATAAAGCATACCGATTTCAGGCACTTCTATATCACAATAAATAGACAATCTCAAGAAACAGAAAATACATCCGACCCTACCTTGTAGAATTGCCCAGTATCGAAGGCTTGGCTTGACAATCTCTGAATGTCATTAAACTTTTTGGTGTTTTGTAGGAGATGTCTCTTTCTATTCATCAATTCGCTGCTTCACAGTTTGAATTGATTGATTGGTTTTATGTGTCAGTAAAAAAAATACATATATACACAAAGATGTTTAAGTGACCAGGATTATACAATAAAGTCACTGACTTATTTCCATTGTGATCCCTATTTTTTACATAAATACATACACACAATTACAGAGATAGAAATGAAAAAAATGCTCAACCACCAGATGAGTATGAGGGGGGAGTTGATTAAATTCTTACAAGCTTGTTTGGCTGCTGGTGAACCATGATGTGCAGGCATAATCAAAGTGAAAGTCTTCAGGGTGTCATGGCGCCGGGGGAGATGGCTGCCGTTTTATGGACTCCTAACCAATTGCGCTATTGTGTGTGTTTTTTCGCGTTATTTGTAACTTATTTGTACATAATGTTTCTGCCACCGTCTCTTATGACCAAAAAGACCTTCTGGATATCAGGACAGCAATTACTCACCTCGTACTGGACAAAGATTTTTTCTTTAACGAGTCAGACACGAAGGATTTACTTCACATAAGAAAGAGACGGAGATATCGGGGACGTAGGTTGGGGTGCCTTGTAAGGATCCGACGGCGAGTGCATAATCTGCCTCTACCATCAGACCTATTAGCCAACGTAGAATCATTGGATAAGAAAATAGGTGAGCTACGATCGCCTGAGGTAGAGTAACTCATGATGAGCTGTAGAGCCCACTATTTACCAAGAGTGTTATCATCTATATTTTTTTGTTGCTGTCTATTTACCACCACAAACCGATGCTGGCACTAAGATCGCACTCAATGAGCTGAATAAGGCCATAAACAAACAAGAAAATGCTCATCCAGAGGCGGCACTCCTAGTGGCCGGGGACTTTAATGCAGGGGAACTTAAATCTGTTTTACCTCATTTCTACCAACATGTTAAATGTGCAACCAGAGGAAAAACAACTTAGACCACCTTTACTCCACACACAGAGACGCGTACAAAGCTCTCCCTCGCGCTCCATTTGGCAAATCTGACTATCATTCTATCCTCCTGATTCCCGCTTACATGCAAAAACTAAAGCAGGAATCACCAATGACTATGTCAATAAAGAAGTGGTCAGATGACGCAGATGCTAAGCTACAGGACTGTTTTGCTACCACAGACTGGAATATGTTCTGGGATTCTTTCGATGGCATTGAGGAGTACACCACATCAGTCACTGGCTTCATCAATAAGTGCGTCGATGATGTCGTCCCCACAGTGACCATATGTACATGTATATGGCATTATTCCACTATTTGTATCAGTTTGCTTCAGTTTCAAGCGAGACTTTTATTTTGAAGTTGAATCGCAAATTCCACTTGTTGGTAATCTTTATTGTTGATAGTGTCACACAGGTGTGAATGGACTCTCAGGGCTGACATGGTTTCTGATGATTTACAGACGGTGCATGATAATTACGTATTCTGGGTGTCCTAAATGCAATTTCTCTGCCAGTTTCAGGCAAGTCTGTGTGCCAAATGTCCCCCTTCCCAAATTAGATGTGAGTACCTGCGACATCGTGATTTGTCCGAAAATCTTATTTATGGTTCCCACTTGAGGGTAGATTGTGCTGGGCGATTAACCAAAATCTCGGTCGTTTTTGAAACTACTACTTTAACATCTTGTTCTATTTGATTTTTTTCCTGTGAGCTCAACATCATGCAATTTTCTCTACAGGAATTAGAGCAAACCTTAACTGTGTGACTCGGAGTTGTAGTTCACAACAGACCAATAGTCGACATACAGTAGTTTAGTGCAGAAAAAATGGTTATGAACTACAATGATCATAATCCATTGCGGGCCTACTTGTCTAATTGTTTATTTTATGCCTGCTTTTTAGGCTAGTGTGAGGCAGACGAGAGAAGCCAGAATGCCCAATTGAGAGGGATAGAGCAGTTGCTTCAAGGTATCTACCTGAAATGTATGATCTAAGTGATTTTGATAGTTGCTATTCATAAGTATACCTTCGACATTGAAGTAATTTTGTTAAGGCATGGGCAGCAGTTCTATAGATGACTTGGAATTAAATATTAATAAAAAAACGAATGTAAATATTTTAAAGTCCTGTGAATAAATTATGGTTAAGTGATAAGCATTCACTACCATCATGGGACTTTTTATTAATTGTTCTGTGTTAAAGCGTTCAACCCACATAGGAATTATTTTTCAACATTAATTGCACTATGTGATTTAAAAATATAATCTACCTCAAAAGGAACTATTCGCTCAGCACTAGGGGAAAATGCTTTTTTTCTGTTCACCTAATGCTGAATTCCCACACCTCTCGGCATTCTAGTAGATCTGGTTTAAGCAATATGGTAGTTGTAATTGCTGCTGTCTGATTGGCCAGAGGGAATTTCTGTCTTACTACTTACCCCTATCCAATTGTTTCAGATCTAAAGCAGTGCCTACGGGTAAGAGCTAGTGGTTGAATTGATTACAAGGTGTCTTGTTTCATTCATGCCATCGCTTCCATCCAGGTCATGGAAAGAACCCTAAAGATGCTGCATCCTTACGAGCCACTCATCCCATCCCAGCTGCCTGCGGGGGCCCTGATAATCGGATGTTTGTGCCTGTATGCTGTTCGCTCTGCGATCCTGGAGTGGGCCCATTCCTCCAGGCTTGCCTGCCACCCAGGCTCCCGTCAGATCGTGACCTTCGTGCGACAACGCTTTTGGTGGCCTATGATGGTTCCAGATGTTTCCGAGTTTGTCTCCGCCTGCATGGTCTGTGCTCAGATTAAGACTCCTCGAAAAGCCCCGGCTGGTCTTCTGCAACCACTGCCTGTCCCTCACCATCCCTGGTCCCACATATCCCTGGATTTTGTCAAGGGTCTACCCCCGTCTGAGGGCAACACTACCATCCTGACTGTGGTCGACCGGCTTTACAAGGCCACTCACTTCATTCCTCACCCCAAACTTCCGGATCAAATGGACTGTCCGTGGATAGGGGCTTCAGTTCTCACCCTGGTTCTGGAAGGCGTTCTGCGCCCTCATTGGTTCGTCGGCCAGCCTGTCCTCTGGGTTTCACCCCCAGTCCAATTGCCAGTCGGAGTGAGCCAAACAGGATCTTGAGACTACTCTGCGCTGCCTGGTCTCCGCCAATCCCAACTCCTGGAGCCAGCAGCTGGTGTGGGTCAAGTACGCCCGTAACGCTCTTCTCCATTTGAGTGTTCCCTGGGGTATCAGCCCCCTCTCTTCCCAAGCAGGAGGAAGAGGTCGACGTACCTTCTGCCCAGATGTTTGTCTGCCGCTGTCGTCGTACCTGGAGGAGAACCCGGTCGGCCCTCCTCAAGACCACCTCCAGGTATCGACGACAAGAGGATTGCCGTCGGACCCCGAATCCCCGGTATCATCTCGGAAAGAAGATATGGCTATCCAACCGGGATCCGCCCCTCCATGTGGAATCCCACAAACTCTCCCCCCGGTTTATCGGCCCATTTCCCATCTTCAAGATTATTAGCCCCTCTGCTGTTCGTCTTCTGTTGCCCTGTACCCTTCATATACATCACACCTTTCATGTGTCCAGAGTCAAACCTATGTCTCACAGCCCTTTGTCTCCCGTTTCCAGTCCCACCCCTCTCCCCCCATCTCATCAATGGCCAACCGGCGTACACGGTGAGGTGTCTCCTGAAGGTTCGACCTTGGGGCAGGGGGTTCCAGTACTTAGTTGACTGGGAGGGTTATGCCCTGGAGCAGACCAGGGACATCCTGGACCCAGGCCTCATCGCAGATTTTCAAAGCCGACACCCAGGTCAACCAGGTATGCGCCCAGTTAGGACGCCAGGTGTCGCCCATCTTCCCCATTATCCCGTGTATTTATACAGTGCCTTGCGAAAGTATTCGGCCCCCTTGAACTTTGCGACCTTTTGCCACATTTCAGGCTTCAAACATAAAGATATAAAACTGTATTTTTTTGTGAAGAATCAACAACAAGTGGGACACAATCATGAAGTGGAACAACATTTATTGGATATTTCAAACTTTTTTAACAAATCAAAAACTGAAAAAGTGGGCGTGCAAAATTATTCAGCCCCTTTACTTTCAGTACAGCAAACTCTCTCCAGAAGTTCAGTGAGGATCTCTGAATGATCCAATGTTGACCTAAATGACTAATGATGATAAATACAATCCACCTGTGTGTAATCAAGTCTCCGTATAAATGCACCTGCACTGTGATAGTCTCAGAGGTCCGTTAAAAGCGCAGAGAGCATCATGAAGAACAAGGAACACACCAGGCAGGTCCGAGATACTGTTGTGAAGAAGTTTAAATATTTCCCAAACTTTAAACATCCCTAGCAGCACTGTGCAAGTGATAATATTGAAATGGAAGGAGTATCAGACCACTGCAAATCTACCAAGACCTGGCCGTCCCTCTAAACGTTCAGCTCATACAAGGAGAAGACTGATCAGAGATGCAGCCAAGAGGCCCATGATCACTCTGGATGAACTGCAGAGATCTACAGCTGAGTCTGCAAAAGACCTGAGACTGGGACGGAGATTTGTCTTCCAACAAGACAATGATCCAAAACATAAAGCAAAATCTACAATGGAATGGTTCAAAAATAAACATATCCAGGTGTTAGAATGGCCAAGTCAAAGTCCAGACCTGAATCCAATCGAGAATCTGTGGAAAGAACTGAAAACTGCTGTTCACAAATGCTCTCCATCCAACCTCACTGAGCTCGAGCTGTTTTGCAAGGAGGAATGGGAAAAAATGTCAGTCTCTCGATGTGCAAAACTGATAGAGACATACCCCAAGCAACTTACAGCTGTAATCGCAGCAAAAGGTGGCGCTACAAAGTATTAACTTACGGGGGATGAATAATTTTGCACGCCCAATTTTTCAGTTTTTGATTTGTTAAAAAAGTTTGAAATGTCCAATAAATGTCGTTCCACTTCATGATTGTGTCCCACTTGTTGTTGATTCTTCACAAAAAAATACAGTTTTATATCTTTATGTTTGAAGCCTGAAATGTGGCAAAAGGTCGCAAAGTTCGAGGGGGCAGAAAACTTTCGCAAGGCACTGTACCTGTGTTCTCTGTTTGTCCGTTGCCAGTTCGTCTTGTTTGTCAAGTCAACCAGCATTTTTGTTATCAGCTCTTGCGTTTCCCAGTCTCTCTTTTTCTCACCCTCCTGGTTTTTACCCTTGCTTGTCCTGACTCTGAGCCTGCCTGCCTGACCACTCTGCCTAGCCCTGACCCTACCTGCCGACCTGTACCTTTGGCACACCTCTGGTTTACTGACCCCTGCCTGCCCTGCCCTAACTTTTGCCTGCCCCTGTTGGGATATTAAACCATTGTCAATTTGATGTGTCTGCATCTGGGTCTTACCTTGATTCCTGATACTCCACACCGCCCTTTCCCCCTGGACAAAAAGAACACCTACGTGAGAATGATTTTCATTGACTACAGCTGAACATTCAACACCATAGTGCCCTCAAAGCTCATCACTAAGCTAAAGACCCTGGGACTAAACACCCCCCTCTGCAACTGGATCCTGGACTTCATGACGGGCCGGCCCCAGGTGGTAAGGGTAGGTAACAATACATCTGCCATGTTGATCCTCAACACGGGGGACGCTCAGGGGTGTGTGATCACCCTCCTGTACTCCCTGTTCACCCATGACTGCATGCCCAGGCACGACTCCAAACCCATCATTAAGTTTGTAGACAACACAACAGTGGTAGGACTGATCATCGACAAAGATGAGACAGCCTATAGGGAAGAGGTCAGAGACCTGGACGTGTGGTAACAGGATAAAAACGTCTCCCTCAATTTGATCAAGACAAAGGAAATGATTGTGGACTACATGAAAAGGAGGACCAAGCACACCCCATTCAGTTTGAGAGCTTCCAGTTCCTTGGTGTCCACATCACCAAACTTTCATGGTCCAAACAAACAAAGACAGTAGTGAAGAGGGCATGACAAAGCCTATTCCCCATCTGGAGACTGAAAAGATTTGGCATGGGTCCTCAGATCCTCAAAAGTTAAACAGTTGCACCAATCGAGAGGATCCTGACTGGTTGCATCACTGCCTGGGATTGCAACTGCTCTGCCTCTGACCGCAAGGCACTACAGAGGGTAGTGTGCATGGCCCAGTACCACACTGGGGACAGCTTCCTGCCATCCACAACTTCTATACCAGGCGGTGTCAGAGGAAGGCCCTAAGAATTGTCAAAGACTCCAGCCACCCTAGTCATAGACTGTTCTCTCTGCTACCGCATGGCAAGCGATACCGAAGCACCAAGTCTAGGTCCAAAAGGCTTCTTAACAGCTTCTACCCCCGCCATAAGACTCCTGAACAGCTAATCAAATGGCCACCCAGACTATTTTCAATGCCCCTTCGTCCTCCTTACGCAGCTGCTACTCTGTTTGTTATCTATGCATTGTCACTTTAACTACACATACAGTGCCTTGCGAAAGTATTTGGCCCCCTTGAACTTTGCGACCTTTGCCACATTTCAGGCTTCAAACATAAAGATATAAAACTGTATTTTTTTGTGAAGAATCAACAACAAGTGGGACACAATCATGAAGTGGAACGACATTTATTGGACATTTCAAACTTTTTTAACAAATCAAAAACTGAAAAATTGGGCGTGCAAAATTATTCATCCCCCGTAAGTTAATACTTTGTAGCGCCACCTTTTGCTGCGATTACAGCTGTAAGTTGCTTGGGGTATGTCTCTATCAGTTTTGCACATCGAGAGACTGACATTTTTTCCCATTCCTCCTTGCAAAACAGCTCGAGCTCAGTGAGGTTGGATGGAGAGCATTTGTGAACAGCAGTTTTCAGTTCTTTCCACAGATTCTCGATTGGATTCAGGTCTGGACTTTGACTTGGCCATTCTAACACCTGGATATGTTTATTTTTGAACCATTCCATTGTAGATTTTGCTTTATGTTTTGGATCATTGTCTTGTTGGAAGACAAATCTCCGTCCCAGTCTCAGGTCTTTTGCAGACTCCATCAGGTTTTCTTCCAGAATGGTCCTGTATTTGGCTCCATCCATCTTCCCATAAATTTTAACCATCTTCCCTGTCCCTGCTGAAGAAAAGCAGGCCCAAACCATGATGCTGCCACCACCATGTTTGACAGTGGGTATGGTGTGTTCAGGGTGATGAGCTGTGTTGCTTTTACGCCAAACATAACGTTTTGCATTGTTGCCAAAAAGTTCAATTTTGGTTTCATCTGACCAGAGCACCTTCTTCCACATGTTTGGTGTGTCTCCCAGGTGGCTTGTGGCAAACTTTAAACAACACTTTTATGGATATCTTTAAGAAATGGCTTTCTTCTTGCCACTCTTCCATAAAGGCCAGATTTGTGCAATATACGACTGATTGTTGTCCTATGGACAGAGTCTCCCACCTCAGCTGTAGATCTCTGCAGTTCATCCAGAGTGATCATGGGCCTCTTGGCTGCATCTCTTATCAGTCTTCTCCTTGTATGAGCTGAAAGTTTAGAGGGACGGCCAGGTCTTGGTAGATTTGCAGTGGTCTGATACTCCTTCCATTTCAATATTATCGCTTGCACAGTGCTCCTTGGGATATTTAAAGCTTGGGAAATCTTTTTGTATCCAAATCCGGCTTTAAACTTCTTCACAACAGTATCTCGGACCTGCCTGGTGTGTTCCTTGTTCTTCATGATGCTCTACGCTTTTAACGGACCTTTGAGACTATCACAGTGCAGGTGCATTTATACGGAGACTTGATTACACACAGGTGGATTGTATTTATCATCATTAGTCATTTAGGTCAACATTGGATCATTCAGAGATCCTCACTGAACTTCTGAAGAGAGTTTGCTGCACTGAAAGTAAAGGGGCTGAATAATTTTGCACGCCCAATTTTTCAGTTTTTGATTTGTTAAAAAAGTTTGAAATATCCAATAAATGTCGTTCCACTTCATGATTTTGTCCCACTTGTTGTTGATTCTTCACAAAAAAATACAGTTTAATATCTTTATGTTTGAAGCCTGAAATGTGGCAAAAGGTCGCAAAGTTCAAGGGGGCCGAATACTTTCGCAAGGCACTGTACATATTACCTCAACTAACCTGTGTGTAACGGGTGTCGTCGTCTGAAGAGGAAGAATCGGACCAAAGCGCAGAGTGGTAAGTGTTCATGACTTTTATTGAACTGAACACTGGAACAAAATAACAAAGATAATAAACTAAACCAAAACAGTCCTGTCAGGTGCAGAAAACACTAAACATAAAATAACTACCCACAAAGCAGAGGTGGGGAAAAGCTACCTAAGTATGGTTCCCAATCAGAGACAACGATAGTCAGCTGTCCCTGATTGAGAACCATACCCGGCCAAAACAAAGAAATACATAACATAGAAAAAGGAACATAGAATGCCCACCCAAGGGGGAGCACGTGATGCCGCGGAGCTGAGCTGACGTTGACAAACCAAGCTCTTCAAAGTTATTATATTTTTACCTAAATAACAACGTTGAAACAATATTCTAACATCGGCTGATAAATTGTCAAGTACTTACCTTCCCAAAGAGCCATGGACCTCCGACCGAGAGGCAAGAAGGATGACCAAAACGTTGTTGATTCCCAAGATAACGATAACACTACAGCTAGCAAGATTAGCATTAGCCCTCATAACTCAGACGACAGTTCCAGACTGTTGCTCTCAGCAGCCTCTTGCGAGCCTGCCGACATGCTGGCTACTCTCCTCCGGGAAATTCAGGATGGTAACAGAGGTCTTTCTCTGAAAATTGATAAGAAATCGGCTGAACTCCATTCTTCCATTGACGACCTGAAATCCTCCATGAATGATCTCCTTTTGAGAACGACTGAGGCAGAGTTGCGCATTAGCACAGTTGAAGATACCATCGCTAGACATGACCAGGTCTTGATACAACTGCAAAAGGACAATGCCTACCTCAAAAACAAGGTAGATCAGATGGAGAACCAGAGTAGACGTAGTAATATCCGTGTGGTGGGATTGAAAGAGGACAGCGAGGGCCGTGACCCGGTCCGTTTCTTCACTCAATGGATCCCGGAGGTCCTAGGCATAATCAACTTCACTAAGCCGCTGGAAATCGAACGCGCCCACAGAACATCAGCGCCGAAACCCCGGCCAGATGAGCCCCCACGAGCCGTCCTGATCAGGTTCCTCCGTTTCCAAGACAGAGAGAAGATACTGCAACTCGCAAGAGCCAAAGGGGACATCACCATCGATGGAAAGAGGGTCAGCCTTTTCCCAGATATGAGCACGGATCTCGCCAGACGTCGCAAGCAGTTCAGACCTGCCGCCAAAGCACTGAAGGAGAAGAACATCACCGGTGTGGGAGTAAATGAGACACATAGATAACACATAGATGTATAGGACAGCTGGACACACTAAAAACAGAGGAGACACATAGTCTGCTGATCCTAGATAAGAACACACATACAAAAGAACGCATTAAGCTAAGTGCAGGGCCAAAGCATAGGCCTATAGAATAGAGGAATGTATAGTATTTTTAGTACAGCTGGATACACTAAAAACAGAGGAGACACATAGTCTGCTGATCCTAGATAAGAACACACATACAAAAGAACGCATTAAGCTAAGTGCAGGGCCAAAGCATAGGCCTATAGAATAGAGGAATGTATATTATGTTTAGGACAAAGCAAGGGTCTTGCCACCATTATAATCTGACGGAAAGCAGATATGGGCATTATTGGGCGTGAACAAGCAGGAAGCCTGAACTAAAAAGATAATGGTAGGCAGAAGAATTAGGGGAAGTATGTTTATCTGCATATGGGTTGGACCCATATGCTATATGTGTAAAAATACAGGAGCCGGGGCTCTGGGAAGCGGTGTGTGTTCCGCGGACCACTCCGGCTTGCTATACTTTGTATTAAAAGCCTATTTGATTTCACAAGTTCTTGTAAGCGTTATATTTGAACCGATTTTCTACGACACCGGCTACCTCATCCACCCTGCATGGATGAAAGTTCAGTACAAAGGCCGAGATTCTTCAACACACGGGGAGAAGTGCACACTTTTCTCAAAGAACTGAGCAACGGTCTCTCTGGGGGATAAAATTCAGTTTGTTTGTTTTCTCTTACCCGGATTGAACTGCTGGTATCTCCCGGTCACTATAATTGATTTGTACATTTTCAACTAACCGTATCTTCCCGGGGTGAGTTCTATTACATTTACAGGAGAGTATATTTTGGTTTAGTCCATATCTACTGGGCGAAGCAATAAGTGGGCTTAGGCCCACTGCTTTCCCCCTCATTTATGTTAATCTTTCGAAAAGAGTGTTACGGTGCGTGAATGAGGACCCAAAAGCGAATCAACTTAAACAGAGCTTCTTTAATTACCAAACATAGGTAGGCTCAGATGGACCGGCAGATTCCGACTGGACAGGACAAGGTTACAGCAAACATGACGACAGTCTGGTTCAGGCATGAATGACACAAACAAACAAGAATCCGACAAGGACAGGAGCAGAAACAGAGAGAGATATAGGGACCTAATCAGAGGGAAAAAAGGGAACAGGTGGGGAACGGGGTGAATGGGTAGTTAGAGGAGACAAGGGACAGCTGGGGAAAGCGGGGGAGAAAAGGTAACCTAACACGACCAGCAGAGGGAGACAGGGTGAAGGGAAAGGACAGAGACAAGACAACATGACAGTACCCCCCCACTCACCGAGCGCCTCCTGGCGCACTCGAGGAGGAAACCTGGCGGCAACGGAGGAAATCATCAATCAGCGCACGGTCCAGCACGTCCCGAGAGGGAACCCAACTCCTCTCCTCAGGACCATACCCCTCCCAGTCAACTAGGTACTGATGACCACGGCCCCGAGGACGCATGTCCAAAATCTTACGGACCCTGTAGATAGGTGCGCCCTCGACAAGGATGGGGGGGGGGGGGGGGGAAGACGAGCGGGGGCGCGAAGAACGGGCTTAACACAGGAGACATGGAAGACCGGGTGGACGCGACGAAGATATCGCGGAAGAAGAAGTCGCACTGCGACAGGATTAATGACCTGAGAGATACGAAATGGACCAATGAACCGCGGGGTCAACTTGCGAGAAGCCGTCTTAAGGGGAAGGTTCTGAGTGGAGAGCCAAACTCTCTGACCGCGACAATACCTAGGGCTCTTAGTTCTACGCTTATTAGCAGCTCTCACAGTCTGCGCCCTATAACGGCAAAGTGCAGACCTGACCCTCTTCCAGGTGCGCTCGCAACGTTGGACAAAAGCCTGAGCGGAGGGGACGCTGGACTCGGCGAACTGAGATGAGAACAACGGAGGCTGGTACCCGAGGCTACTCTGAAAAGGAGATAGCCCGGTCGCAGACGAAGGAAGCGAGTTGTGGGCGTATTCTGCCCAGGGGAGCTGTTCTGACCAAGACGCAGGGTTGCGAAAAGAAAGACTGCGTAAGATGCGACCAATAGTCTGATTGGCCCGTTCTGCTTGACCGTTAGACTGGGGGTGAAAGCCGGAAGAGAGACTGACGGAAGCCCCAATCAAACGGCAAAACTCCCTCCAAAATTGAGACGTGAATTGCGGACCTCTGTCCGAAACGACGTCTGACGGAAGGCCATGAATTCTGAAAACATTCTCGATGATGATTTGTGCCGTCTCTTTAGCAGAAGGAAGCTTAGCAAGGGGAATGAAATGAGCCGCCTTAGAGAACCTATCGACAACCGTAAGAATAACAGTCTTCCCCGCTGACGAAGGCAGTCCGGTGACAAAATCTAAGGCGATGTGAGACCACGGTCGAGAGGGAATAGGAAGCGGCCTGAGACGGCCGGCAGGAGGAGAGTTACCGGACTTAGTCTGCGCGCAGACCGAACAAGCAGCCACGAAACGACGCGTGTCATGCTCCCGGGTGGGCCACCAGAAACGCTGGCGAATGGAAGCAAGCGTACCCCGAACGCCAGGGTGGCCGGCTAACTTGGCAGAGTGAGCCCACTGAAGAACGGCCAGACGAGTAGGAACGGGAACGAAAAGAAGGTTCCTAGGACAAGCGCGCGGCGACGGAGTTTGAGTGAGTGCTTGCTTTACCTGCCTCTCAATTCCCCAGACAGTCAACCCGACAACACGCCCCTCAGGGAGAATCCCCTCGGGGTCAGTGGAGGCTACTGAAGAACTGAAGAGACGAGACAAAGCATCAGGCTTGGTGTTCTTAGAGCCCGGACGATAAGAAATCACGAACTCGAAACGAGCGAAAAACAGCGCCCAACGCGCCTGACGCGCATTAAGTCGTTTGGCAGAACGGATGTACTCAAGGTTCCTATGGTCAGTCCAAACGACAAAAGGAACGGTCGCCCCCTCCAACCACTGTCGCCATTCGCCTAGGGCTAACCGGATGGCGAGCAGTTCGCGGTTACCCACATCATAGTTACGTTCCGACGGCGACAGGCGATGAGAAAAATACGCGCATGGGTGGACCTTGTCGTCAGAGAGGGAGCGCTGAGAAAGGATGGCTCCCACTCCCACCTCTGACGCGTCAACCTCGACAACGAACTGTCTAGAGACGTCAGGTGTAACAAGGATAGGAGCGGATGTAAAACGATTCTTGAGGAGATCAAAAGCTCCCTGGGCGGAAACGGACCACTTAAAGCACGTCTTGACAGAAGTAAGGGCTGTGAGAGGAGCTGCCACCTGACCGAAATTACGGATGAAACGACGATAGAAGTTCGCGAAGCCGAGAAAGCGCTGCAGCTCGACGCGTGACTTAGGGACGGGCCAATCAATGACAGCTTGGACCTTAGCGGGATCCATCTTAATGCCTTCAGCGGAAATAACAGAACCGAGAAATGTGACGGAGGAGGCATGAAAAGAGCACTTCTCAGCCTTCACAAAAAGACAATTCTCTAAAAGGCGCTGGAGGACACGTCGAACGTGCTGAACATGAATCTGGAGTGACGGTGAAAAAATCAGGATATCGTCAAGGTAAACGAAAACAAAGATGTTCAGCATGTCTCTCAGGACATCATTGACTAATGCCTGAAAGACAGCTGGAGCGTTAGCGAGGCCGAAAGGAAGAACCCGGTATTCAAAGTGCCCTAACGGAGTGTTAAACGCCGTCTTCCACTCGTCCCCCTCCCTGATGCGCACGAGATGGTAAGCGTTACGAAGGTCCAACTTAGTGAAAAACCTGGCTCCCTGCAGGATCTCGAAGGCTGAAGACATAAGAGGAAGCGGATAACGATTCTTCACTGTTATGTCATTCAGCCCTCGATAATCTATGCAGGGGCGCAGAGACCCGTCCTTCTTCTTGACAAAAAAAAACCCCGCTCCGGCGGGAGAGGAGGAGGGGACTATGGTACCGGCGTCAAGAGCTACAGACAAATAATCTTCGAGAGCCTTACGTTCGGGAGCCGACAGAGAGTATAGTCTACCCCGGGGGGGGGGTGGTTCCCGGAAGGAGATCAATACTACAATCATACGACCGGTGTGGAGGAAGAGAGGTGGCCCTGGACCGACTGAACACCGTGCGCAGATCGTGATATTCCTCCGGCACCCCTGTCAAATCACCAGGCTCCTCCTGTGAAGAAGAGACAGAGGAAACAGGAGGGATAGCAGACATTAAACATTTCACATGACAAGAGACGTTCCAGGAGAGGATAGAATTACTAGACCAATTAATGGAAGGATTATGACAAACTAGCCAGGGATGGCCCAAAACAACAGGTGTAAAAGGTGAACGAAAAATTAAAAAAGAAATGGTTTCACTATGATTACCAGAAACAGTGAGGGTTAAAGGTAGCGTCTCACGCTGAATCCTGGGGAGAGGACTACCATCCAGGGCGAACAAGGCCGTGGGCTCCTTTAACTGTCTGAGAGGAATGTCATGTTCCCGAGCCCAGGTCTCGTCCATAAAGCAGCCCTCCGCCCCAGAGTCTATTAAGGCACTGCAGGAAGCTGACGAACCGGTCCAGCGTAGATGGACCGACAAGGTAGTGCAGGATCTTGAAGGAGAGACAGGAGTAGTAGCGCTCACCAGTAGCCCTCCGCTTACTGACGAGCTCTGGCCTTTTACTGGACATGAAGTGACAAAATGACCAGCGGAACCGCAATAGAGACAGAGGCGGTTGGTGATTCTCCGTTCCCTCTCCTCAGTCGAGATGCGGATACCTCCCAGCTGCATGGGCTCAGCACCCGAGCCGGCAGAGGAAGATGGTAGTGATGCGGAGAGGGAGGCGACGGAGAGCGCGAGCTCCTTTCCACGAGCTCGGTGACGAAGATCAACCCGTCGCTCAATGCGAATAGCGAGTTCAATCAAGGAATCCACGCTGGAAGGAACCTCCCGGGAGAGAATCTCATCCTTTACCTCTGCGCGGAAACCCTCCAGAAGACGAGCGAGCAAGGCCGGCTCGTTCCAGCCACTGGAGACAGCAAGAGTGCGAAACTCAATAGAGTAGTCTGTTATGGATCGATTGCCTTGACATAGGGAAGACAGGGCCCTGGAAGCCTCCTCCCCAAAAACAGATCGATCAAAAACCCGTATCATCTCCTCCTTAAAGTCTTGATACTGGTTAGTACACTCAGCCCTTGCCTCCCAGATTGCCGTGCCCCACTCACGAGCCCGTCCAATAAGGAGAGATATGACGTAGGCGACACGAGCAGTGCTCCTGGAGTAAGTGTTGGGCTGGAGAGAAAACACAATATCACACTGGGTGAGGAACGAGCGGCATTCAGTGGGCTCCCCAGAGTAACACGGCGGGTTATTGATTCTGGGCTCCGGAGATTCGAAAGCCCTGGAAGTGGCCGGTGGATCGAGGCGGAGATGGTGAACCTGTTCTGTGAGGTTGGAGACTTGGGTGGCCAGGGTCTCAACGGCATGTCGAGCAGCAGACAATTCCTGCTTGTGTCTGCCTAGCATCGCTCCCTGGATCTCGACGGCTGAGTGGAGAGGATCCGAAGTCGCTGGGTCCATTCTTGGTCGGATTCTTCTGTTACGGTGCGTGAATGAGGACCCAAAAGCGAATCAACTTAAACAGAGCTTCTTTAATTACCAAACATAGGTAGGCTCAGATGGACCGGCAGATTCCGACTGGACAGGACAAGGTTACAGCAAACATGACGACAGTCTGGTTCAGGCATGAATGACACAAACAAACAAGAATCCGACAAGGACAGGAGCAGAAACAGAGAGAGATATAGGGACCTAATCAGAGGGAAAAAAGGGAACAGGTGGGGAACGGGGTGAATGGGTAGTTAGAGGAGACAAGGGACAGCTGGGGGAAAGCGGGGGAGAAAAGGTAACCTAACACGACCAGCAGAGGGAGACAGGGTGAAGGGAAAGGACAGAGACAAGACAACATGACAAAGAGACTCAAGCATCCCTTACCGTGGGCAGTAAATATTCAGCCATAAATATCTATTCACAACATTTGTTTTCAATTTAGAGAACTCGCAGGTTTTAGTTTACGTCAAGTTTTAGCTAGTAAGAGCCAGATGGAAAGCGAGCAGCAACGTATCTCTACAAGTGTATTCATGTTTGATTGTTGGGATTGTTGTTTTAGTCTGACAATCGGGGTGGGTGGGATTTTTTTTTTTCTTCCTTTTTTCTATATTTATTGTTTCCTTCCTAAAGAGACACACAGGTCACTTTTGTGCTCAAACCAAAGTTGAAACATTTCCTAATTATCTGCATATGATAGATTTCTATTCAGTTACATATTTGAAACCCAACCTATGCTTAATCCACTAAAATATGTCACATTCAACATAAAAGGTCTTAACAGTCCGATTAAAAGGAAAATAGTCTATACATACCTTAAGAAATTAAAGGCTGACATTGTGTTTTTACAAGAAACACATCTTACAGCCAGTGAACACAAGAAATTGAAGAGGGAATGGGTAGGACAAGTTTTTGCATCCTCTTTTAACTCCAAAGCAAGAGGAACTGCAATTTTGATAAGTAGACACATCCCCTTCTGCGTCAACAACACCATCTCTGATCCCTCTGGCAGGTTTGTTTTGGTGCAGGGGCATATGTTTTCAGAGTCTTGGACCCTATTGAATATTTATGCTCCTAACTTCGATGACCATATGTTTATTCAGAATGTCTTCCTTCAGGTTGCTCAAGCACCACCAGGATGGCTACTGGTTGGAGGATATTTTAATTTTTGCTTAGATACAGTTCTAGATAGGTCTTCTGATAAACCCTCACTTCTTACCAAAGCCAGATCAATATTTTTACTTTGACAAACAAACCCTCTGCTCCTGACAGCTTCATTCTTTGGGACACATTGAAGGCCTATCTGAGGGATTATTTCCTATACTAAAGGGCTGAAGAAAAAACACGGTGCGGAACTGAGTGCCCTTGAATCTGAAATCTCAGAGCTTGAGAAAACCTACCAAAGAGGCCCAACTAAAGATCTATACAGGCTTTTGGTAAATAAAAAACGTAAATATAATATTCTGAACACATATCAAGCTGAGAGGGCCATCACTAAATCAAAACAGTGCTATTACGAGCTGGGAGAGAAAGCTCACAAAGTATTGGCATGGCAACTGAAAGCAGAGGAAAGTAAGAGGACAATTAATGCCATAGAAACTCTTACTAATGAGATATCTTTCGACCCTACTGAAATTAATAATACTTTTAAGAAATACTGTGAAGACCTCTACACTTCCCAATCAAGCGATGATCTATCAGAGATCGACTCCTTTCTCTCCTCTCTCAACCTCCCATGCCTGTCAGGGGAAGACAGCGAGCGCCTGAGTGAACACTTCTCAGTTCCTGAATTGTTGGAGGCCATTAAATCCTTACCTTCTAATAAATCTCCTGGGGAGGATGGCTTCCCTCGAGAGTTCTATAAAGAATTTAGGGAGCTGTTGGTCCCCTACCTTATGGAGGTACTTAAAAAAGCCTCCTATAGACCAATCTCTCTCCTTAACACAGATTGTAAACTGGTCACCAAGATGCTATCTAAGAGACTGGAGTCATGTCTTCCCCTGTTGGTCAACCCAGATCAGACTGGCTTCATAATTAATAGATTGTCCTCCAATAATCTCAGAAGGTTCTTTGATATAATTCACCTTGCTAACAAAAACAAAATACCTAGTGTCGCAGTCTCCCTCGACGCTGAAAAGGCCTTTGATAGGATTGAATGGCCATACCTCTTTCGCGTCTTGGAAAAGTTTGGTTTAGGTACCGTGTTTGTAAATTTGATAAAATCACTCTACAAATATCCTAAAGCTAGGATTGCTACCAATGGGATTACTTCCTCCTCTTTCCCTCTTTATAGGGGGAACAGAGAAGGTTGCCCAATTAGCCCCCACCTCTTTGCCCTCGCCATTGAACCGTTGGCTGAGGCTATTAGAACGTGCCCTGACATACATGGCTTTGAGGTGGGCCCCCATACCCATAAATTATCACTCTTTGCGGACGACCTTATCTTATTTCTAACAAACCCAGAACACTCCCTCTCTCACTTGCAGATCCTACTACAGTGTTATAGTTCTTTCTCTGGATATAAGGTCAATTTTGATAAAAGCGAAATCTTACCGTTGTCTGTCTTTGACCATCATACCAAGCACAAGTTTCCTTTTAGATGGTCGCCTATGGGCTTCACATATTTGGGCATAATGGTGGATGGTAATCTGAACAACCTCTATAAACTCAATCTGGCCAGTTTGTTGCAAAAGGCTTACCTATCACTCTACTGGGTAGAATTAATGTAATTAAAATGAATGTCCTGCCCAGATTTCTATATCTGTTTCAATCTCTCCCTATCCCTTTTCCCGCAGCATTTTTTTCCTCTCTCGACAAGCTGACCAGACGGTTTATCTGGCACGGCAATACCCCTAGGGTTGGCCTGGATAAACTGACCCTTGATTACAGTTAAGGGGGCTTAAACCTCCCCAATTTTAGAATGTACTACTGGGCTGCACAGTCTAGGTTTCTGGCTCAGAGGTTCGACAATGGTCCCTCTCCCTCATGGTTGAACATTGAAAAGCTTGAGGTAAATGATGACACTGGGGCAGATTTGTTTTACAAATGGGACAGAAAATCTATAAAAACCACCACAGACAACCCTTTAATCATACATTCTGTCCTGGCATGGTGCAAACTGCATGAGCTGTTCAGACGAGGGGGATTCCTTTCCCCTAAAACCCCTTTATGGAACAATAGATCGATCTCTATGTTTTTCCAGAATAGTAACTTTAGACCATGGTCTGATAAGGGGATCACTCTTCTGGAACATTGTTATGAGGAGGGAGTTCTTATGTCTTTTGATCAGCTGAAACAGAAATACCACTTGCCTAACAGGGACTTCTTTAGCTACCTACAACTACAAAACTTTATTAGGGTGACTCTCAAGGGACAATGGAACCTACCTAAGATGTCACCTATTGAACAACTCTGCCACGCAGACCAACCACTGTTCAAGACCATTTCCCATGTATACGATGCTCTTATGTCAGGACTAACACTGCCTGGGCTAGATAAACCCCGACTTAGATGGGAAAAAGATCTGGGTATTGATCTTGATGAGGATCTATAGAGTGACCTATGCAGGGATGGTGTTACATCCACATTGAACTCCAGATACAGACTGATCCAGTTTAATTTCCTCCATCAGCTCTATATCACCCCATCTAGACTGCACAAGTTCAACCCAGATATCTCCTCCCTATGTTTTAGATGTGGCTCAGATGAAGGAACATTCCTCCATTCCACTTGGCAGTGTTCAAAACTACACGGTTTCTGGCAGGGGGTATGCGATACCATATCCTCAATTCACGGGGTTGCATTCCCTTTAGACCCGTAGGTTTGTCTACTGGGTAACTTTACTAACACCAATCTTAGGCAAAGCCATACTATAAAGCTAACAGAAATATTGCTAGCGATCGCCAAGAAATGTATTGCCTTGAAATGGAAATTGGATTCCTCCCTGCCAGTTGCAATGTGGCTATCGGAAGTTAATAGTTGTATCCCTTTGGAGAAAATCACTTACTGCTTGAGGAATAAGTTAAAGACATCTTACAGAATTTGGCAACCTTTTATTGACTATATGGAGAATCTCCCCCCACATCTCATTGATTGAATCTATATATAATCCTCACATAATGTTTCACACGTAATGTATAATATGTAGCCTACGGCAGGTGATCCAATGTCTCGTTATTTTTTATATATTTTTTTCTCTTTTCTTATTGTATGTTTATTTATATAATTATTATTATTATTTATTTTTGTTACACTCGTCTGTTACTGTCACTTTGTCCTATCGTTTTCTAATATCTTTTCACTTTTGTTTTGAATGTTCTTAATTGGAAAATGCAAAAATAAAATATATAAAAAAAAAAAGAATGCCCACCCAAATCACATCCTGACCAAACCAAAACAGAGACATAAAAAGCTCTAAGGTCAGGGCGTGACACTGTGCCCCCGCACATTGACTGTACCGGTACCCCCTGTATATATCCTCTACTATTATTTTACTGCTGCTCTTTATTTGTTATTTATATTTTTATTACATTTTTACTCATCTATTTTTACTTAACACTTATTTTTCTTAAAACAGCATGGTCGGTTAAGGGCATGTAAGTAAGCATTTCACTGTAAGGTCTACACCGGTTGTACTTGTCATGCTGGTATAAAGGATTTGGAGACAGGCGCAGGAATAGACAATAGGGGTTTTAAATACACTCAAAACAAACACGTATACAAAAACACTGGGCTGTACCCAAACAAAAAAGCAAGGGTAAACCTCGAATGACACGGGACGATACCCGTAATACACAATATATAAAGCACACAGCATAAAAGCTGCACCAACGCAGTACTGGCACGACCAACAGACATGAGTACAATAACCGACAAAGACAGAGGGAACAGAGGGCACATATATAACATATTAATCCGGGGAAATGGGAACCAGGTGTGTGTAATCAGACAAGACAGTCCGGAGTTGATGATAATGAATCCCGTTCAGTGAAGCCTAGAAAGCCGGTGACGTAGACCTCCGGAACTGGTGAACAGAATGAGTAGCAGTACCGGGGGGATCCGTGACAGTACCCCCCGACGCGCTGCACTAGCAGCGGGTCAACACCGGCCTCGGGGATGACCACAGGGGCACGGTGCTGGTCGATCTGGGCACCGACGGTGAAAATCCCTGGTCAGCGAAGGGTCCAGCACCTTTCATCTGGGCCGTTCCCCTCCCAATCAATGAGATACTGGAGACCCCCCCCCCCCCCCCTCCCCCAATGCCTCGAATCCAGGACCTCCCGGACTGAGTACGCCGGTCCTCCCTCAATGTCCAGAGGAGGCGGTGGGGCGTCAATGGGTCCAGCCTTAGCGAGGGGACCAGGCACCACTGGGGGCCGCCAGGGCCGGCTGATAACCGAACACACACGGGAAAGGAGTGAGGTTAGTAAAGGAGTGGCAGAGGGAATTCTGTGCGTACTCCGCCCAAGGTAGAAAAACTGCCCACTCCCCCGGCTGATCCTGACAGTAACAACGCAGGAACCTGCCCATCTCCTGGTTGACCCTCTCAACCTGCCCATTTGCTTGAGGTCGATACCCATACAAGTAAGCTTGTGGGTGTTCGTTCCGAGCTTGTTTGACGGTGTTAGCCAGTGAGCTATCGTGTTTGAAAGTCGCGGAACCACTGAATTCTAATTTCCAAGCTGTGGCAAGTTTAAAGTAGTCATTTAGCACGTGTTGCTGTTGTAGACGAATGAACCTTGTCACGTGTCTGTTCGACATTCGCTTCAACAGGTAAACCCTGTCAGAATCCGTAGCGTTCGGGTAGCCATCGAATGCGTCCTCTTTGTCAGCTAGGAACTTCTCAGTATCGTTTGGCCTCATCCTGTGGAGAGATTGGGGCCGAAAGGCCAAGAGGAGAAGCCAAGCCCTGTTGTTGTTAGCCAAGAGGCGCAATATTACTCAGTGCCAAATGGCCAAGAGGAGGACTGAGGGACACATGAGGGAGGCAAGGTCTGAAACCTATCGTCTTTACTCCTGTGAGTACAGGGCTCCGGTTGCTTGGATTGATAGTCATGCTGTAGAGCGTGACCATTCTGGACTTCCTCCAGATGCTACCTAAGGGTGGTATTCTGCTGCATTGCAGAGTCCACTTGAGCGCTTAGAGTACTGATTTTGGACACGTGAGTGTCACACTTGCTCCTTTTGGTCTCAAACTTATCTGTCATGGTTTGCAGATAGAGGTCATGAGTACGGAGCGAGAGATTCAGTGATGAGATTTCCTCCGCTTGCTTAGAAATCAATATTTCCATCTTCATCACCTGAGTTCTCTCATCATTCATTTTGTCAGCGACTTCAATGAGTTCTGCTGATTTGTCATCCAACTTTGTCATTGTGTTCATTAACTGTTCGTCTTTGGTCTGCAGCATTTTGTGTAGAACCGTGTTACTCTGAGTAACGTTCAACAAAACTGCATGCATGTTATCAAGTTGAGCGCTCCTGTTTGCAGATAACTCTTCAGATTTATCTAGTTTGGCGTGAACATCATCGTATTTAGTTTTGGCTAAATCGAGTTGTTCCTGTAGCATATGATTTTGTTCCTGTAGAAGATGATTTTGTTGAAGAGCTTGTGCTTGTTCATCGTCATATGTTTTTGCAATTACAATTAATTGTTCAGTTTTCAAGCGCAGTACCATAAGTAGCAGAATATTTCCCTTTTCTGCATTTGTCATTGGTTTCCCGGTTCTCTCCACCTGTCCCTTTATGTCTCTCATTACCTGCTCATGCTTCAGCTGTGCACTGCGGTATTGGACAGATGCCAATCTTGGGTGGCAAGACATCAGGGCTAGATTGGAGAGAACCTTTACGAGGCCTGCGCCCGATGGCTGATTTTGGAAAGCGTTGTCTGCTTTTCCACTAATGGCATAATTAGGGTTGGTATCACTGCTGAGGTCAGAGATCAATCCAATCACTAATTAGCGGGCGAGTGGGGACTACCCCCTCTGATAGCTTGCACATTATTAGAACATTTGAAAGGAAAAATGTTTTTCCTATTTTCCAAAGTTTGGTTTTGGAATATATTGTGAGCTGCAAAGATGATTTTAATCTATTTATAGACGTTAATGAACCATCAGTACTGGACAGTACTGTGGAAGTTGGATGTGAATGAATTTGCAAAAGCAGGTTTTTCTACTTACAAAGCATGTAGAGGTCTGTAATTTTATCATAGGTACACTTCAACTGTGAGAGACGGAATCTAAAACAAAAATCCAGAAAATCACATTGTATGATTTTTAAGTAATTAATTAGCATTTTATTGCATGACATAAGTATTTGATACATCAGAAAAGCAGAACTTAATATTTGGTACAGAAACCTTTGTTTGCAATTACAGAGATCATACGTTTCCTGTAGTTCTTGACCAGGTTTGCACACACTGCAGCAGGGATTTTGGCCCACTCCTCCGTACAGACCTTCTCTAGATCCTTCAGGTTTCGGGGCTGTCGCTGGGCAATACGGACCTTCAGCTCCCTCCAAAGATTTTCTATTGGGTTCAGGTCTGGAGACTGGCTAGGCCACACCAGGACCGTGAGATGTTTCTTACGGAGCCACTCCTTAGTTGCCCTGGCTGTGAGTTTCGGGTCGTTGTCATGCTGGAAGACCCAGCCACCACCCATCTTCAATGCTCTTACTGAGGGAAGGAGGTTGTTGGCCAAGATCTCGCGATACATGGCCCCATCCATCCTCCCCTCAATACGGTGCAGTCGTCCTGTCCCCTTTGTAGAAAAGCATCCCCAAATAATGATGTTTCCCCCTCCATGCTTCACGGTTGGGATGGTGTTCTTGGGGTTGAACTCATCCTTCTTCTTCCACCAAACACGGCGAGTGTAGTTTAGACCAAAAAGCTATATTTCTGTCTCATCAGACCACATGACCTTCTCCCATTCCTCCTCTGGATCATAGAGATGGTCATTGGCAAACTTCAGACGGGCCTGGACATGCGCTGGCTTGAGCAGGGGGACCTTGCGTGTGCTGCAGGATTTTAATCCATGAAGACGTAGTGTGTTACTAATGGTTTTCTTTGAGACTGTGGTCCCAGCTCTCTTCAGGTCATTGACCAGGTCCTGCCGTGTAGTTCTGGGCTGATCCCTCACCTTCCTCATGATTAATTGATGCCCCACGAGGTGAGATCTTGCATGAAGCCCCAGACCGAAGGTGATTGACCGTCATCTTGAACTTCTTCCATTTTCTAATAATTGCACCAACAGTTGTTGCCTTCTCACCAAGCTGCTTGCCTATTGTCCTGTAGCTCATTCTAGCCTTGTGCAGGTCTACAATTTTATCCATGATGTCCTTACACAGCTCTCTGGTCTTGGCCCATGAGTGTTTGGACAGGTGTCTTTTATACAGGTAACGAGTTCAAACAGGTGCAGTTAATACAGGTAATGAGTGGAGAACAGGAGGGCTTCTTAAAGAAAAACTAACAGGTCTGTGAGAGCTGGAATTCTTACTGGTTGGTAGGTGATCAAATACTTATGTCATGCAATAAAATGCTAATTAATTACTTAAAAGTCATACAATGTGATTTTCTGGATTTTTGTTTTAGATTCCATCTCTCACAGTTGAAGTGCACCTGTGATAGAAAATGACAGACCTCTACATGCTTTGTAAGTAGGAAACCTGCAAAATCGGCAGTGTATCAAATACTTGTTCTCCCCACTGTAGGTTGTGGGGAGGGGGCGGGTACCCGGATCGGTGCTGGAGACTGGAGGGACTGCACACTCCCCTCCAAGCGCAGGATGGTTTTCAGCACACTGTCCATGGCGATACCGAGTCTGGAGAGACAGTCCTTGTGGTGCTGTACTGTCCCTACAATGGTCACCAGCTCGGCCTTTCATGCGGTCTTCATTTTGCGGGTCGGTAATTCTGTCCCGCTGGTATAAAAGATTTGGAGACAGGCGCAGGAATACACAATAGGGGTTTTTAATACACCAAAAACAAACACATATATGTCCCGTTCTGACCTTAGTTCTGTTATTATACAGTATCTTTGTTTTAGTATGGTCAGGGCGTGAGTTGGGTGGGTTGTCTATGTTCGTTTTTCTATAATTTGGGATTTCTGTGTTCGGCCTAGTATGGTTCTCAATCAGAGGCAGCTGTCAATCGTTGTCCCTGATTGAGAATCATACTTAGGTAGCCCGGGTTCACTTTTGAGTTGTGGGTGTTTATTTTCCGTGTTAGTGTCTGTGACACACAGGACTGTTTCGGTATGATTTACTTCACGTTTATTGTTTTGTTCAGTGTTCGTTATTCATTAAAAAACATGAACACTTACCACGCTGAGTTTTGGTCCTCCGATCCTTCATACTACTCCTCTTCGTCAGAAGGAGGACGAAAACCCTTACAGTATACAAAAACACTGGGCTGTACCCAAACAAAAGAACGAGGGTAAACCTCGATGAACAACATGGGACGATACCCGTAATATACAATATATAAAGCATGCAGAATGCAAGCTGCACCAACGCATAGGTACTGACACGACCAACATACATGTGAACAGTAACCGACAAAGACAGAGGGAACAGAGGGCACATATATAACGTACTAATCAGGGGAAATGGGAACCAGGTGTGTGTAATCAGACAAGACAGTCCGAGGTTGATGATAATGAATCCCGTTCAGTGAAGCCTAGAAAGCCGGTGACGTAGACCTCTGGAACTGGTGAACAGAATGAGCAGCAGTTCTGGGGGGATCCGTGACAGTACTCGGCGCATGTGATAAATACAATTTGATCTGATTTGGGAATTGGCAACAGATTTGAATGCAAATATTCAAAATATTTATAAAAACAATATGCTATTTCAGAGTTTCCTTTAGGAAAATTTGATAGTAAAAATAAAGAAAAACACTTGAATGAGCAGGTGTGTCACACGTACACATTCAAGGGTTTTTCTTTTTTTTGTACTATTAGCTACAAGGTAGAATATTGTAGAAGACATCACATCTACGAAAAAACACATATGGAATCATGTAGTGACCAAAAAAGTATACAAATCAAAACATATTTTATAGTAGCCACCCTTTGCCTTGATGACAGCTTTGCACACTCTTGGCATTCTCTCAACCAGCTTCACCTGGAATGTTTTCCAACAGTCTTGAAGGAGATCTCACATAAGCTGAGCACTGGTTGGCTGCTTTTCCTTCACTATGCAGTCCAATTCATCCCAAACCATTTCAATTGGGTTGAGATCGGGTGTTTGTGGAGGCCAGGTCATCTGATGCAGCACTCCATCACTCTCCTTGGTCAAATAGTCCTTACACAGCCTGGAGGTGTGTTACGTCATTGTCCTGTTGAAAACCTAATGATAGTCTCACTAAGCACAAACCAGATGGGATGGCGTATCGCTTTGGTCGTGATGATGGTTAAGTGTACCTTCAATTCTAAATAAATCCCTGACAGTGTCACCACCAAAGCACCCCTACACATTCACACCTCCTCTTCCATGCTTCATGGTGTCAACCTCACATGCGGAGATCATCCGTTCAACTTCTTCTCACAAAGACACAGTAGCTGGAACCAAAAATCTCAAATTTGGCTCATCAGACCAAAGGACAGGTTTCCACCAGTCTAATGTCCATTGCTCATGTTACTTGGCCCAAGCAAGTCTCTTCTTATTATTGGTGTCCTTTCGTAGTGTTTTTTTTTAAGCAATTCGACCATGAAGGCCTGGTTCATGCATTCTCTTCTGAACAGTTGATGTTGAGATGTGTCTGTTACTTGACCTCTATGAAGCATTTATTTGTGCTACAATCTGAGGCTGATAACTCTATTGAACATATCCTCTGCAGCAGAGATAACTCTGGGTCTTCCTCTCTTATGGCGGTCCTCGTGAGAGCCAGTTTCATCATAGCGCTTGATGGTTTTTGCGACTGCACTTGAAGAAACTTCTTGAAATTTTCCGCATTGACTGACACGTCTTAAAGTAATGATGGACTGTCATTTCTCTTTGCTTATTTGAGCTGTTCTTGCCATAATATGGACTTGGTCTTTTACCAAATAGGGCTATCTTCTGTATACCACCCCAACCTTGACACAACACAACTGATTGGCTCAAACGCATTGAGAAGGAAATATATTCCACAAATGAACTTGTAACAAGGCACACCTAATAATTGAAATGGATTTTTATTTATTTTTTATTTTACCTTTATTTAACTAGGCAAGACAGTTAAGAACAAATTCTTATTTTCAATGACGGCCTAGGAACAGTGGGTTAACTGCCTGTTCAGTGGCAGAACGACATTGCATTCCAGGTGACTACCTCATGAAGCTGGTTAAGAGAATGCCAAGAGTGTGAAAAGCTGTCATCAAGGCAAAGGGTGGCTACTTTGAAGAATCCCAAATTTAAAATATATTTTGATTTGTTTGACACTTTTTTGGTTACTAATTATTCTGTATGTGTTTTTTCATAGTTTTGATGTCTTCATTATTATTCTACAATGTAGAAAACATTAAAAATAAAGAAAAACCCTGGAATGAGTAGGTGTGTCCTAACTTTTGACTGGTACTCTATATATATGGATAATACCCTGAGAGATAGGTATTTGCCGGGGGCGTGCTACGACACCGACGTTCATTTATTTATGTCAGAAGGCTTGTATACGGATATTGACATACAGAAGGAAGTTAATTCGTTAATTTTCAATCAGAATATTTTGTTTAAAGATCAGCATTATATTGTTAGATTATAGGAGTAACTCTGGTAGGCCTGAAACAGACTTCCTCACCTCTATTTCAACTCAGGGTCAGTTGGAGTGCCGGGGCACACTGCCTTCATATCATAGGCCTACAGTAGATAAAGCTTAACAATGGCCACACCATTCTAAACCTTCACAAACGTTTCTCATTTTTATTAGGGTAACATCAAAAACAGTCGAACGAATTTAAACCATGTAAAAAACTCACTACTCTCCCCTGTGCCTAATAAAAAACCACACAACACTCCCCTATTTTGGACCATCCTTCCCCCAGTAAATGTTGATTTGTCCCTAAGATAGTTAGACAATCTACTCTATCTTGATTGATTGCCTGAAATGGCTTAGTAGCTAGTCATGAAGTCGTGAGATTGGGAACCTATCTAGCTGGCTAGCTAAAGCCAAATTCATAAAATGTCTGGGTGGCTAGAATTACAGAGAAACAACAATAAGAAGGAATCAATAGGCTACATAGCTTGATAAAATTCCTTTGCAAACCTCCTGCGAGTCCTGGCCATTACAGGCAGCTAAAATCAAATAAAATGCAGTGGCGTGTAGTAATGTATGCCAAAGGAAGCCAGGCTTCCCCCAAAAATGTACCAATAAAAAAATAAAAATAATAATAATTTACCTTTTGTCTCTCTGTGTTTCATAATTTCCCTTCAATTTGCAAGAGGCTGAATGTATCTCTCTGGAGAAAGCATTCGAGCGAGCAAAACAGTGCCACTCTGTCTCTGTATGTGTAGGCCATCTATCTGATGCTGTCTGGTCCGAAAGAGTCATTGTTGCCGTTCGTAGCATTGAATGCAAGGGAGGCCAGCAAGTATTTGGCCTCCCTGGATAAAAACAGTATAAAATAATAGCCAATCAGCATTGAGCGAGACTGAGTGAGCTCAATTATGAATGGTCCTGACACACTAAAAAAAAAGTGTCAAGGAAACCAGTTTGGATTTGGCATCACTTATATCAAATCACATTGAGAGCATAGGTCATTGACAAAAATAACTTGAATTGTTACATCATGTTGTGTTGTTGTCCGCCAGTGGCTAGCTAGCTAAAATTGTCCCTTTCCTAAATTAGCCATGGATGGAATTTTCTGTACTGGCCAATGATTATAACGGCACTGATCCAATCATTACTGATCCATTCAGACATTGTGCCCCTGGCCTGAGGATGGAAGTTAAATACGTAGCTAGATGTAGAAGGCTAAATAATGTTAACTAGCTAACATTGCCCATGTAAAAGGCAAGCACTTTAGCCAGGTATCATAAGACAAGAAAAAATAAAAGCATGTACTTTATGACTGTTTCGTTAACATGAAGGAGAGGAGGATGGCATTGGCTTGAGTCAATATGTTTTTTCTACTTGCACGAACGCACACACAAACACACACACACACACGCACAAAAAGCATATTGCATGAGTTACTACTCTCCGTGGTTCTAAATCAATAGTTGTTTAGTGGTCCGAAAATGTCGGAGACATTAACTTGCTTGACCATGCTGCAGGTCATGTAACTGTTACATGCAATATGCTTTGCGGACATCACAGGACAGAAGTTGCTCTCCGGTTTTGTGATGAAACAAATGTGTAGTTGAATTTATTCTGCCACTGTGTTCTTATTATCTCAGCCTTTAGGCCTTTATATCACAGGTTATAGAGCAAACAACGTATTTGTCACAACACATACATTAGGTTGTAATATGGCATTTTTTCTGGCTTCCCCAGTGATTTTACCCACTCACCACTACCGATCAAACATTGTGTGTGTCACTCGACAATCTTTCTCCTCCTCCACTGATGATACTGTCTGTACGCACTAACTAGAGTATTTAGCGCCCTGTCTAGCATATCTTTGCTCCCTGGTTTACCTTGGAAGGAACCCCTTACTAGGGAGAATAAGTGATTAAAGAGCAACTGCTCCTAAAAACCAACGAATCCCTTTGAATACGGCCTATGTCCCATTGATATGAGTCAGAAACCTTTATTCTACTGTCAAAATGGTCTACAAAGTGCAAATAGGATAATTTTGGTCATCAAGTCAGTTTCGTCTAAAACGGAGTTTGTCACCTGACTGCGTCACAAAGAGTAAATTAAGGTTGGGTTTGGATTATATAGTCCATGGTTCACTCCAGACCTGTCTGCCCTTGACCAGCACAATAACATCCTGTGGCGTTCTGCATTAGCATCGAATAGCCCCCGTGATATGCAACTTTTCAGGGAAGTTAGAAATAAATAAACACAGCCAGTTAGAAAAGCTAAGGCTAGCTTTTTCAAACAGAAATTTGCATCCTGTAGTACTAAACATTTTTTTGGGACATTGTAAAGTCCATGGAGAATAAGAGCACCTCCTCCCAGCTGCCCACTGCTCTGAGGCTAGGAAACACTGTCACCACTGATAAATCAGTGTCTCCTGACCCCTCCTGTCTCAGCCTCCAGTATTTATGCTGCAGTAGTTTATGTGTCGGGGGGCTAGGGTCAGTTTGTTATATCTGGAGTACTTCTCCTGTCCTATTCGGTGTCCTGTGTGAATTTAAGTGTGCTCTCTCTAATTCTCTCTTTCTCTCTTTCTTTCTCTCTCTCGGAGGACCTGAGCACTAGGACCATGCCTCAGGACTACCTGACATGATGACTCCTTCCTGTCCCCAGTCCACCTGGCCGTGCTGCTGCTCCAGTTTCAACTGTTCTGCCTTATTATTAATGGACCATGCTGGTCATTTATGAACATTTGAATATCTTGGCCATGTTTTGTTATAATCTCCACCCGGCACAGCCAGAAGAGGACTGGCCACCCCACATAGCCTGCTTCCTCTCTAGGTTTCTTCCTAGGTTTTGGCCTTTCTAGGGAGTTTTTCCTAGCCACCGTGCTTCTACACCTGCATTGCTTGCTGTTTGGGGTTTTAGGCTGGGTTTCTGTACAACACTTTGAGATATCAGCTGATGTACGAAGGGCTATATAAATAAACTTGATTTGATTTGATTTGAAATTTGATTTGAAATCCACTATAATTGAGAATTTCAATCAGCATTTTTCTACGGCTGGCCAGGCTTTCCACCTGGCTACCCCTACCCCGGTCAACTGCCCGGCACCCTCTACAGCAACTCGCCAAAGCCCCCACCATTTCTCCTTTACCCAAATCCAGATAGCTGATGTTCTGAAAGAGCTGCAACATCTGGACCCCTACAAATCAGCCGGGCTAGACAATCTGGACCCTCTCTTTCTAAAATCATCTGATGAAATTGTTGCAACCCCTATTACTAGCCTGTTCAAACTCTCTTTCGTATCGTCTGACATTCCCAAAGATTGGAAAGCTGCCGCGTCATACCCCTCTTCAAAGGGGGAAACACTCTAGACCCAAAATGTTACAGACCTATATCTATCCTACCCTGTCTTCCCAAGGTCTTCGAAAGCCAAGTTAACAAACAGATTACCGACCATTTTGAATCCCACTGTACCTTCTCCGCTATGCAATCTTGTTTCAGAACTGGTCATGGGTGCACCTCAGCCACGCTGAAGGTCCTAAACGACATCATAACCACCATCGATAAGAGACATTACTGTGCAGCCGTATTCATCGACCTGCCTGGATATCAACCGGATTCCTTTTTCTATGGCTTCCCTAACGTGTCAGCAGTCTTTAGACATAGATTCAGGCTTTTATTTTGAAAAAATGAGCGTGAAGGATCACATTGCGTAAGTGGATAGGTGGGGGCTCTCAGAGTGAGTTTTGCGCAACTGAGTAAAGCGGCCATTGTTTCTCCCGCTGTTATTGAAAAAGCTACACACTCGGTTGATATATTATCGAATATATATTTCAAAGACAACTTGAGGATTGATTATAAAAAACGTTTGACATGTTTCTGTGGACATTATGGATATTGTTAGGAATATACGTCTGTGTTGTCGTGACTGCTCTTTCCTGTGGATTTCTGAACATAACGCGACAAACAAACGTTGGTATTTTGGGTATAAAAATAATGTTTATGGAACAAGAGGAACATTTGTTGTGTAACTGGGAGTCTCGTGAGTGAAAACATCCGAAGATCATCAAAGGTAAACTATTTTTTTGATTGCTTTTCTGATTTTTGTGACCTAGCTACTTAATGCTTAGTGTACATAATGTTATGCTATGCTATCAATAAATTTACACAAATGCTTGGATTGCTTTCGCTGTAAAGCATAATTTCAAAATCTGAGACGACAGGTGGATTAACAAAAGGCTAAACTGTGTTTTGCAATATTGCACTTGTGATTTCATGAATATGAATATTTTTTAATAATATTATTTGACTGTGGCGCTATGCTATTCAGCGGTTGCTGATGACAATTATCCCGGTACCGGGATGGGTAGCGTCAAGAAGTTAAATAAAGGTGAAATATATATATATATATATTTTTAGCTAGCTAACATTAGCATTGCTAACTATTTCTGACAAACTTTGCTAGTAACAGTAATGACAACATGGCAACTTTCTAAAGTGAATTTGTCGACATCATATTAAGTTGTTTACTACAAATGTTTTGCCTACTTTAACAATGTGATCGCATTTCCATAGCACTGTAAGTTAGTGTAATTTAGACTAAACAGTCACATTAGCCTCCGAGGTCCAACCCATGTCTAGGGCACACATTCATATTGGATGCAGCTATGGTGGTATTAGCTAACTCATGTCTGACTACAACAGTGCACTAGCCATAGAATTTCGAATTAGAATACTAGATGTAACTGACAGTTAGACTTACACGTTATGTCGTTGTCTTTTGTTTGAATTGTTTACGTGTCCACTGTGCGGGGGAAATGATGATACAAGCGGAACTACGTAGCTAATACTGTTGTAATGGGGATCCTTATTGTAGCAACACACTTTTGGAGGGAAGGCAATCCTGCGCTGCGTTAGTTAAGTTTTCATGTCATCGGGTGTAGTTCATAAAGGTTGAAGAGTGTATGTTAGGATGAAGTGTGAATTCATGCCAGGAATAATAAGTGTGAAGTGTGAAGTATTTTTTCCTTTATTCATGTGTTTAATCTGAACCCGTTATAACGCCGGTTAAACTGTTATGTATGTAAGCACTTCAGAGTTATACCAAGCTAATAAGTCACTCATAAGATAAGGTTGTAAGAGTGTGCTTAACTGTATTTTTCATTTACTTTATAGTTCTCACGGAAGGTGATAATTCTGACTAAAACTACAGAATAAAGCCGCCAGTTAAAATCAAGGAACACACTTTTGGAGGGAAGGCAATCATCAAAAGTGTGTGCTCGTGGTTACTGAAGGGAGCTACACTAGAATGGATATGAACCTTCTTATGATGGGATAAAGGTCAGCCATTTTGGTCAGGGAGAGGGTCAACCATGGTTTGCCAGCGCTGTGATAAGATATTGTGTAAAATATGAATTTTAACAATTTATCTGCACTGTATGTTTGTTACCTAGCTAGCCAGACAGTTTTTGAGGAATGATTCCATAATTCTTTTTTAATTAACTGCCATCATTCCATTTAAACAATGCAGTCAACCCACAGCCCTAAACTGGCTGAAATCAGTTGATAACAGGACAACCTTTCGTACTTTATTTCATACTGGTCCCCTGCAGGAATCGAATCCACACCCCTGGCGTTGCCAGCACCATGCTTTAAGTTGTACAAAACAGTTTGCCAGTTTGATAAACTAGTAGGTTAGCCTGATTGCTGTGTTTATCATTCAGTTTCACTTCACATACCATGATATTTAAAGTGAAATAGAAAGGTGAATGCAGCCATCAGGTTGGAGCAGGGAACTCCTGTTGTATACGGAACATCACGCTGGACGTGTCACGCCCTGATCTGTTTCACCTGTGCTTGTCTCCACCCCCCTCCAGGTGTCGCCCATCTTCCCCATTATCCCCTGGGTATTTATACCTGTGTTTTCTGTCTGTGCCAGTTTATCTTGTTTGTTCAAGCCTACCAGTGGTTTGTGTCTTAGTGCCTGCTTTTTCCAGTCTCTCTTTTCTCTCCCTCCTGGTTTTGACCCTTGCCTGTCCTGACGCCGAGCCCGCCTGCCTGACCACTCTGCCTGCCCTTGAGCCTGCCTGTCGTCCTGTACCTTTGCACCTACTCTGGATTACTGACCTCTTTGCCTGACCTGACCCTGGGCCTGCCTGCCATACTGTACCTTGGCCCCACTACTCTGGATTATCAACCCCTGCCTGCCTTGACCTGTCGTTTTCCTGCCCCTGTTGTTACAATAAATATTGTTACTTCTACACAGTCTGCACTTGGGTCTTACCTGAAACCTGATAGGAAGGAATGACCACTCTGACATGTTTGCCCAAGTAACCCCATTACCACCAGACAAAATGTCGATAGGCAGAGTATCTGTATCAACTGGAGATGAAAGGCACATTGTTATATTAGCAGAACAATGCTTCTGCGGTATTATGTAAAAAAATGTTTATTGTACTTAGACCTGTTACTACACTGAACAAAAATATGAACACAACATGCAACAAGATTTCAATGAGTCACAATTCATATAAGGAAATCTGTCAGTTACAATACATTAATTAGGCCCATATCTATATATTTAACATGACTTGGAATACAGATATGCATCTGTTGGTCACAAATAAAACATGTTTACATAGGTATGGACGTGGATTAGAAAACCAGTCAGTATCTGGTGTGACCAGCATTTGATTCATGCAGCACGACACGTCTCCTTCACATAGAGTTGTTCAGGCTGTTGATTGTGGTCTGTGGAATGTTATCCCATTCCTCTTCAATGGCTATGCTTAGTTGCTGGATATTGGCAGGAATTGGAACACGCTGTCGTGCACGGTGATCCAGAGCATCCCAAACATGCTCAATGGGTGACAGGTCTGAGTATGCATTGTCCGTAGTTTCGGCCTGCCCATACCATAACCCCACCGCTACCATGGGGCACTCTGTTCACAACGTTGACATCAGCTGACTGCTTGCCCACAAAACGCTGTCTGACATCTGCCCGGTACAGTTGAAACCAGGATTCATCTGTGAAGAGCACACTTCTCCAGTGTGCCAATGGCCATCGAAGGTGAGCACTTGCCCGCTGAAGCTGGTTACGATGAGAAACTGCAGTCAGGTCAAGAACCTGGGTGAGGGTGACGAGCATGCAGATGAGCTTTCCTGAGACGAAATATGAGAAGATGTAGATTTTCTAACCTAAGTGTTTAGATAACTTTCAAATGTACACTGAACAAAAATATTTACGCAACTTGTAAAGTGTTGGTCCCATGTTTCATGAGCTGAAATAAAAGAGCCCAGAAACTTTCCATACGCACACAAATAATATTTCTAAAACAAATTGCATAAATTTGTTTACATCCCTGTTAGTGAGCATTTCTCCTTGGCAAGATAATCCATCCACCAGACAGTGTGCATTTGGCATGCTGACAGCAGGAATATCCACCAGAGCTGTTGACAGAGAATTTAATGTTAATTTCTTTACCATACCCGCCTCCAACATCATTTTAGAGAATTCTCTTCACGGATTAAATAGTTTCAACCTTACCGGGCAGATGGCAGACAGTGTGTATGGCGTCGTGTGGGCGAGCGGTTTGCTGTTGTCAACGTTGTGAACAGAGTGCCCCATGGTGATGGTGGGGTTATGGTATGGGCAGGCAGAAACTACGGACTACACAGTTGCATTTTATCGATGGCAATTTGAATGAACAGAGATACCATGGTGAGATCCTGATGCCCATTATCGTGCTTTTCATCCGGCGCCATCACCTCATGTTTCAGCATGATAATGCATAGCCCCATATCAAAAGTTGCACACAATCTTTTACATGTTTTATTATTTATTACAAAAAACACAGGGAAGGGGTAACATTAAAGTATTAGAGCATGAAGGACAAACACTACAGCATCAAGACACTATAAAACATGTATCAGTCTTTCCGCAACAGAGCCATCCTTATGTGTGAGGGTGCATGTGCATGATAGTGATATAAAATATATGTAATAGTTCCCGTTTTCATGATCACAATCTTGTGAAACCCGAACCCTCCAAGATCCCCCCACAGTTCCCCAATAGCTGTTCCTCAACCATTCACGACCCCTCCCACAGCCCCCCCACGGAATAAAAAAATAAAAAATAAAATGAATTCCATTCCCCACCCCCAAGAAGAAGTGCTGGGCTGGCGTGGTTACATGTGGTCTGTGATTGTGAGGCCGGTTGGATGTACTGCCAAATTCTCTAAAACGACGTTGGAGGCAGCTTATGGTAGGGAAATGAACATAAAATTCTCTGGCAACAGCTCTGGTGGACATCCCTGCAGTAAGCATGTCAATCGTCAGTTGTCAGGTGCTTCTACACCTGCATTGCTTGCTGTTTGGGGTTTTAGGCTGGGTTTCTGTACAGCACTTTGATATATCAGCAGATATAAGAAGGGTTATATAAATACATTTGATTTGATTTGTACGATCCCTCAACACTTAAGACATCTGTGGCAATGTGTTGTGGACAAAATGGCACAATTTAGAGTGGCTTTTTAGTGTCCCCAGCACAAGATGCACCTGTGTAATGATCATGCTGTTTAATCAGCTTCTTGATATGCCACATCTGTTAGGTGGATGGATTATCTTGGCAAAGGGGAAATGCTCAATAACAGGGATGTAAACCAAGTTGTGGCAAAATTAGAGAGAAATAAGCTTTTTGTGATTTCTATAATCTTTTATTTTAGCTCATGAAACAAGGGACCAAAACTTTACATGTTGCGTTCATATTTTTGTTCAATTTATGTAGATATCTTTGTTAGAAAGAATACTATACTTCCCTTGAAGGAATTATGCTGAATGTAAACGTAAACGTCTCAATTTACCCCACTCCCATACAGGTTAACTTTTGAATTCCCCCAACTGTATGTTAGGACTACAAAAGAAGAAAGCCTGGCAATGTAATGCGTATAAAGCATTACATTTGTTATGCTATTTGAGAAAATGCAACAACATCAGTAACATTTATTGCTGGGCATAGATAGTATTTCCTGTTACAAAATCATTCGAAAAAAGATATCTATGTGAACCTAGTTTTGTTAATAGCATAGCTAATCCACATCTCCATTTTGCACTTGTCCTTAGATATTTGCAAACAACTCATTAAGATATTGATTATTATTATTAAAACAAAGGGGTTATTCATAACACCTGGGCTGTGTTCATTAGGCCCCAACTGGAAGAAAACTGACTGAAACAAGAAGGAACTTTCTGGACTTGTCCAATAATGAACACTTGTTTTTGTGTTCCTGTTGCAAAACATTTTTGCTCCTGGTGTGCCCTAATGAATAAGACCTGTTGTGTTCAATTTAAAAAAAAATCTGTTGCATGCTGTAATGATCACAACCCTTGACTGCCGTGGTCAATTTGTCATTTGCATTTCTGCACCCAATTCTGAATGAGAAGCATCCATTTACTCTCCTGTGTGGATTGTGGATTATCCCGTAAACATTCTGAAGGTGATATGCAAGTCAAATTAACTTCACATTTGAGAAACAATTTTCATTAAAACATTTTTTATCATGTTTTATTGTCACATACTCCAGAATGATGATGATAGTATGATGATACATTTATGGTGGCGGTTATATTATGACTAACTCATATTCTTGGTGTCCTCCACATTATTCACGTCCTTTATAACAAATTATTATTTACACTGACTTGCCAAAGCTTAGCATTAGACCATTGTTCCTCCCTCTAAGTGCTTTCAATACAAAATGTATACATTTCTACTGTGCCAATTATGGCCAGATAGTTATATTGTTAATACCTCAAAATGAAAAAAGAATGCTTCATAATTTTTCTGGTTGCGAAAGCATACCCGATACTTACTGCGACTTCTTATTTAAGTATAGTTGGATATTTGGTGGACCGTTTTGTTTACACAGTACACAAATGACATAATCTAAATGAATGACTAGAACTGAAAATGCCCAAACTTAACATTGATCTAAACTGTACATCTCTTGTACCTGCTCTCTTCCCATATACAATCCACCAAGTAATTTGAGCCTGAGTAAAAATTAAAATAACATTTAAAAAAAGAAATATTCTATGGTATCCAGGATGCCAATTTCCATTGTCAGTAGTAACGATCTCCTTCGGAAAAATGTAAAATTTCTGCAACCAGTTCTTAACCTCCTCGGATGATCGTTCTTTGGCTGCTATGGGGCATAAGGTCCCAGAACTCGTGACAGAGGCACTGGCAGAAGCCGTAGACCATGATCATGACGAGGCTTGCCGGGACCAGGCTTACCAGAAGGACCCCCAGGGTGGTCTTCTGCATGATGAGCAGGTAGACCCCCATGGGCAAGGAGCTGAAGTAGAGGAGCCCCAACACCCACACCAGCGCCCGGGCGGCGCAGTTCCACACCGCCCACCTCTGGGTGATGGAGGCCATGGAGTCCAGACTGGAGGAGTGGTAATCCCTACCCTGGATGGTGCCCACTCCAGGGGGGTGGGAGTGAAGTTGGTAGGGGTGGTGGTCCTGAGGGGATGGAGGCGGTTCCATGATGGTGATGACCATGTAGTTGGGTGAGCCGCGGATGGAGGAGTAGGTGTGGGTGGTGGTAGTGGTAGTGGAGGAGGATGGGGAGCCGCTGGGAGGGTTGCCCATGAGTGAGCTTAGGTGCCTGGGGCTGAGCAGTAGCTCGGTGGGGCCTTCATTGGGGTAGTGCAAGTTCCTCTGGTTCCGGGTCTGGAGGGTCAGCGCGGCCACCAAGTTGCAGTCATCTGGCAGGTTGCCCGCCGCCTCGCCCGGGAAACTAGTGACGAACCGGCAAAACGGGCACACCACAGCATTGGGTGGCGACTCGCCCAAGTCTAAGATCTTGGCCAGGCACTTGGCACACAGGCGGTGACAGCACTCGAGAACCTTAGGGCGCCGGCTGCCCAGGCTATATGGGCAGTAACAGATCATGCACTCCAGCTCCTCCGTGCTGAAGCCCTCCACTATCCCCCCTTCCTCCATATTCCGTAACTTCCCCATCATCTCTCTCTCTCTCTCTCTCTCTTTCTTTCTTTCTTTCTTTCTTTTTTTCTTTCTTTCTTTCTTTCTTTCTTTCTGTCTGTCTCAGCTCCCCACAGGATCAACGGAAGAAGATGACAGTCCAAAGCTTTTGGGGAAATTCAGCGTTGGAAGACATGACGAGAGGCAGCAGCAGCCTTCTGATGGCGACGACAGTAGCAACGCTCCGCTCCGGAGGAGGTTTCAGGGTCATCCTGGTTGTCTGTGCAGCTCCTGTGGTGTGTGTATGTGTGGGTGTGGGTGTGGGTGTGTGTATGGGAAGCCTAGCGCGTTCTAGCCTCCGGGGTACGCGCCTCGGCTCAGTTTGGGGTAGGCCTAACTACTCGTCATGCGGGGCCAAAAGCCTTTCATGCACCACAGAGAGAGAGAAAGAGAGCGAGAGAGAGATGGAGGGGAGAGGCCATCATTGAAAAAAAAGATTTGTGTTAACACAGCATTAGAACAGAAAAAACAGGGGCAATGAACAACAAAGCAGGGCCTGTACAAACCAGGACTGGAATTTTCGAGCCCAGCCTTTTGTTGCCAGTTTAAATTCAGTCCAATTAGTGGTGGGTTCTCTTTCGTTTTCTGGTACTGTGTCTGTTAATGGTCTCTGTGTGTGTCTGTGTGTGTCATGAAGAATCTTCCAAAGAGTTTTCGGTCTGAAGGAGATGACAGGATGTACTGATCAACTCAATGTTGATGATCATTTTTCTTGAAGTGAAGATAACATGGAGGAGGTGAAGATTTATGGGCCAGTAAAGACTTCTGTGATTGGGAGGGAAAATGGAGCATGTCATTGTTGGGGATAGTGATTTGGCAGTAAACTGTGCTCTTGTGCTCTCTTTGAAAGAACTTCTAAGCCTAATAACAATGATGTTGGTCTGGATGCTGAAAGGGGAAACTTGCTGAATGATAAGAGAAAAGACAGTCAAATATGTTATTTTCGGTTATTTACAAAAAAATAAGTAATGGATGCTTTTCTAGCAGTAGACAACAAGAAATCTACAGGGGCAAACCAATTGGATCCTGGTCTGCTTAAGTGTGCTAGCATTGTTGGCTCAAGAACCCACATTTTTTTTATCTAACATTGTTATCAGGAAATATTCCAAAAGTACAGAAATCAGCTCTTGTGCTGCCGCTCCATAAGGGAGGGGATAGTAGTGATCTTAGTAAGTATTGCCCCCATTCAAGGCATTTTTGTCTTGCTCAGATCTTTGAATCCTTGGTAAATGTACAACATTTTTATCTGAGAAATGTATTTTGAATGTAAACACATAAGGGTTTAGACCTGGGAATAGTACTATTACTATAGTACTATTGTAAATAGCCCATCCAACCAACTACCTACCTCATCCCCATATTTGTTTTTTTTGTTTATTTCTGCTCTTTTGCACACCAGTATTTCTACTTGCACATCTTCATCTGCACATCTATCACTCCAGTGTCAATTGCTATATTGTAATTACTTCGCCACTATGGCCTATTTATTGCCTTACCTCCGTACTTCATTTGCACCCACTGTATACAGACTTTCTATTGTTATTGACTGTATGTTTGTTTATCCCATGTGTAACTCTGTGTTGTTTTTGTCGCACTGCTTTGCTTTATCTTGGCCAGGTCGCAGTTGTAAATGAGAACTTGTTCTCAACTGGCCTACCTGGTTAAATAAAGGTGAAAAAAATACTAATATTTTCTTTTGAATTAGTTGTCCTCGATAGGCGTGAGCTCTGGCGCCTGTTCATGGTTTCATGATTATCTTAGTGACAGAACTCAGGCCATAGTGATTGATGGGGTTAAGTCCGCATTTATTGAAGTACATAAAGGTGTTCTGCAGGGGTCGATACTCGGACATGTTCTTTTCAATATTTATAAATATCAGATTTCAAGAAAGACCCATGTGCAGACTGTTGAAGTAACAATGTTTATTGCAACAACACAGGCAGGCAAATGACAGGTCAAGGCAGGCAGGGGTTGATAATCCAGAGTAGTGGGGCCAAGGTATAGGACATCAGGCAGGCCAGGGTCAGGTCAGGCAGAGGTCAGTAATCCAGAGTAGAGTCAAAGGCACAGGACACCAGGCAGGCTCAGAGTCAGGACAGGCAAGGGTCAAAACCATGAGGAAGAGAAAAAGTGAGACTGGGGAAAGCAGGAGCTGAGACAAGATGCTGGTTGACTTGAACACAAAACAAACTGGCAATAGACAAAGAACACAGGTATAAGTACCCAGGGGATAATGGGGAAGATGGGTGACACCTGGAGGGGGTGGAGACAAGCACGAGGACAGGTGAAACAGATCAGAGCGTGACAATATAAATGCTATTGGTCAATCTGTTTCAATTTTTACATTTCATCTATATGCGGATGATACTATTATGCACACAATTGCCCCCACCGCTTGGCTGTGACAAGACTACATTCCAATTTTGCAGTTGTACAGGAAGTCCTTACTGATTTAAAACTCATACTTAATACGGGTATAATAAATGTTGTTTCCAAGTTCTCGTAAGATTGTCTAAGATGGATTACATCTTAACTTATTGGATGGTTCTTGCATAAAAATGCCTAGGTATTTGGATTGACAATGATTTATTGTTCTTAAAACATGACTGAGCTTTTACTTTTTAAGAAAACATATCTTGTCTCTCTCTAGTCAGCAGGGAGCAAATTGTGCAGTCAACCTTTCTACCTGTTCTTGAATATGGTGATACTATTTGTCAAAGTGCAGCTGTCTCTACTCTTAACCCCTTGAATGCCGTTTTTCATACCTCCCTTAGTTTTATTACTTATCACTGTATTATTTACCAAAAGATTGGCTGGACCTCTTTGAAGTCAAGTAGATCACATCACGTCAAGTAAATCCTGCTCCGCAAACTCCCGACTTGCTGAGTACACTGTTAAGATTTTAAATGAAAAGTTATCAAACCTGTAAATCAGCCTGTAATGTCCTTGCACCTTTAACAGTGGAATGATCTACAATACACCTTAAAATTTGAGGAATTGGTGCCTCTAAGCGATTTCAGACGGTTGTCGGGGGACGTTTTTACTGGAGAATTGTCTGGTTTTTATGATTGTGTTTAGCTTTTTGTGTCTTGTTGTGCACAATGTGTATTTTAATGTGTATATGAATGTGTATTTGAATATGTTTGTTGTATTTTGATTTTGTATTGTGGTGCTATACAGGGCTCATCTGGAAAAGAGACCTTTGTCTCAGCATTTACTCCCTGTCAAAAAAAAGGTTACCATGAAATGCTTACTTACAAGCCCTTAACCAACAATGCAGTTCAAGAAAAAGAGTTAAGAAAATATTTACTAAATAAACTAAAGTACAGAAAATTATAAAAAGTAACAAGAAAATAACAAGGCTATATAAATATATATATACAGTTGAAGTCAGATTACATACACCTTTGTGAAATACATTTAAACTCAGTTTTTCACAATTCCTGACATTTAATCCTAGTAAAAATTCCCTGTCTTGGGTCAGTTAGGATCACCACTTTATTTTAAGAATGTGAAATGTCAGAATAATAGTAGAGAGAATGATTTATTTCAGCTTTTATTTCTTTCATCACTGTGTATATACACTCAATTAGTATTTGGTAGCATTACCTTTAAATTGTTTAACTTGGGTCAAACATTTCGGGTAGCCTTCCACAAGCTTCCCACATAAATTGGGTGAAATTTGGCCCATTCCTCCTGACAGAGCTGGTGTAACTGTATCATGTTTGTAAGCCTCTGTGCTCGTACACGCTTTTTCAATTCTGCCCACAAATTTACTATCAGATTGAGGACATGGGCTTTGTGTTGGCTCCAATAGTTTATATACACATACACAACCACTCCACAAATTTCTTGTTGAAAAAAAAAAGTTTTAGCAAGTCGGTTAGGACATCTACTTTGTGCATGACACAAGTAATTTTTCCAACAATTGTTTACAGACAGATTATTTCACTGATAATTCACTGTATCACAATTCCAGTGGGTCAGAAGTTTACATGCACTAAGTTGACTGTACCTTTAAAGAGCTTGGAAAATTCCAGAAAATAAATTCATGGCTTTAGAAGCTTCTGATAGGCTAATTGATATCATTTGAGTCAATTGGAAGTGTACCTGTGGATGTATTTCAAGGCCTACCTTCAAACTCAGTGCCTCTTTGCTTGACATCATGGGAAAATCAAAAGAAATCAGCCAAGACCTCAGAGAAGAAAGTTGTAGACCTCCACAAGTCTGGTTCATCCTTGGGAGCAATTTCCAAACGCCTGAAGGTACCACTATTGTACAAACAATAGTACGCAAGTATAAACACCATGGGACCACGCAGCCGTCATACCGCTCAGGAAGGGGACGCATTCTGTCTTCTAGAGATGAGCGTACTTTGGTGCGAAAAGTGCAAATCAATCCCAGAACAACAGCAAAGGACCTTGTGAAGATGCTGGAGGAAACAGGAACAAAATTATCTATATCCACAGTAAAACGATATCGACATAACCTGAAAGGCCACTCAGCAAGGAAGAAGCCACTGCTCCAAAACCACTATAAAAAAGCCAGACTATGGTTTGCAACTGCACATGGGGACAAAGACTTTTTGGCGAAATGTCCTCTGGTCTGATGAAACAAAAATAGAACGGTTTAGCCGTAATGACCATCGTTATGTTTGGAAGAAAAAAGGGGAGGCTTGCAAGCCGAAGAACATCATCCCAACCGTGAAGCATGGGGGTAGCAGCATCATGTTGTGGGGGTGCTTTGCTGCAGGAGGGACTGGTGCACATCATGAGGATTAAAAATTATGTGGATATATTGAAGCAACATCTAAAGACATCAGTCAGGAAGTTAAAGTTTGGTCACAAATGGGTCTTCCAAATGGACAATGACCCCAAGCATACTTCCAAAGTTGTGGCAAAATGGTTTAAGGACAACAAAGTCAAGGTATTGGAGTGGCCATCACAAAGCCCTGTCCTCAATCCTATAGAAAATGTATGGGCAGAACTGAAAAAGCGTGTGCGAGTAAAGAGGCCTACAAACCTGACTCAGTTACACCAGCTCTGTCAGGAGGAATGGGCCAAAATTCACCCAACTTATTGTGGGAAGCTTGTGGAAGGCTACCCGAAACGTTTGACCCAGTTAAACAATTTGAAGGCAATGCTACCAAATACTAATTGAGTGTATGTAAACTTCTGAACCACTGGGAATGTGATGAAAGCTGAAATAAATCACAATCATTTTATAGACCGAGTCACTGGTGTTTCCTGCTTTAATTTTTGCTTGTAAGCGGGATTCAGGAGGATAGAGTTGTGGTCGGATTGACCACATGGAGGGCGAGGGAGAACTTTGTACGCATCTCTGTGTGTGGAGTACAGGTGATGTATAATTTGTTTCCCTCTGGTTGCACATTTAACATGTTGATGGAAATTTGGTAGAATTGATTTAAGTTTCCCTGCATTAAAATCTCCGGCCACTAGGAGCACCGCCTCTGGGTGAGTGGTTTCCTGTTTGCTTATTTCCTTATACAGCTGACTGAGTGCGATCTTAGTGTCAGCATCTGTCTGTGGTGGTAAATAAACAGCCAGGAAAAGTACAGCGGAAAACTCTCTAGGCAAGTACTGTGGCCTGCAATTTATCACAATATACTCTACTTCAGGCGAGCAAAATCGAGAGACCTCCTTAGATTTCACGCACCAGCTGTTGTTTACAAATATGCACAGACCGTCCCCCCTTGTCTTACTGGAGTGTGCTGTTCTATCTTGCCGGAGCAGCATGTATTCCGCTAGCTGAATATCCATGTTGTCATTCAGCCACGATTCCGTGAAACATTGGATATTACAGTTTTTGATGTCCTGTTGGTAGGATATTCGTGATTGTACCTCGTCTAGTTTTTTGTCCAATGATTGCACGTTGGGAAGTAGTATTGAATCTTAACCTTTTCCGGGTTCTGATCAGGCATCCGGCTCTTTGTACCTGCATCGCTTCCTCTTGCAAATAACGGGGATGTCGTCCCTGTCGGGTGTTTGGAGAATGTCCAAACATTGTCTAATCCAAGGTGAGTGATCGCTGTCCTGATATTCAGATGCTTTGTTTTGCCGTAAGATATGGTTGCAGAAATATTATGTACAAAATAAGTTTTTAAAAAACGCGAAAAAAACCACATAATAGCACCATTGGTTGGGCGCCCGTAAAACCGCTGCCATTTCTTCTGGCAACATTTTGTAGGATTATCCACAAGCTATACAGAGGGTGCTCTGGCAAGCAAATAGCAGAGACCTGAGGACATCGTCCAACCTGGAACTGAGACAGACCAGATACAACATCAATTAGTACGGAGGTGTGAAGTGAGAGGTGTCGAAGACTTGGCAAGAGTCTCTCACAGCCTACCCCAAACAAATCCAGAGGCCTTTGAAGCCCTCTCTCGCTGTTCAAAGATCATCCACTGGCATTTCATACAAGAAATCTGCCCTCCAGAAATAGAAGCTTCTCCCAAGTGGGTGTGACACCTACTCCCATTGCCTGCTGCACTGCTGCTTGGATTCCACCTGGCGATCTGTTCACCATCTGCCCTGGTCTGTCTCCCCCTGTCTGGTACAGGTACCCCCACCACACTCCTCCCTCTCTCCCAAGCTTTCGCTCACCTCTAGCACATACGCATTGTTGGGGCGAGTGACTCTGAACTAGCCGCAAGCCGTTATAGATTTTTTCTTGTGCATTTTGCTACTTGTGACCAACCAGCTCAAATAGGTCTTATGTAGCAAAATCTGAAATTGTGTTTTTTACATTGGATAAAAGTAGAGACTCAGAGCTACAAAATTGTATATCATACTCTGCAATATGAGAGTGTGTAGAGAGTTGAAAGTTGATATGCTTGTAAACTCACTTTTGAGAAAAGGGCCTTGTTTTGGCCGCTGCAGTTATCACAATTCAGGTCCACACGTGTTTCCCCAGCTCCGTATTTGGTGAAGAAATTGTGCATTTAGTTGATGACTGCGCTGTTGCCTTTGCTGGATGACATGCCTTCATCAATCAAGTAGCTGACTTGTTGTGGGTTTCCATCAAGACACACTTGAGAGGAGTTAAAAAGTACAGTGCCTTGCGAAAGTATTCGGCCCCCTTGAACTTTGCGACCTTTTGCCACATTTCAGGCTTCAAACATAAAGATATAAAACTGTATTTTTTTGTGAAGAATCAACAACAAGTGGGACACAATCATGAAGTGGAACGACATTTATTGGATATTTCAAACTTTTTTAACAAATCAAAAACTGAAAAATTGGGCGTACAAAATTATTCAGCCCCCTTAAGTTAATACTTTGTAGCGCCACCTTTTGCTGCGATTACAGCTGTAAGTCGCTTGGGGTATGTCTCTATCAGTTTTGCACATCGAGAGACTGAAATTTTTTCCCATTCCTCCTTGCAAAACAGCTCGAGCTCAGTGAGGTTGGATGGAGAGCATTTGTGAACAGCAGTTTTCAGTTCTTTCCACAGATTCTCGATTGGATTCAGGTCTGGACTTTGACTTGGCCATTCTAACACCTGGATATGTTTATTTTTGAACCATTCCATTGTAGATTTTGCTTTATGTTTTGGATCATTGTCTTGTTGGAAGACAAATCTCCGTCCCAGTCTCAGGTCTTTTGCAGACTCCATCAGGTTTTCTTCCAGAATGGTCCTGTATTTGGCTCCATCCATCTTCCCATCAATTTTAACCATCTTCCCTGTCCCTGCTGAAGAAAAGCAGGCCCAAACCATGATGCTGCCACCACCATGTTTGACAGTGGGGATGGTGTGTTCAGCTGTGTTGCTTTTACGCCAAACATAACGTTTTGCATTGTTGACAAAAAGTTCAATTTTGGTTTCATCTGACCAGAGCACCTTCTTCCACATGTTTGGTGTGTCTCCCAGGTGGCTTGTGGCAAACTTTAAATGACACTTTTTATGGATATCTTTAAGAAATGGCTTTCTTCTTGCCACTCTTCCATAAAGGCCAAATTTGTGCAATATACGACTGATTGTTGTCCTATGGACAGAGTCTCCCACCTCAGCTGTAGATCTCTGCAGTTCATCCAGAGTGATCATGGGCCTCTTGGCTGCATCTCTGATCAGTCTTCTCCTTGTATGAGCTGAAAGTTTAGAGGGACGGCCAGGTCTTGGTAGATTTGCAGTGGTCTGATACTCCTTCCATTTCAATATTATCGCTTGCACAGTGCTCCTTGGGATGTTTAAAGCTTGGGAAATCTTTTTGTATCCAAATCCGGCTTTAAACTTCTTCACAACAGTATCGCGAACCTGCCTGGTGTGTTCCTTGTTCTTCATGATGCTCTCTGCGCTTTTAACGGACCTCTGAGACTATCACAGTGCAGGTGCATTTATACAGAGACTTGATTACACACAGGTGGATTGTATTTATCATCATTAGTAATTTAGGTCAACATTGGATCATTCAGAGATCCTCACTGAACTTCTGAAGAGAGTTTGCTGCACTGAAAGTAAAGGGGCTGAATAATTTTGCACGCCCAATTTTTCAGTTTTTGATTTGTTAAAAAAGTTTGAAATATCCAATAAATGTCGTTCCACTTCATGATTGTGTCCCACTTGTTGTTGATTCTTCACAAAAAAATACAGTTTTATATCTTTATGTTTGAAGCCTGAAATGTGGCAAAGGGTCGCAAAGTTCAAGGGGGCCGAATACTTTCGCAAGGCACTGTATCTAGCATGCTCCGAACACCTGTGTGTAATATAAGAAGGCCTCCAGAAACATGTTGTCACTGAAAAATACTGTCGGCTGCAACTGTGATAAAGCTGTGTATTCATGGATGGCTTCCCCAAAATAATTGACTAAGAAAAAAAGTAAAAACATATAAAATAATTTATCTTTGTCTCTGTGTTTAATAATTTTCCTTAGATTCAGACTCTTGTGAATTGATCTCACCGGAGAAAGCATCCAAGTGAGCCTCCCTTAATAATAAAAAATAATACAATAATAGCCCATCAGCATTGAGATAACTGAGTGAGCTCAACTGTGAATGGTCCTGGTGCACCAAAAAATGGTGTCAAGGGAAGCCAGTTTGGATTTGGCTTCACACCAATCACATCACATCAAAAGCAAAACGTCATTGGTGAAAAAATAAGTGAATCGTTGCATTTTGTTGTGTTGTTGTCCTCCGGTGGCTAGCTAGCTAAAATTGTCCCTTTTCTAAATTAGACATGGATGGAGTTAGATATTTGTGCCCCTGGCCTGAGAGGATGGAAGTTCAACATGTAGCTAGTAAGCTAATGTTAACTAGCTAGCTAGATCATCTTTGCTCATGAAAGCGGGCAAGCATTTTAGCCAGGTAGCCTAGGACAACAAAAACTAAAAGCATGTATTGAGTCATAGACTGTTTCAGCAACATGAAAGAGAGAAGAATGACATTGGAGTTGCTCTAGGGTGAGTCAGCATGTTTTTTTTCTATTTGCACACACACACACACACACACACACACACACACACACACACACACACACACACACACACACACACACACACAAATCAGAACCATGGACAGCCAAATCATATTTAGCTTATGTTGATTGGACTAAATAGTTTTTGGTTTCTTTTAGTTGTCACTGTATTAGACTAAGCATAGGTAAATTGAAATGGTGCTGGAATAGTGGAGGCAGCTCCTGTTTTCTTTGAGACGTGTGCTAACCCTGTGTTTCTAAATCAATAGTTATTTAGTAGTCCGAAAATGTTGAAAACATGAACTTGCTTGACCATGCTGTAGGTCATGTAACTGCTTTTTACATGCAGTATGCTTTGTGGACATCACCAGACAGAGGTTGCTCTCTGGTTTTGTGATGAAATAAAGGCGTGGTTGAATTTATTCTGCCACTGTGTCTTCTTATGCCTTAGTCTCTGCCTTAGTCCTACATATCAAAGTGGCAAGGCATATGTACTAACAGGATTTATAGAGCAAACAACACATTTATTATAACACATACATATGTAATTTGGCTTTTTTTCTGGTTTTGTCTTCCCCATTGATTTTACCCACGCACTGCTACTGTGTACAGTAAGTGTATATTTAGCATTTTGCATTTGCAATTATTTTGATGTGATTTGAAAGTAAAGTGCTTTATGTTTCTAGAACCATATCGCAATTAAGAATGGATTCACGTAAAGATGGAGTATTTGGCCGTTTTGGCTGCCAGATCCAGTCTACCTCTGAAAATAACATATACGGTCCTTGGACCTTAGGGAGCAACGTCCGCCTCCTTTTGAGTACATCTTGGGCTAGCTAACATCCAGATGGTTACTACCAATATTAGAAGGTATGTATCATGTAGGCTACTCTCCTACTGGAAATAAAAAATAACGTCAGATGGTACAAACTAGAGATGGTGTCCAAATCCAGATGGTGACTAATACAGTTACTTCCATCGAAATGAACATCACTTTATTTTTGGTAGCACTATGCTGTTGTTGTTGTTGTCAGCTAACCAGCATAAACTATATGGGAAGGGTTTATCAGAACGACTTGACTGAACCGAATACATTAGTCTCCACACTTGACTCAGATGCGCGACATACGTCATCCATTTGGGCACCAGGCGAGTCCATATAGCCTCTCCCACGTCAGAATCGACACGAGGATGCTGCGGTAGTGGCGGGGCCGGAGGTTGCAGCCGTGAGTCTGGCCAGGGCTAGACACTCAGGTGGGGCGATGGCGGCGGCTGGGCACGAGGAAGAGCAGGCTGTTATAGCGGACTGTCGCATTTCAAACGTGATCAACTGGAATAAACCTTTTAGGACCACGACACTCTTTGCTGCCACCACTGCTGTGTACTGGTAAGCATGACGTAGTTGTCCGTCGTTGAAAACGACCTATTGAAACCATTGAGTGCTTTTACAAATTCTTCTCCTCTATTATTATAGCATATCTATAAAATTCGAATTGTGGTGAAATGTAGTGTATATTATAGCCTACGGTATCATGATTAACAAATAAGATATTTGATTTGGAATGAGTGCATATTGAATGCAATTGCAATATGATGCAATATCATGACTCCCGAGTGGCGCAGCGGTCTAAGGCACTGCATATCAGCGCTAGATGCGTCACTACAGACCCTGGTTCAATTCCAGGCTGTATCACAACCGGCCGTGATTGGGAGTCCCATTGGGCGGCGCACAATTGGTCCAGCGTCGTTAGGGTTTGGCCATCGGTAGCCCGTCAGTGTAAATAAGAATGTGTTCTTAACTGACTTGAGTAGTTAAATAAAGGTTAAATAAAAAAATGACCTGGCTGTGTATAATGACAAATTCATCCTTTGTGTTGGATAGGGAGTGGGAACAACAACAAGATCGACTCTGTGTGCGTGTGCACGTGCGTGCCTATAGTGTTATGCATTGAATAAGCAACTGTCCTTTCCCACTTATGAATTATTCTGAAATTAATTATGTCTGCAGGACATTTTATGCAATAATGCAAATGCTCAAGTCCTGTTTTGTTCCTCACAGTAGGCTGTTGCCTGGATTATGAACGTGTAAAGATTATAGCTGTGCTATTACCTTGGCCAAGCAAGTTTAACTCAACTTCAACAACACAAAAACAAGCCATGTTATGACTAGAAAATGGGAACAGAAGAGAGAAAGTTAAAGAGAGGTTTCCATAGTCACGGTTTTACAGTGAAGGGCATTGAGTGGTATTGAATGCATATTGCCCTTACAAAAAAGATTGCAGTTTTGAAACTGCAGTAAAAGTGCAATAACTGCAGTCGACTGTGGTATTTTGGATGCAGTAATTGCAGAATAACTGCAATGTACTGCAGTTATACTGCAATCTTTTTTCAGAAGGGTGATGATCATGTGTAATGCATTTATCTCGCTCAGCCCAACATCAGGTTTAGACAATTAATCACTTCTCAATAACTAATCATCAAATTAAATGTATTTATCAAGCCCTTCTTACATCAGCTGATATCTCAAAGTGCTGTACAGAAACCCATCCTAAAACCCCAAACAGCAAGCAATGCAGGTGTAGAAGCATGGCGGCTAGGAAAAACTCTCTAGAAAGGCCTAAACCTAGGAAGAAACCTAGAGAGGAACCAGGCTATGAGGGGTGGCCAGTCCTCTTCTGGCTGTGCTGGGTGGAGATTATAACAGAACATGGCCAAGATGTTCAAATGTTCATAAATGACCAGCATGGTCAAATAATAATAATCACAGTAGTTGTCGAGGGTGCAGCAAGTCAGCACCTCAGGAGTAAATGTCAGTTGGCTTTTCATAGCCGATCATTAAGAGTATCTCTACCGCTCCTGCTGTCTCTAGAGAGTTGAAAACAGCAGGTCTGAGACAGGTAGCACGTCCGGTGACCAGGTCAGGGTTCCATAGTCGCAGGCAGAACAGTTGAAACTGGAGCAGCAGCACGGCCAGGTGGACTGGGGACAGCAAGGAGTCATCATACCAGGTAGTCCTGAGGCATGGTCCTAGGGCTCAGGTTCTCCAAGAGAGAGAAAGAAAGAAAGAGAGAAAGAGAGAATTAGAGAGAGCATACTTAAATTCACACAGGACACCGGATAAGACAGAAGTACTCCAGATATAACAAACTGACCCTAGCCCCCCGACACAAACTACTGCAGCATAAATACTGGAGGCTGAGACAGGAGGGGTCAGGAGACACTGTGGCCCCATCCGATGATATCCCCAGACAGGGCCAAACAGGAAGAATATAACCCCACACACTTTGCCAAAGCATAGCCCCAACACCACTAGAGGGGTATCTTCAACCACCAACTTACCATCCTGAGACAAGGCCAAGTATAGCCCACAAAGATCTCCGCCACGGCATAACCCAAGGGGGGGCGCCAACCCAGACAGGAAGATCACGTCAGTGACTCAACCCACTCAAGTGACGCACCCCTCCTAGGGACGGCATGAAAGAGCACCAGCAAGCCTGTCACTCAGCCCCTGTAAAAGGGTTAGAGGCAGAGAATCCCAGCGGAGAGAGGGGATCCGGCCAGGCAGAGACAGCAAGGGCGGTTCGTTGCTCCAGAGCCTCTCCATTCACCTTCACACCCCTGGGCCAGACTACACTCAATCATATGACCCACTGAAGAGATGAGTCTTCAGTAAAGACTTAAAGGTTGAGACCGAGGGTAGGCAGACCATTCCATAAAAATTGAGCTCTATAGGAGAAAGCCCTGCCTCCAGCTGTTTGCTTAGAAATTCTAGGGACAATTAGGTCTTGTGACCGTAGCGTACGTGTAGGTATGTACGGCAGGACCAAATCAGAGAGATGGGTAGGAGCAAGCCCATGTAATACTTTGTAGGTTAGCAGTAAAACCTTGAAAAATATGTTTGTCTGTTTCATTTTGTGACTTGGTTATTTGGTTAGTTAGCTGCAATCCTTAATGATTTGTTTAATTCTTCTCCATGTACAGTGCAAGCTCACAACATGGCATCAGGATGAGAGATAAAAGACAGATAATGACTCATGATGACATTGTTTATTTCTGATCCTCTAGGTTTGTGGCCCTCAATTCCTATAGAGCGTACTGTCTTCTTGCCCTTTCCTTGGCTCTGATGGGGACAGTGCTGCTTGTTAAAGATGTGGCTCTCTCCAGATGTGTCTCTTTCTCTAAAGGTATGTAGTGCATCGCTCAATATTTAAGGGATAAACACAGATGCTCTGTACATTACCTTGGAAATAATGGACAGCGCAGAATCGCTTTGCAGAGTTCATTTGTCCAAGGTAATGTACAGAACATCGCCATTTGTTTGTTTAAATGTTTAGTAATTTATCCAGAGCGACTTACAGGAGCAATTAGGGTTAAGTGCCTTGTTCACAGGCATATTGATAGATTTTTCACCTTGTCGGCTCGGATTCAAACCAGCAACCTTTTAGTTACTGTCCCAATGCTATCAACTGCTAGGTTACCTGCTGGTATTATACAGAACTGAGGCGTTTATCCCTCTAATACCACAGCTGCCCCAGAAAATATATGAAAGCACACATTTAGTGATATAAAAACTTTTTTTCCATTTATATTTTCTTTTTTAGAAGCAAATTCATGCTTTCTCATCTTTTGGTTGCTAGAGACACGACCCAGTCGTTCATTCGATTAGTTTGATATTTATGGATGCGACCCAGTCGTTCATTCCTTGCTTAGCTACGGCTAACACAGTCACGACCTCTGCAGCCAAAATAAAAGCAAAGTAGCTGTTTTCTATTTACATTTACTTGGATACATCCATAAAAATGAGCTAATATTTCCCGATTTTGCCTGGCATAGCTAGAAAAGTTTGCCTTTTCGTCAGGACACTCGACACTGTTCATTACGAGGAAATCGCGTTGAATATCAAACAAGCTAATTAAAAAATATCAGTTGCTGAGAACAGCTGGTCAAACTACAAACGTGGGAGGATTTGACAGCATAGCGAAACTTGCGTCATGACTGCAACAGATCCACGCTTCAAGATTGTTTTGATCACGCGGACTGAGATATATTCCGGGTAGCGTTGACGAATTAACATTGACGAATTCACTGATACGGTGACTGAGTTTATCAGGATGTACCCACTGTGACTATTAAAACCTACCCTAACCAGAAACCGTGGATAGATGGCAGCATTCGCGCAAACTGAAAGCGCGAACCACCGCATTTAATCACGGTAAGGTGACTGGGAATATGGCCGAATACAAACAGTGTAGTTATTCCTTCCGTAAGGCAATCAAACAGGCAAAACGTCAGTACAGAGGCAAAGTGGAGTCGCAATTCTACGTCTCAGACACGAAACGTATGTGACAGGGTCTACAGACAATCACAGACTACAAAGGGAAAACCAGCCAGGTAGGAAACAACACCTCCATTTCACTGATCCTCAACACTGGAGCCCCACATTGGTGTGAACACAGCCCCCTCCTGTACAGACGACACAACAGTAGTAGGTTTGATTACCAACAATGATGAGACAGCCTACAGGGAGGAGGTGAGGGCTCTGTGACTGTGGTGCCAGGAAAACAATCTCTCACTCAACGTCAACAACACAAAGGAGCTGATCGTGGACTTCAGGAAACAGCAGAGGGAGCACCCCCCTATCCACATCGACGGGACCACAGTGGAGAAGGTGGAAAGCTTCATGTTCCTTGGCGTACACATCACTGACAAACTGAAATGGTCCACCCACACAAACAGTGTGATGAAGAAGGCGTAACAGCGCCTCTTCAGCCTCAAGAGGCTAAAGAAATTTGACTTGGCACCTAAAACCCTCAGAAACTTTTACAGATGCACAATTGAGAGCATTTTGTAGGGCTGTATCACTGCCTGGTACGGCAACTGCGCCGCCCGCAACCGCAGGGCTCTCCAGAGGTTGGTGTGGTCTGCCTAACGCATCACTGGAGGCAAACTACCTGCCCTACAGTACCCGATGTCACAGGAAGGCCAAAAAGATCACTGAGGAGTGTCACTCTCCCATAAAGGCCTGATTGGTGGAGTGCTGCAGAGATGGTTGTCCTTCTGGAGGGTTCTCCCATCTCCACAGAGGAACTCTAGAGCTCTGTCAGGGTGACCATCTGGTTCTTGGTCACCTCCCTGACCAAGGCCCTTCTCCCCCAATTGCTCAGTTTGGCCAGGCGGCCAGCTCTAGGAAGAATCTTCGTGGTTACAAACTTGTTCCATTTAAGAATCAATTTTGCAATTCCTTCGACCTCATGGCTTGGTTTTTGCTCTGACATGCACGGTCAACTGTGGGACCTTATATAGACAGGTGTGCCTTTCCAAATCATGTCCAATCACTGGAATTTACCATAGGTGGACTCCAATCAAGTTGTAAAAACATCTCAAGGAAGATCAATGGAAACAGGATGCACCTGAGCTCAATTTCGAGTCTCATAGCAAAGGGTTTGAATACTTTAAAAAAATGTAATCTGTTTTAGATTAAGGTTGTAACGTACCAAAATGTGGAAAAAGTCAATGGGTCCGAATACTTTCCTAAGGCATTGTATATACAGTACCAGTCAAAAGTTTGGACACAGCTACTCATTCTGTAACGTCTGCTTCTAACTCACACCCTCAAACACGTAGATCCCCTGAACGCAGCTCACTTTCCAGCCCATTTCCAGCTCACACTCTAGAACACCTAGATCCCCTGAACGCAGTTCACTCTCCAGATCCCAATCACCTGAATTCTAATCACCTGTTCACACACCTGTATGTCATTATCACACACTATTTAGTTCAGTTTTTTGCACCCCATCACTGTGAGGTATTGTTTGTTTTGTGACACACAGCTTTCAGAACTCTGTTTTCCCGTGATTTTCTCCTCCCGTGTATGATAGCTTTTGCCTGCCTCATTAACGACACCTTTAGCCTATTCCCTGCCTGTACTGTTTCCCTTTTGGACCCCCTGTGTATGACCTGTCTGCCCCTTGACCCAGCTACCTGCCTCCTCCTGTGGTCCTTTTCAATAAACCCCTGCGCTTGAAACCAGTGCTCTGTCTCCTCTCGTGTTCAAGTTTTTTTTAAATGTTTTACTATTTTCTACATTGTAGAATACTAGTGAAGACATTAACCCTATGAAATATCACACATGGAATCATGTAATAACCAAAAAGTACTTTATATTATTCAAAGTAGCCATCCTTTGCCTTGATGACAGCTTTGCACACTCTTGGCATTCTCTCAACCAGCTTCACCTGGAATGCTTTTCAACCGTCTGGAAGGAGTTCCCACACATGCTGAGCACTGGCTGCTTTTCCTTCACTCTACGGACCAACTCATCCCAAACCATCACAATTGGGTTGAGGTCGGGTGGTTGTGGAGGCCAGGTTATTTGATGCAGCTCCATCACTCTCCTTCTTGGTCAAATAACCCTTACACAGCCTGGAGGTGTGTTTTGGGTCAATGTCCTGTTAAAAAACAAATGATAGTCCCACTAAGTGCAAAACAGATTGGATGGCGTATCCCTGCAGAATGCTGTGGTAGCCACATGAAGACATGAAGGCCTGATTCACGCAGTCTCCTCTGAACAGTTGATGTTGAGATGTGTCTGTTACTTGAACTCTGTAGCGTTTATTTGGGCTGCAATCTGAGGTGCAGTTAACTCTAATGAATTTATCCTCTGCAGCAGAGGTAACTCTGGGTCTTCCTTTTCATGAGAGGCATTTTCCTCAAGTTCTTGAAATGTTCCGGATTGACTGACCTTCATGTCTTTATGTAATGACGGACTGTCGTTTCTCTTTGCTTATTTGAGCTGTTCTTGCCATAATATGGACTTGGTATTTTACCAAATAGGGCTATCTTCTGTATACCACCCCAACCTTGTCACAACCCAACTGATTGGCTCAAAAGCATTAAGAAGGAAAGAATAAAAAAAAAACACTTAACAAACCACACATGTTCATTTAAATGGATTCCAAGTGACGATGTCATGAAGCTGATTGAGAGAATGTCAAGGGTGTGCAAAGCTGTCATCAAGGCAAAGGGTGGCTACTTTGAAGAATCTCAAATATACAATATACAGTTGAAGTCGGAAATGTACATACACCTACACTACATTTAAACTCAGTTTTCACAATTCCTGACATTTAAACCTAGTAAAAATTCCCTGTCTTAGGTCAGTTAGGATCAACACTTTATTTTAAGAATGAAATGTCAGAATAATAGTAGAGAGAATGATTTATTTGAGCTTTTATTTCTTTCATCACATTCCCAGTTTGGCAGAAGTTTACATATACACTCAATTAGTATTTGGTAGGCTTGGGTCAAATGTTTCGGGTAGCCTTCCACAACCTTCCCACAATAAGTTGGGTTAATTGTGGCCCATTCCTCCTGACAGAGCTGGAGTAAGCGAGCCAGGTTTGTAGGCCTCCTTGTTTGCACACACTTTTTCAATTCTGCCCACAAATTTTCTATAGGACTGAGGTCAGGGCTTTGTGATGGCCACTCCAATACCTTGACTTTCTTGTCCTTAAGCCATTTTACCACCACTTTGGAAGTATGCTTGGGGTCATTGTTCATTTGGAAGACCCATTTGCGACCAAGCTTTAACTTCCTGACTGATGTCTTGAGATGTTGCTTCAATATATCCACATAATTTTCTCCCTCATGATGCCATCTATTTTGTGAAGTGTACCAGTCTCTCCTGCACCCCCGTTCTTCACGGTTGGGATGATGTTCTTCGGCTTGCAAGCCTAACCCTTTTTCCTCCAAACTTAGCGATGGTCATTATGGCTAAACAGTTCTATTTTTGTTTCATCAGACCAGAGGACATTTCTCCAAAAAGTATGATCTTTGTCCCCATGTGCAGTTGCAAACGGTAGTCTGTATTTTTTTATGGCGGTTTTGGAGCAGTGGCTTCTTCCTTGGAGTTTTAATGACTCCAACCTAAGTGTATGTAAACTTCTGACTTCAACTGTATTTTAACCCTGATTTTGTCACTACATGATTCCATATGTTATTTCATAGTTTTTATGTCTTCACTATTATTCTACAATGTAGAAAATAGTAAAAATAAAGAAAAACCCTTGAATGAGTAGGTGTGTCAACTTTTGACTGTTACTGTATGTATATCAATCCAAATCCAAGTAATGAAATGGTAGTTCTGGGCTGTGTTCATTGGGGCACACAATTGAAACGTTTTGAAAAAAGGCAATGGAAACCAAAATGTTTTTTGTTGTTGTTTTTTGCCCATACCGTCTCTGTTTGTCAGTTTTTGCTGTTTGGGTGCATAATGAACATCACCGTGCTTTGTTTCAAGCTGCCTGTTGTTTTAAGTTGCAAAACCCCAGTTCAGCTGGGAATAATAGCAAAAGCAATAAGCCCCTGCTCCAGGGTGAAGTTTCCCCTAGGTACAGATCTTGGATTAGTTTCCTCTGCCCCAATCCTAACCTTAATCATTAGTTGGAAAAATGCTAAACTGGCAGAAGATCAGCATCTAGGGGCAACTTCACCCTACACTGTAAGCCCCTTGTCCAAAACAAGCCCCTTGTTACACCACGTTCTTGAATTATATTTCCCTATTGACTACCTATAAGCCCAGTACAATACATGGTTATAACATCTACAGAAATGACAGAAATGCCCATGGGGGCGGTGTAGCCCATGGGGGCGGTCTATATTCAGAGCCACATTCCTGTAAAGCTTAGAGCGGATCTAATTTTAAATACTGTTGAAGAAATATGGCTGCAGGTTCACCTGCCTCACCTATAGCCCATTCTTGTGGGAAGCTGCTATAGACCACCAAGTGCTAAGTCAGTATCTGGATAATATGTGTGAAATGGTTCATAATGTATGTGATATATTTTCTGGGTGACCTTAAAATTGACTGGCTTTCATCAAGCTGCCCACTCAAGAGAAAGCTACAAACAACCAGTGCCTGCAACCTGGTTCATGTTATCAGTTAACCTACCAGGGTAGTTACACACAGGAATGAAGTCATCACATTTTTTGAATGTTTTATTTAACCTTTATTTAACTAGGCAAGTCAGTTAAGAACAAATTCTTATTTATAATGACAGCCTACTCCTGCCAAACCCTAACCTAGACGACGCTGGGCCAATTGTGCGCCGCCCTATGGGACTCCCAATCACGGCCTGTTGTGATGCAGCCTGGAATCGAACCAGGGTCTGTTGTGAAGCCTCTATCACTGAGATACAGTGCCTTAGACCGCTGCACCACTCATGCATTGATAACATCTTTACTAATGCTGCAGAAATCTGCTTTAATGCAGTGTCTCAATCCATTGGCTGTAGTGATCACAATATAGTAACCATATCTAGGAAAACCAGAGTTCCAAAAGCTGGGCCTAATATAGTGTATAAGAGGTCATACAATACGCTGTGTAGTGATTCATATGTTGATGATGTAAAGAATATTTGCTTGTCTGTGGTGTGTAATGAGGAGCAACCACTGCACTTGACACACTTATTCCAGTTACTAATAAGCATGCACCAATTAAGGAAATTACTGTAAAAACTGTTAAATCCCTGTGGATTGATGAGGTACTAAAACACTGTATGGTTGAGAGGGATGAGGCCAAAGGAATGGCAAATAAGTCTGGCTGCACAACCAATTGGCAAACATATTGCAAATTGAGAAATCATGTGACTGAACTGAATAAAAAGAAGAAACTATACTATGAAACCAATTCAAAAGCTTTGGAGCACCTTAAATGACATTTTGGGTAAAAAGGCAAACTCCGCTCCATAATTCATTGAATCAGATGGCTCATTTATCACAAACCCCACTGATATTGCCAACTACTTTAATAATTTTTTTAATCTGCAATATTAGCAAATGTAGGCATGATATGTCATCAACAAATGCCGACACTACACATCCAAGTATAACTGACCAAATTCTGAAAGACAAGCATTATCATTTTGAATTCCTGGAATTCCTTTACTGGCTCAAATAGCTAACCAATCAGCCTGTTACCAACCCTTAGTAAAAAAAAAAAAAATTTTGTTTTTGACCAGATACAATGCTATTTTACAGTAAAAAAATTGACAACAGACTTTCAGCACGCTTATAGGGAAGGACATTCAACATGCACGGCACTTACACAAATGACTGATGATTGGCTGAGAGCGATGCATGATAAAAAATATTGTGGGAGCTGTTTTATTGGACTTCATTGTGGCTTTTGACATTATCGATCATAGTCTGCTGCTGGAAAAACGTTTGTTATAGATTTATACCCCTGCTATATTGTGGATAAAGAGTTACCTGTCTAACAGAACACAGAGGATGTTCTTTAATGGAATCCTCTCCAACATAATCCAGGTAGAATCAGGAAATCCCCAGGGCAGCTGTCTAGGCCCCTTACTTTGTTCCATTTTTACTAATGTCATGCCACTGGCTTTGAGTAAAGTGTCTATGTATGCGGGTGACTCAACACTATACATGTCAGCTTCTAAAGTGAGTGAAATTACTGCAACACTTAACATGAGCAGCAGTCAGTTTCAGAATGGGTGGCAAGGAATAAGTTAGTCCCAAATATTTATAAAACTAAATGCCTTGTTTTTTCGACAAATCATTCACTAATCCCCAAACCTCAACTAAATACTGTAATGAATAATGTCGAAATTGAGCAAGTTAAGGTGACTAAACTGCTTGGAGTAACCCTAGATTGTAAACTGTCATGGTCAAAACATGTTGATTCAACTATTAGCTAAGATGTGGAAAGTCTGTCCATTATAAAGCGCTACTCTGCCTTAACAACATTATCAACAAGGCAGGTCCTACAGGCCCTAGTTTTGTCGCACTACTGTCCAGTTATGTGGTCAGGTGCCACAAAGAGGGACTTAGGAAAATTACATTTGTCTCAGAACAGGGCAACACGGGTGGCTCTTAAATGTACACTCGAGAGCTAACATGAATAATATGCATGTCAATCTCTCATGGCTCAAAGTGGAGGAGAGATTACATTCATCACTACTTGTTTTTGTAAGAAGTATTGACATGCTGAATGCACCGAGCTGTCTTTTTTTAAACTACTAGCACACAGCTCGGACATACCCCACAAGATATGTCACCAGAGGTCTCTTCACAATCCCCAAGTCCAGAGCAGAGTATGGGAGGCACACAGTGCTACATGGAGCTCTATTCCACATCAGGTAACTGATGCAAGCAGTAAAATCAGATTTTTCCTTATGGAAAAGCGGGACTATGATGAGACACACACAGGCACAGACACACACTCTACACACACGTACACATGGATTTTGTATTGTAGATATGTGGGAGTAGAGGGAAAACACTTAATGTGTTGTGAAAAGTGTTATGAAATATAATGTCATGTAATATTTTAAATTGTATATAACTGCCTGAATGTTGCTGGACCCCAGGAAGAGTGATGGGGATCCTTCATAAATAGAAATACTGCCACCAAAAAATGGAAGTGACTGTCTCACTCTGGGCTGCTTTGCAATCTGAATCCCAAATGGACCCCTTAACCATACTCCCTAGCCAATCCTGTAGTTCTGAAAAGATCAGAAAAGATAGAAGCAATATGGGTATTAAACCTTTTTCAAAGCTGAGCGTTCGACTGTAGACGGCTCGAACAGGTAGCTGATAAACAGCCTATTGGACAGAACATGTTGACCAATAAAATGTCTGTTCTCTCACTTATAGGGGCCCACTTATGGAGCAGTATGACTGTAAGGTAGGAGCTCTGTTGCATTATCAACACATTGTTTCTGTGTAATGTGTGTGTGTGTGTGTGTGTGTGTGTGTGTGTGTGTGTGTGTGTGTGTGTGTGTGTGTGTGTGTGTGTGTGTGTGTGTGTGAGAGAGAGAGAGAGCTCACAATATGGCTTGTATTGAACACTCCCCGTAAAGGGACACTTGATCTACTTCCCCAGAGTCAGATGAACTCATGGATACCATTTTTATGTCTGCGGTTTGAAGGAAATTGCTAACCAGCATTAGTGCAATGACTGGAAGTCTATGGGCTTCCATTAAATGAGCTGACACTAGTTAGCATTGGCTCACAAAACTACTTCCTTCATACTGGACACAGAGACATAAACATGGTATCCACAAGTTCATCTGACTCTGGGGAAGTAGATGAAGGGCCTCATTGCCAAAATCCTGAAGTATTCCTTTTAATGTTACCTGTGTGTGTCCGCATCCCGTTATATTTGCTCAGCTGTGAGACAAGGCACCTGACAATGTTGTGTTCGAGACCATCTAAAGCTAGTCCAGTTCAAGACCATGATTGTAATTGTTTCATATCACCACCATAATAAGAGATCAAAATGTCCAGTATTTCTGTGTTCATATTTCAGAAGAACATATATATTCTTTAGACGTTCAGAATGCTGAAAACATTATTATTAACCCAAACTGGTCTCTAAATAATAGATACAAATACAAAATATGTAACAACTTCCTCGGTCTGTCCTTACTAATAGTGAGCACACAACTTTCCCCACTCTTTCCTACTAACTGCATGGAGCAGGTTGATGTTTATTGGGATGAAGCTTGTCCTTGAGGCAGAGCTGAGCGATTTCCACTAGATGGGCCAGCGGCAAAGTCAAAATTGGCTATATAGTAAAAATGTATGAAAACAAATATTTGCTTGGTCTTAATTTAAGGTTAGGGTTAAGGTTAGAATAAGGCATAAGGTTAGCAGTGTGGTCAAGGTTAGGGTTAAGGTTATGGTTAGCTTAAACATTTTGACTGTGTAGCTGTACCAGCTAGTGAGTACCCTGCAGAACTGCCTCTTGTACATGTGTCATCCCAATAAATGCCAACCTGCACTAGCTGAGCAAGGAAATTCAGACTAGCAAATCAAGTTTTTTAGCTGTTTTGAAACTAAAGTAAAGTACAGTAATGTTATGAGTAAAGTAGGAAGCTCAGCTTTTAATAGGCACTGGTAATGTATCATGAAAGGAGTGTGGATATTTTGCCTGGCAAAGCAATTTTCTGCGCTGACTGAATGGGAGCTGATAATTATGAGGCTTCCATGTCTAGCCAAGATTCTCGAATCTTTGGTAAATAAGCAACTTTGCTCTTTTTTATCTGAGCATGGTATTTTGAATATAAATCAATCTGGGTTTAGGTCAGGGCACAACACTATTACAGCAACCACATTAGTTGTTAATGATATTGTCAATGCTTTAGCATAATTGTGCTGCCTTGTTTGTGGACCTGTCCACAGCGTTCGATACTGCTGATCATGCTATTTGGCAGTTGTTGATGTGTACAGAGGGTCCCTGGTTTGAGCCCAGGTAGGGGCGAGGAGAGGGACAGAAGCTAAACTGTTAATGCTTTGTGAGAGGCAGTTGTTTATGTGCAGAGGGTCCTTGGTTCGAGGGCCAGGTAGGGGCGAGGAGAAGGACGGACAAGGAATGGGTGAGGAGAGGGACTGTTAACAGCTTAGCTTCTGTCCCTCTCCTCGCCCCTACCTGGGCTCGAACCAGAGACCCTCTGCACAAATCGACAACTGCCTCCCACAAAGCATCGTTACCCATCGCTCCACAAAAGCCGCAGCCCTTGCAGAGCAAGGGGAACAACTACTTCAATGTCTCAGAGCGAGTGACGTCACCGATTGAAACGCTATTAACGCGCACCCCGCTAACTAGCTAGCCATTTCACATTGGTTACATTAGTGACAGAACTTAAGCAATCGTGATTGATGGGGTTAAGTCTGAATTTCTTGAAGTACATAAAGGTGTTCTGCAGGGGTCTATAGTTAGGACCTCTTTTCACTATTTATATAAATGCTATTGGTCAATCTGTTAAACATTTTAATTGTGACCCGTTTCAGAAAACTAGGCGTATGTCACAAATCACTACCTCACAGGAGAGCCATTTTAACTTGTATTTGTAATTTTGATCAAAATGTGTTTTTTGGGGGCAGAAATGCCTTCTGGAACTTGTGAACTTTCATGTGCCTTAATAACAAACTTGTATGTCATCTTTAAATATTAGTAAAATTGTTGAATTACGAGCCTTGTTGGTTAAGCCACAGAAAAAGGCTGCAACCTTCCACTAGCCATGATTGGCTGAGATAATGAGTGGGCTGGACATGCCGAGAGAGGATTGGTCTGCCATATAGCAGGCTTCTGTCTATTTGAGCTGGTCAGTCTGTGTTGGTACTACTGTCGAATGCAGCTTTGAAAAAAATGTGTAGTGGAGCTGCATAAGTGTTGCTCTCTGCTTTCTGGAGGATTGAGTTATGAAATCAGTGGAATTAGAGTATGATAGCTAAAGGTATGGAGAAAACACCTGTCTCCGGATTACATCTTCAAACTAAGGGAAACTGTGGCATGGCATCCGTGACAGGGAGACATGTCCACCATGCATGATGATGTATACAGGTAAGATAGTCTAGCATTAGCTAGCTACATTTTCAAATATTAAATGTTTATTATTTTGACAAAATGGTTTAATTTCAAGCTAAAGTGTACTGTTAGCTAGCTAGCTATCAAATGTTAGCTGGCTGGCTCCCTAGCAAACGTTATATCCCAGAATCGTTTACTTTGCTAGTTACAGCCTAATGTTAGCTGGCTGGCTCCCTAGCTAATGTTAAGTGCATGACATTATTATTCGTATCCCTGAACCCTTTGCTTTGCTAGTTACAGCCTAATGTTAGCTAGCTAACGTTGAACCTGATTAGTAGGCTTCCGGCAGATTCATGCAGGGTAGTAATGACATGATTTGGCACTATGTTCATTGTTGTTTAACTAGGTAACGTTAGCTGGCTGGCTCGTTAGCTAATGTGTGTGATATTACACATTGTTTACCTAGCTAGGTTCATTGTTTACCTAGTTAGCTAGCTACATGTCTTACTCTAAAGTGTACTGTCACTAAACGTTGGCAAAAAAGCAGAGCTGGTTAGGCTGTTTTCATGTTATCCAGAGGTAAACAAATCATTGGTCAAGTGTGCGCTCTGAACGCTTCGAGAGCGAAACGAGATGGGTGGGGCTAAAGCTTAAGAGGGTGTGAACGATGCTGATTGGGTGTAGACAAAGAAGAGCTCTTCACTAGATACCAAAACATTCAATGGTCATTTTCTAAAAAATGATTTCACAAGTTTATCAACTTTCAAAGCAGAATTACTTTCCCATTGTCCTTCAAAATGCAGTGTATGATTTATCATTTTGTAGCTCTGAGTCTCTACTTTTATCCAATGTTATAAAACAGCAGTTCAAATTTTGCTACATAAGACCGAATCCAGGTAGTGAGTCACAATTGTAATCTATCCTGAACAAACATATAAACGCAACATGTAAAGTGTTGGTCCCATGTTTCATGAGCTGAAATAAAAGATCCCAGAAATTTTCCATATGCACAAAAGCTTATTTTTCTCAAATTTTGTGCACACGTTTGTTTACATCCCTGTTAGTGAGCATTTCTCCTTTGCCAAGATAATCCATCCACCTGACAGGTGTGGCATATCAAGAAGCTGATTAAACAGCATGATCATTACACAGGTGCACCTTGTGCTGAGGACAATAGCAGGCCACTCTAAAATGTGCCGTTTTATCACCCAACACAATGCTACAGAGGTCTCAATTTTTGTGGGATCGTGCAATTGGCATGTTGACTGCAGGAATGTCCACCAGAGCTCTTGCCAGAGAATTAAATGTTAATTTCTCTACCATAAGCCACCTCCGGCGTTGCTTTAGAGAATTTGGCATTACGTCCAACCAGCCTCACAACTGCAGACCATGTGGTAACCACGCTAGCCCAGGACCGCCTTTTTCACCTACGGGATAGTCAGACCAGCCAACCGGACAGCTGATGAAACGGAGGGTTATTTCTGTCTGTAATAAAGTCCTTTTGTGGGGGAAAACGAATTCTGATTGGCTGGGACTGGCTGGCCTATGCACTCCCAGGTCAACCTATGGCTGCGCTCCTGCCCAGTCATGTGAAATCCATAGATAAGGGCCTAATTTATTTATTTCAAATGGCTGATTTTCCTATATGAACTGTAACTCAGTAAAATCTTTGAAATTGGTGCATGTTGCGTTTATATTTTTGTTAAGTATATATGCGTATGTTACTATTATGACCTGGCTGTGACAAGGCTACAGTCCGATTTTGTGTGTGCTTAATACTGGCAAAACTAAAAGACATATTGTTTTCAAGTTCTCGTAAGATTGTCTCAGATTGATTACATATTCACTCATCGGATGGTTCTATAATCAAACGTGTCCCTGCATACAAATACCTTGGTATTTGGAGTGTCAATGATATATTGTTTAAAAAACATACAAATGAGCTTGTCTTGCTCTAGTCTGTTCTTGATTATGGTGATACTATTTGTCAAAGTGCAGCTGTCTCTACTCTTAAACCCTTGGATGCCGTTTTTCATACCTCCCTTAGTTGTATTACTCATCACTGTATTCTTTACCAAAAGGTTGGCTGAACCTCTTTGAAGTCATGTAAACCACATCATTAAACCACATCATTTTTGTTTACAAAGCCCTGCACCACAAGCTTCCACAAACCTATCTTCACTGTTAAGATTTAAAATGACAAGTCATTAAATCCGTTCACAGGGTTGGTTAACTCTGGAGACTGCTTTGGTGCCTACAGAGTTAGGTACGTTAGCCTTTAGTTTTGTTGTTTGGAATAATCTCCAAAATACATTTAGAATAGATGCGTTAGTGTCTCTAGGGCAGTTCAGGCAGGGGAAAGATGATTTTTGTAATGAAGAATATGTTTGTTTTAGTTGACTGTGTTTTGTGTAAATTTATGTTTGTCTGTGCAATATGTGTTGTGCTGTATTTTATTTGTTTAATATTGTATTTTATTTTGTATGTTTTTATCAAATTGAATATGGAGATAGAGACACTGGTCTCAATGGTGACTCCCTTATCTGGTCTTGGCTGGTCTCGGGAATAAATTACAAGTCCTCATTGTCCGAGACCGAGTCAAGAATGAGTAAAATGTATCTGAAACAAGACAAAGACACTCAATGTGTGGTGTCGAGACGGTCTCAGTCTACAACAAGTACTACAACACTGACACCTGATGTTAATTTTTACAACAGGTCTTTGTTACTGGTGTTTGAGTTACAGTGATACACTTAAAGGACTCATGCTAGGAAAAATGCCACATGGGTCGTGTTCATTAGGCAGCAAACTGGGCACTTTGTGTTTCTCACAAAATTGACAATGAAGTATTCTAAAGCCAGTCACACAATTCGCTAGAGGAACAGGAGGAGAAACTTGGAGATTGAGGTTTTCTGTACTTTTACTCATTTTTGTCTCTCTGAGCTGGTTAGTTGTTACTAACAGTTTTCTCTGTATTAGATTCCTGGCATCCATCATGTGATATCACTGTAACATGGAGTTTACTGTCAGATAATCTGATCAGAGGACTAATATCCAATCACCAGGCCTTGGACATGACATCCAAAAGTTTGGTGTCACTTAGAAATGTCCTTGTTTTTGAAAGAAAAGCACATTTTTTTGTCCATTAAAAAAACATCAAATTGATCAGAAATACAGTGTAGACATTGTTAATGTTGTAAATGACTATTGTAGCTGGAAACGGACAATTTTTTATGGAATATCTACATAGGCATACAGCCCATTATCAGCAACCATCACTCCTGTGTTCCAATGGCACGTTGTGTTAGCTAATCAAATTTTATCATTTTAAAAGGCTAATTGATCATTAGAAAACTCTTTTAGAATTATGTTAGCACAGCTGAAAACTGTTGTATTGATTAAAGCATCAATTAAACTGGGTTTCTTTAGACTAGTTGAGGTATCTGGAGCATCAGCATTTTTGGGTTCGATTTCAGGCTCAAAATGGCCAGAAACAAATAAGTTTCTTCTGAATCTCATCAGTCTATTCTTGTTCTGAGAAATGAAGGCCATTCCATGTGAGAAATTGCCAAGAAACTGAAGATCTGGTACAACACTGTGTACTACTCCCTTCACAGAACAGCGCAAACTGGCCCTAACCAGAATAGAATGACAACAACTGAGCAAGAGGGCAAGTACATTAGAGTGTCTAGTTTGAGAAACAGACGCCTCACAAGTCCTCAACTGGCAGCTTCATTAAATGGTACCCGCAAAACACCAGTCTCAGCGTCAACAGTGAAGAGGCGACTCCGGGATGCTGGCCTTCAAGGCAGAGTTCCTCTGTCCAGTGGCAGTGTTCTTTTGCCCATATGGCTTTTTCTTTGCAACAGACAATAAGTCTGGCAACACAGCAGATTGGCAAACAAAATCACGTAACTAAACAAAAAGAAGAAACTATACTATGGAACAAAGATAAATTATATAAAGAATGATGGTAAAAAGCTCTGGAGTACCTTAAATTAGCTAATTCCTCTCCATCCTTCATTGAGGCTGATGGCTCATTCAAAACAGAATCCTTTGATATTGCCAACCACTTAAAAAAAAATGTTGACAAGATTAGCAAATTTATGCATGACATGCAAACAACAAATGCTGAGCCTTCGTATTCATGCATAATGGACCAAATAATGAAAGACAAGCACAGTAGATTTGAATTCTGCAAAGTTAGTGTGGAGAGGTGAAAAATTATTGATCTATGAATAAGAACAAATCACCCGGAACCGACAACCTGGATGGTAAATTACTGAGGTTGGTAGTGGAATACATTGTAACTCCTATTTGCCACATCTTCAATCTAAGCCTAGAAGACGGAGTGTGCCCTCAGGCCTGGAGGGAGGCAAAGGTAATTCTGCTGCTCAAAAATAGCAAAGCACCCTTTAATAGTTCAAACAGCAGACCAATCAGCCTGTTAGCAATCTTTTGGAAATGATCACATTAGACCAAATACAATGTTATTTTACAGAAAACAAATTAACATGAGCATGCTTATAGGGAAGGGCATGCAACATGCTCAGCACTGACTCAAATTACTGAAATAAATTGATAATAAGAAGTTACAAGCTGTTTTGTTAGACTTCAGTGCAGCCTTTGATATCATTGATCATAACATATTGCTGAAATTGGGGATCCTTAATAATTACAAATACAAACGAATGGACAGTTACCTTGTCACGCCCTGATCTGTTTCACCTGTCTTTGCGATTGTCTCCGCCTCCCTCCAGGTGTCGCACATTTTCCACATTATCCCCTGTGGATTTATACTTGTGTTTGTCTGTTGCCAGTTGGTTTTGTTTCATCAAGCCTTACCAGCGTTTTTCCCCTCAGTTCCTGTCTATTGATTCTTACTGTTTTGACCTTTTCTGCCCACCCTGAGCCTGCCTGACATCCTGTACCTTTGCCCCACTACTCTGGATTATCAACCCCTGCCTGTCATTTGCCTGCCCCCATTGTTGCAATAAACATTGTTACTTCAGTCTGCATTTGGGTCTTACCTGAAATGTGATATACAGTGGCTTGTGAAAGTATTCACCCCCTTGGCATTTTTCCTATTTTGTTGCCTTACAACCTGGAATTAAAATAGATTTTTGGGTGGGTTTGTATCATTTGATTTACACAACATGCCTACCACTCTGAAGGTGCAACATATTTTTTTACTGTGAAACAAACAAGAAATAAGACAAAAAAACAGAACTTGAGCGTGCATAACTATTCACCCCCCAAAGTCAATACTTTGTAGAGCATTATTTTGCAGCAATTACAGCTGGAAGTCTCTTGGGGTATGTCTCTCTAAGCTTGGCACATCTAGCCACTGGGATTTTTGCCCATTCTTCAAGGCAATTGGATTGAGGTCTGGGCTTTGACTAGGCCATTCCAAGACATTTAAATGTTTCCCCTTAAACCACTTGAGTGTTGCTTTAGCAGTATGCTTAGGGTCATTGTCCTGCTGGAAGGTGAACCTCCGTCCTAGTCTCAAATCTCTGGAGGACTGAAACAGGTTTCCCTCAAGAATTTCCCTGTATTTAGCACCATCCATCATTCCTTCAATTCTGGCCAGTTTCCCAGTCCCTGCCGATGAAACATATTCCCACAGCATAATGCTGCCACCACCATGCTTCACTGTGGGGATGGTGTTCTCGGGGTGATGAGAGGTGTTGGGTTTGCGCCAGACATAGCGTTTTCCCTGATAGCCAAAAAAGCTACATTTTAGTCTCATCTTACCAGACTACCTTTCTCCATATGTTTGGGGAGTCTCCCACATGTATTTTGGCGAACACCAAACGTGTGTGCTTATTTTTTTCTCTAAGCAATGGCTTTTATCTGGCCACTCGTCCATAAAGCCCAGCTCTGTGGAGTGTACGGCTTAAAGGGTTCCTATGGACAGATTCTCTAATCTCCGCTGTGGAGCTGTCTGATTTATGCCCTCCTTTCCTTGTCTGTGAGTTTTGGTGGGCGGCCCTCTCTTGGCAGGTTTGTTGTGGTGCCATATTCTTTCCAATTTGTAATTATGGATTTAATGGTGCTCCGTGGGAAGTTCAAAGCTGCTGATATTTTTTTATAACCCAACCCTGATCTGTATTTCTCCACAACTTTGTCCCTCACATGTCTGGAGAGCTCCTTGGTCTTCATGGTGCCGCTTGTTTGGTGATGCCCCTTGCTTGGTGGTGTTGCAGACTCTGGAACCTTGCAGAACAGTGTGTGTATATATGCTGAGATCATGTGACACTTACATTGCACACAGGTAGACTTTATTTAACTAATTATGTGACTTCTGAGGGTAATTGGTTGCACCAGATCTTATTTAGGAGCTTCATAGCAATGGGTGTGAATACATATGCACACACCACTTTTCAGTTTTTTACATTTTTTTAAACAAATATTTTTTTTTCATTTCACTTCATCCACTTTTGACTATTTTATGTATGTCCATTACATGAAGTCCAAATAAAAATCAATTTCAATTATAGGTTGTAATGCAACAAAATAGGAAAATCTCCAAGCGGGATGAATACTTTTGCAAGGCACTGTTCCAATAGAACACAGAGGGGTTTCCTTAATGGAAGCCTCTCTAATGCAAATTCAGTTGAGTGTAGTTGGACCATTGTTGTTTTCTGTGTTTACTATTGACTGTCCAATGACCTTGACTAAAGCCTGTGTGTGCATGAACTCTGACGACTCAACAGTATACACATTGGCTGAAACAGTAAAATAAATAACTGACATCATTAATATAGAGCTCTAGGTAGTTTTAGAATGAGTAACTAGCAATAGGCTGGTGCTAAATATCGCAAACTAAAAGCATAATTTTCCGGACAAATAACTTGCTCAACCGTAAAACTCATCTGGATCTATTATTAAATAATGTGGCTATTGAGCAAGTTGAAGAGACTAAACTGCTGGGTGTCACCATAGATAGCAAGCTATCATAGTCAAAACTTATAGACTCAATGCTTACTAAAATGGGAAGAGGTCTGTCCATGATCCTTGCTTTCTTTCTTGATATCTCAGTCAACCATATAGGTCCTACAGGATAGAAAGACATACAGTACCAGTCAAAAGTTTGGACACACCTACTAATTCCAGGGTTTTTATTTATTTTTTACTATTTTCTACATTGTAGAATAGTAGTGAAGACATCAAAACTATGAAATTACACATGTAAAATTAATCATGTAGTAACCAAAAAAGTGTTAAACAATTCAAAATATATTTTCTATTTGAGATTCTTCAAATAGCCACCCTTTGCCTTGATGACAGCTTTGCACACTCTTGGCATTCTCTCTTATCAGCTTCATGAGGTAGTCACTTGGAATGCATTTCAATGAACAGATGTGCCTTGGTTAAAAGTTCATTTGTGGAATTTCTTTCCTTCTTAATGTGTTTGAGCTAATCAGGGGTGGTATACAGAAGATAGCCCTATTTGGTAAAAGACCAAGTCAATATTATGGCAAGAACAGCTCAAATAAGCCAAGAGAAATGACAATCCATCATTACTTTAAGACATGAAGGTCAGTCAATATGGAAAATGACTCTGAAAGTTTCTTCAAGTGCAATCGCAAAAACCATCAAGCACTATGAAACTGGCTCTCATGAGGACCGCCACAGGAAAGACCCAGATTTACCTCTGCTGCAGAGGATAAGTTCATTAGAGTTAACTGCACCTCAGATTGCAGCCCAAATAAATGCTGCAGAGTTCAACAGAGGAGACTGCGTGAATCAGGCCTTCATGTCTTCATGTGGCTACCACAGCATTCTGCAGGGATACACCATCCAATCTGGTTTGCGCTTAGTGGGACTATCATTTGTTTTTCAACAGGAAAATGACCCAACACACCTCCAGGCTGTGTAAGTGCTATTTGACTAAGAAGGAGAGTGGAGTGCTGCATCAGATGACCTGGCCTCCACAATCACCCGCCTCAACCCAATTGAGATGGTTTGGATGAGTTGGACAGATTTCAGAATTCCAACATGTTTATCACTTGTAGCTGATTTGCTGGGGTTTTTAGTATTTTATGCCCAACAATTAAGATATATATATATATATATATTTTAAATAATCTAAACTTCGGGGGCTAAATACCTTGCCAGTTGGAGCACCCTGCTATAGGTAGTCTCATATCTCAGTCTTCCCAACCCGGGCAGTCCTTTTAAATGTAGGTTGCAGCATATCAAAAATTCCAACGGTTGTATATCCCCACTCTTGGCTCATCTTGCTCTAGAGACTCCTTGTGGTGGGCCGGGCGATGCAGGATGACTTCGTTGAACAATGTTTCCTCTGACACATTGGTGCAGCTGGCTCCCGGGTTAAGCGAGCGGGTGTTAAGAAGCACAGTTTGGCGGGTCATGTTTCGAAGGATGCATGACTCGATCTTCACCTCTCCCGAGCCCGTTGGGGAGTTGCAGCGATGAGACAAGATCATAATCATGAAATTGTGGAGAGAAAAAGGGGGTAAAAATACATTTAAATAAATGTTCAAAAATTGGTTGTCCCTAACCGCCGAACTAGACGGTTGTGCATTGGCTATATAAATAAACGAGACAACTTGGCCTGCAGCATCACGTAAATTTGCACAAAGACGCATTTAGAGACTGAAGACCTCAATTGCAGTGAATGGGAAAGCCAGATATCATAATAGATACCCGTGATGCTTTGCTTTGTTGGTATTCCAGAATCGCCTCATAATGGTGGGCTACTGGGCCGCCAAGGCTCTTGTCTCTATCTCCTGTCTGACATTTAGCTATTGTGTTGGTGTCATCTGCCGCTGTCCGTCAGACAAAGGTGCCTTGTGGGTAATTGTAAAGCGGGCTCCGGGTGTGGCGGGGCTTAGTTGGAGATTAGCCAGGTCAGAATGGCCGCTGACAGCTGTGGGCTGGGATGGAGAGTAGGAAGAGAAGGAGGAAAATAATATTGTTGTCTGTGTGATCAACCTGGTCTCAAGGCAATTCATAGGATTTGGTTCCTAAATCTGCTCCCTTCATTTAGTATGATATACACTGAGGGGTGGTTTCACAGACACAGATTAAGTCTAATCCTATTCTTAATTGCACTATTGAATTTGACTAACTGAAATTACTTTTCTCAGACATGGTTTAAAATAGTCTCAGATTTGCCCTAGTCTTGATTTAAAAAGTCCATTTCAAGAATGACCATTAGAGGGTTTTTTAAAAACGCTATTTTAGATTTTCAGATGTAAAAAAACAGTACAACCCCCAACCCCTCATTCTCCCACCCACCCATCCATCTGTCCATTTCCTCCCTCTCTCTGTCTCTCCCTCCCTCCCACCCTCCCTCCCTCCAAACCACCCACCCCTACGAAAGAAACAAACAAAAACACAGTCATAGAAACAAAAACAGTGGAGAAAAAAAAGTTCAATAAAAATTATTTAGCATTTTCCTGATGCATGGTAGCATTCTGGTCTAGGGGAAGTACCCCAAAAATGTCAGTGACCGGGTTGGAGCTAACAGTTGTATTACACATATGTGAGAATGCCTCAAAAATTGGGTCCCAGAGGCCACTCAAAGATTGGCATGACCAAAACATGTGTCCCACAGTCGCTGGACTCTGGTGGCATCTCAAACACTTGGGGTCAACATTCGGGTATATTTTTGCCAATCTGTCATTTGAGTAATGAGGATGGTGCAAAACCTTAAACTGAATAAACCCATGCCTTATGCAAAATGATGATGTGTGGTGTTACACGGAACACAAACCGGCTGCGCGAGTGCGCCATCGTGTGCCATTGTGCATACATTTATTTTGTCCCCCCACACCAAACGCAATCACGACACGCAGGTTAAAATTTCAAAACAAACTGAACCAATTATATTAATTTGGGGACTGGTCGAAAAGCATTAAACATTTGTGGCAATTTAGCTAGTTAATTGCTAGCTAATTTGTCCTATTTAGCTAGCTTGCTGTTGCTTTTACCTGAAATGCACAAGGTCCTCTACTCCGCCAATTAATCCACACATAAAACAGTCAACCAAATAATTTAGTCATCTCTCTTCCTTCTGGGCTTTTTCTTCTCTTGATTTTATATTGCTATTGGCAACTTTCATAAATTAGGTGCATTACCGCCACTGACCTTGTTCGTCTTTCAGTCACCCACGTGGGTATAACCAATGAGGAGATGGAACGTGGGTACCTGCTTCTATAAACCAATGAGGAGATGGGAGAGGCAGGACTTGCAGCGCGATCTGCATCAGAAATAGAACTGATTTCTATTTTAGCCCTTGGCAATGCAAACGCTCGTTGGCGCAATAATTGAATAACATAGATTTCTAAATTATTTTTGCAACGCTCGCGCACACGAGCGGCGTGGTCAGCCTATTAGGTTCTAATTTTGAGTAAATAACTCACGGACACTAGAGAAGCTGAACCAAGTTTAATTATTCCCAAAGGGTCGATACAGCTGTAATTCAGACACAGACATGGCTTCCCCCGTGGTGGTATTCATACCCCACTTTGGGTGTAGTCTCCTCCTTATCGCTAAACATTAGCATCATTCTTGCTAAGCAGGGAACTAAGTGATATGAGCCTTCAACGGTTTCTCCCCTTATCAGCACTGTCACATGCAATTGTGTGCCCTGCACCCAAGCTTCATAATGGCACCCCTCATGTCTCTTTTGTAACTAATGTTACTTCTGAGTATAACAATGTTCGAAGTTTAACCCCGAATCCAACAGTGGATACGCTTTGTTGCCAAATGTCATCGGGTATCTCGACACCCATGTCTTGCTCCCATGCAGATTTTGTGTTTGCAAAGGAAGGTGGATTAATGTTCTGTATTATGTCGTATAATCTGGAGGCTGTGCCCTTCAGATAAGGGTTAAGATCTAAGCACCTCTCGACTGGACACTTAGTAGGCTCAGGTGGAAATGTGAAGGACACTTTTTGTTTTGTTTAATTAACTTATAACCAGAGAATGTCCCAAAACCTTATAGCATGTCCAAGAGATAGGGTGTAGACTCCACAGGGTTAGAGATGTATAAAAGAGGACTGTCTGCATATAAGGACACCTTGTGAGTTATGTTGCCCCTTAATCCTCTCCTCCACCCACAGGGCGATAGCAAGAGGTTCAATAGCCATATTAAAGGGGATAAACAGCAACCCTGCCTGACCCCCCTGTGGAGAGGGAAGTAGCTGGAAGTAACATTGTTGGTGCAAACAGAAGCCACTGGGGAAGAGTACAAAATCTTAATCCAGGAAAGGAATGACTAAACCCAAATCTCTCTAGTACTGTAAATAGATATTCCCACTCAACCTGGTCGAAAGCCTTTTCAGCATCAAGAGAGATGCTCTGTTTGTTTGGTGAAAAATGGTCAAATTCCGATTGGTGAAGCAGTCTCTCTTTCTAGAGTTCAGGAGTCGGAGAAGATGCATATCTGTTGTCCACATCTCTGATAAGTGTTTGGTGCGCTGTTTGTTGTCATAGGCTGTGTATGAAATATTTTGGCCCCTTAGATATGCTTTTAACGAATCCCACACAGTAGAGTGAGGCACATCAGGGGTGCAGTTGATCTGTAAAAACACATCAATGTGAGTTGAAGTGTATTTTTTAAAGGCACTACAGGATAGTAGTAGTGGGTCAAGTTACCACGGTAGAGCTCTATCCAGGGCTCTACTGAGAAACAGACGCCCAGAAGTCCTCAACATGGCAGCTTCATTAAATAGTACCTGCAAAACACCCGTCTCAACGTCAACAGTGAAGAGGTGACTCCGGGATGCTGGCCTTCCATGCAGAGTTGCAAAGAAAAAGCCATATCTCAGACTGGCCAATAAAAAATAAAAGATTGAGATGGGCAAAAGAACACAGACACAGGACAGGGAAACTCTGCCTAGAAGGCCAGCATCCCGGAGTTGCCTCTTCGCTGTTGACATTGAGACTGGTGTTTTGCAGGTACTAATTAATGAAGCTGCCAGTTGAGGACTTGTGAGGCGTCCGTTTCTCAAACTAGACACTCTAATGTACTTGTCCTCTTGCTCAGTTGTGCACCGGGCCCTCCTACTCCTCTTTCTATTCTGGTTAGAGTCAGTTTGCGCTGTTCTGTGAAGGGAATAGGCCATTTTGAGCCTGTAATCGAACTGACAAATGCTGTTGCCCCCAGATACTCAACTAGTCTTCTTGGCTCCGGGGGATCAAAACTGAACTCACTCCTGTTACCTCTGCAACCATCCCCAACTATACGGGAGTCCTTTCTTCCCCAACTCTCTCCCCTGTGTGCTGCCAGAATGGGACTTGTACAGCTGGTGAGCAATCAGCCATTGATTACTCACAAACTCCCAATCAGCCCCAATTAGTCCTGGCCGGAGAGTCCGTCAAGACCTGGCACGTCCAGCAGATGGAGCCATCGCCTCGTGATGTATACTCCGTCTGTCACCAGTCCTCGATGAGTCTCCCCCTGGTGGCTGACCTGCTGTATGCCACAAAATACATTCACACACATATTATTATATATATGTGTGTATGTGTGTGTATATATATATATATGTGTGTGTGTATATATATATATGCATGTGTATTTATATATATATAATATATATATATATATATATATATATATATATATATATACACACACATATATATATATACACACACACACATATACATTTACACACACACACACATATATATATATATACACACACACACATACAGTGGGGCAAAAAAGTATTTAGTCAGCCACCAATTGTGGAAGTTCTCCCACTTAAAAAGACGAGAGAGGCCTGTAATTTTCATCATAGGTACACTTCAACTATGACAGACAAAATGAGAAAAAAATATCCAGAAAATCACATTGTAGGATTTTTAATGAATTTATTTGCAAATTATGGTGGAAATAAGTATTTGGTCAATAACAAAAGTTTATCTCAATACTTTGTTATATACCCTTTGTTGGCAATGACAGAGGTCAAACGTTTTCTGTAAGTCTTCACAAGGTTTTCACACACTGTTGCTGGTATTTTGGCCCATTCCTCCATGCAGATCTCCTCTAGAGCAGTGATGTTTTGGGGCTGTTGCTGGGCAACACGGACTTTCAACTCCCTCCAAAGATTTTCTATGGGGTTGAGATCTGGAGACTGGCTAGGCCACTCCAGGACCTTGAAATGCTTCTTACGAAGCCACTCGTTCGTTGCCTGGGCGGTGTGTTTGGGATCATTGTCATGCTGAAAGACCCAGCCACATTTTATCTTCAGTGACCTTGCTGATGGAAGGAAGTTTTCACTCAAAATCTCACGATACATGGCCCCATTCATTCTTTCCTTTACATGGATCAGTCGTCCTGGTCCCTTTGCAGAAAAACAGCCCAAAAGCATGATGTTTCCACCCCCATGCTTCACAGTAGGTATCGTGTTCTTTGGATGCAACTCAGCATTCTTTGTCCTCCAAACACGACAAGTTATATTTTGGTTTCATCTGACCATATGACATTCTCCCAATCTTCTTCTGGATCATCCAAATGCTCTCTAGCAAACTTCAGACGGGCCTGGACATGTACTGGCTTAAGCAGGGAGACACGTCTGGCACTGCAGGATTTGAGTCCCTGGCGGCGTAGTGTGTTACTGATGGTAGGCTTTGTTACTTTGGTCCCAGCTCTCTGCAGGTCATTCACTAGGTCCCCCCGTGTGGTTCTGGGATTTTTGCTCACCGTTCTTGTGATCATTTTGACCCCACGGGGTGAGATCTTGCGTGGAGCCCCAGATCGAGGGAGATTATCAGTGGTCTTGTATGTCTTCCATTTCCTAATAATTGCTCCCACAGTTGATTTCTTCAAACCAAGCTGCTTACCTATTGCAGATTCAGTCTTCCCAGCCTGGTGCAGGTCTACAATTTTGTTTCTGGTGTCCTTTGACAGCTCTTTGGTCTTGGCCATAGTGGAGTTTGGAGTGTGACTGTTTGAGGTTGTGGACAGGTCTTTTATACTGATAACAAGTTCAAATAGGTGCCATTAAAACAGGTAACGAGTGGAGGACAGAGGAGCCTCTAAAAGAAGAAGTTACAGGTCTGTGAGAGCCAGAAATCTTGCTTGTTTGTAGGTGACCAAATACTTATTTTCCACCATAATTTGCAAATAAATTCATTAAAAATCCTACAATGTGATTTTCTGGATTTTTTTTCCTCATTTTGTCTGTCATAGTTGAAGTGTAGCTATGATGAAAATTACAGGCCTCTCTCATCTTTTGAACTTGCACAATTGGTGTCTGACTAAATACTTTTTTGCCCCACTGTATATATATGTGTGTGTGTGTATATATATATATATATATATATATATATATATATATATATATATGTGTGTGTGTGTATATATATATATGTGTGTGTGTGTATATACTCTAAAAACATTTAAAAACATCTAAAAACATTGAATTCAATAAGTAAATAGGAAAACAAACTACAATTCAACATTGTATAAATGTAACCCTCTGCTGAACATCCTAACAAGCCAGAATACCGAAAAATGACTGGCTGTGATTAATACCCGTCCTGCAGTGTTCGCTCAGCTATACAACCTGCAACCCCGTGCCAGCCGCCACCAAGCAGGGCGGACCAACCAGTCAAATAGTAAAGAATAATACACATGGTCCTTTGGGAGTATAAACTTGTATGTATTAAATATGCTCACAGTATGTTAGTAGGGTATCTTATTAAGGCATGGAAAGAGAGCTCAGTGGCTAGCGTTAGGTAGCGACTAGGCTAATTATTACCGCACCACCTAGCACCTTGGCTTTACAGCCACAGCTAGTTGGCAAAACTAATTGTGCCACGTACTGTAAATAAAATACTATTCAAACTATATTGTCCTTGTGAAAACATGTCACAACCTATACATACCTTCATTGTTCATAACTTTAAGTGACTGGATGAATAATTGTAATTTTTTTGGCAACAGGGTGGAGGCACATTTCTAATCAAGATATGAATGCACTAGTTGGTCACTGGTTGCGTTAGCAAGTCTAGTGCAGGGTCAGAGTATGAGCCTACAATGGCTAGCTAGTATTATGTCGCCTGTTCTGTGGATGTAGGTCCGCGACAACGTATTCTCTGGCCTTGTTTGTGTCTAAGAATGTCTTCTGCTCGCCGGAGGAAGTAGTGATCTTTAGTACAGCTGGGTAAAGAATGCTGAACTTGGTGTCCAGACAGCGGTGTAGGAGCCCCCTCACCTCGTTGAAGGCTGACTTCTTCTTCATGACTGCCGCCGTGTAGACCAGGTAAATGCGAATATTCTGGCCGTCGTGGGTGATGGGAGCCACTCGCGCTGCCTTACGGAGACATCCTCCTTCACCTGAAGGTAGTGGAATTTTACTACTATGGGTCTGGGCGGCTCCCCATTCTTCGGTGAGGACTGTATGCTTCTGTGCGCACGGTCAGGGGTGGGGGCGTACAGTCGTGGCCAAAAGTTTTGAGAATGACACAAATATTAATTTTCACAAAGTCTGCTGCCTCAGTTTGTATGATGGCAATTTGCATATACTCGGGAATGTTATGAAGAGTGATCAGATGAATTGCAATTAATTGCAAAGTCCCTCTTTGCCATGCAAATGAACTGAATCCCCCAAAAACATTTCCACTGCATTTCAGCCCTGCCACAAAAGGACCAGCTGACATCATGTCAGTGATTCTCTCGTTAACTTATCTGGGATATGTGGGACGGTAGCGTCCCACCTTGCCAACAGCCAGTGAAATTGCAGGGCGCCAAATTCAAAACATCAGAAATCCCATAATTGAAATTCCTCAAACATACAAGTATTATGCACCATTTTAAAGATAAACTTCTTGTAAATCCAGCCACAGTGTCCGATTTCAAAAAGTCTTTACAGCGAAAGCATACCAAACAATTATGTTAGGTCAGCACCAAGTCACAAAAAACATTACAGCCATTTTCTAGCCAAGGAGAGGGCTCACAAAAGTCAGAAATAGCGATTAAATGAATCACTAACCTTTGATGATCTTCATCAGATGGCACTCACAGGACTTCATGTTACACAATAAATGTGTGTTTTGTTTTTACTCTGGGCACCTCTGGGCACCTTTCATCCAAGCTACTCAATACTGACCCTGCAGCCATAAGAAGTTAATGCAACCGCTGTGTCAGATTTAAAAAAGGCTTTACGGCGAAAGCACACCTCGCGATTATGTTAGGTCAGCACCTAGCCACAGAAAAACATACAGCCATTTTCCAAAGAAGGGGAGGTGTCAGAAAAGTCCAAAATAGCGTTATAAATATTCACTTACCTTTGATGATCTTGATCGGAATGCACTCCCAGGAATCCCAGTTCCACAATAAATCTTTGTTTTGTTCGATAAAGTCCATAATTTATGTCCAAATACCTCCTTTTTGTTCGCGAGTTTAGCCCAGTAATCCAAATGCTCAATGCACGATTGCTTAGTTCGGACAAAAAGTTTTAAAAGTTATATTACAGTTCGTAGAAACATTTCAAACGATGTATAGAATTCATCTTTAGGATGTTTTTATCATAAATCTTCAATAATGTTTTAACCGGACAATTCCTTTGTCTTTAGAAATGAAAAGGAACGCAGCTACCTCTCACGGCCACACGCATGATTTAGCTCATGGCATTCTGCCAGATACCTGACTCAAACAGCTCTCATTCACAGTAGAAGCCTGAAACAAGGTTCTAAAGACTGTTGACATCTAGTGGAAGCCTTGGGAAGTGCAATATGACCCCATAGACACTGTATATTGGATAGGCAAAGACTTGAAAACCTACAAACCTCAGATTTCCCACTTCCTAGTTGGATTTCTTCTCAGGTTTTTGGCTGCCATATGAGTTCTGTTATACTCACAGACATCATTCAAACAGTTTTAGGAACTTCAAAGTGTTTTCTATCCAAATCTACTAATTATATGCGTATTATAGCTTTTGGGCCTGAGTAGCAGGCAGTTTACTCTGGGCAACTTATTATCCAAGCTACTCAATACTGCCCCCCAGTCCCAAAGAAGTTAACACAGGTGTGAGTGTTGACGAGGACAAGGCATTGTTCTTCCTCTGTCAACCATGGTTACCTGCAAGGAAACACGTGTTGTCACCATTGCTTTGCACAAAAAGGGCTTCACATGCAAGGATATTGCTGCCAGTGTAGATTGCACCTAAATCAACCATTTATCAGATCATCAAGAACTTCAAGGAGAGTGGTTCAATTGTTGTGAAGAAGACTTCAGGGCGTCCAAGAAAGTCCAGCAAGCACCAGGACTGTCTCCTAAAGTTGATTCAGCTGTGGGATTGTGGCACAACCAGTACAGAGATTCTCAGGAATGGCAGCAGGCAGGTGTGAGTGCATCTGCATGCACAGTAAGTCGAAGACTTTTGGAGGATGGCCTGGTGTCAAGAATGGCTGCAAAGAAGCCACTTCTCTCCAGAAAAAAACAGGGATTGGACTGCCGAGGACTGGGGTAAAGTAATTTTCTCTGATGAATCCCCTTTTCCGATTGTTTGGAGCATCTGGAAAAAGACAAGGTGTGCGCTACCATCAGTCCTGTGTCATGCCAACAGTAAAGCATCCTGAGACCATTCATGTGTGGGGTTGCTTTTCAGCCAAGGGAGCTGGCTCACTCACAATTTTGCCTAAGAACACAGCCATGAATAAAGAATGGTACCAACACATGAGAGCAACTTCTCCCAACCATCCAGGAACAGTTTGGTGACGAACAATGCCTTTTCCAGCATGATGGAGCACCTTGCCATAAGGCAAAAGTGATAACTAAGTGGCTCGGGGAACAAAACATCGATAATTTGCGTCCATGGCCAGGAAACTCCCCAGACCATAATCCCATTGAGAACTTGTGGTCAATCCTCAAGAGGCGGGTAGACAACCAAAAACCCACAAATTCTGACAAACTCCAAGCATTGATTATGCAAGAATGGGCTGCCATCAGTCAGGATGTGGCACAGAAGTTAATTGACAGCATGCCAGGGTGGATTGCAGAGGTCTTGAAAAAGAGAAACAAAGCAAATATTGACTCTTCATCAACTTAATGTAATTGTCAATAAAAGCCTTTGACACTTGTGAAATGCTTGTAATTATACTTCAGTACTAGAGCATATTGGACTGTTAGCTGATCCATCGGCCAGTTTCTTGGACCACTATACCCATTTTGCCAATTGGACTTGGACCCCTCTGCTACTTGGATCCCTACTAATTCCACGACTGGTCTATCGACGTCACCGCACGAGGAGGCAAAAACAGACTTTTCCCCATCGCTACGTCCTCTCGAAGGCCCTTATGCTAGTTTGCTAGTCCCGGCCTGCTAACTGTCTGAATCGCCGTGTCCCCAGCCAGCCCAACCACACACTGGATCCATACGATCACTTGGCTACGCATTCCTCTCCCTAAAATCAATATGCCTTGTCTGTTACTGTCTTGGTTAGTGATTAAGTCAAATCAAATCAAATGTATTTATATAGCCCTTCGTACATCAGCTGATATCTCAAAGTGCTGTACAGACACCCAGCCTAAAACCCCAAACAGCAAGCAATGCAGGTGTAGAAGCACAGTGGCTAGGAAAAACTCCCTAGAAAGGCCAAAACCTAGGAAGGAACCTAGAGAGGAACCAGGCTATGTGGGGTGGCCAGTCCTCTTCTGGCTGTGCCGGGTGGAGATTATAACAGAACATGGCCAAGATGTTCAAATGTTCATAAATGACCAGCATGGTCCAATAATAATAAGGCAGAACAGTTGAAACTGGAGCAGCAGCACGGCCAGGTGGACTGGGGACAGCAAGGAGTCATCATGTCAGGTAGTCCTGAGGCATGGTCCTAGGGCTCAGGTCCTCCGAGAGAGAGAAAGAAAGAGAGAATTAGAGAGAGCACACTTAAATTCACACAGGACACCGAATAGGACAGGAGAAGTACTCCAGATATAACAAACTGACCCTAGCCTCCCGACACATAAACTACTGCAGCATAAATACTGGAGGCTGAGACAGGAGGGGTCAGGAGACACTGTGGCCCCATCCGAGGACACCCCCGGACAGGGCCAAACAGGATGGATATAACCCCACCCACTTTGCCAAAGCAAAAGTGATTACTGTCTTATTTCACTGTAGAGCCTCTAGCCATGCTCAATATGCCTTAACCAACCATGTTGTTCCACCTCCCACATATGCGATGACATCACCTGGTTTAAACGTTTCTAGAGACTATATCTCTCTCATCATTACTCAATGCCTAGGTTTACCTCCAATGTACTCTCTTCCTACCATACCTTTGTCTGTACATTATGCCTTGAATCTATGCTATCGTGCCCAGAAACCTGCTCCCTTTACTCTCTGTTTCTGAACGTGCTACACGGCCAGTTCTTATAACCTTTAGCCATACCCTTATCCTACTTCTCCTCTGTTCCTCTGGTAAAAAAAAACACTTCAGCGAACAGGCCTTTCTAATCGACCTGGCTGGCGTATCCTGGAATGACAGTGACCTCATCCCGTCAGTAGAGGATGCCTGGTTATTCTTTAAAAGTGCCTTCCTCACCATTTTAAATAGGCCTGCTTCATTCAAAACATTTAGAAACAGGAATAGATATAGCCCTTGGTTCACTCCAGACCTGTCTGCCCTTGACCAGCACAAAAACATCCTGTGGCGTTCTGCATTAGCATCGAATTGCCCCCGTGATATGCACATTTTCAGGAAAGTTAGGAACCAATATACCCAGGCAGTTAGGAAAACTAAGGCTAGCTTTTTCAAACAGCAATTTGCATCCTGTAGCACAAACTCAAAAAACGTTCTGGGACACTGTAAAGTCCATGGAGAATAAGAGCACCTCCTCCCAGCTGCCCACTGCACTGAGGCTAGGAAACACTGTCACTACCGATAAATCCACAATAATTGCAAATTTCAATAAGCATTTTTCTACGGCTGGCCATGCTTTCCACCTGGCCATCCATACCCCGGTCAACAGCCCTGCGCTCCCCACAGCAACTCGCACAGCAACTCGCCCAATCGTCCCCCCCCCTTCTCCTTCACCCAAATCTAAAGAGCTGCAAAATCTGGACCCCTACAAATCAATCTAGACAATCTGGACCCTCTCTTTCTAAAATTATCTGCTGAAATTATTGCAACCCCTACTAGCCTATTCAACCTCTCTTTCGTATCGTCTGAGATTCCCATAGATTGGAAAGCTGCTGCGGTCATCCCCCTCTTCAAAGGGGGAGACACTCTAGACCCAAACTGCTACAGACCTATATCTATTCTACCCTGCCTTTCTTTGGTCTTTGAAAGCCAAGTTAACAAACAGATTACCGGCCATTTCGAATCTCACCGTACCTTCTCCGCTATGCAATCTGGTTTCAGAGCTGGTCATGAGTGCACATCAGCCACGCTCAAGGTCCTAAACGATATCATAACCGCCATCGATAAGAGACATTACTGTGCAGCCGTATTCATTTACCTGGCTAAAGCTTTCGACTCTGTCAATCACAACATTCTTGTTGGCAGACTCAACAGCCTTGGTTTCTCAAATGATTGCCTCGCTTGGTTCACCAACTACTTCTCTGATAGAGTTCAGTATGTCAAATCGGAGGGCCTGTTGTCCGGACCTCTGGCAGTCTCTATTGGGGTGCCACAGGGTTCAATTCTCAGGCCGATTCTTTTCTCTGTATATAACAATGATATCGCTCTCGCTGCTGGTGATTCTTTGATCCACCTCTACGCAGACGACACCATTCTGTATACCTCTGGCCCTTCGTTGGACACTGTGTTAACTAACCTCCAGATGAGCTTCAATGCCAAACAACTCTCCTTCCATGGCCTCCAACTGCTCTTAAATGCAAGTAAAACTAAATGCATGCTCTTCAACCGATCGCTGCCCTCACCTGCCCGCCCGGCCAGCATCACTACTCTGGATGGTTCTGACTTAGAATATGTGGACAACTACAAATACAGTGCCTTGCGAAAGTATTCGGCCCCCTTGAACTTTGCGACCTTTTGCCACATTTCAGGCTTCAAACATAAAGATATAAAACTGTATTTTTTTGTGAAGAATCAACAACAAGTGGGACACAATTGATTTTTAACAAATCAAAAACTGAAAAATTGGGCGTGCAAAATTATTCAGCCCCTTTACTTTCAGTGCAGCAAACTCTCTTCAGAAGTTCAGTGAGGATCTCTGAATGATCCAATGTTGACCTAAATTACTAATGATGATAAATACAATCCACCTGTGTGTAATAAAGTCTCCGTATAAATGCACCTGCACTGTGATAGTCTCAGAGGTCCGTTAAAAGCGCAGAGAGCATCATGAAGAACAAGGAACACACCAGGCAGGTCCGATATACTGTTGTGAAGAAGTTTAAAGCCGGATTTGGATACAAAAAGATTTCCCAAGCTTTAAACATCCCAAGGAGCACTGTGCAAGCGATAATATTGAAATGGAAGGAGTATCAGACCACTGCAAATCTACCAAGATCTGGCCGTCCCTCTAAACTTTCAGCTCATACAAGGAGAAGACCGATCAGAGATGCAGCCAAGAGGCCCATGATCACTCTGGATGAACTGCAGAGATCTACAGCTGAGGTGGGAGACTCTGTCCATAGGACAACAATCAGTCGTATATTGCACAAATCTGGCCTTTATGGAAGAGTGGCAAAAAGAAAGCCATTTCTTAAAGATCTCCATAAAAAGTGTCGTATAAAGTTTGCCACAAGCCACCTGGGAGACACACCAAACATGTGGAAGAAGGTGCTCTGGTCAGATGAAACCAAAATTGAACTGTTTGGCAACAATGCAAAACGTTATGTTTGGCGTAAAAGCAACACAGCTGAACACACCATCCCCACTGTCAAACATGGTGGTGGCAGCATCATGGTTTGGGCCTGCTTTTCTTCAGCAGGGACAGGGAAGATGGTTAAAATTGATGGGAAGATGGATGGAGCCAAATACAGGACCATTCTGGAAGAAAACCTGATGGAGTCTGCAAAAGACCTGAGACTGGGACGGAGATTTGTCTTCCAACAAGACAATGATCCAAAACATAAAGCAAAATCTACAATGGAATGGTTCAAAAATAAACATATCCAGGTGTTAGAATGGCCAAGTCAAAGTCCAGACCTGAATCCAATCGAGAATCTGTGGAAAGAACTGAAAACTGCTGTTCACAAATGCTCTCCATCCAACCTCACTGAGCTCGAGCTGTTTTGCAAGGAGGAATGGGAAAACATTTCAGTCTCTCGATGTGCAAAACTGATAGAGACATACCCCAAGCGACTTACAGCTGTAATCGCAGCAAAAGGTGGCGCTACAAAGTATTAACATAAGGGGGCTGAATAATTTTGAACGCCCCATTTTTTTAGTTTTTAGTTGCATCTCTAGGGGCGCTATTTCATTTTTGGATAAAAAACGTTCCCGTTTTAAGCGCGATATTTTGTCACGAAAAGTTGCTCGACTATGCATATTCTTGACAGTTTTGGAAAGAAAACACTCTGAAGTTTCAGAATCTGCAAAGATTTTGTCTGTAAGTGCCCCAGAACTCATTCTACAGGCGAAACCAAGATGATACTTTAAACAGGAAATGAGCAGAATTTCTGAAGCTCTGTTTTCTAATGTCTCCTTATATGGCTGTGAATGCGACAGGAATAAGCTTAGACCTTCTGCCGTTTCCCCAAGATGTCGGCAGCATTGTGACGTATTTGTAGGCATATCATTGGAAGATTGGCCATAAGAGACTACATTTTCCAGGGGTCCGCCCGGTGTCCTTTGTCTAAATTTGTGCGTAATCTTCAGGTGCGGGCATTTTCTCCTGGGATTCAGGAGAGAAAGCACACTTCCACTAACGATATATCATCGAAGAGATATGTGAAAAACACCTTGAGGATTGATTCTAAACAACGTTTGCCATGTTTTCAGTCGATATTATGGAGTTAATTTGGAAAAAAGTTCGCGTTTTGAGGTCTGAATTTTCGGTTTTTTTTGGTAGACAAATGTGATGTACAAAACGGAGCTATTTCTAATACACAAAGAATATTTTTGGAAAAACTGAGCATCTGCTATCTAACTGAGAGTCTCCTCATTGAAAACATCTGAAGTTCTTCAAAGGTAAATTATTTTATTTGAAGGCTTTTATGTTTTTGTTGAAATGTTGCGTGCTGGATGCTAACGCTAATGCTAACGCTAAATGCTAACGCTAAATGCTACGCTAGCTAGCTACTTTTACACAAATGATTGTTTTCCTATGGTTGAGAAGCATATTTTGAAAATCTGAGATGACAGTGTTGTTTACAAAAGGCTAAGCTTGAGAGATGGCATATTTATTTCATTTCATTTGCGATTTTCATGAATAGTTAACGTTGTGTTATGCTAATGAGCTTGCTGATAGATTTACACAATCCTGGATACAGGGTTTTTTTCATAGCTAAACATGACGCAGAAAACGGAGCGATTTGTCCTAAACAAATAAGCTTTCAGGAAAAACTGAACATTTGCTATCTGAGAGTCTCCTCATTGAAAACATCTGAAGTTCTTCAAAGGTAAATTATTTTATTTGAATGCTTTTCTGTTTTTTTGTGTAAATGTTGCCAGCTGAATGCTAATGCTAAATGCTACGCTAAATGCTACGTTAGCCATCAATACTGTTACACAAATGCTTGTTTTGCAATGGTTGAGAAGCATATTTTGAAAATCTGAGATGACAGTGTTGTTAACAAAAGGCTAAGCTTGAGAGCTAGCATATTTATTTCATTTCATTTGCGATTTTCATGAATAGTTAACGTTGCGTTATGGTAATGAGCTTGAGTCAGTATTCACGATCCCGGATCCGGGATGGGGAGATCATTAAGGGGGCTGAATAATTTTGCACGCCCAATTTTTCAGTTTTTGATTTGTTAAAAAAGTTTGAAATATCCAATAAATGTCGTTCCACTTCATGATTGTGTCCCACTTATTGTTGATTCTTCACAAAAAAATACAGTTTTATATCTTTATGTTTGAAGCCTAAAATGTGGCAAAAGGTCGCAAAGTTCAAGGGGGCCGAATACTTTCGCAAGGCACTGTACCTAGGTGTCTGGTTAGACTGTAAACTCTCCTTCCAGACTCACATTAAACATCTCCAATCCAAAATTAAATCTAGAATTGACTTTCTATTTCGCAACAAAGCATCCTTCACTCATGTTGCCAAACATACCCTCATAAAACTGACCATCTTACCGATCCTCGACTTCGGCAATGTCATTTACAAAATAGCCTCCAACACTCTACTCAACCAATTGGATGCAGTCTATCACAGTGTCATCCGTTTTGTCACCAAAGCCCCATATACTACCCACCACTGCGACCTGTATGCTCTCATTGACTGGCCCTCGCTTCATACTCGTCGCCAAACCCACTGGCTCCAGGTCATCTACAAGTCTCTGCAAAGTAAAGCCCCACCTTATCTCAGCTCACTGGCCACCATAGCAGCACCCACCCGTAGCACGCGCTCCAGCAGGTATATCTCATTGGTCACCACTAAAGCCAATTCTTCCTTTGGCTGCCTCTTTTTCCAGTTCCTGCTGCCAATGACTGGAACAAACTGCAAAAATCTCTGAAGATGGAGAGTCTTACCTCCCTCACTAGCTTTAAGCACCAGCTGTCAGAGCAGCTCACAGATCACTGCACCTGTACATAGCTCATCTGTAAATAGCCCATCCAATCTACCTCATCCCAATACTGTATTTATTTATTTATCTTGCTCCTTTGCACCCCAGTGTCTCAACTTGCACATTCATCTTCTGCACATCCTACCATTCCAGTGTTTAATTGCTATATTGTAATTACTTTGCCACCATGGCCTATTTATTACCTTACCTCTCTTATCCCACCTCAATTGCGCATGCTGTATATAGATTTTTCTACTGTATTATTGATTGTATGTTTGTTTATTCCATGTGTAACTCTGTGTTGTTGTATGTGTCGAACTTCTTTGCTTTGTCTTGGCCAGGTTGCAGTTGCAAATGAGAACTTGTTCTCAACTAGCTTACCTGGTTAAATAAAGGTGAAATAAATAAATAAAAGTAACATCTGACAAAAATATCTTAAGACACTGAAGCAGCAAACTTTGTGGAAATTAATATTTGTGTCATTCTCAAAACTTTTGGCCGCGACTTTAATCGAGGCCTAGAATTTCCTGTAGCAGTTTAGCTATGGATAGGGTTGGCCGCATTCTGCCTATGGTCTCGAGTCCCTCTCTCACACCGGAAATACAACCGTTCCCCCGGCGCTGTCTGTTCTCGAGGTCCTCAACTTTGGAAGTGTCTTAATAATGAAATGCCTATGTATGTTATGTTGTGAATTTGAGCATGAATTGTACCCCTATTTAAGATTACTCTGATGTTTTTCGTACAATGTACCCAATGATGAATGAAAACTTGCTCGGTAGGTCTATGTCCTCAGTATGGTTTTACAGACGTGTTTTTACGTCTTATTTATAAACTTTTGTAATATTTATGAAATGCATATTGTTATATTTGGTAGCACTTATTTGTTTTTCCTTCGCCTCCAACCCCTTTCAATGTGTGGAATGAATGTGTGTGGGGCTAGGTCTACATAAGGGCGCAATTTTTTTTTTAACTCACAAAAGCTCTGACGAAGGCCGTGAGGCCGATACTGTCATGTATTGTCATGTTGTGTCTTGTTCCTGTTCTTTCTCTTCACCCTGTCTCCCTCTGCTGGTCGTATTAGGTTACCTTTTCTTCCCCTCTTTCCCCCAGCTGTTCCTTGTCTTCCCTAACCACCTCGTTCACCCCTTTTCCCACCTGTTCCCTTTTTCCCTCTGATTAGGTCTCTATATCTCTCTCTGTTCCTGTTTCTGTCTTTGTCGGATTCTCGTTTGTGTTACTCATGCCTGAACCAGACTATCGTCGTGTTTGCTGCAACCTTGTCCTGTCCTGTCGGAATCTGCCTGTTCAGCTAACCTTGTCCTGTCCTGTCGGAATCTGCCTGTCCATCTGAGCCTACGTGTGTTTCGTCATTAAAGAAACTCTGTTTTGTTAATTCGCTTTTGGGTCCTCATTCACGCACCTGACAGAAGAATCCGACCAAGAATGGACCCAGCGACTTCGGATCCTCTCCACTCAGCCGTCGAGATCCAGGGAGCGATGCTAGGCAGACACGAGCAGGAATTGTCCGCTGCTCGACATGCCGTTGAGACCCTGGCCACCCAAGTCTCCAACCTCACAGAACAGGTTCACCATCTCCGCCTCGATCCACCGGCCACTTCCAGGGCTTTCGAATCTCCGGAGCCCAGAATCAATAACCCGCCGTGTTACTCTGGGGAGCCCACTGAATGCCGCTCGTTCCTCACCCAGTGTGATATTGTGTTTTCTCTCCAGCCCAACACTTACTCCAGGAGCACTGCTCGTATCGCCTACGTCATATCTCTCCTTACTGGACGGGCTCGTGAGTGGGGCACGGCAATCTGGGAGGCAAGGGCTGAGTGTACTAACCAGTATCAGGACTTTAAGGAGGAGATGATACGGGTTTTTGATCGATCTGTTTTTGGGGAGGAGGCTTCCAGGGTCCTGTCTTCCCTATGTCAAGGTAATCGATCCATAACAGACTACTCTATTGAGTTTCGCACTCTTGCTGCCTCCAGTGGCTGGAACGAGCCGGCTTTGCTCGCTCGTTTTCTGGAGGGTCTCCGCGCAGAGGTAAAGGATGAGATTCTCTCCCGGGAGGTTCCTTCCAGCGTGGATTCCTTGATTGAACTCGCTATTCGCATTGAGCGACGGGTTGATCTTCGTCACCGAGCTCGTGGAAAGGAGCTCGCGTTCTCCGTTGCCCCCCTCTCCGCATCACTACCATCTTCCTCTGCCGGCTCGGGTGCTGAGCCTATGCAGCTGGGAGGTATCCGCATCTCGACTAAAGAGAGGGAACGGAGAATCACCAACCGCCTCTGTCTCTATTGCGGTTCCGCTGGTCATTTTGCCACTTCATGTCCAGTAAAAGCCAGAGCTCATCAGTAAGCGGAGGGCTACTGGTGAGCGCTACTACTCCTGTCTCTCCTTCAAGATCCTGCACTACCTTGTCGGTCCATCTACGCTGGACCGGTTCGTCAGCTTCCTGCAGTGCCTTGATAGACTCTGGGGCGGAGGGCTGTTTTATGGACGAGACCTGGGCTCGGGAACATGACATTCCTCTCAGACAGTTAAGGGAGCCCACGGCCTTGTTCGCCTTGGATGGTAGTCCTCTCCCCAGGATTCAGCGTGAGACGCTACCTTTAACCCTCACTGTCTCTGGTAATCATAGCGAAACCATTTCTTTTTTAATTTTTCGTTCACCTTTTACACCTGTTGTTTTAGGCCATCCCTGGCTAGTTTGTCATAATCCTTCTATTAATTGGTCTAGTAATTCTATCCTCTCCTGGAACGTCTCTTGTCATGTGAAATGTTTAATGTCTGCTGTCCCTCCTGTTTCCTCTGTCTCTTCTTCACAGGAGGAGCCTGGTGATTTGACAGGGGTGCCGGAGGAATATCACGATCTGCGCACGGTGTTCAGTCGATCCATGGCCACCTCTCTTCCTCCACACCGGTCGTATGATTGTAGTATTGATCTCCTTCCGGGAACCACTCCCCCCCGGGGTAGACTATACTCTCTGTCGGCTCCCGAACGTAAGGCTCTCGAAGATTATTTGTCTGTAGCTCTTGCCGCCGGTACCATAGTCCCCTCCTCCTCTCCCGCCGGAGCGGGGTTTTTTTTTGTTAAGAAGAAGGACGGGTCCCTGCGCCCCTGCATAGATTATCGAGGGCTGAATGACATAACAGTGAAGAATCGTTATCCGCTTCCTCTTATGTCGTCAGCCTTCGAGATCCTGCAGGGAGCCAGGTTTTTCACTAAGTTGGACCTTCGTAACGCTTACCATCTCGTGCGCATCAGGGAGGGGGACGAGTGGAAGACGGCGTTTAACACTCCGTTAGGGCACTTTGAATACCGGGTTCTTCCTTTCGGCCTCGCTAACGCTCCAGCTGTCTTTCAGGCATTAGTCAATGATGTCCTGAGAGACATGCTAAACATCTTTGTTTTCGTTTACCTTGACGATATCCTGATTTTTTTCACCGTCACTCCAGATTCATGTTCAGCACGTTCGACGTGTCCTCCAGCGCCTTTTAGAGAATTGTCTTTTTGTGAAGGCTGAGAAGTGCACTTTTCATGCCTCCTCCGTCACATTTCTCGGTTCTGTTATTTCCGCTGAAGGCATTAAGATGGATCCCGCTAAGGTCCAAGCTGTCATTGATTGGCCCGTCCCTAAGTCACGCGTCGAGCTGCAGCGCTTTCTCGGCTTCGCGAACTTCTATCGTCGTTTCATCCGTAATTTCGGTCAGGTGGCAGCTCCTCTCACAGCCCTTACTTCTGTCAAGACGTGCTTTAAGTGGTCCGTTTCCGCCCAGGGAGCTTTTGATCTCCTCAAGAATCGTTTTACATCCGCACCTATCCTTGTTACACCTGACGTCTCTAGACAGTTCGTTGTCGAGGTTGACGCGTCAGAGGTGGGCGTGGGAGCCATTCTTTCTCAGCGCTCCCTCTCTGACGACAAGGTCCATCCTTGCGCGTATTTTTCTCATCGCCTGTCGCCGTCGGAATGTAACTATGATGTGGGAAACCTCGAACTGCTCGCCATCCGCTTAGCCCTAGGCGAATGGCGACAGTGGTTGGAGGGGGCGACCGTTCCTTTTGTCGTTTGGACTGACCATAGGAACCTTGAGTACATCCGTTCTGCCAAACGACTTAATGCGCGTCAGGCGCGCTGGGCGCTGTTTTTCGCTCGTTTCGAGTTCGTGATTTCTTATCGTCCGGGCTCTAAGAACACCAAGCCTGATGCTTTATCTCGTCTCTTCAGTTCTTCAGTAGCCCCCACTGACCCTGAGGGGATTCTCCCTGAGGGGCGTGTTGTCGGGTTGACTGTCTGGGGAATTGAGAGGCAGGTAAAGCAAGCACTCACTCACACTCCGTCGCCGCGCGCTTGTCCTAGGAACCTTCTTTTCGTTCCCGTTCCTACTCGTCTGGCCGTTCTTCAGTGGGCTCACTCTGCCAAGTTAGCCGGCCACCCTGGCGTTCGGGGTACGCTTGCTTCCATTCGCCAGCGTTTTTGGTGGCCCACCCGGGAGCATGACACGCGTCGTTTCGTGGCTGCTTGTTCGGTCTGCGCGCAGACTAAGTCCGGTAACTCCCCTCCTGCCGGCCGTCTCAGGCCGCTTCCCATTCCCTCTCGACCGTGGTCTCACATCGCCTTAGATTTTGTCACCGGACTGCCTTCGTCAGCGGGGAAGACTGTTATTCTTACGGTTGTCGATAGGTTCTCTAAGGCGGCTCATTTTATTCCCCTTGCTAAGCTTCCTTCTGCTAAAGAGACGGCACAAATCATCATCGAGAATGTTTTCAGAATTCATGGCCTTCCGTCAGACGTCGTTTCGGACAGAGGTCCGCAATTCACGTCTCAATTTTGGAGGGAGTTTTGCCGTTTGATTGGGGCTTCCGTCAGTCTCTCTTCCGGCTTTCACCCCCAGTCTAACGGTCAAGCAGAACGGGCCAATCAGACTATTGGTCGCATCTTACGCAGTCTTTCTTTTCGCAACCCTGCGTCTTGGTCAGAACAGCTCCCCTGGGCAGAATACGCCCACAACTCGCTTCCTTCGTCTGCGACCGGGCTATCTCCTTTTCAGAGTAGCCTCGGGTACCAGCCTCCGCTGTTCTCATCTCAGTTCGCCGAGTCCAGCGTCCCCTCCGCTCAGGCTTTTGTCCAACGTTGCGAGCGCACCTGGAAGAGGGTCAGGTCTGCACTTTGCCGTTATAGGGCGCAGACCGTGAGAGCTGCTAATAAGCGTAGAACTAAGAGTCCTAGATATTGTCGCGGTCAGAGAGTTTGGCTCTCCACTCAGAACCTTCCCCTTAAGACAGCTTCTCGCAAGTTGACCCCGCGGTTCATTGGTCCGTTCCGTATTTCTCAGATCATTAATCCTGTCGCAGTGCGACTTCTTCTTCCGCGATATCTTCGTCGCGTCCACCCGGTCTTCCATGTCTCCTGTGTTAAGCCCGTTCTTCGCGCCCCCGCTCGTCTCCCCCCCCCCCCCCATCCTTGTCGAGGGCGCACCTATCTACAGGGTCCGTAAGATTTTGGACATGCGTCCTCGGGGCCGTGGTCACCAGTACCTAGTGGATTGGGAGGGGTACGGTCCTGAGGAGAGGAGTTGGGTTCCCTCTCGGGACGTGCTGGACCGTTTGCTGATCGATGATTTCCTCCGTTGCCACCAGGTTTCCTCCTCGAGTGCGCCAGGAGGCGCTCGGTGAGTGGGGGGGTACTGTCATGTATTGTCATGTTGTGTCTTGTTCCTGTTCTTTCTCTTCACCCTGTCTCCCTCTGCTGGTCGTATTAGGTTACCTTTTCTTCCCCTCTTTCCCCCAGCTGTTCCTTGTCTTCCCTAACCACCTCGTTCACCCCTTTTCCCACCTGTTCCCTTTTTCCCTCTGATTAGGTCTCTATATCTCTCTCTGTTCCTGTTTCTGTCTTTGTCGGATTCTCGTTTGTGTTACTCATGCCTGAACCAGACTATCGTCGTGTTTGCTGCAACCTTGTCCTGTCCTGTCGGAATCTGCCTGTTCAGCTAACCTTGTCCTGTCCTGTCGGAATCTGCCTGTCCATCTGAGCCTACGTGTGTTTCGTCATTAAAGAAACTCTGTTTTGTTAATTCGCTTTTGGGTCCTCATTCACGCACCTGACAGATACGTAAAGCTTATTAAAGATCAGTGATACTATCAAGAGCAGTGTGCGGGTTCCTTTTTCCTTCTACTTTGAAGAATCTAAAATCTAATATATTTTGATTTGTTTATCACTTTTTTTGGATACTACATAATTCCATATGTGTTATTTCATAGTTTTGAAATCTTCACTATTATTCTACAATGTACAAATAATAATCAAAATAAAGGAAAACCCTTGAATGAGTAGGTGTGTCCAAACTCTTGGCTGGTACTGTGTATATTGTAGCCCAGTGGCAGATTAGGTATAGTCGACAAGGGCAGCCGCCCAGTGCGGCACGGGGCGCCCGCGTTCGGTTTTCTATCGCTCATTTGTACGTCACGTCAATGATCTCATGTCACCGCGTGGGACTGTGGGCCAATTAACCTTGCCGAAGTGGGCGCCCTGATTCTAGTTTGTGAGCCAGGCAGGCGCTGAAGGGGGGGTTCGCCCCGGGGAGCCATACAAGCTAGAACCGCCATTGTTGTATTATTATATCCCTTGGACTTAACTAACCAAAAGCTTGATGATTAGTTGAATCAGGTACAGTACTGCAGGGCTGCAACAAAAACATGCACATCCTTTAGATCCCCATGTAGGAACAGGATTAGGAAACACAGCTCTATATGATGACCTTAATCTCATCACCCTTCCACCTCCTCTTGCCCCTGTAGCTGATGTGAAATGGCTAGCTAGTTAGGGGTGTGCTAGTTGCGTAGAAGAAAAGGACAAATGTTACCCCTTGAATCTTGGGGGTAACATTTGCAGGATTCATACGCAAACACAGGATCATCAGGCTCGGGCGAAGTGCCCCATTTATTGTCTGGTAATGAAGCGAATAATGTAGCTGGGTGATCAAGTTAGACTCAGTTGATAATAATTGACATTTCAGTGACGTCACATGCTCTGAGACCTTGAAGTAGTTGTTTCCCTTGCTGTGCAAAGGTTGCATATTTTGTGATGTGACTGCTAATGCTTCTTCATAGGTGACATGTGTTAATGTGTTCAGAACGTACTTGGTTCAAGACCAGGGATGGAAGCAATACTGTTTACACCCCTATGACTAAATCTCTGTTGGTCAATTTCTTCAACAGATGATCAGGTCTATATAATTATCAAACATACATTAGTAATGGAAAGAAACACAGATTCTTTGTTTAAGTATTAAAATACTCCTTTAGTAATACAATTGTAGGCAGAAGTTATATAATAGCTCTCCCCAGGTTCTGCAAAATGTCTAAGACATCCTGTAACTCATATAGCCTCTCCCAGTCCTCCTTGAGTGAGTTTTCCTGGTAACAACATTTTAATAAATCGAACTTCCTCCTGACAGCAGCAACCATCTTATCAGCGATTAAAAGCTCAGAAGTGGGTTTGACCGAAACTTGACCTTTCATCAGTATAGTCATAAGGTGAACGAGTCTAAGCATATTCTGACAGGTGGCTGTTTTGATCAGGCCTGCGGCAGCCTTGTGTTCTCAGGGAAACAGTCTTATTCGCAGAAACTCAGATAGCCACATTGGGGCCCATACAGGAGGAGTATGAGCTTAGTCAGTTTCATCCTTCTGATAGTGTCTGAAGGGGACAGCACTCAAAACAGGTGTTACCACACACACACACAGATCTCCTGAGAGGAGACCTTACAGTTTATCATAACACAATTGATTAACCCTTTAAATGGTATGAGGCCTTGGTTTAACCCTCTTAATCTCCTAATTTAAAACTTCAACTAAAGTGGTCCAAGTAGTTTCTTAAAGTTTCCTCTAGAATCAGCTGTACCTAACATCAACCAGTAGGACACAGAACACAATACTGGTTCTGGGGCAGCTCTTACTGCACATTTTTACACCACCATCTACTTTGTAGCAAGGTGCTGTTTATCAGTAGCCCCGCTTACTTCCCTCCTCCATCCAAATAGTTGCTGCCAATCAGCTTTATCTATATTGATCACAAGACTCTATGCTCAAGGACTTCCAGGTACTAAGATATTGGAGACTTGAGGGAGCATGTGAAATAGGCACTAAAATAGCCCACCCCTTGTAGAGTAGTACTTCATAGAATGATAGGAACCTGATAATGGCTTTTTTTATGTCTCATCCAAATGGGCTCACTAAAATACAATAGTAATTATATGTTCAGTGAACAGAAATATCAACGCAACATGTAAACATTTCATAGATTTTACAGAGTTACTGTTCATAAAAGGAAATCAGTCAATTGAAATAAATTCATTAGGCCCTAATTTATGGATTGCCCATGACAGGGAATACACATATGCATCTGTTGGTCACAGATAAAATAAAATATGGATTTTTTAAAGGTAGTGGCGTGGATTAGAAAGCCAGTCAGTATCTAGTGTGACCATCATTTGCCTCATGCAGTGCAACACATCTCCTTTGCATAGAGTTGATCAGGCTGTTGATTGTGGCGTGTGGAATGTTATCCCACTGCTCTTCAATGGCTGTGCGAAGTTGCTGAATATTGGTGGGAACTGGAACACACTGTGGTATACGTCGATCCAGAGCATCCCAAATATGATCAATGGATGACATATCTGGGTATGCAGGCCATGGAAGAACTGGGACTTTTTCACCTTCCAGAATTGTGTACAGACCCTTACGACATTGGACCATGCATTATCATGCTGAAACATAAGGTGGATGAATGGCACTACAATGGGTCTTGGGATCTCGGCACAGTTTCTCTGTGCATTCAAATTGCCATCGATAAAATGCAATTGTGTTCGTGTCCATAGCTTATGTCTGCCAATATGATAACCCCACCGCCACCATGGGGAACTCTGTTCACAACATTGACATCAGCAAACCGCTCGCCCATACGAAGCCATACACGCTGTCGGCCATCTGTCCAGTACCGTTGAAACTGGGATTAATCTGTGAAGAACCAACTTCTCCAGTGTGTCAATGGCCATTGAAGGTGATAATTTGCCCACTGAAGTCGGTTACAATGTCGAACTGCAGTCAGGTCAAGATCCTGGTGAGGACGACGAGCATGCAGATGAGCTTCCCTGACACAGTTACTGACAGTTTGTGCAGAAATGATTTGGTTGTGCACACTCACAGTTTCATCAGCTGTCCGAGTGGCTCTTCTCAGCAGGTGAAGAAGCCTGATGTGGAGGTACTGGACTGGCGTGATTACACGTGGTCTGCGCGTCTGAGGCCGATTAGACTTACTGCCAAATTCTCGAAAATGCTGTTGGCTTATGGTAGAGAAATTAACATTAAATTCTTTGGCAACAGCTCTGGTGGACATTCCTGCAGTCAACATGCCAATTGCTTGCTCCCTCAAAACTTGAGACATCTGTGGCATTGTGTTGTGTGATAATTGCACATTTTAGAGTGGCCTTTTATTGTCCCCAGCACAAGGTGCGCCTGTATAATGATCATGCTGTTTAATAAGCTTCCACCTGCCAGGTGGATCGATTATCTTGGCAAATGAGAAATGCTCACCAAGAGGGATGTAACACATTTGTGCACAACATTTGCGAGAAATAAGCTTTATGTGCATATGGAACATTTCTGGGATATTTTATTTCAGCTCACGAATCATGGGACCAACACTTTGCATGTTGCATTTATACACTGCTCAAAAAAATAAAGGGAACACTTAAACAACACAATGTAACTCCAAGTCAATCACACTTCTGTGAAATCCAACTGTCCACTTAGAAAGCAACACTGATTGACAATAAATTTCACATGCTGTTGTGCAAATGGAATAGACAACAGGTGGAAATTATAGGCAATTAGCAAGACACCCCCAATAAAGGAGTGGTTCTGCAGGTGGTGACCACAGACCACTTCTCAGTTCCTATGCTTCCTGGCTGATGTTTTGGTCACTTTTGAATGCTGGCGGTGCTTTCACTCTAGTGGTAGCATGAGACGGAGTCTACAACCCACACAAGTGGCTCAGGTAGTGCAGCTCATCCAGGATGGCACATCAATGCAAGCTGTGGCAAGATGGTTTGCTGTGTCTGTCAGCGTAGTGTCCAGAGCATGGAGGCGCTACCAGGAGACAGGCCAGTACATCAGGAGACGTGGAGGAGGCCGTAGGAGGGTAACAACCCAGCAGCAGGACCGCTACCTCCGCCTTTGTGCAAGGAGAAGCAGGAGGAGCACTGCCAGAGCCCTGCAAAATGACCTCCAGCAGGCCACAAATGTGCATGTGTCTGTTCAAACGTTCAGAAACAGACTCCATGAGGGTGGTATGAGGGCCCGACGTCCACAGGTGGGGGTTGTGCTTACAGCCCAATACCGTGCAGGACGTTTGGCATTGCCAGAGAACACCAAGATTGGCAAATTCGCCACTGGCGCCCTGTGCTCTTCACAGATGAAAGCAGGTTCACACTGAGCACATGTGACAGACGTGACAGAGTCTGGAGACGCCGTGGAGAACGTTCTACTGCCTGCAACATCCTCCAGCATGACCGGTTTGGCGGTGGGTCAGTCATGGTGTGGGGTGGCATTTCTTTGGGGGGGCCGCACAGCCCTCCATGTGCTCGCCAGAGGTAGCCTGACTGCCATTAGGTACCGAGATGAGATCCTCAGACCCCTTGGGAGACCATATGCTGGTGCGGTTGGCCCTGGGTTCCTCCTAATGGAAGACAATGCTAGACCTCATGTGGCTGGAGTGTGTCAGCAGTTCCTGAAGGCATTGAGGCTATGGACCGCCCGTTCCCCAGACCTGAATCCAATTGAGCCCATCTGGGACATCATGTCTCGCTCCATCCACCAACGCCACGTTGCACCACAGACTGTCCAGGAGTTGGCGGATGCTTTAGTCCAGGTCTGGGATGAGATCCCTCAGGAGACTCCCTCCGCCACCTCATCAGGAGCATGCCCAGGCGTTGTAGGGAGGTCATACAGGCACGTGGAGGCCACACACACTACTGAGCCTCATTTTGACTTGTTTTAAGGACATTACATCAAAGTTGGATCAGCCTGTAGTGTGGTTTTCCACTTTAATTTTGAGTGTGACTCCAAATCCAGACCTCCATGGGTTGATAAATTTGATTTCCATTGATCATTTTTGTGTGATTTTGTTGTCAGCACATTCAACTATGTAAGGAAAAAAGTATTTAATAAGAATATTTCATTCATTCAGATCTAGGATGTGTTATTTTAGTGTTTTTTTAACCACTGCAGTGTATTTTTTTTCAGTATACTGCAAGTAGTTTTCAATACATAGGGAAAAAGCATAAAACACACACACGCACGCACATACATACCCCTCTTAATTGTCCATGTTTCCTATCCATGTAAATTCCATCAATTCAAATTCCATGTCAATGTTGTAATCCAGAGTTAATTCAATTCTTCTCAATTCCTATGTTAGTTCAAATTTTTTTTTTTATGTGGTTAATTCAATATTATCCCTAACAATTCCACAAATTCCAATTGTCATTCAATTTGTTATGGCTATCGGGCTGATCATATGAGTGTTCAGACAGCCCAGCTATACATAACTTCAAGTTGAAACGATTTACAACAAATCCTGTAGTTTATTTTGTTACTAAACCCATTATGATATGAATTTAATTGAATTCCAAATATATGTATTTTTTTACAATTCCAATATTAATTCCAGTTCAATAACTAGAAGATTGTTGCAAATCGAATTGAATTCCACGTAAAATATGCACTTCATAAGTGAATTCAAGAATTTTGTTTGAATTTAGGGTTGTGAACAAGTGTTGCTCAATTGGTAGAGAACAGTGCTTGCCACGCTAGGGTTGTCGATTCCACTCCCATGGGAGACCAATATGAAAACATATGCACTCACTACTGTATGTCGCTCTGGATAGTGTCTACAAAATGATTGGAATTGATTCCAACCCTGATTGTCATTTAACACTTTTTTTTATTTTTTCAGTTAAGAACAAATTCTGATTTACAATGACGGCCTACCAAGATGCAAAAGGCCTACTGCTGGGTGGACGGGGGCTGGGATGAAACGTTTAAATGTAGGACAAAATGTAGCACATTAATTAACATTCTATGAGTATTATGTAACTTTGATAGATATCAGTTGAAACAATTATAAATATTACTGTTTTGGGTTCATGGCTGCTGTGCATGCCGGTGTGTTGAGGAATGCTGTCGTTCTGAAGTCAGAGCAGCTGTCAAAATGACGACACAGGCCAGAGATTACGTAACCCTGATCCCATGGGCTGCACGTGCTGAGGAAATAGACAAAAATACCTACACTCCCAGAAATACCCACGCTTTCACAGCTTTACCTTAGACAAACACAAAATGTCTTTGTTAGTCTACACCTGTTTTTTACGAAGCACGTGACTAATAACATTTGATTTGATGTTTCTTAATGGTCCTATATACATAATTTTCTCTGCACACACACATATTTGAAATCACCCATTGAATAGTGTTTACGCAACATTTCTCAACACCTATTTTTGTCAGTCTTTGTGTGTATATACAACATTTCAAATCACCCATTTACGTCAACAATTCAAATCTTCAATTAAAATCAACATGTAAAACTGGATCTGAGTCATAATGAGAAGTTATCTATAGCGAGCTGTTGCTGTCAAGGAATATGACTTGGATGTGTAGTATTATGTGTTTGAATCATAACACCTGTTACGCTTCGTGTTTCGATCATAAATCTGCTTTGAGATAGGACACACGTGTTGTTTGTTCCCACGACAACTGTGATGTTTGTGGGGTTGTGAAATCTGATATGGCATGCAGTGTGTGTGTGTGTGTGTGTGTGTGTGTGTGTGTGTGTGTGTGACAGAGAGAGGGAGAAACAGAGAGTTTGTTTGATTCTGTGTTACAGGAACTGATCCTATGACAGCAGTTACTTTGAACCCTACAAGCAGCCAGTCAGGTCAGAAGACTAAGCAGACTAAGTGTGCTTCTGAAGGAAACCTGACATTGGACCAAAAATACTCGTCATGAGTGTTTTGTCACAGTCAAAGGATTTGCATAAGTCATTTGGATATAAAAATCTATAATAAATTGTTGATGTTCTTAATGTGCTTTGGATGAAACTATACATTTTTTCTGTTACCATGTTTGTCTAATATATTGTATTTCGTAGTTAAAACATGGTGAAATGTAGCATAAATTGTGGCATAAATACAATACAACACAATCAGGGTTGGGTAGGTTACTATATAAATGTAATCCATTAACAGTTACCTGTCCAAAATTGTAATCAGTAATGTAACTTTTGAATTACCCAAACTCAGTAAATTGATTACGTTCAGTTACTTTTAGATTACTTTCACCTTAAGCGGCATTAGAAGAAGACAAACATTTATATGACCAATAGAATGACATCTATTGTAGGCGCAAATAGCTAAATGAGAGAGCAGCAGTGTGATTCACCTCAATGACCTATGTAGATATCAATAATAAATTAGATTCCCACCCGTAGGCTACACCACTATGAAAAGCCATTTTAACATATATTAATTGATTGATTTATATTAGTAATTAAATGTTTTACATCAATAATTACATTTTTGTTATCAATCATTCACATTTTTATATCCCAAAAGTATTTATCGATATTACAAATTATAGGAAAATATGTTATCCACTATGGAAACGGCTTTCTATAGTGGATATTTTGATATTTTGATAATTGCATTTTTATATCAATAATTCCCCATAGAATTAAATGGAGAAGCACATTTTTTACATCGATAATTCAATGTACTATATTAAAAAAAACTGTTGTTATTGCTATGCAGATGTAATAAAAGTGTAATAAAAGTGTGGATATCAAATATCAATTCTTCAAATTTTGATATCAAGGACTCTTTTCATATCAAATATTAGAATTATTGATATCAATAATTCATTTTTGATATAATGCAATTCATTATCGATATGAATAATTCACATTTTTTATTTATTTGACCCCTTTTTCTCCCCAATTTCGTGGTATCCAATTGTTTTAGTAGCTACTATCTTGTCTCATCGCTACAACTCCCGTACAGGCTCGGGAGAGAAGAAGGTTGAAAGTCATGCGTCCTCCGATACACAACCCAACCAAGCCGCACTGTTTCTTAACACAGAGCGCATCCAACCCGGAAGCCAGCCGCACGGAGGAAACACTGTGCACCTGACAACCTTGATTAGCGCGCACTGCGCCCGGCCCGCCACAGGAGTCGCTGGTGCGCGATGAGTCAAGGATATCCCTACTGGCCAAGCCCTCCCTAACCCGGACGACGCTAGGCCAATTGTGCATCGCCCCACGGACCTCCCGGTGGCAGCCGGGACAGAGCCTTGGCGCGAACCCAGAGTCTCTGATGTCACAGCTGGTGCTGCTTAACCACTGCGCCACCCGGGAGGCCCTAAATTTCACATTTTTACATTAAAAAAACATTATTGTTATCAATAATTCCAATATCAAAAGTAGTCCTTGATATCAACATTTGAATAATTGATATAGATAAATACATTTTATCTATTTATCTTTAGCTAATTCAATTTCTATATCATGAATTAGATTTTTTTTATATCGATAATGTACTTTTTTATGTCAATAGTTGTCTAATTCTGGATATATTAGCATTTATTTATCATTATTAACACTGAAAACCTATCAGCTTCAAGTGCTTTGAATGTCAAAGAAGTATCACGTCTTCCTGTCAGTGGGAACGGAACACACACCTTGCACAGTCTTCACATTTTGCTGCCTTAAAATTAAATCTAAAAAGGGATTACATTGGATTTCTTCCCTACCGATCTACACAACATACTCCACAACTTCTGGCAACCATTACAGTTGTGAATAATTTTGAATAATTTTCTACCGACACAAGTCTTAGGGAAATATACAGTGCATTGGGAAAGTACTCAGACTCCTTGACTTTTTACACATTTTGTTGCATTATTCTAAAATGTAATAAATAAATGTTTTTCCTCACTCCATAATAACAAATCGAATACAGCTTTTTAGAAATGTTTGCAAATCTATAAAAATAAGTATTCAGACCCTTTGCTATGAAACTCAAAATTGAGCTCAGGTGCAGCCTGCTTCCATTGATCATCCTTGAGATGTTTCTACAACTTGATTGGAGTTCACTTGTGGTAAATTCAATTGATTGGACATGATTTAGAAAGGCACATACCTGTCTATATAAGGTCCCTCTTTTGACAGTGTATGTCAGAGCAAAAACCAATCCATGAGGTCGAGAGGAGGACAGGATTGTGTCGTGGCACAGATCTGGGGAAGGGTACCAAAACATTTCTGCAGCATTGAAAGTTCCCAAGAACACATTGGCCTCCATCATTCTTAAATGGTTTGGAACCAACTAGACTCTTCCTAGAGCTGGCCGCCCGGCCAGACTGAGCAATCGGGGGAGAAAGGCCTTGGTCAGGGTGGTGCACTTATTGATATAAAAAATTCAATAGATATATGTTAAAACAGCTTTCCATTTTAGCGTTTATTCAAGTTGGATAATCTTTGGATGCCGACAGCAGTCGCACCATTTGAAGACATTGCTTTGCCTGTGGCCTACAAAAACCAATTCATGCTCTTTTCCGTTTTTACGTGATCCATCAAACGTACTTGGGTGTGTCATTAAAGTGCTCTCTGACTTGTGGTCAGACTAGCTCAGGCAGAACAAACTTAAACCTTTTTTCAATGCTGATTTGAATGTCATTGGGAAAACAGAAAGGTATCAACGATTGTTTCGCAAACATCCTTTCTGAATTTAACAGTAATCCTAGAAGTAATCTAGTTGTTCAAAAGTATCTGTAATCTGATTTCATTCTTTTTGCTGGTAACGTTACTGATTACAGTTAGTCACAGAACTCAGCCCCATCAATGCTCCTCAACTTAAAATATCCTTAACATGATAAAAAAAGGCCAAAAGTTACCTAAACAATCATTATCGTGTTTGCGTAACTTTGCAACATAATGTTTACTCCACTACGGCTAAATAAAGACTGTAACTGAACTGTTGTTAGCAGGGGAGAGCTACCATTTGCGCAACTTCTGAGTAGTTTACACCGGATATGGCGTCAACATTCGACAAAGACAACAATGACATGTGCTTGCTTTCTACTTCTGAAACCCCGCTCCCACATACACACACTCACAAAAAAACACACACACACTCAAAGATATCTGATAAACAGATTGTGCCCCCCCAAACTTTACAGAGGGGGGCAGTGACACTGACATAGAGGGGCAGCTCCCACCCTGTCACTGGTGTATTCGTACCCCCCACCCACCACCCACCACCCTGCCCCAACCTCTCTGTCCTCTTGATAGTTGCCTGATGGAATGCTGTGTGACCTGTGTTATTTTTAGATGGGTCTGGTTGAAATAGTCAAGCTCAGGCTTCATTGAAGATAAACACTAGCTGGTCTCGCGCTGCGTGGCACGTCAACTGTGTCTTGACTTGACCTGAACGATTTGTAGAGCTTTGCTGTGACAGACAAGTACTTATATCCAGAACCACGTCTTCTTCGGACTACCTTAATATCGTAACAGAACCAAACTAGAGCTCCTAAGATGTCTCCTGAAGACCGTGGGGCAGGAATGAGGTACATGACTATGTCTGTTTGTTTTGACTTCTTTTGAGTGTGTAATAAGAGAAAGTGAGAGACACTGACAGTCTAACAAATGGTTAAAAGGAGTTTTGAATACGGTTACAGCCTTCTGTGCCTTAAGAAAGTATTCACACCACTTGACTTATTCCACATATTGTTGTGATATTACTACTTTTTGAAGGCACTGTATGTCAATGATAAAAAAAAGCAGTCTTCTAGATAAGGTGCTACACTCCTCGTGTTAGGTAATTGGTTGTGATTATGTTGGGTGCCATGCCTTAAGTTTTCCCTCAATTATAAGCAACAGGATAATGGTATCCATATTGCTAAGAAAGAGGTATACAATTCACTCTAGTTTTCCCCGCTCAAAACCCAACATGGCTAGGCAAATTTCAAATAGAATTAAGCTCTGTAACAGAAAGAATACAGCTTGTGTTCACTTGGAAAGGTGTCAACATCGTTGCATAAAATGGCATGATATCAGTGATATCAACAGAGCCACATGGGTGCTGTGTGGCTCAGTTGGTAGTGCATGGCACTTGCAGCGCCAGGGTTGTGGGTTTGATTCCCACGGGGGACACCTATTAAATATTACAAAAATGTATGCACTCACTACTCTAAGTTGCTCTGCATAAGAGTGTCTGCTAAAAGCCTCAAATGTTAATTTGGGCTTGGGCTCTCTGTTTTAGACTCTTTTGAAATGGTTTAAGTGAACTGGTCAAGACTTTGCCTTGGGGTTTTGAATAGCAGCCAATATCATTTTTAAGTTCTTGCGGAGGGTCTTTGGCATAGAGGTAGAAGTTGCATCTGGAGTGTTCTCTTGTACCCACACATAGACTGGTAAACATATTTACTCCCTCTGTATATCCCTCGGAAATATGTGGATGCTCTGAATTCTTTGGCCGCCATTCCTCACATTGTTTGGCCGTTTGTTAAATATAATTTTTAAGGTGCCGTCACTGGACTCATTAGAGGCTCAGACATGTAGCTCCCCATGTTGTTTTAGAGATCACCAATAGGTTGAAATGACATGTCTGCCTAACAACTGCTTTGGATGCCCCTCCCCTGGTCTCTCGATAGGATTGTTGTCATGGAATGATCCCCGTGGTTTTCCCAGATGAGTTGGGGATAACAGAGCAATGTGTCTGTTAGGTTTGGATGCCGTTAAAGATAGGAAAGGACTCATTTTACAGAAGCCTGAGTGAAGTACAAAAGGTATTTCATATCAGGAGTATGTAGGGCATAATGTCAATTAACTCAAGAAATACTGTTGTTAGACTCAAGATTAAGGTTGCAGTAATCACGTAGAATAATGCAGTGTTAGCATAGTCAGGATTATAATCTTCCAGTCATCATTCACTGGGTTGGATACCAAAGTGTAGGATACCAAAGGCAGACAAAGGTAGATAGATCCAATGTCATTTAGTAGCAGTGGAGAAAAAGATACTGAGGTACAAGGACATGACATTAAGGGCTTTTATAGGCTCTGAGAGATCACGCAGGGTTGAGCCAGTATTTTGCTCCACGTTGAATGGAGTGCCAGGATTCTCTAGGACTTTCCCCTGAAGGGGTTTACCCATGACAGTCAATACCACTGTCCCACAGAAGTTTTGTTTGGTCTGTCCCTTTTGGTCTACCAATGAAGATACGATGCCTCTATCACTGCATTACAGTACAAAAGCTGGATACTGTAATACAGTGGGTATTGCCTCGTGAGCGACGCATTGCATCCTTTGAGTTTACCAATATTTTGACAATGTCTTCTGGGTGTTAACTTGGAACCAGTCTTTCTCCCTTGGGTTTCCCTTAGGAGTGTTTTCCCAAAAGGAATTTGCCCAGTACCAGAACGCTTGACAAAAGTGTTTACCAGTAGACCACATCCCATACTAGGGCACTGTACTTAAGCAGTTCTAAGGAGCAGGGCATTTTTACAGGAAATGGTGAAATCTTTATCAGGATTCATTGCCTCACAGACAAGCGTTCCGTCACGTTGTCACATGTGCGCCCGTTACGGTTTCCCTGGAAACCTGTCTCCCTGGGAAGCACGTGCCTGGAATGTGAGAGGGGAATAGCAATCTGACCTTTCTTGACAGAGGTAAATGTCAGACATGGCGTAAATTTGGTGGGGGGCTGGAGTTCAGGAGATACTCTACCCTGGCCTGTTGCTCTTTTCCTGGTTGATGAGTGAGAGTGGTCTGGAGTAGGGCTGGGCGATATGGCCAAAATATAATATCACTATACTTTTTAAAAATTTTGGCATTTCCTCCACTCATTTGAGGTCATTTCCACACTGCCACGTAGGGCTGCACGATATGGTCAAACAATCTAGGCCTTATTTTTTACCAAATGTTGCAATTGCGATTTAGAGCAAAACACTTGGGTGAACTGTTGGAATCATGGAAATAGAATGATTATTCTAATTCTATACTTAGAATATAATAGTGGGCACTTTGAATACAGTGCTGTTTGCCATGACAATGAAGGAAAATGCCAGGAGAAGTTATTGTGACAGGGTAGGAACCAAAGTGTTAATAAGTGTTTCCTAGTGGACCCTATATTCTTTATCTTAGCTACTTCATGTAGCTAACATAATGATGCTTTGCGTATTCCTCTTTGATTTAGAAGATACTGTTGCACAGACAACATGCTGATTTAGGTCTACACCATCACTGGTATTATCAGGCTGGATAGCTAGCTACGTTTGCTCTGACTCAGTACATTTATTAGCTAGCCAGCTAACCAGCAATTAGCATTAGCGGCTAACACGATTTAGGCCCAACTTGCTAAGAAAAGACAAACTAGCCGTTTTTTTCAGATGTAAGAAACACAAACTAATAGTGTCATTACAGACCGCTAGAACATTAGTTGTTTTATATGAAGAAGCAAAGTGAAAACAGCATCATTGTCATCAACATTGTTGCATGTGCTGCACTGACCATGCAGACTGAACGCAAGTGAGTCATGGTTGAGGAACATCAAATGTACTCCGTAAGTGACAGGGGGCAGGGCTAGGTCTGTGTGGAAAGCGGCATGGAGAGAGCTACAAGAGATGACTCAAGTAGCGGAGTAAACTATAAAACTATTACACACGGCGTATAACATTTAACAATCCAAACATTCAAATGCCGTGATAGAAGGTAATGTAAAAACTCAAACCGGTCGGTGCATCAATACCGGTATATAGTAAAATACAGTATACCACCATGCCCTAAAATGGAGCTTAAGGGGGAAGCAGGCAAAGGGGTGCATTAAGGTGGATATTTGAAATATCTCTGCAACCAAAACAAATGGGAAAGGGACAGCTGTGTGGGGGTGGAAGGTGGGTTTGGGAGAGAGGGTAACAAGCTGGGAAAGGGCACTGCTCAAATAAACTTCAGTTAATAAATGTCCTCAGCCTGCCAAGGAATCCTGTGTTGCGCTGACTTTGAAAGCCTTTGAAAGCCTTTTCCTTGAGAGCTGAGGTCCAGCGATGCCAATTCTCCATCATCTGTCAAACTCTCCCACGACAAACAAAGAGAGATTTTCTGAAAGGCATGCTGGGTAATGTAGTTTTATCTATAATCTTTCACCTGCTCTATGCCTTGGAATTGCCTTGAAGCGAATAAAGTGTGATACAGTTGTCAGGCTTTCCAGGGTCACATGGGGGATTTCATTACGAGCGGCTCGTAGAGCTCGACCTACTTTCCTGTCGTTAGAAAATGTCAGATTAAAGGGGTGGAGATTTGTAAAGAGTTAGGTAGTGTTCAGTAACCGCATCTGTCAACGCGATTAGTGTTTAAGGGCACGGTGTTAGGGTTCTTGGGGTCATAGCACTTTAGTACCTTATTGCCTATCCACTATCCTACTCCTTGAGCAAGGACACCTCGAGAGATGGAGAGACCATTCATGAGAGTACACCATGCAGATCCTGGTAAACCCAAACAGATATACAGTGCCTTCAGAAAGTGTTCACACCCTTTGACTTTTTCAAAATGTGGTTGTGTTACAAAGTGGGACTAAAAAGGATTTAATTGTCATTTTTTTGTCAACGATCTACACAAAATACTATAATGTCAAAGTGGAAGAGAAATACACATGCGCCGAATACAACAGGTATAAAACACGTGTAGGTAGACCTTACAGTGAAATGCTTACTTACAAGCCCTTAAACAACAATGCAGTTTTAAGAAAAATAAGTGTTAAGTAAAAAAAATAGATAAGCCAAAAATAATAATTTAAAAGCACAATAGCGAGGCTATTTACAGGGGGTACCAGAACAGTGTCAATGTGCGGGGGCACCGGTTAGTTGAGGTGATTGAGGTAATATGTACATGTAGGTAGTGCTAAAGTAACAATGCATGGATAATATACAGAGAGTAGCAGCAGCATAAACGAGGGGGGGGGGGGGGGTGCAAATAGTCTGGCTAGCCATTTCACTAGCTTTTCAGGTGTCTTATGGCTTGGGGGTAGAAGCTGTTAAGAAGCCTTTTGGACCTAGACTTGGCGCTCCGGTACCGCTTGCCGTGCGGTAGCAGAGAGAACAGTCTATGACTAGGGTGGCTGGAGTCTGACAATTTTTAGGGCCTTCCTCTGACACCGCCTGGTATAGAGGTCCTGGATGGCAGGAAGCTTGGCCCCGGTGATGTATTCGGCCTTACCCACTACCCTCTGTAGTGCCTTGCGGTCGAAGGCTGAAAAGTTGCCATACCAGGCAGTGATGCAACCATACTCTCGATGGGGCACCTGTCCAACTTTTTGAGGATCTGAGGACCCATGTCAAATAATTTCAGTCTCCTGAGGGGGAATAGGCTTTGTCGTGCCCTCTTCACGACTTCTTGACGTCTTCGTGTGTTTGGCTCTCAACCTGCTCCACTACAGCCCCGTCGATGAGAATGGGGGCGTCCTCCTTCTCCTGTAGTCCACAATCATCTCCTTTGTCTTGATCACATTGAGGGAGAGGTTGTTGTCCTGGTACCACATGGATAGGTCTCTGACCTCCTCAAAATAGGCTGTCTCATCGTTGTTGGTGATCAGGCCTACCACTGTTGTGTCTCTGTGTAATCTGTTTGTTCCTGCGGCCTTGTTAATGTTAACCTGTTTAAAGGTCTTACTCACATCGGCTACGGAGAGCGTGAGTGTGAACAGCTGAAGCTCTCATGCATGTTTAAGTGTTACTTGCCTTGAAGCGTGCATAGAAGTAGTTTAGCTCATCTGGTGGGCTCGTTTCACTGGGCAGCTCTCGGCTGTGCTTCCCTTTGTAGTCTGTAATGGTTTGCAAGCCCTGCCACATCCGACGAGCGTCAGAGCCAGTGTAGTACAACTCGATCTTAGTCCTGTATTGACGCTTTGCCTGTTTGATGGTTCATCGGAAGGCATAGCGGGATTTCTTATAAACTTTCGAGTTAGGGTCCCTCTCTAGCCTTTAGCTCAGTGCGGATGCTGCCTGTAATCCATGGCTTCTGATTGGGGTATGTACGTACAGTCACTGTGGGGACGACATCATCAATGCGCTTATTGATGAGGCCAATGACTAATGTGGTTTACTCCTCAATGCCATCGGAGGAATCCCGGAACATATTCCAGTCTGTGCTAGCAAAACAGTCCTGTAGCTTAGCATCTGCTTCATCTGACCACTTTTTTATTGATCTAGTCACTGGTGCTTCCTGCTTTAATTTTTGCTTGTAAGCAGGAATCAGGAAGATATAGTTATGGTCAGATTTGCCAAATGGAGGGTGAGGGAGAGATTTGTATGCGTCTCTGTGTGTGGAGTATAGGTGGTCCAGAGTTATTTTTCCTCTGGTTGCACATTTAACATGCTGATAGAAATTTGGTAAAACGAATTTAAGTTTCCCTGCATTAAGGTCCCTGCCTACTAGGAGCGCCGCCTCTGGGTGAGCGTTGTATGCTGTAATGTTAAGATTTCCCTTCACTGGAACTAAGGGGCCTAGCCCGAACTATGGAAACAGCCCCAGACCATTATTCCTCCTCCACCAAACTTTACAGTTAACACTATGCATTGGGACAGGTAGCGTTCTCCTGGCATCCACCAAACCCAGATTCTTCCTTCGGACTGCCAGATAGTGAAGCGTGATTTATCACTCAGGAGAATGCGTTTCCACTGCTCCAGAGTCCAATGGTGGCGAGCTTTACACCACTCTAGCTGATTCTTGGCATTGTTCACAGGGATCTTAGGCTTGTGTGCGACTGCTCAGCCATGGAAACCCATTTCATGAAGGTTCAATCGGACAGTTATTGTGCTGACGTTGCTTCCAGAGGTTGTTTGGAACTCGGTAGTGAGTGTTGGAACCGAGGACAGAATATTCTTACGAATTACACGCTTCAGCACTCGGCGGTCCCGTTCTGTGCGCTTATTTGGCCTACCACTTCACAGCTGAGCCGTTGTTGCTCTTAGACGTTTCCACTTCACAGCACTTACAGTTGACCGGGGCAGCTCTAGCAGGGCAGAAATGTAAAGATCTGACTTGTTGCAAAGGTGACATCCTATGACGGTGCCACATTGAAAGTTACTGAGCTCTCCAGTTAGGCCATTCTACTGCCAATGCTTGTCTATGGAGATTGCATGACTGTGTGACTGTGTGTGATAAATGTTATACACCTGTCAGTAACGGGTTTGGCTGAAATAGCTGGATCCACTAATTTGAAGGGGTGTCCACATACACGATATATACCAAAGTATCTTCATTACATAAGTATCCAACCCCCTGAGTCAATACATAATAGAATCAACCACCTTTGGCAGCGATTACAGCTGTGAATTTTTCTGGGTATGTCACTAAGAGCTTTCCACAACTGGATTGTGCAACATTTGCTCATGATTCTTTTCAAAATTCTACAAGCTGTTGATAATTGCTAGACAACCATTTCCAGGTCTTGCCATAGATTTTCAAGTAGAGTGCATTCTGGAAGAATTACAGCCTCATTGTAAAATGTATGAAATACATTTTATGCCTAATCAATCTTCACACAATACTCCGTAATGACAAGGCGAAAACAATTTTTTTGTTATTTTTGCAACAAAAACTAAACAGAAATACGTTATTTCGAGAAGTATTCAGTCCTTTTGCTATGAGACTCGAAATTGAGCTCAGGTGCATCCAGTTACCATTGATCATCCTTGAGATGTTTCTACAACTTGATTGGAGTCCACCTGTGGTAAATTCAATTGATTGGACATGATTTGGAATATATAAGGTCCCACAAAAACCAAGCCATGAGATTGAAGGAATTGTCGGTAGTGCACAGAGACAGGATTGTGTCGAGTCACAGATCTGGGGAAGGGTACTAAACTCTTTCTGCAGCAGTGTGTTGCCCAAGAACGCAGTGGCCTCCACCATTCTTAAGTGGAAGACGTTTGGAACCACCAAGACTCTTCCTAGAGCTGAACGCCTGGCCAAACTGAGCAATCGGGGGAGAAGGGTCTTGGTCAAGGAGGTAACCTGGTCACTCTGAGCTCCGGAGTTCCTCTGTGGAGATGGGAGAACCTTTCAGAAGGACAACCAACTCTGCAGCTCACCACCAATCAGGCCTTTATGGTAAAGTGGCCAGACGGAAGCCACTCCTCAGCCCGCTTGGAGATTGTCAAAAGGCACCTGAAGAACTCAGACCATGAGAAACAAGATTCTCTGGAGAAAATCTGGCACCAACTCTATGGTGAAGCATGGTGTTGGAAGCATCATCCCCTTGGGTTGTTTTTCAGTGGCTGGCACTAGAAGACAAGTCAGGATCAAGGGAAAGGTACAGTGAAATCCTTGATGCTAATGTGCTCAGGACCTCCGGCAGGGGCTATGGTTCACCTTCCAACAAGACAATGACCCTAAGCACACAGCCAAGACGATGCAGGAGTGGCTTCGGGGACAAGTTTCTGAATGTCCCTGAGTGGCCCTGCCAGAGCCCGGACTTGAACATCTCCGGAGAGACCTGAAAATAGCTGTGCAGCAATGCTCCCCTTCCAACCTGAAAGAGCTTGAGAGGATCTGCAGAGAAGATTGGGAGAAACTCCCCCAATACAGGTTTGTGAAGCTTGCAGCGTCATACCCAAGAAGATTTGAGGCTGTAATCGCTGCTAAAGGTGCTTCAACAAAGTACTGAGTAATTCATCTGAAAATGTATATAAATGTAATATTTAAATTTTTAAAATCTTAATTAATACATTTGCAAAAATATTTAAACCTGTTTTTTGCTTGGTCGTGATGGGGTATTGATGAGAAAAAAATAACAATTTAATCCATTTTAGAATACGGCTTTAGTTACAAAATAAAAAGTCAAGGGGGTCTGAATACTTTCCGAATGCACTGTAGATTTAAGTCAAAACTGTTACTCGGCCACTCAGGAACATTCATTGTCTTCTTGGTAAGCAACTCCAGGGGTAGATTTGGCCCTGTGCTTTGGGTTATTGTCCAGGTTTTCCTCTAGGATTTTGTCTGTGCTTAGCTCCGTTTCTTTTTTTTACCCTTTAAAACTCCCCAGTCCTGAACGATTATCAGCATGCCCATAACATAATGCAGCCACCACTATGCTTGAAAATATGTAGTGGCACTCAGTTATTATATTTGCTGCAAACATGACACACTATGCAGGACAAAAAGTGAATTGCTTTGACCCCTTTTTTGCAGTATTACTTTACCTTGTTGCAAACAGGATGCATGTTTTTGAATATTTTTATTCTGTACAAGCTTCGTTTCACTCTGTCAATTAGGTTATTGTGGCGTAACTACAATGTAGTTGATCCATCCTCAGTTTATTATGACAGCTAGAGATATACCTATATACAAAAGTATGTGGACACCTTCAAATTAGAGGATTTGGCTATTTCAGCCACACCTGTTGCAGACAGGTGTATAAAATCGAGCACACAGCCATGTAATCTTCACACACAAACTTTGGCTTTACTGAAGAGCTCATTGACTTTCGACATGGCACCATCATAGGATGCCACCTTTCCAATAAGTAAGTTCATAAAACTTTCTGCCCTGCTAGAGCTGCTCCATTCAACTGTAAGTGCTGTATTTCTGAAGTGGAATTGTCTAGGAGCAACAACGGCTCAGCCGGGAAGTGATAGGCCACACAAGTTCACAGAACGGGACTGCCGAGTGCTAAAGCACGTAACGCGTAAAAATTCTGTCCTCAGTTGCAACACTCACTTCCGAGTTCCAAACTGCCTCTGGAAGCAACGTCAGCACAAGAACTGTTCGTCGGAAGCTTCGTGAAATGGGTTTCCATGGTGAAGTAGCCCCACAAAAGCCTAAGATCACCAGGTGCAATGTCAAGCGTTGGCTGTAGTGGTGTAGAGCTCGCCCCCATTGGACTCTGGAGCATTGGAAACGCATTCTCTGGAGTGATGAATCACACTACAGCAATCAAATCTAATTTTATTGGTCACATACACATGGTTAGCAGATGTTAATGCAAGTGTAGCGAAATTCTTCAGCTTGTAGTTCCGACAGTGCAGTAATATGTCCTGGAGGGCAGGTAGTTTGCCCCAGGTGATGCGTTGTGCAGACCAGGCGGTGATACAGCCCGACAGGATGCTCTCAGTTGTGCATCTGTAAAAGTTTGAGGGTTTTAGGTGACAAGCCAAATTTATTTAACCTCCTGTAGGTGAACCATTTCAGTTTGTCCGTGATGTGTACGCCGATGTGTGATGTGTGATGTGATGTGTACGCCGAGGAACTTAAAACTTTCCACCTTCCACTACTGTCCCGTGATGTGGATTGGGGGGTGCTCCCTCTGCTGTTTTCTGAAGTCCACGATCATCTCCTTTGTTGATGTTGAGTGTGAGGTTGTTTTCCTGACACCCTACTCTGAGTGCCCTCACCTCCTCCCTGTCTCGTCGTTGTTGGTAATCAAGTCCACTACTGTTGTGTCGTCTGCAAACTTGATGATTGAGTTGGAGGCGTGCATGGCCGCGCCGTCAGGGGTGAACAGGGAGTACAGGAGGGGGCTGAGCACGCACCCTTGTGGGGCCCCAGTGTTGAGGATCAGCGAAGGGGAAATTTTGTTTCCTACCTTCACCACCTGGGGGCAGCCCGTCAGAAAGTCCAGGACCCAATTGCACAGGGCGGGGTTGGGACCCAGGGCCTCAAGCTTAATGATGAGTTTGGAGGTTACTATGGTGTTAAATGCTGAGCTGTATGAACAGCATTCGTACATAGGTATTCCTCTTGTCCAGATGAGATTGTGCAGTGTGATGGCAATTGCATGAAGTGGGTCTAGGGTGGCAGGTAAGGTGGAGGTGATATGATCCTTGACTAGTCTCTCAAAGCACTTCATGATGACAGAAGTGAGTGAGTGCTATTGGGTGATCTTCATTTTGTTCAGTTATCTTTGCCTTTGCATGTGGGGACAGCAGACTGGGATAGGGTGCAATTGAATATGTCCGTAAACACACCAGCCAGCTGGTCTGCACATGCTCTGAAGACGCGACTAGGGATGCCGTCTGGGCCAGCAGCCTTGCAAGGGTTAACACATTTAAATGTCTTACTCACGTCGGCCACGTCGGAGAAGGAGGGGTGGACCGGCAGTCCTTGGTAGCAGGCTGCGTCGGTGGCCATGTATTATCCTCAAAGTGGGCAAAGAATGTGTTTTAGTTTGTCTGGAAGCAAGACGTCGGTGTCCGTGACGTGGCTGTTTTTTCTTTTGTAGTCCGTAATTGCCTGTAGACCCTGCCACATACGTCTCGTGTCTGAGCCATTGAATTGCGACTCCACTTTGTCCCTATACCAACATTTCGCTTGTTTGATTGACTTGGGAGGGAATAACTATACTGTTTATATTCCAAGTCATCTTTCCATGGTTGAATGCGGTGCGTCGCGTTTTCAGTTTTGCGTGAATACCGCCATCTATCCATGGTTTCTGGTGAGGGTAGGTTTTAATGGTCACAGTGGGAACAACTTCTCCAATCCACTTCCTTTTAAACTCACTCATCTAGTCATAATTCAATGTTCATATAATTCAATGTTATTCCCTGAGGCTTCCCGGAACATTTCCCAGTCGGCATGATCAAAACAATCTTGAAGCGTGGATTCCGATTGGTCAGACCAGTGTTGACTGGTTCTAGTCACGGGTACATTCGGTTTGAGCTTCTGCCTGTAGGACCGTAGGAGAAAAATGGAGTCGTAATCGGATTTGCTGAAGGGAGGGTGGGGGAGGGCCTTGTATGCATCGCAGAAGTTAGAGTAGCAGTGTATTTCCTGTGCTCATGCTACAGTCAATGTCCTGAAAGAATTTAGGTAGCCTTGTTTTCAAATTAGCCTTGTTAAAATCCCCAGCTACAATAAATGCAGCCTCAGGATATATGGTTTCCAGTTTACATAGAGTGAAGTTCCTTGAGGGTCGTCGTGGTATCTGCTTGGGAGGATATACTCGACTGTGATGATAATCGAAGATAATTCTCTTGGGAGATAATGTGCATTTCATTGTAAGGAATTCTAGGTCAGGTGAATAAAAGACTTGAGTTCCTGTATGTTGTTATGATTACACCATGAGTCGTTAATCGTGAAGCATACACCCTCTCCCTTCTTCTTCCCAGAGGGATGTTTATTTCTGTCGGTGCGACGCATGAAGAAACCCTGTGGCTGTACCGTCTCTGACAACATATTCCGAGAGAGCCTTGTTTCCGTGAAACAGAATTACAATCTCTGATGTCTCTCTGGAAGGCTACCCTTGCCCTAATTTCATCCATCTTGTTGTCTACCGACTTGACATTAGCGAGTAATATACTCAGAAGTGGTGAGTGGTGTGCACGCCTCCGAAGTCTGACCAGGAGGCCACTCCATCAACCCCTTCTGCGGCGACGTTGTTTTGGGTTGGCCTCTGGGGTTAGATCCAATATCCTGGGTGGTGGTCTGAACAAAGGATCCGTTTCGGGAAAGTCGTATTCCTGGTCGTAATGTAAGTTGACGTCACTCTTATATCCAATAGTTCTTCCCGGCTGTATGTAATAACACTTAAGATTTTCTGGGCTAACAATGTAAGAAATAATACATAAAAACAACTAAATACATAATTTCCTAAGGACTCGAAACGAGGCGACCAACTCTGTTGGCGCCATCTCAGTTGGCGCCATCTAATTGACACCATCTGGCATTCTGACAGACAAATCTTGGTTTGGTGGATGCCAGGAGAACACTGCCTGCCCCAATGCATAGTGCCAACTGTAAAGTTTGATGGAGGAGGAATAATGGTCTGGGGCTGTTTTTCATGGTTCGGGTTAGGCCCCTTAGTTCCAGTGAAGGGAAATCTTAATGCTACAGCATACAATTACATTCTAGACCAGTGTTTCCCAACCGGGGGTACGGGTACCCCTAGGGGTACGTGGGCAATCCCCAGGTGGTATGGTTGGGAAGATTTTCAAAAATGTGAAGGAAAAATATTACCCCACAAAAAAATATATTAAATTTGAATAGGCAGAAAAACATTTACTGAGGTCACTGGTGTGAAATCTCTAGTTATTTTATAGGCCTAGTTTTACCTCTTTACTTTTGGGGTGTGAGCAATGCTCTGTCTATCTGGCCTCTGGGTGATCGCCCACCCGTTGGCTCAATGTTTGATCCTCTGCTCATGCCAAGTGCACGTGATCCTTTGCTCCATGCACTAGAGTACCTGCTGCTGTTATCCTCACAGAAACTATGATGCCGATTAACTGAAGTCTGTACCATTGTCATATAACACTGTGTGCCGTAGGGACGATGACATGGGCGTTGATATTATTTATCAATTGGTGAAAAAACTATAATTCCGGCTCATTTTCTCTGCAGTTTGACGAATCGACTGATGTCAGTGGGGAAGCCCAGTTGATTGCGTTTGTGCAATACAAAGACATTTCGGAAATTAATGAGCACATTCTGTTCTGCAAGAAGCTAACGGGGAGAACTACAGGTGGGGATGTGTTTCACGTTATTGACAGCTTTTTCTCAGAGCACTATCTGGATTGGAAATCCTGTTTTCCTGTGTGCACGGCTCATGCTGTATCAATGCCTGGGAGAGTGAAATTATGAAATGCCCATGTAAAGAAGGTAAAGCCCACTCTATCATTCACAGAGAGGCATTAGCTAGCAAGAGAATGAGTCCTGAGTTACATGATGTTTTGAAGGACAAAGTGAAAGTGATTCACTTTATCAAGTCCAGGCTTCTGAATCACCGATTGTTTGAAAGGCTCTGTGATGACAGTGGGACGGAGCACAAGCAGCTACGGCTTCACACCGATGTCCGTTGGCTATCCAGAGGGAAATAGTAGCGGCTTTTTGAGCTGCGTGCCAAACTAAGTGATTTTCTGTCTGAGCAGTCACACCCCCTTGTGTCTGTGTTTGAGGACATAGACTAGAGATCCTGCCTTGCCAATCTTGCTGATGTGTTAAGTGAACTCTGCAAGGTAGACACACACATCCTAAAAATTTTGACAAAGTGTGTTGATTCATGAAGAAGTTCAAACTCTGGTAGAGGAAATGTGAAGATGGGGAAGTAAGTTGTTTTCAGAAGCTTTACACCTCTTTAAACAGGTGATGTTGACAATAGTGCAAATAGTAAGCTCCCATTTACCCAAACTCAACAGTGAGTTCAACTCCAACTTCCCTGACATTGAAACCAAGTCTGCCAAACTTGACTGGGTGCGTCAACCACCTTTTTTATCAAATTTACAGCAAATCTAGGAATCACGCCGGTTGCAAACGCATGAGGGTGTACTTCAGGCAAGTCAACGTGTTTTAGGAGTACAGAACCCAAAAAAGGTTGGGAACCACTGTTCTAGATGATTCTGTGCTTCCAACTTTGTGGCAACAGTTTGGGGAAGGCTGTTTCCTGTTTCAGCATGACAAGACTCCCGTGTACAAACCAGAAATGGTTTGTCGAGATCAGTGTGGAAGAACTTGACTAGCCTGCACAGAACCTTGACCACAACCCCAGCGAACACCTTTGGAATGAATTGGAAGGCCTACTGCGAGCCAGCCTAATCGCCCAACATCAGTGCCTGACCATACTAATGCTCTTGCGGCTGAACGGAAGCATGTCCCAGCAGCAATGTTCCAACATCTAGTGGAAAGCCTTCCCAGAAGAGTGGAGGCTGTTAAAGCAGCAATGGGGAAAACAACTCCATATTAATGCCCATGATTTTGGAATGAGATGTTCGACGAGCAGGTGCCCACATACTTTAATACTTATTGAATGAAGACATTTCAGATTTTCTTTTTTAATACATTTATAAACATTTCAAAAAACATAATTCCACTTTGACATCATTGGGTATTGTGTGTAGGCAAGTCACAGAACAAAATCACAATTTTAATCAATTTTAAATTCATACTGTAACACAACAAAATGTGCAAAAAGTCAAGGGGTTTGAATACTTTCTAATACGGATCATAACACATTTATTCATGTGACTTACAGTTTATAAAATGTGTCTAATTAGTTAGTTTAGTTAGTCTAGTTTCCCTTTAAGTTATCTGCATTTGATGCTTTACGCCACTATTGCCTCTTTGCTATGTTTATGGCCCTTTCTGGTTCAAGACGACCCACTTTTAAATTAAGGCGGGAGCCTCAAAGCAGTGTTAAGTGGCAAGGATGATTTATTTTTTTAAAATCACCTTTTATTTATACACTTAAGTGCATTAAGAACAAATTCTTATTTACAATGACGACCTGTCAAAAGAGAATCTGCCTGTTCTGGGGCGCAACCAGATCTTGATGGTGACTGTAAGTAATTTCACACTGCCGGTGTCCAGGACAGCTGCTTTCACAAGACGTGGCCTCTGCCAACACTTTAAACTTACATTTTGCCATTGTTATTTAATCTGACAAGCCCCCTTCTGACACCCCCCAATTCTAGCTGTCCAACACTGACCCCGTTGAAAGTTGACCCACAGATATAGTCCCTTTGTCACTGTCCTTATGCACCAGCAGGTGGTATCGCCAGAGAGTACCTTCAGTGTGTATGCTGACTATGTACAGTGCAGGGTCAGTGGTGCATGCCAATACCAGTGTCATGCCAAAATTGACTGTATCCCACAAGTTAGATAGCATACTAAAATAGCATACTCTGAGTTGTCCTGATGTTAGGTCCTGATGTGGCTATGCCATATGGCTGTGGGCTACACTAGTTCATTTAGCAGACAAGATTTGCTTATAATTCCGTGGCATTATTTTATAGTATGAAAAATACAATTGAACAAAGCTGGATAAAATATAAATATGTTCTCCACAATTTGAGGGAGTGTGCACGTGCTGCTATTATGTGTTGAGCGGTTAACAAATATATAGGTCCTCCTATATGCTTAATTTAGAGTTATTCATGCAACTTTAGTTGTTCTACAAACATTGGGCTATATGTTTTGATTTGTAATACATTGTAAGGCTGCATGATGAGACTCTAATGATGATTTGAAAAAAGTCACTTGAAATGCATGAGCCCTGCTTATTTTTTTGCATAAGCTGTACACACTCCAATAGTCTCTCATTCACAATTTGACAAGCACTTAATAATGCCTCGAATTTCACGGCGGCATCTCCTTTGTGGCCGTAATGCACCCTAAAAAAATCCATGCCTTTTGAGGCCCGGAGTGCTGCTTTGTGCCGTTCTCCTTGTGTGCTCCGCAATCCGAAGCATTTCGCACTCACATGGCTCTCCATCATGTGATCAGGTCTTTCTCACAGGCTACAAGTGAAGACCGACACATCGGGGACGCAATTTGCGCGCATCCTTATCCAATTCTGAGGTGCATATTGAAGATACTGGAAGAACGTTCCACATTCCACATCGTCAACCAACAAGACGAGTAGACCTAACGAACAACGAAACCACTAGCCTATGTCAATCTACTATCCCCCATAGTACAAAAGTCGACCCATTCTATTCTGTGCGAGAAATAAATATTCCAAACATAGTCTGGGACAGTTGTGGGATGCGATAGATCCCAAATTAATACAACCACTAGCATAAAAAAAAACTTTTTTATGCAATGTGGCTGACACAACAGATCAGAACATTTAGCTTAAAATGTTTAAAAACTATTAGGTTATTTCTACACATTATAAGCGCAGCAATATACACATGGTAAAATGCTATAAACGCGAATGTTCCATTAGCAGAAAACACCATTATCAAAAGTGACCGCAAATGCAATCCTTTATTATTTAGTATATGTAAAGGCAAGATAAATAAAGAATAGTCTCATGGGTGACAATATTAGCTTACCACCGGCATCACACATGCTTTTATTATAAAGGTGCATTTTTATGGTGAAAACTTGAAACTCACACACTGCCAGTTAGGCTCTATATGTCAGGTGCGTGAATGAGGACCCAAAAGCGAATTAGCAAAACAGAGTTTCTTTAATGACGAAACACATGTAGGCTCAGATGGACAGGCAGATTCCGACAGGACAGGACAAGGTCAGATGAACTGGCAGATTCCGACAGGACAGGACAAGGTTGCAGCAAACATGACGATAGTCTGGTTCAGGCATGAGAAACACAAATGAGAATCCGACAAAGACAGAAACAGGAACAGAGAGAGATATAGAGACCTAATCAGAGGGAAAAAGGGAACAGGTGGGAAAAGGGGTGAACGAGGTAGTTAGAGGAGACAAGGAACAGCTGGGGGAAGGAGGGTAAGAAAAGGTAACCTAATACGACCAGCAGAGGGAGACAGGGTGAAGAGAAAGAACAGGAACAAGACACAACATGACAATACATGACAGTACCCCCCCACTCACCGAGCGCCTCCTGGCGCACTCGAGGAGGAAACCTGGCGGCAACGGAGGAAATCATCGATCAGCGAACGGTCCAGCACGTCCCGAGAGGGAACCCAACTCCTTTCCTCAGGACCGTACCCCTCCCAATCCACTAGGTACTGATGACCACGGCCCCGAGGACGCATGTCCAAAATCTTACGGACCCTGTAGATAGGTGCGCCCTCGACAAGGATGGGGGGGGGGGGGGGGAAGACGAGCGGGGGCGCGAAGAACGGGCTTAACACAGGAGACATGGAAGACCGGGTGGACGCGACGAAGATATCGCGGAAGAAGAAGTCGCACTGCGACAGGATTAATGATCTGAGAAATACGGAACGGACCAATGAACCGCGGGGTCAACTTGCGAGAAGCTGTCTTAAGGGGAAGGTTCTGAGTGGAGAGCCAAACTCTCTGACCGCGACAATATCTAGGACTCTTAGTTCTACGCTTATTAGCGGCTCTCACAGTCTGCCCCCTATAACGGCAAAGTGCAGACCTGACCCTCTTCCAGGTGCGCTCGCAACGTTGGACAAAAGCCTGAGCGGAGGGGACGCTGGACTCGGCGAACTGAGACGAGAACAGCGGAGGCTGGTACCCGAGGCTACTCTGAAAAGGAGATAGCCCGGTCGCAGACGAAGGAAGCGAGTTGTGGGCGTATTCTGCCCAGGGGAGCTGTTCTGACCAAGACGCAGGGTTACGAAAAGAAAGACTGCGTAAGATGCGACCAATAGTCTGATTGGCCCGTTCTGCTTGACCGTTAGACTGGGGGTGAAAGCCGGAAGAGAGACTGACGGAAGCCCCAATCAAACGGCAAAACTCCCTCCAAAATTGAGACGTGAATTGCGGACCCCTGTCCGAAACGACGTCTGACGGAAGGCCATGAATTCTGAAAACATTCTCGATGATGATTTGTGCCGTTTCTTTAGCAGAAGGGAGCTTAGCAAGGGGAATAAAATGAGCCGCCTTAGAGAACCTATCGACAACCGTAAGAATAACAGTCTTCCCCGCTGACGAAGGCAGTCCGGTGATAAAATCTAAGGCGATGTGAGACCACGGTCGAGAGGGAATGGGAAGCGGCCTGAGACGGCCGGCAGGAGGGGAGTTACCGGACTTAGTCTGCGCGCAGACCGAACAAGCAGCCACGAAACGACGCGTGTCATGCTCCCGGGTGGGCCACCAAAAACGCTGGCGAATGGAAGCAAGCGTACCCCGAACGCCAGGGTGGCCGGCTAACTTGGCAGAGTGAGCCCACTGAAGAACGGCCAGACGAGTAGGAACGGGAACGAAAAGAAGGTTCCTAGGACAAGCGCGAGGCGACGGAGTGTGAGTGAGTGCTTGCTTTACCTGCCTCTCAATTCCCCAGACAGTCAACCCGACAACACGCCCCTCAGGGAGAATCCCCTCAGGGTCAGTGGAGGCTACTGAAGAACTGAAGAGACGAGATAAAGCATCAGGCTTGGTGTTCTTAGAGCCCGGACGATAAGAAATCACGAACTCGAAACGAGCGAAAAACAGCGCCCAACGAGCCTGACGCGCATTAAGTCGTTTGGCAGAACGGATGTACTCAAGGTTCCTATGGTCAGTCCAAACGACAAAAGGAGCGGTCGCCCCCTCCAACCACTGTCGCCATTCGCCTAGGGCTAAGCGGATGGCGAGCAGTTCGCGGTTTCCCACATCATAGTTACGTTCCGACGGCGACAGGCGATGAGAAAAATACGCGCAAGGGTGGACCTTGTCGTCAGAGGGGGAGCGCTGAGAAAGAATGGCTCCCACGCCCACCTCTGACGCGTCAACCTCGACAACGAACTGTCTAGAGACGTCAGGTGTAACAAGGATAGGTGCGGATGTAAAACGATTCTTGAGGAGATCAAAAGCTCCCTGGGCGGAAATTGACCACTTAAAGCACGTCTTGACAGAAGTAAGGGCTGTGAGAGGAGCTGCCACCTGACCGAAATTACGGATGAAACGATAGAAGTTTGCGAAGCCGAGAAAGCGCTGCAGCTCGACGCGTGACTTAGGGACGGGCCAATCAATGACAGCTTGGACCTTAGCGGGATCCATCTTAATGCCTTCAGCGGAAATAACAGAACCGAGAAATGTGACGGAGGAGGCATGAAAAGTGCACTTCTCAGCCTTCACAAAAAGACAATTCTCTAAAAGGCGCTGGAGGACACGTCAAACGTGCTGAACATGAATCTGGAGTGACGGTGAAAAAAATCAGGATATCGTCAAGGTAAACGAAAACAAAGATGTTCAGCATGTCTCTCAGGACGTCATTGACTAATGCCTGAAAGACAGCTGGAGCGTTAGCGAGGCCGAAAGGAAGAACCCGGTATTCAAAGTGCCCTAACGGAGTGTTAAACGCCGTCTTCCACTCGTCCCCTTCCCTGATGCGCACGAAGGTCCAACTTAGTGAAAAACCTGGCTCCCTGCAGGATCTCGAAGGCTGAAGACATAAGAGGAAGCGGATAACGATTCTTCACTGTTATGTCATTCAGCCCTCGATAATCTATGCAGGGGCGCAGAGACCCGTCTTTCTTTTTGACAAAAAAAACCCCCGCTCCGGCGGGAGAGGAGGAGGGGACTATGGTACCGGCGTCAAGAGCTACAGACAAATAATCTTCGAGAGCCTTACGTTCGGGAGCCGACAGAGAGTATAGTCTACCCCGGGGGGGAGTGGTTCCCGGAAGGAGATCAATACTACAATCATACGACCGGTGTGGAGGAAGAGAGGTGGCCCTGGACCGACTGAACACCGTGCGCAGATCGTGATATTCCTCCGGCACCCCTGTCAAATCACCAGGCTCCTCCTGTGGAGAAGAGACAGAGGAAACAGGAGGGATAGCAGACATTAAACATTTCACATGACAAGAGACGTTCCAGGAGAGGATAGAATTACTAGACCAATTAATAGAAGGATTATGACAAACTAGCCAGGGATGGCCCAAAACAACAGGTGTAAAAGGTGAACGAAAAATTAAAAAAGAAATGGTTTCGCTATGATTACCAGAGACAGTGAGGGTTAAAGGTAGCGTCTCACGCTGAATCCTGGGGAGAGGACTACCATCCAAGGCGAACAAGGCCGTGGGCTCCCTTAACTGTCTGAGAGGAATGTCATGTTCCCGAGCCCAGGTCTCGTCCATAAAGCAGCCCTCCGCCCCAGAGTCTATCAAGGCACTGCAGGAAGCTGACGAACCGGTCCAGCGTAGATGGACCGACAAGGTAGTGCAGGATCTTGAAGGAGAGACAGGAGTAGTAGCGCTCACCAGTAGCCCTCCGCTTACTGATGAGCTCTGGCTTTTACTGGACATGAAGTGACAAAATGACCAGCAGAACCGCAATAGAGACAGAGGCGGTTGGTGATTCTCCGTTCCCTCTCCTTAGTCGAGATGCGGATACCTCCCAGCTGCATAGGCACAGCACCCGAGCCGGCAGAGGAAGATGGAAGTGATGCGGAGAGGGGGGCAGCGGAGAACGCGAGCTCCTTTCCACGAGCTCGGTGACGAAGATCAACCCGTCGCTCTATGCGAATAGCGAGTTCAATCAAGGAATCCACGCTGGAAGGAACCTCCCGGGAGAGAATCTCATCCTTTACCTCCGCGCGGAGACCCTCCAGAAAACGAGCGAGCAAAGCCGGCTCGTTCCAGTCACTGGAGGCAGCAAGAGTGCGAAACTCAATAGAGTAGTCTGTAATGGATCGATTACCTTGACATAGGGAAGACAGGACCCTGGAAGCTTCCTCCCCAAAAACAGAACGATCAAAAACCCGTATCATCTCCTCCTTAAAGTCCTGATACTGGTTAGTACACTCAGCCCTTGCCTCCCAGATTGCCGTGCCCCACTCACGAGCCCGTCCAGTAAGGAGAGATATGACGTAGGCGATACGAGCAGTGCTCCTGGAGTAAGTGTTGGGCTGGAGAGAAAACACAATATCACACTGGGTGAGGAACGAGCGGCATTCAGTGGGCTCCCCAGAGTAACACGGCGGGTTATTGATTCTGGGCTCCGGAGATTCGAAAGCCCTGGAAGTGGCCGGTGGATCGAGGCGGAGATGGTGAACCTGTTCTGTGAGGTTGGAGACTTGGGCGGCCAGGGTCTCAACGGCATGTCGAGCAGCAGACAATTCCTGCTCGTGTCTGCCTAGCATCGCTCCCTGGATCTCGACGGCTGAGTGGAGAGGATCCGAAGTCGCTGGGTCCATTCTAGGTCGGATTCTTCTGTCAGGTGCGTGAATGAGGACCCAAAAGCGAATTAACAAAACAGAGTTTCTTTAATGACGAAACACATGTAGGCTCAGATGGACAGGCAGATTCCGACAGGACAGGACAAGGTCAGATGAACTGGCAGATTCCGACAGGACAGGACAAGGTTGCAGCAAACACGACGATAGTCTGGTTCAGGCATGAGAAACACAAACGAGAATCCGACAAAGACAGAAACAGGAACAGAGAGAGATATAGAGACCTAATCAGAGGGAAAAAGGGAACAGGTGGGAAAAGGGGTGAACGAGGTAGTTAGAGGAGACAAGGAACAGCTGGGGGAAGGAGGGTAAGAAAAGGTAACCTAATACGACCAGCAGAGGGAGACAGGGTGAAGAGAAAGAACAGGAACAAGACACAACATGACAATACATGACACTATACCCCTTGTAAAGTGGATGAATGTGCTTAATTTTAAGAAGTTATTTGGCCACTTTATTAAAACATATAGGCCTATGGGCTAGGCTACATGAGGTGTGCTATGATTCGAAAAAGTCGCAAAAAAAAGGCATTGTTTCTTATGCTGGGCATCATTCACAAGTGATATTATATCATTCACAAGTGATAAGCTAATATTGTCACCCATCAGACTATTCTTTATTTATCTTGTCTTTACATATACTAAATAATAATTGTGTGAAATTTGTTTTGATTTAGAATGGACCATTATCATGCACCTGTATCGAAACAGGGGCAGGGGAAAAATACATATCATCTGCACTTAAATAGCGAATGGAGGATGCTTTTCCACGTGGTTCATTTTCATGCTAGTCAGGTAGGCTATACTCCTGTTGTAAAGATAAGCAATTTGTTTAATATTAGGAAAGTTGAGAAATAAATATAGTAGGCCTAGCCAATAGAAAGCTGATGGGATCCTCGTTTTCTCCAGCAATTTCAAAGGCTGTAGAAATGTTGCGCAACATGAATTCACCGGCTCTCATGGAGTGTTTGATTCGATTTTTGATTACATTTGCATTGATGAGTACCAGGCAGGTAGCAAGTTTTGTAGGTTTCTAATGACCATCTGCAGCATCAGAGCTTGGATAAGCCTAATTACCGTGGAATTTGACTGCCTTCATTGACTGCCTTCATACCGGTGTGGCGGTAATATGGTCACCACAACAGCCCTACTTACTTCCCTATGTTTTTATGCGACACAAACAAACAGATAAGTTTGCTCTACTGCTCATCCCCTTCCCCAACTCTCTCTACTCAAACATTATTAATTTTGTTACACATCAAAGAAAAACTCACCTTTACCTTCACTGATGTATTCAACCCTCTAGGCACTGAACCAAACTAATTTACAGAGCAGCTAGAATGTTAACGGCTCATTTCCTGTAACAACTACAGCAATTTGTGTATATTCTTCAGCAATGTGTGTTATAAGGTGGCGATTATTTGACTGAAGTTTAAAGGGGTAATCAGCCCATTTTTGGACTTAAAAATGTATGATATGTGCACATTGATTCTGTCGTACTGTCGTACCCCATCAGAACATTGTTTTAGCTTGTTTTACTCTCTTTGTTAACTAACTAAATGTAAACAAACACTATATAGCCTCAAAACATGATTAAAACTATACATTTTATATGGATGGTCAGTCCTTGCATCCATAGCTCTGTCTATGAATTTGAGAGTGGTTACATTTCTCAAGCTCCATCCCTCAGCTTTTTACAGAAACAGGAGTGGGGAAAACACTGTTATTGTTTCAACTGTTGATTGCTACTTTAAGTAAACTGAGTAATGCATTACTAGTCGCACATTGTTGAAGAAAAGTTACAAATGAAATCATAATCCCAGATTTTTGTGAGATTGATTGTATTTTTGCACAGAGTCAGAAAAACAAACATGAACTATGGCTTCAGCTCGAACTAGGGTTACAAGGGTTACAGCTCAACAACATAAATAGCAGCAAAGGCCGATTTGGACTACATCTCATGGTGAATTACAAAGCAGCTAGCACGATAACAGCTAATTTCCAATAACAATGCTGGTTTTCAAATCACGGTAACAACTGACCCTGCAAATGACCCTTGAAGTGTAAGGTTGGCATTTTCATGGTGCAAAAGAGCAAAGACCAAACTCAATCTTTGCTCTTATGCACCATGACAATGTCTCTGTCAGACTTCGAGGGTCATTTGTTACCAGTGTTGTTACCTGAAATGATCCATTAGCATGCTAGCTGCTTTGTAAAATACCCTGAAACATATTACAAATTGGCCTGCTATTTATGTTGAGTTGAGCTGGAACCAATGGGGTTACCCTAGTTTCTGCGAGTCAGCGCTGTCCACCATTTACATTCTGACAGATCCCAAGGCCCCCAGCTCCATATCCTGGCATGTCATAGCAGTAAAGCATGTGACAGTAGGGCCTATAAAGTCACCTTTGATGACATGTACATTTTAATCATTTAGCAGACGCTCCTATCCAAAGTGACTTACAGTAGCAATTAGGGTTAAGTGCCTTGCTCAAGGGCACATTGATTGTTTTTTCCCCCACATCGTCACCTCGGGGATTCGAACCAGTGACCTTTTTGTTACTGGCCCAATGCTCTTAACCGCTAAGTTACTTGCCGCCCATACCTTATAGTATATACTAGAGCATGTGATGATCTAATGATAGCCCAAATGGAGTATGATACAGTTCTCATGTTGGGGTGCTAACCTTCCCTTTACAACTGTTTCTAGAAGGGGTGCTCATAAGACCCACATGCTACTGATTCAACTCTGTTATGTTGGTTTGATACATTTCTATGACTGTGCCAACAACTAATATATGTTACTGACATGCTACAAAACTCCTGATACCAGATTTGGCTTTTTTTTATGTTATTTTACTCATCCTTTATTTAACCAGGGAAGTCACAGGATGGTTTTATAACATTGTTAGCAGGAGAAAAGAGGCTGTGCTTGTGGTCACCAATGATGGATAATTCTAATTCTCTCTGACTCTAGCTGGGAGATCATTGATGCGGGCCAGGACAGCAGATCTGGAGCTGGGCTACAGGTCACAGACTCCTGGACGAGCTTCAAGCTCTTTCTGCAGGAGACCTCCTCCTTCAAGCAGCAGAATCCAGGCAAGGTGAGGCAAATGTGGTTATATGACTGGATATTCAGTATTTGCCTTTAATCCAAATTGAAAAGTATGATTGATAAACTCATTTTACCTTAATTATTTTAGATGCAGACCGGCTCCTGCACTGTATGTCAAGTTCTAAATCAATTATAAAACTTGAGTCCCTTCTCTCCTCATCCTTGCAGCAATGTTTTTATCTTGTTATATCAGTCACTGACAGTCACTCAATTAGCCATGTCAGCTAACAATTTTTAGCGAGCTAGCTAAACTTGTAGTAATCATGGCCAAATACTGACCTGGCACGCAGGGCACGTGCCCAAGGGCCCCAACCTCCAGGGGACCCACATTGATTTTGTTAGTCCTTCTTACTCAGATCTTACCAAATCTTGCTTATGGCCCCCAAAAAGCTGGAGCCGGCCCTGGTTGCAAACTAATAAATGTTGCTCTCTTTCCTTCTTCCCCATCTTAGTTTTGCTTGCTGGTCTGCAGTTTGTGCACCTTTTTGGCTGTCTTAGGACGCTACATTCCAGGTGTTCTCATCTTATATGTTTTAGGTAAGTTGTTGGGATCACCATCTTTGGACAACTAGCCAATATGCAAGGCACAGAATAATCTGGAGAATGTGTTGATTCAAACTGATGTATCATCACTTTAGTTGAGATTATGAAATGTCTTTATAGTGGAATGTTACAACTTGTGAACCCAGCTTTAGGAAGAAGTTGACATTCAATAAATTGTCCTCCTCCAATTCTGCTGAACTATGGTGGTTAACATTTGACATGCAGTATCTTTGCTTCATCCTATGATATTGATTCACTATTTTAAATGATGAATTTATTACTGCTGATTATCATTCACTTGAAGTATGCAAGTGAAGTGCTTTGTCCAATGGCTTAATAATGACTCCAAAAACGAAATATTCAGCTCTTTAAATACCTCGGAGGATACACGCTAGTGTGGTGGAATATTCTAATCCGGTAAGGGAGACTTTAATTTCTTCAAACAAACATATTTTTTCAATATTGATTAATTATTGCAATAGTGAGGCTGGTCGACCCAACACCTTTGAGTATTGGACCTAGAGTCTAACCTTTACAGACAATGCTGTTTCTTATATACACTAAGAATGCTTAGTCATGGCTGGTTCCAACTCTCCCATGCAGATTAGGGGGCACCATAAACCACTTTGGATTTATCCTGTGGTCATCTGCACCCGGTGCCGTTTCCCAGATGCAAGGATGATTAGACACAATATCAATTATGTTCTACTCCCCCAGGCTATCCCTGTCTTGGTTACACCCACCACATCTTATCTATGGAATGCCAGCTGTAGGTTTTTAGGATCCTCTCAGTTCACAAATACATTTGACGAGAAAGTACTCATCAAAGCTATTCAATGCATAAACAGTATAACATAATCTTGTAATTTCTTTCACATTAGCCTCTTTCAAAGAATTTAATGGTAATTCCAAATTGCCTTGCCAAGAGGTTGTGTAAGGATGTTCCTATCCTAGTTTCCCCTAAAGTTTCAGAATTTTCCAGGATTGACATGGTATTGTGGATCCCTGGAAATGCAGTCCTTCCGTCAGTCTCACGCCGCCTCCAATTGCGCCAGTTTAATTCCCCGCCGTCAGTAGTTCCACACACTTGCTACGTGCGACATATATGCATGTAAATGGCTCCTACTAGGGCTGTGGCGGTCATAAAATTTCATCAGCCGGTGATTGCCGGCCTCATGGGAATTGATCGTTAATTAACATAAACGCATTTACCATCTCCTGTCTTCCACGCATAGCCTACAAGCCACTGATGCAGACCTTTGGAACACCTACATTTTAAAAAGTCTAATAAATCCATAATAAATCCATAATCCGTAATACAGCCTACACCATCACAATAAATCCGTTATTTATTTTAGACAGGTCTAAAGAAGCATGATATGAAGAAAATGTACTATATTTCAGGAGAACAGAATATCATACTCTGAGTTGTCCTTGTGTTAGGTCCTGATGTGGCTATGCCATATGGCTGTGGGCTACACTAGTTCATTTAGCAGACAAGAATTATATGGCATTATTTTATGTTATTTTATAGTATGAAGAATACAATTGAAAAAAGCTGAATAAAATAAAATGGATATTTTTTCCAAACGATTTCAGGGCGTGCGCACATGCGGCTATTCTGTGTTGAGAAGTTAACAAAGAGTCAGCTACTCCTATATGCTTAATTTAGAGTTATTAATGTAACTTTAGTTGTGATAAAAACGTTGGGCTACAGTTGAAGTCAGAAGTTTACATACACCTTAGCCAAATACATTTAAACTCAGTTTTTCAAAATAAAACAAATCCCGGTTTTAGGTCAGTTAGGAACACCACTTTATTTTAAGAATGTGAAATATTATTAAATACAATTATTTATTTCAGCTTTTATTTCTTTCATGACATTCCCTGTTGGTCAGAAGTTTACATACACTCAATTAGTATTTGGTAGCACTGCCTTTAAATTGTTTAACTTGGGTCAGACAATTCGGGTAGCCTTCCACAAGCTTCCCACAATGTTGGGTGAATTTTGGCCCATTCCTCCTGACAGAGCTGGTGTAACTGAGTCAGGCTTGTAGGCCTCCTTGCTCGCACACGCTTTTTCAGTTCTGCCCACAAATTTTCTATGGGATTGAGGTCAGGGCTTTGTGATGGCCACTCCAATGGGCTTGCAAGCCCCCCCTTTTTTCCTCCAAACATAACGATGGTCATTATGGCCAAACAGTTCTATTTTTCTTTCATCAGACCAGAGGACATTTCTCCAAAAAGTACGATCTTGGTCCCCATGTGCAGTTGCAAACCATAGTCTGGCTTTTCTATGGCGGTTCTGGGGCAATGGCTTCTTCCTTGCTGGGGCGGCCTTTCAGGTTATGTCGATATAGGACTCATTTGACTGTGGATATAGATACTTTTGCACCTGTTTCCTCCAGCATCTTCACAAGGTCCTTTGCTGTTGTTCTGGGATTTGATTTGCACTTTTCGCACCTAAGTACGCTCATCTTTAGGAAACAGCACGCATCTCGTTCCTGAGCGGTATGATGGCTGCGTGGTCCCATGGTGTTTATATTGCGTACTATTTTTTATACAGATGAACGTGGTACGGTCAGGCATTTGGAAATTGCTCCCAGACTTGTGGAGGTCTACAATTTTTGGGCTGATTTATTTTGATTTTCCCATGATGTGGAGCAAAGAGGCACTGAGTTTGAAGGTAGGCCTTGAATTTCATCCACAGGTACACCTCCAATTGACTCAACTGATTGGAGGCTTCAGAAGCTTCTAAAGCCATGACATCATTTTCTGGAATTTTCCAAGCTGTTTAAAGGCACAGTCAACTTAGTGTACGTTAACTTCTGACCCAATGATATTGTGATACAGTGAATTATAAGTGAAATAATCTGTCTGTAAACAATTGTTGGAAAACTAACTTGTGTCATGCACAAAGTAGATGTCCTAACCGACTTGCCAAATCTATAGTTTGTTAACAAAAAATGTGTGCAGTGGTTGAAAAACGAGTTTTAATGACTCCAACCTAAGTGTATGTAAACTTCCGACTTAAACTGTGTTTGTTTTGATTTTTAATACATTCTAAGGCTGCATGATGCGACTCTAATGATGATTTTGAAAAAAAGTTGCATTAAAGGCTTGAGCTCTGCTTTGTTTCTTGCAAAGGTTGTATACACTTAATCAGTCTCTCATTCACAATTTGACAAGCACATGATAATGCCTGGAATTTCCCGGCGGCATCCCCTTTGTGTGGCCGTTGTGCTGAATATAATAATTATAATTCCCTTCTCCAGGCTGCATGCTTCAAAGCACCTGTCACTCAAATGGCTCTCAGTCACGTGATTGGGTCTTTCTCACAGGCGCATGTCCTTATCCAATTCCGAAGCACATATCGAAGATATTGGATGAACTGTCCACATTTTCTTTTTGTCAGCCAACAAGATGAGTAGGCCTAACGAACATAAATCTACTATACCCCATAGTACAAAAGTTGACCTGTTTTGTGTGATAAATATTTATTCCAAACCTGGTCTGGGACAGTTGTGGGATGGGATAGATCCCAAAGTAATACAACTAGCACCAAAAAAAGTTTTTAAGCAATGAGTCAACGACAGATCGGATCGTTTAGCTTAAAATGTTAATAAACTATTAGGCTATTTCTTAACATTATAAGCGCAGCAATGAGCACATTACAGTAGGCCAGTAGTCCATTGCATAAGTGCAATGTTCCATTAGCAGGAAAACACTATTCTCAAAAGTGACCTCAAATGCATTTATGCATGGAATGCTTTTATTATAAAGGTAGTTTTCACCATAAAAATCCATCTTCCCGAAATGTGAAACTCACATGCTGCCAGTTAGGCTCTAAACCTGTTGTGAAGCTGATTAATGTGCATAATTTTAAGACGTTATTTGGCCACTCTAGTTGTGAAACAAACCTTATAAAAACATATAGGCCTGTGGACAAGGCTACATGAGGTGTGCGACTATAATTTTGAAAAAATGGTTTAAAAAAAGGCATATGTTTTTTTTGGCCTTACTGTACACCAGCTGGGCATCATTCACAAGTGATAATATATCATTCACAAGTGAAAGGCTAATATTGTCACCCATCAGACTATCCTTGATTTAATCTTGCCTTTACATATACTAAATAAAATGTGTGAAATTAGTTTTGATTTAGAATGGACGATTATCACGATTATCATGCACTTAATGGAAGACACTTTTCCATGGTTCATTTTCATGCCAGCCAGGTAGGCTAATATTGTACTCCTGTTGTAAAGACACGCAATGTGCTTAATATTAGGAAAGTTGAGAAATAAATAAAGTAGGCCTAGCCTATAGATAGCTGATGGGATACTCCCCTTTTTAATAGAGGCCATCACTCTGTTTTCTCACGCAATTGCATAGCCTACAGGAATGTTGCGCAGCATGAGCTCATGGGCTCTTATGAAGTGTTTGCTTAGATTTTCGATACATTTGCATTGATGTCAGAGTGATTAGAGGGACAATAGAGTGCTGAGTACCAGGCAGTTAGCAAGTTTTGTAGGCTACTAATGACCATCAGCCGCATCAGAGCTGGTAGAAGCCTAATAACAGTGATAAAGCGGTCACGTGGAATTTGATTGCCACCATGACTCGTGACTGCCGTTGTGGCGGTAATCCGATCTCCGTAACAGCCCTAGCTCCTCCATCTGTTAACTATGTCGCCCCCATACCCCCCCCCCCCCCCCCCCCGGTCTCCCTCTATTATTAGTGCTGGGCGTCTTCCTGTGGCCACTGATGACAGCGCATGACTTTGGGTTGTGGATGAAGCCAGTTCTGCAGAAGCTGGACTTCGGACTGGAAAGATTCCTTCAGAAAATCAGAGAGAATCATGGTAACTAACCACTCCAAGATCGCTCACACCCACACACACATGCACACACAATAATAACAGGTCCACAGATGTTTTATTCTGTGTTTTCTGTTTCAGAAAAGAGACTCCTTCTGGCACAAGCTGACCGGGAGAGTATTGAAGCCGATCTGTCCTCCCTTTTCCCCAAGGTTGGTTCATCCTTTGCTGTAATCTAATTAGACATTTGTTGACAATCATTGAAATTCAATGCTCATGATCCATATCTGGGTTTCACAATAGTGGGGTTAGTTAGTTGTAAAGGGAGGAAGAAGGAAGGAACCATTTTTGAACTGGGAAGGTTCTACCAGATCATGTCCAATAAGAACACAGATGTCAAAACATTTGGCTATGGGGTGCCCTACTGATCATGACCCAGATGATCTAGCCACAAAAAAACTCTGGTCCCTAGTTATGACCTCGTCACCTGACTCTGGGCCCTAATTATGACCATGTGACCTGACAAGGAAAAGGGACTACAGTTTTACCAGGCCAGGTTCAGAAGGGCACATCGTAGCAAATGTTGTACAAAGGAAAAGTACATACAGTGGTTGCTCCACCAAAAGTTTTGCGATTATGCTGCTGCACATTGTAATTTGTTTACACCACGGGACTTAGATGTAATTTGCGGTTTAGTACGGTACCCTGCGTCACCACCATTGCTCCAGACCAGCACAAGGGGGAGTTAGAGCACGGATTATGCATTTGGGTCCTACTGTGTCTCTAACTGACAATGAATGGGCGACATAAACCTAAATAGAAACTGATAATTGTTCACAACTTCAGTATTAATTTCAAAAACTGTTGTTACACTAGGTTTTTATTATTTTATTTTGTTAGGATTATTTTGCTCTTACTGTAGTAGTGTAGCCCACTCATGACCGGTCACGTTGTACAGCGCCTGAGTGGTGCAACGGTCTAAGACACTCTACAGATGCTGGTTCAATACCCGTGCTGACCTTGACTGGGAGACCCATGAGATGACTGTAGGTTTTTGGTTTCTCTCCCTCTAAAACAGAAATAAATCATTCTAAATAACAAACTGGCTTTATTTACAAATTAGTAACAATGTCTCACCCCATGTTCAAGAATGGCCTTTTTCTCACTCATTTTACATTATTTGAAAATGAATAATCTCCAAAATATTTTTAAACAAAGCTATTATTATTATTATTAATTTAGAATTATATAAAAGCCTGTTGCATATTCTCACATATATATTATTAACCCTGTTATTAGCAGAACAATATATATTGGTAATGGCTCCCGAGTGGCACATTGAAAGCGCGAGATTCAAGGCACGAGGGCAGGGGGCACGGGGTGGGCCATTGCACTAATAATGGCGCTGACTAGGGAAACGTTCCCGCTGTTCTTAGTGCCAGTTGCACGTTCAAACGAAAACAATGTAACTAATAATGGCATCTTTATGCTTTCGTTAATAAAATAATGCTAAAAATACTCTTTCAAAATGCCAATGTTTATTTAGTTATGGATCAATAACGAATTACTATGGGAATAAATGTCACTGAATTACAGAAATATTGGAACAAAGTAGGCTGATGAAGGTAAGCAAATTGTTTCTTACTGGAAAACACTCTTTCAAATACACACAGTCACGTTGTACAGCGCCATTATGGCTATTAGCAGGTAACTGGACAATAGACTTTTCTAGAAGTACGTTAGGGGGAGAATTCTATCGTCAAATGTATTTCTTCAGTTACATTGGCTGTGTCACAACCGGCCGTGATTGGTTGCAATCTTTATTCAGATTACAATTGCTCAATTTCATTTTTTTTAAAATGAAATAACCTCCAAATTATCGTTATGTATTATCAAGTTGATGGCACGGTCATATAGCGGCACCTACATAAAGCTGAGTGGCTCACTCATTCATGGCTTTGGATCAAAATAAATAAGTACTAACATTCTTTCTGATAGTTTTTAATAAAGAAATGTTTTAGTTATCCTTACTTTGACACCATGTACAGTATTATAATAGCCCATTATGGGCTATTGGCAGGACAATATACCTTTACCAACACCTCTCTGTATTTTGATACTTTGTGCATGGGGCCTCCCCAGTGGCGCAGCTGTCTAAATCACCGCATCGCAATGCAAAATGCGTTTCTACAGATAGATTGGTTTTAAATTAGAATCCTCCAATCCTCTATATGTAATTGTTGGTGGAGAGTCACGTCATATTTTTCGATATACCTACCTACCGTAAGCAACATGAGTCTCACTAGTGTTGAGTAAAATGCTGTTAAAAGTGGTGTAGGTCTTGTTTATTTAAAAAGCATATTGAAGTTGAAGCAATAGCCTTCAACTATTTTAGCACCGTCTCATGCTGCTCTGAGACAAGCATGGGGACTGGTCTTGATAAATCAATGAGATTTTTATTTTGACTGAATCTCCTTTTGGGTATTGGTTAGACTATAATTATGGTGTAGAAATGTTATGCTCTTAGTGTAACCTTTATTTAACTAAGCAAGTCAGTTAAGGACTAATTCTTATTTACAAGGACAGCCAACTCCTTCCTCCCCATCGGGGAATTGAAAACCGTTCTCCCGCGTGGCCTCATGACACGGGGGATTCTTTAGCTAAATAGCCAAGTACTGTAGCCTACTCCCGACCATCACGTTGTACAGCACCATATTTTCCGTTTCATCCTAACGGAAACCCAGAGGGTTTTTCATTTTAAATGGAATAATATTAATAAAATGAATTAAGCAAAATGTCTTAAAATCAGTCCCATATACTATGTTCTTACAAAAAAAGGTTTTAAATTATCTAGTACAGCCACTATTGAAGGCTACCAAATGCTTTTCAAAGATACTCTCTGGTGGTCAAACCAGCACGAACTAGCATTAATGGTACCAGTGGTTGGCACTTAAATAACATGCCATAGAATTCTACGGCACCACGCAAGCTGTGCTGCAGTACGCTGCAACTTTTAAAGGACAAACCACTGTACTGTATGTTTTCTTTTATTTGACTGTTCAGGGAGTAACTTTCTGTTTCCAAAAGCAAATGTCCTACCGAACATTACCCAGAAAAAAAGTAAGGTCCTAATAATGTTACTGTTACTTGCAACAGTTGGACTCCACAGTTTGTAAGGAGATGTCGATATCAGATACAGAGGCCTCTGATGTGACGTGGACAGACAACGGAACATTTAACCTGTCTGAGGGACATACGCCCCAGACTGAGAACTCAGATGGTGAGTGTTACTGTGTGAGTGTGTATTCCATTGTGAGTACATATGCAATATTCCAAACATTTAGGATCAAGTGCCGTGACAAGTATTTTCAACTGTGTGATCGTTTTTGTCAACTCAAAATGTCACCCTATAATACAAAGTAACTGTAATTCACATTAACAACATGGTTGTTTTTATTTTCCTGTAGACCTAGACAGAGAAGAACTATTCATAGGGGGCCTCCCGGAATTCCCCTCCTTGGACAACGGCACCAATGGGGAGGACGATGACGACCTGAGCATCGGCCTACCCACCCCCCCTTCCCAACCCCAGCACAGCAGAGCCAAGGGGGGGTCCGTGCCCCCCCTCCAGGGGGACCCTTCCACCCAGGCCATGGAGTTTGTCCACAAGATGGCAGGCAATGTCATTGCAGCCGCCGCCACCGCTGTCATTCAGGAGAGGCTGGAGGCCGCCATCGGTAACACCATACCCACAGACCCCCACCCCAGGTCCCTGCTGTTCCCCAACCCCACGACACTGCTGCCCCTGGACCTGGCAGAGGAGTCATCATCGGACAGCGATGTGGAGGAATTTGAGCTGCTGGACCAGTCCGAGCTGGAGCAGCTGGAAGGGGAGCTGGGCCTTGGGGCGAGCGCAGCAGTGGCGGCCAAAGAGCCCAAAAAATCATTGTCTTCTTCCAGTGGCTTCTTTTCAAAACTCCTGGGCCGCCATTGATTAGAGCAGGGGTGTCAGGAGGATGTGGTGCAGGTCTAGTAGGGGGTTAGAGGGTAGAGGGCACGTGGAGACAGAGAGAGGCCTTGTTTGTGGGGTGGGGAGGTTAGGGGTGCAGAGACTGGGGGTTTTGCGAAACAATATGGTGTTGCATTCTTTTTCCAGTTGTACTAATAATGAATATTCCTGCATTACATGATCAATATGTTCGAGAGCGAGAGGAAGGGAGTGTTCAGCAAGCATGATGCTATATGGAGATTGGAGATGTGGAGTTGTCAGAGATCTGTGTCCGTGTTGGTGTGGTGAGATTGTGACTTTTATTTAACGATTTTCACATCATCAACCTGTAGTAAAGTTATGGGTAGGAATGGAATGGAATGTGGTGGTGTTTCTGATTTGCTGCCAAAAGGACTAAATTTGTGTTTTGTTGGTTAATTTCTTCAACAGATGATCAGGTCTATATAATTATCGAACATACATTAGTAATGGAAAGGAAACACAGACTTTTTGTTTAAGTATTAAAATACTAATTTTAGTAATACAATTGTAGGCAGAAGTTGATGCAGAGTACAGTATATGATAGTTCTCCCCAAGTTCTGCAAAGTGTCTAAGAGATCCTGTAACTCATAGCCTCCCCAATCCCCCTTACATAACTTTCCCTAGCAACAACATTTTAATAAATCTAACCTCCCCTCTGACAGCAGGAACCATCTTATCAGCAAGTAAAATCTCAGAAGTGGGTTTGACCAAAACTTGACCTTTCATCACAAGTATAGAGTCATAACAATGTGAACGAGTGTAAGCATCTTCTAACAAGGGACTGGTTTCATCAGGTCTGTGGCAGCCTTGTGTTCTCAGAAAACCAGAATCACGGTGGGATCCAGATAGGAGTCTGAACGTAGACACCTTCTGATAGTGTCTGAAGGGCACAACACTCAAAACAGGTGTTAACACACACAGAGGTCTCCTGAGGAGACCTTACAATTTATCATAACATCATTTAATGAAACCCTATAAAAGGTATGAGGCCTTGGTTTAACCTTCTTTAGTTTCAAGATTCCTACACTGGCCGATTGGGCCCATTCAACTCCATCACCCATTAATCTACAGTACAGCTTAATTCGACCAGACCTACGACAACAATGACAATCATCTGTGCTAACAATGGAACCAATTGTTCAAACGCATACTGTTTGTGCATATTGGTTCTTACTGCAGCACAAGTAAGGTAACAAATCCTGTAGTTAACTGGAACATGCAACGATGGGATGACAGATAATAGTAAAATTATATTTTGTATATTTTCTTTTTGTTTTTCTAATTTTGTATATTGTTCATGAAGCCATAATATAGGTGAGGGACTTCACATTTTACGACATGCAATAGGTCTCACGATATTATGCATGGTAATCTTTTGACCTTTAACGGATGTTCGGTAACACTTTTCTAAAAGAGATATTCCTCTCAAATCTAACATACAACCTTATATTTTGAGTGGAACATCCTTTTAAAGTTCATTGTCTGGGATGCTGACATATGACTGACACAAGAATGTTGTAATTTCTCTTTGAAAATTTTGTGACAAACCATTTATAAGTTCATTGGGCACTGACTTTTTTTCCTGTCAATGTTTCCTTGTCTGGTGACTTTGTCAGGACAAAGTAATTGAACTGAAATAGCACTTGATTCATTCTGCTTGTGAATGTTTCATCAGTTGTCACAAACTAGTGTTATGTCAGTGTTATGGCAGAATCCATGTCAGTCAGGTAGCAGTATTATAATGCTGTTATAGCTCTCTACACTTCAAGCAAAGTGTTGCTCCACATTTTATTTGTACTTGTACCTTATTATTTGACAATGCACTTGGGACATAATCACTTAGTAGTGACAGTTTTAAACTTCATGCAAACAGAATGCAAGATCTCTTTCGTTGGACATGAAAGATTCACCATAACAGCTTGCACGGTACATTATTGAGGTTGTCTGTCGATCGCAAAGAGGTAAAAAATTCACCCCAAAATGTTTAGGTGGGGATATGCAGCTGCAAGTTGCCATTGTTACTGTGTAATTTGTTTGAAGTTAATGTTCGCCTTCTTGAGTAAAGTTGAAGGGCTAACTGAGCTCAATATGTCATAAGGAATTGACCAGGCCCACAAATTGGGGAAAACAAACATTATTTCCTATTGACCCCCATTGTAAAAGAGCCAACTTCGTCATAGATTTTTTGTTGTGCCGAAAAGCTGTAACCAGGTCAAAAATCCGGACCTACGGTTCGCAATGCTCCCATGTAGGAAAATAGAGCCTGGGAGAAGAGCCCTTTGGCTTCAGGCTATTCGGCATCGGAGAGTGGGAAATTGTGGGGACCCGGTGTCAAAGTAGGCTACACGTAGCTATGTGTGTGGAAAACATTTAATGACAGATAAAGACATTTAACTTGATTAGTATAGTCTGTTTGTAGCTACTTGTAGCTGTATAGTCCATTTGTTTGCGTTTTTGGTATTGGCTAGCTTAATGTTTCGGTCGTAGCTAGCTAGCACTCACTCTCACGTGGCTGCTAGCACCATAATGAAAAGGGGCATGAAGGAATTCCTTTAATATGCTCTTCTAAGTAGTGAGAATGCTCGGGAGCAGGCAATGTTAAAAATGAATCTTTAGACATACTTTTCTTAAATGTAGTTTTGTAATTGACTGAAACAAGCAGACAACAAGAGAAAGGTCAAGTTGTTGCTGTGAGCCAATGGGGTAACCTAGGTAACCACAGTTTTTTTTTGCCAACGGGCAGGCAGGGCCTGCTGCGTTCTATCTAATACCGACTGGGACTATCCAAATAAAATAATAAAAGTTATCAGACCAGGCTTGTTTTTCCGATGATTGACAAGGGTAGGAGGTACATCCTGGGGGAAAATATATTTCATATTGCGCAACACTTAATTCATTATTGAATATGCCAATAATAAACCCCTGTGCTAAAAACAAGATTGACAACGTGTAATAACCATTAGTTCTTGATTCTCCATCATTATAGCCTGCCTTTTTCTAAATATATGCTATTACTGTCAAGACAAATATATGCATTTTACACCACAGAAAATGAACATATAGCATATAATCAGGAGTTTAAACAAGCCATTTATTGATTAACAATAGCCATGAGTTATTATGCATTCTGTTCGCTATCATGTCAAATCATGGCAGTATGTGATTGCCTTACAGTGACAAATCCACTGAACTGTGTCTTCTTTAAACTGCTCAATAGTTTCTTCACATTAGAAAGATCATCTTACACACTTGTGAGTTGTTAGTTATTTGTCTGAAGTGAAGCATAAGCAAAATGTAGTTGTATGTAAATGATCAAGAATATTATTAATAAAGTGTGAAAATGTAACACCTTGTGATTTCTCTGTGTGTGTGAATTCTCCTCAGAACAAGCCACACATTTCTAGAAACTTGTATTTGTCTTTTTTGTCAAGTACACTAAAATGCTTAGCTTGAAAGCCATTCACAACAATGCAGTAGTCAATATCAAAATACTATTATTTTATATATATATATATATATATACACAGTACCAGTCAAAAGTTTGGACATACCTACTCATTCAAGGGTTTCTTTATTTTTACTGTTTTCTACATTGTAGAATAATAGTGAAGACGTCAAAACTATGAAATAACACATATGGAATCATGTAGTAACCAAAACAGTGTTAAACAAATTCAAATATATATATTTTTAGGTTCTTCAAAGTAGCCACCCTTTGCCTTGATGACAGCTCTGCACACTCTTGGCATTCTCTCAACTAACTTCATGAGGTAGTCACCTGGAATGTATTTCAATTAACAGGTGTGCCTTGTTAATTTGTGGAATTGCTTTCCTTCTTAATGTGTTTGAGCTAATCAGTTCTGTTGTGACAAGGTAGGGGTGGTATACAGAATATAGCCTTATTTGGTAAAAGACCAAGTCCATATTATTACAAGAACAGCTCAAATAAGCAAAGCGAAATGACAGTCCATTATTACTTTAAGACATGAAGGTCAGTCAATCTGGAAAATGTTAAGAACTTTGCAAGTTTTTTCAAGTGCAGTCGCAAAAACCATCAAGCGCTATGATGAAACTGGCTATCATGAGGACCACCACTGGAAAGAAAGACCCAGACTTACCTCTGCTGAAGAGGATAAGTTCATTAGAGTTAACTGCACCTCAGATTGCAGCCCAAATAAATGCTTCACAGAGTTCAAGTAACAGACACATCTCAATATCAACTGTTCAGAAGAGACTGCGTGAATCAGACCTTCATTGTCGAATTGCTGCAAAGAAACCACTACTAAAGGACAACATTAAGAAGAAGAGACAAGCTTGGGCCAAGAAACACGAGCAATGGACAGTAGACTGGTGGAAATCTATCCATTGGTCTGATGAGACAAATTTTAGATTTTTGGTTCCAACCGCCGTGTCTTTGAGACGCAGAGTAGGTCAACGGATGATCTCTACATGTGTGGTTCCCACCGTCATACGGTGCCTAGTGCAAGTCCCTACCCCCATAATCTTCACATTTTGATGCCTTAAAATGAAATCTAAAATGGGATTGAATTTGATTTTCCCCCCACAGATCTACACAACCTAGTCCACATTTTCAAAGTGAAAGAAAATGTATAGAACATTTTCTGAATTAGTAACAATAATTTCAAAAAACAAAACAAAACATGCCCAACCAATATCCCAAATAAACCGCTTGGTGGCAGTGTAGTTTTGAATTTAGCAAAGGAGCTTTAAAAATGTCATGAAGTAGCAGAGTTCCAAGTTCATGAAGAAAACACTATGAACGTGATTAGGGTCATGGAAAGCAACACTAGCCTGGCTCCTATCCACATGAAGACTTCTGTTTTTTGGGATTTTGCCTTCAAAATAAAAGTCAGCGTGTAAAACGCTGTATGTAGAATACGAAATCAGTATTTTCTTGTAGCTTTGCGTAGTGCATAATGTTACAATTATGTAACAAATTAAGATAACAAATTAAAATTAGAACTACATGGGGGGGAAATATGAAATAAAGACTATACTTTATATAAGATAAATAATATTTTAAGGTGGAGCACATTGAGAAATGGCTGGAGCTGAAGTAAATTAATGTCAAGATCATAATAATAGCCTATTGGTAAAAATCTATATACATATATAATTCAAATAAATTAAAAAATCTTTCTTTTGATTGTATGGTACTTGTTCATTTACTGGTGCTATTGTTCAAGGATGCAATTTTGAAATGTAATGTTTAAGGAAAGTCTTACTGTATTTTTGTTGTAATGCACAAACAAATTGCACTGTACAGGAAAAACTATTGATTGTGTGTCGATAAAACCAGGATCCAGTCTACTCACTAGAGTCCCTAGAATACAAAACAGATGCGTTTGACAAACAAGCTAGATCATAGGAAGTGTTGCTGGACTTTTACTGTGGTCACACAGCTTAAAACGGGGTGCCTTAACACTATGTGGTACAAATATAGCACTCTACAGGACAAATTATAATTTGTGCCGATATGCAGTGGGGAGTACTCACTAGGGTCTGTAGAATCTATGTATAGTGTCATTTCATCGGGCTCTGAATCATACGGAGTGTTGGACTTTTACTCCACCCATGAAATTGGCCACAATGCAAATCACTGTATATACATTACATATGGGCCACAGTAAAAGTATTGTAGGGAATATTCAGTGGGGTCTGTAGAATCCATTTATGGTGGGGCTGCGGAGGGCATGTACGTACCGATAGAACGCATGGTGTGTAAGTAGCTTCGTTTTGTTCTGAGAAAACTGTGGTTATATGTAGAAGCCAGATAAAAGTTTAAATCGAGCCTCTAAAATCGATAAATCAACGTATCCCCAAGCAACTGGGAGAGTGTGGGGAATCAGTTATGTACAACAGCGAATCAATCAGTTGGTAAAGCGGCACTGTGACAAATCCAACAAGCCATGGATATCCAGGAAAACATAGCAAAAATGCTCCCAATGCACACCAAAACAAACAAACTGCTACAATCTGTTATTGCAAAAGTAGATTAGCTCAAAAATATAGTTGTGGCTACTGTGTCAGAACCGCACAAATCAGGTGTGAACAAATAAGACATCAAAATGTGCCTTTTGGAAACAAAGCTGCAAACTTTAGAAGATGAATTGGACCAGTAAGAAAACAGAATGAGACAAAACATGAGCATATTGTCCTTACTGGAAGATGAGGGAACAGGAGACCTTTCCAGCTACATGGCTAAACTAATATCAGAGGAACTTGACATGAACATCTGGAACGATGCCATAGGATCGGCTTGAAACAGAAGAACGCTAAATACTGTACCCGCACATGGTAATCTTCAAACTGTGGAATTATCAGCCGACAAAAACTCATTGAGGGCACAGGGGGGAAAGGAGGTCAAAATACAGAGCCGATCCATTCGAGTCGTACAGGACCTGTCTGCTAGGCTAAGAGAGACACAAGGAATGCATTCCAATCAGACAGTCACTGGAGGAAAAGGGGATCAAGTCTCAGCTCCGCTTCCAGGCAGTGCTGTGGGTATGGAAGGGAATGGAATGCATAGAATTCACAAGCACTGATGAAGCCGTAATCAAGCTCCACAAACCTTTACAGTCGAAGGATACTTTGAGAAAAACGATGAGCGCAGTAGGCTGTATTCAGCAGAGGGATGCCTAAGACCAGCTTATCTTAAATTGAGACAATATCCTTTCCCCCTTCCCCAAATACAATCTATACTCTACTTTCCCCAAGTAACTGTTCATCTCTATGAAGTAACAGTACATGGACACTAAAAAGACAATTCAAAGGGGGAAATATAGCATGTATGTCAATAACTGTTCTATGGATGTATGTGTTTGTGGGCATGTAGGTATGTGTGTGTGTTTTTGTATATGAATGGGAGTGTCAGGGAAGAGTGAGGGATGGTGAACATGAATATGTGTGTGAGGATGGGAGAGAATGGGTGTGTGGATGCATAGGGTATATGTTGGGCGAGAATGAATGAGAATGGATGAGTAAGTCGATGGAGGGATCGAGAGTTAGGAAGGGTGGGAAAAGATGGGACGTTGGGACAAGCTTGGCTTGGGTAGGTAAGGATGAGAGGTTGGGAAAAGCTAGGCTTAGGTGGGGTAAAGGGGAGAGAAAACTGTGAGGAGGAGGTGGAGAGGAATGTGTTTGGCTTGGACAAACCTGTAAAATGAATAAGAGTTCTGGACAGATTAGGAGAGGATGTCGAGTCATTATTATTCATTTGTCATTATAACTAAGATTGAATGATGGTTATTGGTGAGAGTGGCTCTATCTGAGGGATTGGGACGGGGTGACTGGGAGGGCATCAGACACTTCTTTAAAGTATGTGTGGGGTCATAGCCATGGGAAGTATGGGTGCAGAGGGTGCTGTAGCACACCCTGAAAAATCAGAATCCCAAAATACATGTTAATAAACAAAATACAAAATAAATCACAAAAGTAGTGCACTGGGGATTTATTAGCAAACCAATTAATATATCCAGCTGCAGCACGAGCGTGGGCAAAAATATTTGTCTAAATATTTGACAGCACCCCCACCCCCAAACTACTCCCCGCAGTTATGTGTGGGGCCTCCACTCATCTCACTTCAGTCTCTCGGTTGACCCACTTCCCCAAGTAAACCCCCACCAGCCATTATACTTTAATTTAATTTATAAGGTAATACAAACTGACCACAGTACTTAAGTGGCAGTCTTTCTCCAATTACATTATCCACAGACTTTTGGTGCACTAGGAGAAGAGTTGGAGCTTAAAACCTAACGTATTACATGGAATGTGCACAGGCTCCAGGATGGGGGAAAAAAGCATATGGTTCATGAACATTTCAAGAGATTGACAGGAAATGTGGTTTTCCTGCAAGAGTTACATAAAAAAAAGTAGAAAAGTAACATTTAAAGAAGAGCTTCTAGGTTGGAGAGGCCTATGCTTCCACCTACTGTAATAATAGTAGAGGTGTAGGCATCCTGATAAATAAGAATACACCCTTTTCCCTTATATCCCAGCACACCAAGAAGGCCATTTGCTAATGTTGATTTGAACCCTACATGATGACAAATACACATTGCTTTCATTGTATATCCCACCAGGGGAAAATCTGGTGTTTTAGATAGAATTCAAGCTATAGTAGATCAAATTCAGACAGGAACTATTGTTTTAGTAGGCAACCTAATTCAAACATTCGATAAGATTGACAGACATAGCAAAAAAAATGACAAAGTTAAGGAGCCTCCAAAGAGGCTGAAAAATGTAATCCCTACAAGTAATTTACAGGACACCTGGAGATTACTATTCCCAACTACAAAAGACTACTCATTTTTTTCTCAAAGTAAAAAAACCTATTCGAGAACTGACTACCTTTTCATTTAAAAAAAATTCACTAGGTTAAAAAACTCCATGACATATGATATTGGATTATTATTAATTACACCAACATAAAATTCACTTAACGCAGAACATGGAGAATGAACAGAGCGCATCTTCAAGACCCGAAATGTGTTAACTATACAGTTTAAGTCGAAAGTTTACATACACTTAGGTTGGAGTCATTAAAACTTGTTTTTCAACCACTCCACACATGTCTTGTTAATTAACAAACTATAGTTTTGGCAAGTCGGTTAGGACATCTACTTTGTGCATGACACAAGTCATTTTTCCAACAATTGTTTAAAGACAGATTATTTCACTAATAATTCACTGTATCACAATTATAGTGGGTCAGAAGTTAACATACACTAAGTTGACTGTGCCTTTAAACAGCTTGGAAAATTATGTCACGGCTTTAGAAGCTTCTGATAGGCTAATTGACATAATTTGAGTCAATTGGAGGTGTACCTGTGGATGTATTTCAAGGCCTACCTTCAAACTCAGTGCCTCTTTGCTTGACATCATGGGGATAATCAAAATAAATCAGCCAAGACCAAAATTGAAGACCTCCACAAGTCTAGTTCAACGTTGGGAGCTATTTTCAAATGCCTGAAGGTATCACATTCATCTGTACAAACAATAGTACACAAGTATAAACACCACGGGACCACGCAGCCGTCACACCGCTCAGGATGGAGACGCATTTTGTCTCCTAGAGATGAACGTACTTTGGTGCGAAAGGTGCAAATCAATCCCAGAACAACAGCAAAGGACCTTGTGAAGATGCTGGAGGAAACGGGTACAAAAGTATCTACACCCACAGTAAAACGAGTCCTATAATCGACATAACCTGAAAAGCCGCTCAGCAAGGAAGAAGCCACTGCAATCAAGGCAAAAGGAGAGACCCAGATGCAGACACAGGAGGCAGATGGTTGGAGTCTTACAATGTTTATTAATCCAAAGGGGTAGGCAAGAGAATGGTCGTGGACAGGCAAAAAGGTCAAAACCAGATCAGAGTCCAGGAGGTACAGAGTGGCAGACAGACAGAATGGTCAGGCAGGCGGGTACAAAGTCCAGAAACAGGCAAGGGGCAAAACCGGATGGACTAGAAAAAGGAGAATGCAAAAAGCAGGAGAGCGGGAAAACCGCTGTTTGATGTGGAAACATACAAGATGAACTGGCACAGAGAGACAGGAAAAACAGGGATAAATACACTGGGGAAAACAAGCGACAGCTGGAGGGGGTGGAGACAATAACAAGGACAGGTGAAACAGATGAGGGTGTGACAACTGCTCCAAAACCGCCATAAAATAGCCAGTCTACGGTTTGCAACTGTACATGGGGACAAAGACCGTACTTTTTGGAGAAATGTCCTCTGGTCTGATGATAGAAAAATAGAACTGTTTGACCATAATGACCATCGTTATGTTTGGAGGACAAAGGGGGAGGCAAGGAGGTGGCAAGCCGAAGAACACCATTCCAACCGTGAAGCACGGGGGTGGCAGCATCATGTTGTGGGGGTGCTTTGCGGCAGGAGGGACTGGTGCACTTCACAAAATAGATGGCATCATGAGGAGGAAAATGATGTGGCTATATTGAAGCAACATCTCAAGACATCAGTCAGAAAGTTAAAGCTTGGTCGCAAATGGGTCTTCCAAATGGACAATGACTCCAAGCATACTTCCAAAGTTGTGGCAAAATGCCTAAAGGACAGCAAAGTCAAGGTATTGGAGTGCCCTGACCTCAAACCTATAGAAAATTTGTGGACAGAACTGACCCAAGTTTAACAATTTTAAGGCAATGCTACCAAATACTAATTGAGTGTATGTAAACTTCTGACCCACTGGGAATGTGATGAAAGAAATACAATCTGAAATAAATCATTCTCTCTACTAATATTCTGACATTTCACATTCTTATAATAAAGTGGTGATCCTAACTGACCTAAAAACAGATTTGCAAATTATGGTGGAAAATAAGTATTTGGTCAATAACAAAAGTTTATCTCAATACTTTGTTATATACCCTTTGTTGGCAATGACAGAGGTCAAACGTTTTCTGTAAGTCTTTACAAGGTTTTCACACACTGTTGCTGGTATTTTGGCCCATTCATCCATGCAGATCTCCTCTAGAGCAGTGATGTTTTGGGGCTGTTGCTGGGCAACATGGACTTTCAACTCCCTCCAAAGATTTTCTATGTGGTTGAGATCTGGAGACTGGCTAGGCCACTCCAGGACCTTGAAATGCTTCTTACAAAGCCACTCCTTTGTTGCCCGGGCGGTGTGTTTGGGATCATTGTCATGCTGAAAGACCCAGCCACATTTCATCTTCAATGCCCTTGCTGATGGAAGGAGGTTTTCACTCAAAATCTCATCTTCCTTTACACGGATCAGTCGTCCTGGTCCCTTTGCAGAAAAACAGCCCCAAAGCATGATGTTTCCACCCACATGCTTCACAGTAGGTATGGTGTTCTTTGGATGCAACTCAGCATTCTTTGTCCTCCAAACACAACGAGTTGAGTTTTTACCAAAAAGTCATATTTTGGTTTCATCTGACCATATGACATTCTCCCAATCTTCTTCTGGATCATCCAAATGCTCTCTAGCAAACTTCAGACGGGCCTGGACATGTACTGGCTTAAGCAGGGGGACACGTCTGGCACTGCAGTATTTGAGTCCCTGGCGGCGTAGTGTGTTACTGATGGTAGGCTTTGTTACTTTGGTCCCAGCTCTCTGCAGGTCATTGACTAGGTCCCCCCGTGTGGTTCTGGGATTTTTGCTCACCGTTCTTGTGATCATTTTGACCCCATGGGGTGAGATCTTGCGTGGAGCCCCAGATCGAGCGATATTATCAGTGGTCTTGTATGTCTTCCATTTCCTAATAATTGCTCCCACAGTTGATTTCTTCAAACCAAGCTGCTTACCTATTGCAGATTCAGTCTTCCCAACCTGGTGCAGGTCTACAATTTTGTTTCTGGTGTCCTTTGACAGCTCTATGGTCTTGGCCATAGTGGAGTTTGGAGTGCGACTGTTTGAGGTTGTGGACAGGTGTCTTTTATACTGATAACAAGTTCAAACAGGTGCCATTAATATAGGTAACGAGTGGAGGACAGAGGAGCCTCTTAAAGAAGAAGTTACAGGTATGTGAGAGCCAGAAATCTTGCTTGTTTGTAGGTGACCAAATACTTATTTTCACCATCATTTGCAAATAAATTCATTAAAAATCCTGCTATGTGATTTTCTGGATTTTTTTTCTAATTTTGTCTGTCATAGTTGAAGTGTTCCTATGATGAAAATTACAGGCCTCTCTCATCTTTTTAAGTGGGAGAACTTGCACAATTGGTGGCTAACTAAATACTTTTTTGCCCCACTGTATCATTTGGAATGCTTTTAAGGCGTACATCAGGGGAATGATAATCTCATGCTCGGCAAAAGTTAAATCTCAGTTACAAATTAAAATTAAAGAAAAATAAATCAAGATCTTAGAAAAAGTCCATGACAATCTTTACAAGCTACAGAAAATAATAAAATGTCAGAACTTAAGTAGGAATATGATATTTTACTTTTGAAGAGAGACAACAACTAGGTTAAACTCAAATAAAGAATACTACTTAATGGCAAATAAACCTGGTAAACATCTCACAGAACTCACAAAACTAATGCATGTCAAACCACTTATAATTTTAAAAGATAAAGATACAAATGCGTTTATTAGAAACAACAATGTGATTACTTACAATTTTAAAAGTTTCTACAAAAATCTATATCAATCAGAGTTAAATAACAGTTGGACTGATCCTACTGCTGCATTGTCGGAACTAGAAGCACAAGCATTTCGCTACACTCGCATTAACATCTGCTAACCATGTGTATGTGACAAATACATTTGATTTGATTTGATTTGATACAGCCTTCTGAGACTCAACAACCCTGAAGCAATAATCAGCACACTTAACAAAATACCTAAAAACAGGGATCACCCAAAAATACCGATTAGAGACTGTTAAAACCTTTGCATTGAGAAAAGCAACAGGAATGGACAGCTTTCCCATAGAATTCATTTTGGGTGTGGCACCCCTATTTACACTAATGACAACACACATCACTACATTCAGTGCTTCCTAGTTCCATGTATGAAGCAGTTATTTCAGTTATATTAAAACCAGGAAAATCTGGAGAGTCCCCTGCTGATTACAGACCCATTAGTTTAATAAATTGTGACAATAAAATGATAGCAAAGTTCATAAGCAATAGAATGGCAAAAGTTTTACCAGACTTGATTCATACCAATCAACAAGGTTTGTAAAAAAAAATAAGACACTTACAGTGCCTTGCGAAAGTATTCGGCCCCCTTGAACTTTGCGACCTTTTGCCACATTTCAGGCTTCAAACATAAAGATATAAAACTGTATTTTTTTGTGAAGAATCAACAAAAAGTGGGACACAATCATGAAGTGGACCGACATTTATTGGATATTTCAAACTTTTTTAACAAATCAAAAACTGAAAAATTGGGCGTGCAAAATTATTCAGCCCCTTTACTTTCAGTGCAGCAAACTCTCTCCAGAAGTTCAGTGAGGATCTCTGAATGATCCAATGTTGACCTAAATGACTAATGATGATAAATACAATCCACCTGTGTGTAATCAAGTCTCCGTATAAATGCACCTGCACTGTGATAGTCTCAGAGGTCCGTTAAAAGCGCAGAGAGCATCATGAAGAACAAGGAACACACCAGGCAGGTCCGAGATACTGTTATGAAGAAGTTTAAAGCCGGATTTGGATACAAAAAAAAATCCCAACCTTTAAACATCCCAAGGAGCACTGTGTAAGCGATAATATTGAAATGGAAGGAGTATCAGACCACTGACCTCTACCAAGACCTGGCCGTCCCTCTAAACTTTCAGCTCATACAAGGAGAAGACTGATCAGAGATGCAGCCAAGAGGCCCATGATCACTCTGGATGAACTGCAGAGATCTACAGCTGAGGTGGGAGACTCTGTCCATAGGACAACAATCAGTCGTATATTGCACAAATCTGGCCTTTATGGAAGAGTGGCAAGAAGAAAGCCATTTCTTAAAGATATCCACAAAAAGTGTTGTTTAAAGTTTGCCACAAGCCACCTGGGAGACACACCAAACATGTGGAAGAAGGTGCTCTGGTCAGATGAAACCAAAATTGAACTGTTTGGCAACAATGCAAAACGTTATGTTTGGCGTAAAAGCGACACAGCTCATCACCCTGAACACATTATCCCCACTGTCAAACATGGTGGTGGCAGCATCATGGTTTGGGCCTGCTTTTCTTCAGCAGGGACAGGGAAGATGGTTCAAATTGATGGGAAGATGGATGGAGCCAAATACAGGACCATTCTGGAAGAAGACCTGATGGAGTCTGCAAAAGACCTGAGACTGGGACGGAGATTTGTCTTCCAACAAGACAATGATCCAAAACATAAAGCAAAATCTACAATGAAATGGTTCAAAAATAAACATATCCAGGTGTTAGAATGGCCAAGTCAAAGTCCAGACCTGAATCCAATCGAGAATCTGTGGAAAGAACTGAAAACTGCTGTTCACAATTGCTCTCCATCCAACCTCACTGAGCTCGAGCTGTTTTGCAAGGAGGAATGGGAAAAAATGTCAGTCTCTCGATGTGCAAAACTGATAGAGACATACCCCAAGCGACTTACAGCTGTAATCGCAGCAAAAGGTGACGCTACAAAGTATTAACTTAAGGGGGCTGAATAATTTTGCACGCCCAATTTTTCAGTTTTTGATTTGTTAAAAAAGTTTGAAATATCCAATAAATGTCGTTCCACTTCATGATTGTGTCCCACTTGTTGTTGATTCTTCACAAAAAAATACAGTTTTATATCTTTATGTTTGAAGCCTGAAATGTGGCAAAAGGTCGCAAAGTTCAAGGGGGCCGAATACTTTCGCAAGGCACTGTACATATTCAAGAACATGTTTCAGTTTAATACGCAGAAAAACAATATAAAATTCCATCAATAATGGTTGTTGATGCCGAAAAGGCTTTCAACCGTCTTGAATGGCCTTTTCTATTCAAAACGTTGGAAGCTTTAAACTTTCCATCTGAAATAATACATTGAAATAATATATTATTTAAAGCAAAAATATAGACAAATAATACATTATCTGATTACTTTAGAAAGGGGTACAAGACAGGGATGTCCCCCCTTCCCCCCTCCTTTTTGCAGTGGCAATTGAATCGCTTGCAGAAAGAATTAGACAGGACCCAAATGTAACAGGTATCAGTATAGGTAAACATGAATATAAACTAAACTTACTTGCAGATGATCTCCTGATATACCTGACCAATAAAGAAAACTCAATGTCCCTCTTGCTAAAAATATTTGAAGAATACTCGTGGAAATGAACGTGGAAAAAAACTAAATAATGCCAATAGGAAAAATATAAATATTAACTCATGGTCTACAGCAATCTTTTAAGTCGACCACAAAAAATATAAAATACTTAGGATGCTTAATAAGTGACAATAAACAACTTCAGGCAGATAACTATCCTATTACTCAACAATATGAAAGCATGCATTTTATAGGTAGAATAAACTTCAGAATGGCATGGTTCCCAAAGTTTTTATATTTACTCTCGGTAATAGCAAAGACAATCTTTAAAAAAGTGTACTCAGTCATAACAGACTTTATATGGTCTAGCAAAATTCATAGAATAAAAAGGAACGTTTTACATCTTCCTAAGTCTGAGGGTGGTTTTAATCTTACAGACTTGGAATTGTATCAACTTGCTTTTACTTGCGACATCTAGTTAAATGCACTAAAGAGGAACAATGGTAAATTTTGAAGATGTGCATGCGCATCCCCAGAATATTTTCATCTGTCTATTTTCAAAGGATAAAGCTAAGAACATTGACAACTTCATAGTTAAGAACACTATAACAATATGGAAGAAAAATATTATATAATCTACAAGAACCAATAAATTGGTCTACATGGAAAACTAAAAACATAGAAACCGTAAATGACAATGTAATAGGAAATTTATTTATTTCCATTACAGAATTTAAAAGCAATTTTGGACTGCCCAATGTAGATATTTTCAAATACATGCAACTTAAAAGTTTAATATCACGAAATCTTGAGGGAATCCTATTTGGAGTCAGAAAAGGATATTCGCATGATAAGTAAGATATAGAAAACCTTGTAGATAGCACATCCAACTGAAAATCTCCTAGAAAAAAATATGAACTATTGGAACCAAGACTTTAAAAAAATGATATTGGGAATGTTGAAACATAACTAAGTTAGCAGTATAAACAAATGTATTGAATTTATTATACAAGAGACAAAATTCACTAATTCCACAGCACAACAAAATCTCCAAACAAGTGGCAAATGTTTGGCCCAAACGCATATTAATGTAATTTCATATATTAGTCATTGCAAGACCACACTCATAAATAGAAAACGTTACTTACTACCTGTCTCAAATAAACTGGGGTTGATACTCTGTCTATATTGTGATGCCTACATTTATTCCTGCATGTTATATTAATCCCAAAACAACAAATGAATTTACTTTTTATGTTGAATTTCAGCTGGAGAAACAAAACACCTTAACACATTTTTTTGCTTACCCTAGTGTGAAATAAAACCCCATTCCATACATGACTTTGAAATCGTAAGCTCTATGAAAATTGAATCTGATGAGCAGAATGTAAGTGGAGAGGTTTTACATCAAAATAAGCGAGGATACACTGAATTTTTTTTTCTTCTGATGAGGCAAATTTTGGAGGGTTCAGGCACACCAATTGACAACAGACTTGCAGCACGCTTATAGGGAAGGGTTAATTCAACAAGCACAGCACGTACACAAATGGCTGAGAGAAAATGATAATAAAAAGATTGTGGGGGCTGTTTTGTTAGACTTCAGGGCAGCTTTTGACATTATCGCTCATAGTCTGCTGCTGGAAAAACATATGTGTAATGGTTTGATACCCCTGCTATATTGTGGATAAAGAGTTGCATGTCTAACAGAAAACAGAGGGTGTTCTTTAATGGAAGCCTCTCCAATATAATTCAGGTAGAATCAGGAATTCCCTAGGGCAGCTGTTTATGCCCTTTCATTTTTTTCAATCATTACTAATGACATGCCACTGGCTTTGAGTAAAGCCCATGTCTATGTATGCGGATGACTCAATACTATACATGTCTGTTACAACAGAGACCAAAATGACTGAAACACTTAACAAAGACATGTAGTTAGTTTCAGAAAGGGTGGCTAGGAATACATTTGTCTGAAAAAATAAATAAAATTAAAAGCATTGTGTTTGGGACAAATCATTCACTAAACCTTAAATATTGTAATGAATAATGTGGAAAGCTGGCAAGTTGTGGTGATTAAACTGCTTGGAGTAACCCTGGATTGTACTGTCATGGTCAAAACATATTGATACAACAGTAGTTAAGATGGGGAGAAGTTTGTCCATAATAAAGCGATGCTCTGCCTTCATAGCAACACTATCAACAAGGCAGGTCCTACAGGCTCTAGTTTTATCACACCTGGACTACTGTTCAGTCGTGTGCTCAGATTCCACAAAGAGGGACTTGCAACTGGCTCAGAACAGGGCAGCACGGCTGGCCCTTAGATGTACACAGAGAGCAAACGTGTCATCTGGGTAAGAGTTTGGCTGGGGTAGGCCATCATTGTAAATAATAATTTGTTCTTAACTGACTTGCCTAATTAAATAAAGGTTAATAATATACAAATATTTAATATATAGTGATTTGCATTGTGGGCATTTATTTGACCTGGGAACATGTTGTAAAACCCAAATGTAATGCTAATGTCACTTAAATATGAATCAGTGTTAATGTTTAGACATTATGTTTAATTTATCATGAATAAATACAGGGTTTTGAAACGTTTCTACTGTTACGTGGATTACTTTTATTTTGAAAATGTCCGAAATTCCATGACCTGGAAATACTTTTGAAGTGTCGCTGAAACCCACGTGTGGAGGAAGACAAGTTTGCAGTCGTTTGCATAAACACGTAGTTCGCTTCCAAATTTTCTTCAAGGAGGGCTTTGAATTGGTACGTGAACTGTGATTTTATTTGTCAAGTGTGTAAATTGTTTGTGATATCCTTTCTAGCCAGAAGTTAACTGAAGTTTCAGACATCAAGCTTATTAGTGGCCAAATAGCTAGCTACCTGTTAGCCTAGCATTAGCGCGTCATTGCTCACGTATAAATATGATTTCGCTAATGCTATCAAGCCAGTGCCTTGCTGGCTGCGCTTGCCTAGTCAAAATATGTTCCATGACGTTATAAAAATGATATTGTCACCTGTAGCAAATCACATTTTAATTGTCACATGCTTCGTAAACAGGTGTGGAATAACAGTGCAATTCGTACGGGCCCGTCTCTACCAGTAACGTTAGCTAGCTAGTCAGCTAGAAAGGTGTAATTAAACGTTACAGCGATTTGTTTTTCATGAGAGATGTATCTGGTTGACAAAGTCCTGTTCATCTTACCAATAAAAATAAAAAATGTTCATGCAGTGATAGCTGTTTGTATTCATGAAGCATAGCTAGCTAGTAAGCTACCACTGCATGTAGCTAGGTGTGTAGCTAACGTTAAACCCTTAATGTGAAAGTGGTTACATTTGGGACTAACCACATACTTTTTGGTTCTCAGGTTGACTTTAGAATGAATATTCCCATTAACTACGACGACGAACCTGCCCCCACAAAAGTTCATGGTAAGTGGAAATATAGAGGTAATGTTAGTCTCGTATAGTCCAAAAGATGACTATATATCTGCAATGGTTACTATTGGTCAATGGTCATTTCAATAAATTATATAAAGCCATTGATTCTTCAAGAATAGTAACTATAGGGGAGCCACTGTCGGCTAATCTTCTTATCTTTCTAGCCACAACCATGTCCTCGTATACCTGCATCAGCTGTCGTGTGGCCTTCGCAGATGGTGAGGTCCAGCGTGCCCACTACAAAACCGACTGGCACCGTTACAACCTGAAACGCAAAGTTGCCGACATGCCCCCTGTGACTGCAGAGAATTTCCAGGAGCGTGTGCTGGCGCAACGGGCCGCCACCGAACAACAGGTGACTGGCGCCACTGTCAGCGAGGGCTGCACCACGTGCAACAAGAAGTTTTCCAGCTCCAATGCCTACCAGAACCACCTGCAGTCCCACAAGCACCAGCAGGCAGAGAAGCAGGCCTTGCTGGCAGCCCAGAAGAAAGTGGAGATGATGAATGAGAAAAACCTGGAGAAGGGCCTTGGGGACGACGGCAAGGTGGACCACAATGCCAAGAACGAAGCGCTACAGCAGGCCCTAAAGCCGCCGCAACGGCCCAATCCGGAAAAGGCCCAGGCTTCAGGAGTGGAGAGGCCAGCAGCGGATAAGGCCAAGCCGGAGAAACCGCCCAGGCTGCAATGGTTTGAGGGGCAAGCAAAGAAGATGGAGGGAGAGGAATTGGCCACAGCTGAGGAAGGTATGATGTCTGACTCAAGTAGGCCTGAATTAACTTGTGTAGGATCTGTCTGGATTGCATGAAGATTTGGCCAAGAATGTGTCGACTTCTGTGAAGATGATTGTAATATCAAAACGCCATCCCTATTTGTCAGTGTTGCTGTGGTTGTCTTGGGTCTTCTGTCTGTCTCCATTGTCACTCAGTCAGTTTCTTTATTTCAGAAGAGTGGGAGGATGTGGATGGCGACAATGACATGGATGATGATGACTTCGAGGAAGATGCTGACGAAACCATGGAGCACGAGGAAGGGGATGGTGCTGCTTCGGCTTCCCCCCACCACGCCGTTCTACCAGGGGCCATCCCCCCCACGGACTGTTTGTTCTGCCCCCACCACTCTCACTCACTCCTCAAAAACCTGGCTCACATGACAAAAGTGCACAGCTTCTTCCTGCCCGACCTGGAATTTCTAATCAACCTCAAGGGACTAATTTGCTACCTGGGTGAGTGGAAGTCCATAAGTGTCATCAGGTCCTTCATTGTTCTACCAAGAGTGGCTGAATATCTTTACACCGTTAGCTTGCTCGATGGTTCATGCACCTTGTTTGGAAAGCATGTCCTTTTCTATAATTGTCTTGCCTAGGGAAAATAACCTGTAGCTGGGGTCTAGAGTTTTTCCTCTTCCGGTTTTTAGACGTGAAACTGAATGTTTTTCTGACCGTGTATTCTTCAAAGAGCACCTTGGTTGAACCCCCTAGCAACAAAAAAATGAACTCCTGTTGTCTTTCTTGACTTTTTTTCATTTATTATTTTAGCCAGGGAGTCATGCTGAGACCAATTGACTCTTTTGCGAATCAGTCCTGCATGAACACATCAATAAACAGCAATTACACTATACATGCTGTATCATGTCCAGCTGTGATTGGGAGTCCCATAGGGCGGCGCACAATTGGCCCAGCATCGTCCGGGTTTGGCCGGGGAACGCTGTCATTGTAAATCAAATTTTATTCTTAACTGACTTGCCTAGTTAAATAAAATAAAAATGTCTATATACACATCAATTACACAATGCATGAAAAGCAAACACGATTGTATGAAACAAATGCTTTCTTCAGTAAAAAGGCCCTCTAACATCTCCCTGAATTGCCCTAGAAGCATCAACTACACAAACTTTAAGGCGTTTGAGATCATTTCATATGACGTCCAAAAAAACTAAAACCAGATTTACCTAACTGGTGATTGCAGGGAGAGTTGGCCTTCCCTGAGACGGTCTGGTAACTTATACGTCTGAAGGTAAACAATGAGGTAAGGTATGGCGGTTGTTTATGCCATACCTTACCTTATTGTTAAGCTTCAGGAGGGGTTGATTTATCTACCTTAGTTGAATGCACTGAGTGTTAGTTGCTCTGGATAAGAATGTCTGCCAAATGTTTTTCATTTACATTTAGGTCAATCTAAACCCGAATCGGAGGAGTCTCTTGCGTCATTTCTCTGCTATTGAAATCTCACTCGTAAATCTTAAACATACTCTTGTTCTTTGTGTTGCAGGAGAGAAAGTGGGCGCTGGTAAGGTGTGTCTGTGGTGTAACGAGAAAGGTCGCTCCTTTTACTCCACTGAGGCAGTACAGGGCCACATGACTGACAAAAGCCACTGCAAGCTCTTCACCGACGGAGATGCATCGCTGGAGTTTGCCGACTTCTACGACTTCAGGTAGATGTCAAATACCAGGGCTCCTATAGTCTAACCTTTTTCACACTACTGAGCTGAACCAAGCTGTACTGTGCTTGCCTGGTTCCAGCACTGTAGTTGCTGGGACTAGGCTGGAAAGGACAATATGAAGAAGGAAAAATCAGAGCCAGCACAGAATTCAAGTATGCACCGTAGTAGGAAAGGGGGTCTTCTGCCCCTCACTTTATCTTTGATTGTAATTATATATTAGCAATTTCTCAAGTGGCCATTTTGTGAAATGTTGTTTGCAGGACAAGTTATCCTGACCAGAAAGAGGGAGATGATGTTGAGATGGAGGATGAAGAGTTGCCGGACGGGAAGAACATAGACTACGATGATGATACGCTGGAGCTCACCCTTCCCTCAGGTGAAATCAAACTATTTTCACATGCTTCGTAAACATCAGGTGTGGACTAACAGTGACATGCTTACTCACGGGCCCTTCCCATCAATGCAGAATAAAAAAAATGAACACGGGGAATAAATAGGCAATGATAGCTTGGCTATATACAGTGCATTAGGAAAGTATTCAGACCCCTTGACCTTTCTCCATATTTTGTCACATTAAAGCCTTATTCTAAAATGGATTAAATCCTATTTTTCCTTCAATCTACACATACTACCCCATGACAAAACAAAGTTTTTTAATAAAATATCACAACTATTTAGACCCTTTACTCAGTACTTTGTTGGAGCACCTTTGGCAGCAATTACAACCTTGAGTCTTCTTGGGTATGGTGCTACAAGCACACCTGTATTTGTGGAGTTCCCCCCCCCCCCCCCCCCCCTGTTTCTTCTCAAGCTTGGTCAGGCTGGATAGGGAGGACTCTCCAGAAGACCTTATATAGACAGGTGTGTGCCTTTCCAAATCATGTCAAATCAATTGAATATACCACAGGAGGACTCCAATCAAGTTGTAGAAACATCTCAAGGATGGTCAATGGAGTTCAATTGAGTCTTATAGCAACAGGTCTGAATGCTTATGTAAATAAGGTAAATGTATTTTTGCCATTATGGTGTAGTTTGAGATTTTTATTTAATACATTTTAGAATACAGCTGTAATGTAACTTTTTCCACATTTTGTTAAGGGGTCTGTATACTTTCCGAATGCACTGTGTGTGTATATAATATATTATACACACACACAGTCCAGGCAAAGTTTGGACACCTATTCATTTAACTTCTTGCTCCTACTTGAGACGCAGATGTCTCAACTAGGCACCTGGAAATGCAAATGCGCTACGCTAAATGCTAAATGTACTCGTTAAAACTCAAACGTTCATCAAAATACACATGTAGGGTATTGAATTAAAGCTACACTCGTTGTGAATCTAGCCAACAAGTCAGATTTTTAAAATGCTTTTCGGCGAAAGCATGAGAAGCTATTATCTGATAGCATGCAACACCCCAAAATGCCTGAATGCGACGTAAACAAAGATTTAGCGTAGCCGGCGCTACACAAAACGCAGAAATAAAATATAAAACATTAATTACCTTTGACGAGCTTCTTTCTTGGCACTCCTATATGCCCCATAAACATCACTATTGGGTCTTTTTTTCTCGATTAAATCTGTCCATATATACCCAAAATAGCTTTCTATGGAAGCTGTGTAATTCAGAAAAAACCACTGTTTTAAAACGCAGCGTCATTTTTTTAAATTAAAAAAGTCGACGATAAACTTTCACAAAACACTTCGAAATACTTTTGTAATCCAACTTTAGGTATTAGTAAACGTTTATAATCTATCAAAATTATTACAGGGCGATGTGTATTCAATAGCTCCTCGTCTTCAAATCAATGGCTGAAAATGTGGACTTCACAACATCCTGTCGGAGACCGGAAGAAATTGAATCCAGTTAGTTGGATTTACCAACAAACTCCCTGGACAATGGCGACATCGTGTGGAATCTGTAGGAATTGCATGCAGGTCCATAATTAATTTTGTGCCCTTTTAACAACCCATGAAAGTGACGCATGGAAATTATTTTTAGCTTTCAGAGAGCAGTTTTTCTTGCGCTTTTCGATGAAACACACGATCTGTTATAGTCACAGCTGTGATTTAACCAGTTTTAGAAACTTCAGAGTGTTTTCTATCCACACATACTAATCATATGCATATACTATATTCCTGGCATGAGTAGCAGGACGCTGAAAAGTTGCGCGATTTTTAACAGAATGTTCGAAAAAGGAGGGGGTAGGATAGAGGTTAAGGGGTTTTCTTTATTTTTACTATTTTATACGTTGTAGAAAAATAGTGAAGACATCAAAACTATGAAGTAACACATTGAATCATGTGCTAACCAAATAAGTGTTAAACTAATAAATACATTTTAGATCTTTCAAAGTAGCCACCCTTTATGACAGCTTGCTCTTGGCATTCTTTCAACCAGCTTCACCTGGAATACTTTTCCAACAGTATTGAAGGAGCACTTGTTGGCTGCTTTTCCTTTACTCTGCGGTCCAACTCATCCCAAACCATCTCAATTGGGTTGCAGCAATCCACCAATCAAGCCTTTATGGTGACGTGGCCAGACAGAAGCCACTCCTCAGTAAAAGGCACATGACAGCTTGCTTGGAGTTTGCCAAGACACCTAAAGTCTCTAACAATAAAAAAAAAAAAAAGATTCTCTGGTCTAATGAAACCAAGATTGAACTCTTTGCCCTGAATGCCAAGCGTCACGTCTGAATGAAACCTGGCACATCCCTACGGTGAAGCATGGTGGTGGCGGCAGCATGCTGTGGCAATGTATTTTTTTCATCGTCATTCACTGGGAAACTAGTCAGGATTGTGGGAAAGATTAAAGGAGCAAAGGACAGAGATCTTTGATAACCTGCTGCAGAGCGCTCAGGACCTCAGACTGGGACAAAGGTTCACCTTTCAACAGGACAACGACCCTAAGCACACAGCCAAGACAACGCAGGAGTGGCTTCAGGACAAGTCTCTGAATGTCCTTGAGTGGCCCAGCCAGAGCCCGGACTTGAACCCAATCGAACATCTCTGGAGACCTGAAAATAGCTAAATCCAACCCAACAGAGTTTGAGAGGATCTGCAGAGAAGAATGGGAGGAACTCTCCAATTATAAGTGTACAAGTGTAGCGTCACACTCAAGAATACTCAAGGCTGTAATCGCTGCCAAAGGTGCTTCAACAAAGTACTGAGTAAAGGGGCTGAATACTTTATGTAAATGTGATTATTTCAGTTTTTTTTAAATGTATGTTTAAAAATGTCTAAACCTGTTTTTGCTTCGTTATGGGTTATTGTGTCTAGCTTGACAATGTGGATAAAGTCAAGGGGTCTGAATGTTTTCCTAATGCAGTGTGTGTAGGAGATACTGAACGCCATTTGAGTTTGGAAATTTACCAGCAAATGTTTACGAGAGACATGCAAATGAACAGTTTTCATGCATGCTTGTCTGGAGGAAAAATGGTACTGGCTCTGGAGTAGCATAGGGCATCTGTCCTTCTCGGTAAAGATGGGGGAAGAGCAGATGGGCTGAGAACAGAGGAGATAAAAAAACACAAATCAAGATTGCAGCTATACAGAACTAAACCAAAGGTCTTTGACTTCTCAAACACAGCAGAAAGGTAACACTATGATGCCCTGTCAATTTATTAATTCAGGCACTTAACATAGACGGCAAGTTAAACTTAGCAGTCGCGTTAACACAGAGTTGACGCAGGGGAAAGAACGCATAACAATTATCTTGCTGCGTTTTGTAAATGCAGATTTAAAAAATGTATTGTAATTTCTCCTCTACATCAGGCTAATTGTGTGCTTCAGTTGCACATCTAAGCTGGGATAAGAATTCACGAGCGGGCATTCTATCAGCAGACAGCGCTGACTTATGTGTAGTTACTTTTCTACGGTACTTTTCCAAGATTGCCTAATGTTTTGCTCCAAGTTAATGTAACTGGCTACTATCTTTCTAAACTCAGGACCTTGTCTTTCAAAGATAATTCGTAAAAATCCAAATAACTTCAGATCTTCATTGTAAAGAGTTTAAACACTGTTTCCCATGCTTGTTCAATGAACCATGAACAATTAATGAACATGCACATATGTGGAATGGCCGTTAAGACACTAACAGCTTACAGACGGTAGGCAATTAAGGTCACTGTTATGAAAACTTTGGACACTAAAGAGGCCTTTCTACTGACTCTGAAAAACACCAAAAGAAAGATGCCCAGGGTCCCTGCTCATCTGCGTGAACGTGCCTTAGGCATGCTGCAAGGCGGCATGAGGACTGCAGATGTGCAGATAACCTATGGTGGTCTGCTTGAAATATGTTGGCATTGCAGACTGGGTCAGGGAGTAGTTTGAAATGTCTCTGAAGACACTTCCCAGCTGGTCAGAGCATGCGCTAGTACGCAGCCTGGTAGTATGCAGCCCGGCAACTAGGAGTGCCACCTTGATGAGCATTTTCTTGTTTGCCAATGAGTGCAGTCTTAGTGCCAGCATCGGTTTGTGGTAAATGGACAGCTACGAAAAATCTAGATAAAAGCTCTTGCTAAATAGTATGGCCTACAGATTATCATGAAGTATTCAAACTCAGGAAACACTATGATGAATGTCTTGTAAATTTTGATTTCTGCTATCTGACCAAATGTACGCAAATTATGAACTGCCATTTGTCTTGAACCCCTCTTAACATCTCTTTAGAATTAGATGGGCTGTCTTCAACTCCCTTCAGACCAGAGGTTTGCAATCTTATGCGCAAAGGGCCGGTGTATGTGCAGGCCACAGCAGTAACGTGCCGTATTAAACTAATCATAGCTTCCAACTAATACATATTTTCTTATCTCTCGCTGTTTTTCCTCAGGTGCTAAGATTGGCCACCGCTCTCTGATGCGATACTACAAGCAGCGTTTCGGCGCACCCAGGACTGTGGCGTTGGCCCACAACAGGAACGCAGTGGGTCGGGTACTCAGGCAGTACAAGGCCCTGGGCTGGGGTGGAGACATGGGTAAGGGTCAACACTACACATCAACCATGATCCATGCAGGGTTGCACCTACACATTCACTACTGAACTCTATAATTGAGTGAACCTATACATTACTTAACGCGTGCATAGAGAAATTAATAAGCCAGTCTATACATTAATTGAGTTTAATTTACAGATAATCCTGAGTTCACAATTTGATTTAGAGATGAACCAATAGTCTTTATTTAAACTATCATTCAAACCTTCAGTGTATTTAAAAATATCTTCCTTTTTAATTTTTTTTTTTTTTAAAATCTCCCACGTGACTATTTTGAAGGTGTTTGACCAAGAACGGTATGGAGCATGTGACCACAGCAGTAACATGCGAAAAGCTGAATACAATTAATTGACCAAACCCATTCACCATTCATTGCTTGTTTTCTGTCTAGGTAAAAACTCTTTCCATCAGAACCAGAAGGACATGAAGTTTGTCCAGAAGATGAAGTCAAGGTGGATGCTGAAGATAGGCATGGGCAACAACTCTAACAAACAGACCCACTTCAGGCTCCAAGTCATGTTCTAGTCCCTTGACAGAAAATACAGCGTTAGATCCCCATATACCTGACTCTCATATCATTGGACAGTCCCTAAACCTTTTACGGCTAATGTCTTGCATCGTTCAAAGATGTCTATTGTAAACATTCAGCACTCGTTATATCTGCTGCATATTGCAAAGGACTTCACCATGACATAATTTTCAGAGCCGTTAATATTTACTGGATATGTCATATTCTATTCATGATCCGAGGTCCTATACAAAATACTGAGTTACTGTTTTGTATTTTGACAAATGGCTGTATATTTCACATCATGAAATTCTGACTTGGATAATTTGTCTTAATTCATGCTGTCATTCCAGCAAGTAATTGTTTATAAAATACAATTGAGGTTGAGTAATAAACATTAAGGAATCGTTATGTTTCACATTTGACAAATTTAACTGATTCCATTGGTAAATATGACAATTTTATGCCCATTTGGTTATTGAGTTTATGGGTATTTATTTGTGCAAAGCACAAATAGAGGGATCAGTCACTTTGGACAGGTTTTTGCCAGCAAAATTAATCAAACATATTGTTGCAAATTCAGGAGGAAGCCATGACCGTGATTATAACCCAGGTCCAGTGACTGTCAAGCCAACCCCTTAACTGTTACGACAGGAGGTCTCAAACTCTTAACACCTAGCTACCTTGTTAAGGTCGCTACAACGTTTTTAGAAGTCAAAGGTATATTTCCCCAAAATTTGAAAATATAATTTGCTTCCTGAACTTGCAGTCTAAGGACAATGAGAAACTGCAATCCACACTGGTTGTGTTTAATACACAGAGCAAAAATAGAAAAGCAATGTACAGTGTTGGTGCTGAAATAAAAGATCCCAGAAATGTTCCATATACAAAAAAAATGTATTTCTCAAATGTTGTGCACAAATTTGTTTATATCCCTGTTGGTGATGAGTTGTTGCCGCCTCAAGTCATTTTAGAGAATTTGGCAGTACATCCACGGAGACGTGCTGATGTCAATGTTGTGAACAGAGTGCCCCATGTTGGCGGTCAGATTTTGGTATGAGCAGGCATAAGCTACAGACAGCGAACACAGTTATATTTTAGCATTGGCAATTTCAATGTAAAGATACCGTGACACGATCCTGTGCCATCACCTCATGTTTCAGCATAATGCATGGCACAAAGGATCTGTACACAATTGGAAGCTGAAAATGTAACTCAGTGAAATCTTTTGAAATAGTTTCCTGTTAAGTTTTATATTTGTGTTCAGTGTATAATGTTATTCCAATGCCCTAGAAAATAAAGGCTAATTTCCTTGAATCATTCAACATACATTACCATAGGCCCATTGTATTTTCACAACGGAATTAGCCTTTTATTTATTTTTTTTAGCTATTATACGTTAAATCACTGATTTATAATTAAATAATATAGAAAATATTCCAGGAATCCTATGTTACATAATATATGGATGAGGAATTGATGTATGAACTGTTTTATTCCACAGAATTGCTTAAGATAACCAAACAGAAAATGGTAGAGAGGGTTTTGGAGCCATCGAATGAGTCCTGGTCTCAGATCGGAAACATAATCACCCCTTCAAATGGCAGGACAAAGACATCTTGTCATCAGTCCACGCAGCACTGAAACCTGTGGCTGACTTCACTAATGTTCTCTCTGGTGACAGTTACTGGGGGGCAGAGGCGGGGGTACTGCTGTGACTGAGGAAGATGATGACTCGGAACAATGCAGCCACCACCTGCCAAGAAAGTGAAATTAGGGGATCTCCAGAAGTGAAGGGCCTATACCACTGCCCCTACAGTATACCCCTCGAAGTCTGTGCAGACACTGAACTAACTCGCTATGCATAGTTTACATTTTACCAGCCGACTCCATAAAATAGCTTTTTTATTTGTTTTATAATATATTAAAGTATTTTTGGTTTTATTATAGACCTATATATCTGTTCATATTTGCTCCTACCTATTTATGTTGCTGCTTTTAGTGGTAATTTATTGTAGAAGAGCTAGCCTTCAAAATCGTTTGACGTGTGGACTTTAATACAATGCATGTTTTTGTTGCTTTATGCTTTATAAATAGCCTAATAACAAGAGTCCCATAGGCGTCATGTCCAGAAGGCTAGTAAATATAATTAAATTGCAAAAAATATATAGCCTAATTAGCCTACTCCTGTCTATACAGAAATATATACATTTAAAATAGGCTACTTAACCAAAAAGCATGATTTGGAGGATCAGAGGATCATTAAAAAGGGATCATTACAAAAAAAGCTGTGGATTGTTTTTAAATCGCATAGCTTGTCGGAAGGCAGTGGGCGCTTCACATAGGCTACCAAATAGATGATTGTTGAGTTGAGAATAGAGTACCACAGTATGAGTCATAATACCCATAAAACCTTGCGGTCAAACGGAAATGGTTCCAATTTTACGAAACAGGTGTGACAAAACTGTCCCAGCCTTTGAGACAAAAATTGTGACATATCATGCATTCTGCCACCACTTCAAATGATACAATCAAATATCTAGCTAATACAATTAAAATACATTACATTTATAATAAACATAAATAAGGCTTTTTATCTACAGGTAAAATAAAGGACTATCAGATAGTCCTACAAGAGCCCTGAAAAGTGAACCTGACTACCTGGATCGGATCAAAGCCAAGAGCGCACACTGACAAGGCTCAGAACTAATTTCACAGTTGGTTAGTAAACAAGCTAGCTTGTCGAAAGCTACAACTGTCATTGTTACAACTGCTAGCTACAATTGCTATGGTTATCTTATTATTGACTCCAATTGTCACTGAATTGAACTACAAACGTTAAGCTTTTGTCAATGCAAACGTTATAACATTGTTAGCTACTGGTAACTAAAGTTAGCTAGCTAGCTTGGCTAGCTAAAGTCCTAGCTAAACTCAGCAAAAAAAGAAACATCCCTTTTTCAGGATCTGTCTTTCAAAGATAATTTGTAAAAAATCCAAATAACTACACAGATTTTCATTGTAAAGGGTTAAAACACTGTTTCCCATGCTTGTTCAAGGAACCATAAACAATTAATGAACATGCACCTGTGGAATGGTCGTTAAGACACTAACAGCATACAGACTGTAGGCAATTAAGGTCACGGTTATGAAAACTTAGGACACTAAAGAGACCTTTCTACTGACTCTGAAAAACACCAAAATAAAGACACCCATGGTCCCTGCTCATCTGCGTGAACCTGCCTTAGGCATGCTGCAGAGCAACACAGAGTTAGTTACACTTGGAATAAACAAACATACAGCCAATAATAGAGTAAAACAAGTATATATACAGTGTGTGCAAATGAGGTAAGATCAGGGAGGTAAGGCAATAAATAGGCCATGGTAGCGAAGTAATTACAATATAACAGTTAAACACTGGAATGGTGTTACTGGGGTGAAAAGGAGCAAGATAAATAAATACAGTATGTGGATGAGGTAGTTGGATGGGCTATTTACAGATGGGCTATGTACAGGTGCAGTGATCCGTGAGCTGCTCTGACAGCTGGTGCTTAAAGCTAGTGAGGGAGATATGTGTCTCCAGTTTCAGTGATTTTTGCAGTTTGTTCCAGTCATTGGCAGCAGAGAACTGGAAGGAAAGGAGGCCAAGGAGGAATTGACTTTGGGGGTGACCAGTGAGATATACCTGCTGGAGCGCGTGCTACTGGTGGTGCTGCTATGGTGACCAGTGAGCTGAGATAAGGCGGGGCTTTTGTCGTGGAAATTTCCTCTATTTACCAAATCATGGGAGCAAACCACACACACAAGTCAGAGTTAGTTATCAAAGTCCATCTTTAATTACAGTGCCTTGCGAAAGTATTCGGCCCCCTTGAGCTTTGCGACCTTTTGCCACATTTCAGGCTTCAAACATAAAGATATAAAACTGTATTTTTTTGTGAAGAATCAACAACAAGTGGGACACAATCATGAAGTGGAACGACATTTATTGGATATTTCAAACTTTTTTAACAAATCAAAAACTGAAAAATTGGGCGTGCAAAATTATTCAGCCCCCTTAAGTTAATACTTTGTAGCGCCACCTTTTGCTGCGATTACAGCTGTAAGTCGCTTGGGGTATGTCTCTATTAGTTTTGCACATCGAGAGACACATTTTTTTCCCCATTCCTCCTTGCAAAACAGCTCGAGCTCAGTGAGGTTGGATGGAGAGCATTTGTGAACAGCAGTTTTCAGTTCTTTCCACAGATTCTCGATTGGAATCAGGTCTGGACTTTGACTTGGCCATTCTAACACCTGGATATGTTTATTTTTGAACCATTCCATTGTAGATTTTGCTTTATGTTTTGATTCATTGTCTTGTTGGAAGACAAATCTCCGTCCCAGTCTCAGGTCTTTGGCAGACTCCATCAGGTTTTCTTCCAGAATGGTCCTGTATTTGGCTCCATCCATCTTCCCATCAATTTGAACCATCTTCCCTGTCCCTGCTGAAGAAAAGCAGGCCCAAACCATGATGCTGCCACCACCATGTTTGACAGTGGGGATGTTGTGTTCAGGGTGATGAGCTGTGTTGCTTTTACGCCAAACATAACGTTTTGCATTGTTGCCAAAAAGTTCAATTTTGGTTTCATCTGACCAGAGCACCTTCTTCCACATGTTTGGTGTGTCTCCCAGGTGGCTTGTGGCAAACTTTAAACAACACTTTTTATGGATATCTTTAAGAAATGGCTTTCTTCTTGCCACTCTTCCATAAAGGCCAGATTTGTGCAATATACGACTGATTGTTGTCCTATGGACAGAGTCTCCCACCTCAGCTGTAGATCTCTGCAGTTCATCCAGAGTGATCATGGGCCTCTTGGCTGCATCTCTGATCAGTCTTCTCCTTGTATGAGCTGAAAGTTTAGAGGGACGGCCAGGTCTTGGTAGATTTGCAGTGGTCTGATACTCCTTCCATTTCAACATTATCGCTTGCACAGTGCTCCTTGGGATGTTTAAAGCTTGGGAAATCTTTTTGTATCCAAATCCGGCTTTAAACCTCTTCACAACAGTATCTCGGACCTGCCTGGTGTGTTCCTTGTTCTTCATGATGCTCTCTGCGCTTTTAACTTACCTCTGAGACTATCACAGTGCAGGTGCATTTATACGGAGACTTGATTACACACAGGTGGATTGTATTTATCATCATTAGTCATTTAGGTCAACATTGGATCATTCAGAGATCCTCACTGAACTTCTGGAGAGAGTTTGCTGCACTGAAAGTAAAGGGGCTGAATAATTTTGCACGCCCAATTTTTCAGTTTTTGAATTGTTAAAAAAGTTTGAAATATCCAATAAATGTCGTTCCACTTCATGATTGTGTCCCACTTGTTGTTGATTCTTCACAAAAAAATACAGTTTTATATCTTTATGTTTGAAGCCTGAAATGTGGCAAAAGGTCGCAAAGTTCAAGGGGGCCGAATACTTTCTCAAGGCACTGTATATGAGCTCTATCACAACCCTGTGACTCTCAGATTGATTCAGTGTCTCCCAGTGAATCCTCTGAGAGCCCCCTTACAATGCAACTGAGTTCATTTAATAGCAAAGACACACATAGTCAGACAGCATAGACATAACTCATCGTTCAGCTTTGTCTCCTTTCCCAAACCCAGAACCATAAACCAATCCTCCATTACAACAGGCATATATCAAATTGTCATTTAGATACAACCCACTCTAAATACAAACTCCTGGACAAACTCACGGAGAGGAGGGTGAGGCTATAGGTTAAGATAGAAACAACATAAGAGGGAGCATAGAATGATTCCAGACACTGCAACCTTCCTTTCCCCACTATGGGAAAGGTAGAGAGTGAAAGATATGTTTACACATGATGACACTTTGACCTCTCCCCTCTCAGCGGCCCAGGCAACTTAGTTTTGACATAGAACAGATAACTGCAACCTCACCACAGAATTACACAAAAATACCATTCTGATGAGAATTAACTTACACATATTTGATGAATATAAAACATCTTACATATGTTACCAACAAATTCTGAATCTTCCCTAACACTTTCCCTAGCAGAGACTTGTAAATGACCTAGAGCCAGTGGGTTTCGCGATGAGTATGAAGGGAGGGCCAGCCAACGAGAGCATACAGTTTGTAGTGGTGGGTAGTATAGGGGGCTTTGGTGACAAAACGGATAGCACTGTGATAGACTGCATCCAATTTGTTGAGTAGAGTGTTGGAGGCTATTTTGTAAATTACATCGCCAAAGTCGAGGATCAGTAGGATGGTCAGTTTTACGAGAGTATGTTTGGCAGCATGAGTGAAGGATGCTTTGTTGCGAAATAGGAAGCCAATTCTAGACTTCATTTTGAATTGGAGATGCTTAATGTGAGTCTGGAAGAAGAGTTTACAGTCTAACCAGACACCTAGGTATTTGTAGTTGTCCATATATTCTAAGTCAGAGCCGTCCAGAGTAGTAATGCTGGACGGGCGGGCAGGTGCGGGCAGTGATCGGTTGAAGAGCATGCATTTAGTTTTACTTGCATTTAAGAGCAGTTGGAGGCCATTGAAGGAGAGTTGTTTGGCATTGAAGCTTGTCTGCAGGTTAGTTTAAACAGTGTCCAAAGAAGGGCCAGAAGTATACAGAATGGTGTCGTCTGCGTAGAAGTGGATCAGAGAATCACCAGCAGCAAGAGCGATATCATTGATGTTTACAGAGAAGAGAGTCGGCCCGAGATTTGAACCCTGTGTCACCCCCATAGAGACTGCCAGAGGTCCGGACACAGGCCCTCCGATTTGACACACTGAACTCTATCAGAGAAGTAGTTGGTGAACCATGCGATGCAATCATTTGAGAAACCAAGGCCAGTGCAACAAATTGCAATGTCCGTACTGTGAGACGCCTAAGACAGCGCTGCAGGGAGACAAGACGGGCAGGTGATCGTCCTTGTAGTGGCAGACCACGTGTAACAACACCTGCACAGGATCGGTACATCTGAACATCACACCTGCGGGACAGGTACAGGATGGCAACAACTGCCCGAGTTACACCAGAAACGTACAATCTCTCCATCAGTGCTCAGACTGTCCGCAATAGGCTGAGAGAGGCTGGACTGAGTGCTCTTCACTGACGAGTCGCGGTTTTGTCTCACCAGGGGTGATGGTCGGATTCACGGTTATCGTTGAAGGAATTAGCGTTACACCGAGGCCTGTACTCTGGAGCGGGATTGATTTGGAAGTGGAGGGTCCATCATGGTCTGGGACGGTGTGTCACAGCATCATCAGACTGAGCTTGTCATTGCAGGAAATCTCAACGCTGTGCGTTACAGGGAAGACATCCTCCTCCCTCATGTGGTACCCTTCCTGCAGGCTGACATGACCCTCCAGCATGACAATGTCACCAGCCATACTTATTGTTCTGTGCGTGATTTCCTGCAAGACAGGAATGTCAGTGTTCTGCCATGACCAGCGAAGAGCCCGGATCTCAATCCCATTGAGCACGTCCGGGACCTGTTGGCTCGGAGGGTCAGGGCTAGGGCCAATCCCCTGGATCAGTACGTCAGGAATCGCATAGTTTGAGCAGGTCAATGACACACAAATGACTGTTCCGTTCTCTAGACTCCTGTCGGTGTCCGTTCTGAAATGTCAGAAAATGATCGGTCTTTAAATTATGAGCAGTGCTACGACGCGATTGGACAAGGACTACTGCCAATAGCCGATGAGCTCTCAGCATGTGAGACCAAAACAATTATAGTGAAGTGGAAAGCAACAACAAGCAAGTTGTCATTACTTTGGCTATATTGCACAAATTTATAAAAACAAACTTTTTGGGGGTTAGGCATAAGGTTAGCAATTTGGTTAGGTTTAAAATCAGATTTTAGGAAGATACATTGTAGAATAGGTGGGGCTAACTATTAAAAAAATATATATATATATTTAACCTTTATTTACTGGTTTAGCCATACTTATGACAGATTGGTAGAGTTGTGGAGTGAATGCAGCTATAGCGTTTGCCATGGAGAACTGCAAATGTGTTGCTACTGCTCTCAATAACATAGCTGACCTGAATTTATCAGGTGCTATCGAAGGTCAGTGGGAAAAAGTTGTGATGGACTACTTTCTGGAGGACGATCGTGCCATGCTGACTCTGACTTTGAAAAATGAATCAGATGATGAGGAAATCCCTGATTTAAGTAAAAACATTTTAATTGAAGAAGACATTGTAGACTCTTTTGATGGCAGTGATGGAGAAGAAACGGTGATCAACGTGTATGAACTGTGTGTAATCGTTATATTTTCTCAATGCCATTTCACATGGCTAGTTATAGCCTAATGTTGCTAGCTAACTAGCGAACATTGAACCTATTTGGTTAACTTTAGCTAGCAATGACAATCTGTTTGTATTGCTAGTACTCTATGGCTTGGGATTATAATTCATTGTTTAGCTAGCTAACTTTAATGTTACATGTCTAAACCAAAGACCCCAAGTTAAAGCTTGCTGTTTGCTAGCTAACGTTAGCTGACGTTAGATGGCTGGCTAGCTAGCAAGCTAACATTACGTGTATGAACTGTGTGTATTGATGTAATCTCAGAATGCCATTTCACATCTATTTTATAATAATGCTAAAATATTTATATCTGGAAGTTGTCTTTCAGCACCAGTACAACACGCCTGACTCTCCTCCACTAGTCACACAAGGAGAATGGTCTAATGCCGCCCATCAAAAAGAGAGCTGGACCAAGCACAGGTTACGCCTGAAGCATGAGGACTTCCAGTGAGTGGTGAACTTCATCAACAACAACGCAGATGATAATGCAATAGTATTGCCAGGATGCCACCCAGGACACAAACACTTTCGTGGAAAGCTGCTGCCATCCCATGTGACAAAAGCAGCAATGTGGCGTCTCTACAAGGAATCAATGACAACACTTGGTATGTAAAGCATAAACACGTTTTGATTATTTAATTGACCTCCGACATGATTAGCACAACTTTTATTGATCTCACATTATTTCTGTCTCTGGGGGCCCATACTGAACCAGAAACAGTCAGGACCTTCACTTCCTGATCACAGGCCACACCAAGTTTGCCCCCGACTGGTGCTTCGGCCTCATCAAGCAGTGCTTCAGAAAGACCAGTGAACGAACACTTTGTCTGAGATTGCTGGTGTTGTGAATGACAGCGCTGACGGGTCAACATCCCACAGCTGGTTGGACTGGAGGGTGACACTGCGATGATGGAAAGCTATGGCTGGCAACAATGCCTGACTCCGTACTTCAGGCTACTGCCACAGATCAAGCAGTACCAGCACTTCAGGTGAAAATAATTTTCATTGCATTGTATGGGGTTATTCTTCTTATCTACTATTGGGAGGTGAATTGATGTTGTGCAAGTTTGTAATGTCTTTAGATTTTTTTTTGTTATTCACAGTTTTACAGCTCCGATGCTCTGGAGACTGGTGTTGTTGACACCAAGGAGCGTTCGGACTGTCTGGACTAGGTTTCAGCTGCTGCGCAACACCTTCCTCCCATAGATGGTCTGCCTGTACAAGCACCATCTGGACTGGACACAGCTAGACAAACATATATTTTTGAGGGACTTTTGCGACAGAGGCTATGGACATCACATGCCCTGCACCAAAGTCAAGGGCAGGACAGAAACAGGCTCTTCGAATATAGATTCCCTTGTTCATGCGTGGTTCGGACGGACCAGTCATCAGCACTATCTGCAGTGCCTCTATTCAAATGACTCTCGCCACACACGCCATACGTTGCTGGTACCATTTGTTTTATCCTGCTGCTCAGCCACTTTACCCCTGATGGAATGCATATAACTACCTCATCTATCACTGATATCGTTATTGATATTGTTCTTGTACATATTGTATATTATATTTATATTGACACTATCTATTTCTGATATTGCTACTATGCAAGTAACTATATGGCTGTACCTTTTCCACCTTTTTGTAGAGACCCATCCACTTAGCAAGACTTAGAAAAATATTGATATATACAATTTATTTTGATATGTGTGGTCATAACATGATTTTGTGACATACCACAACAATATCATGTGACTGTATCAAGTGTCCACCTCATAAATATATGGTGCATGCATCTGTTTATGTACTGTTCATGTGCACCTCGCTCAGGTTTCAACTCCGGTTGCATGGCCTTAACTTATGTATGGAATACTGTGATAAGTGCGTGTGTAACAGTATATAAAGTATGCCAATGTATTGGTGTGAAGGCAGTGGTGTAAAAATACTTGAAAGTTCTAAAGTCTTTTGGGGGGTATCTGTACATTACTTTACTATTTATATTTTTGGGAACTTTAACTTCGCTACATTCCGAAAGAAAATAATGTATTTTTTACTCCAAACATTTTCCCAAACACCCAAAAGTACTTGTTAAAATTTGACAGGAAAATTGTCCAATTCACACACTTATCAAGAGAACATCCCTGGTCATCTCTACTGCATCTGATTTGGCAGACTCACTAAACACAAATGTTTCATTTATAAATTATGTCTGAGTGTTGGAGTGTGCCCCTGGCTATCCGTCAATAAAAAAATTGAGCCGTCTGGTTTAATATAAGGAATTTGACATGATTTATACTTTTACTCAAGTATGACAATTTAGTATTTTTTCCACCACTGGATGTGGCTGGGGGTTATAGCATTTAATTCACATGACCCATCAATTTAGACAAGCGTGTCTGGGTAAGTGTCATCTAATATTTATAAAATATTTTGATCTGGACACTTTGAATGGGTGTAGACAAAGGAGAACTCTCTAGTAGGCACCAGAACATTCAAAGGCCCTTTTCTCAAAAGTGAGTTTACAAGTTTATCAACTTTCAAAGCAGAATTACTTTCCCATTGTGTCTCAACTGTAGTGTATGATAGACCATTTTGTAGCTCTGAGTCTCTACTTTTATCTAAGGTAAAAAATACAATTTCAAATTTTGCTACATAAGACCGATTTGAGCCGGTCAGTCACAAACAACCGCATCTTTCCATTGTATTCCAGGAGCGTTTGATAAACTACAACGGGGAACAGAGGCAGGGACTTCACACAAACTCATCTTAGTATACAACACTCCAGCTGCTACGAAGTCTTCTCTATATATCCCATTCATGGTGATCTCAACTTTCTCTTTGTGTTGACCATTTTTACTGGTATTCAGGGTCTTCTTCACATGAGGGAACAGCGGCAGTACCATGTATGTATATTTAGACACTACCCAGTTAGCATGCAACGGTGAAGAGAGGGATTGCTCTCTCAGCTGTCCCTCAACATGTTGATCATTTAGGTGCCAAACAGTTATCAGGCACGGGAAGATTACATTTTCTCTCTATCCCAATGACAACCCTTCTTCAGTACAGGCAACAGATAAATTCATTTTACACATTAAATCTCTTCCTAACAAATTTACTGGGCAGGCAAAGGAGTACAGGATTCCGTGTCTCCATTTGCCCTCTCCCTACTCTAAGTCCATGGGAAAAGTCAAACATTCTTCATAGGGAATTCCAGACGTTCCAACTGTGCATTGTTTTCTTTGATGGGGAGACAGACAGGGCAGACATGTTCAACACTGAGACTGCAGAATTTTAAGTTTATTACCTACAATGTCAATAAAAAGGGTTTTGGGTTGACAAGGTGGTCAATTTTAGCATTTGACAGGTTGTTTTTGGTTCTTCATCATTTTCTTCACTTGTCTCTTCTGTTTCTGCCTCTATGATTGGTAGCCACCTCGTCCACCTCCTCTTCCAAATGGGTTGTTCACCTGAATGCCCACAGGTGGGGACGGCCACTCTCCTTGGGCTTCTCCTGCTCCAGGACAGTGTCTTAAAAAATGCCCTTCCTTCCCACAGTTGTAGCCACTCCAGTCGCGCCCTCCGTCATCTCCAGCAGGAGCCCCAAAAAATGCTGCCTGGGTCTGTCTGATGCAGAATACTTGGGATACACCGTGGGAAGTGGAAAAATACGCCCACAGGCCAAGGCAAAGGCAATTCGGGACTGGCCTCGGCCCCAGACGAAGCGGGACGTCCGAGCCTTCTTGGGCATAACGGGATATTATCGCCGTTTCATCCCTGTATATGCAACCATTGCCACCCCCCTCACAAACCTCATCAAGAAAAACCTGCCAAACCGTGTAGCATGGAAGGACAAGACAGAAGACGCCTTCCAGTTTCTAAAAGATAGCCTTTGCTCTGATCCCGTCCTGCAGGCGAATGACTTCTCCCAAGAGTTCATTGTGCAGGGCTGGGATATGGGGCTCGGGGCCATCCTAGCTCAGGGTGAAGCTGAAGCAGAGAGACCTATTCTCTTCATAAGTAGGAAGCTCAGTGATCGGTGAACAGAGATATGCTACCGTAGAGAAAGAGGCCATTAAGTGGGCCCTTGATTATCTCCGGTACTACGTACTCTGGTGTAGTTTTGCCCTCGTTACTAACCACGCTCCCCTAACATGGATGGCCTGGTAAGAGAAACAATAACAACAGAATAGCCAGATGGTTTCTTGCATTTCAACCGTTCTCTTTCCATGTCATCCAGGGGGCTGGATGGGAGGAACGGGAATGCGGACGTGCTGTCCCGACGCTACTTTGATGGCGTGTCTGGCACCCGGCCCTCTGGTCCGGTCCTGAGGGGGAAGGTATGTGGAAGTACCACCAGAGGGCAGGCTGGTTCCACCGATAGTAGCCCGGCATGTGAGTCAAGGTGATCAGAGGCAATTATGCACAGCTGACGGTAGTAATGATCTATTCTCTTTCCCCTACAAGAGAGAGGAGGGAACCAGCAGTGAGGGGGACTGGAGGAAGAGAAGAGTGTTTGCTTCTACAAAGGAGAGGACGTACCTTTCGGAAGGGAGAAGAGGACAAACTACCTCTTGGGAATGGCCACCACGGATCCGGACCACCTCCCGAAGGGCGCTCTCCACAAACAGGTATTTAAGGCGGTGACACACACGTGATTTATGTTATAGTTTGAAGATACTCGCCTTGTGTTCCTTGTTCTTGTAAAGAAGATTTGTGTTTTCCTTGTGAGATCATCCTTGATTGTGTTGGCGGGTTTGAGAAAGAAATACCTCAATAGAGAACTTTGTTCAATTAAGAACCTGCTCCTGACTCATTTATTCCACCTTTCCGCTATCAGAGCAACCTCAAAACGACTTGGTCCGCTCACACTATATTGTACTGAAAAAATTCAGTTACAAACGATTTTTGTCCTCCAATAGCTTTTCCAATATCCCCGTCCATGTGGAAATCTCCAAATATTGCTATTTCTGTCTTTAATATTTTTGCTCTCTTCAGGGCACGGTGATAGTTTGTAGGGTGATTTCCTTTACGGTCCATTAAGGTCTCCCACCATAATGATTTGATCGTTTGTTGCCTGTAAATTCATTAAATTGGTATACATATTTTCCAAGAAGTATGGATAATCCTGATTTCGACCATGTAGATTTATGAGCCAAATCTGTTATTCAACCACTTTCATTTTCAAAAGGATCCGTCTTCCTTGCGAATAATTTCTGACTATTTGCACATTCTGATTTTTTTTTTTGTTAACATCACACATTTTGATTGTCTATTACAAAAAATATTGATCACCGCATTCCTTCGTCCACGCAGATAGTGAGTTTCCTGTAAACAGCATATGCTATATTCCTTTTATTTTAACCACGTAAAGACCGGTCTATTCTAATCTGCTAAATAATTATACCTGCCTTACCATAACTAGAAAATATTCAGTCTAAATTTAACATAATTGGTGCTTGTAAAGTTACTTCAATAAATAGTTTCTGTCTCACTTGGTCAGTATTGGTCACCGCCTTCCAAAGTGTGTTGCATTATGGGGATCAATATTGACCAATTTGAGCTTCCATGATGACTGAATTCCACCAAAACCATCTGATTAAAGGCCACGAAAGATTTGACTTCAGTCGACTATACATTTCTGTAGTTGCTCTTCACAAACTTCATGCCTGCATTGTCTGAGGCTCAATTGTCAACAATTAATTAGTGGGTTTTTGTTTGAACATGACAGAAACCAACTTTGCGCGATTCATATATACAGTGGATATTGTGATATTTGCGAGACTCTCTAACCAACTGACCAATTGATAATATATGCAACAAAAAAAAGAGAACGTAGTAACTCAACATAACGGTATATACAGTTGAAGTCACGTTTGCATACACTTAGGTTGAAGTCATTAAAACTCGTTTACTCCACATTTCTTGTTAACAAAGAATAGTTTTAGCAAGTCAGTTAGGACATCTACATTGTGCATGACACAAATGTTTTGACACAAACATTTTCCAACAATTGTTTACAGACAGATTATTTCACTGTATCACAATTCCAGTGGGGCAGAAGTTTACATACACTAAGTTGACTGTGCCCTTAAACAGCTTAGAAAATTCCAGAAAATGATGTCATGGCTTTAGAAGCTTCTGATAGGCTAATGGACTTAATTTGAGTCAATTGGATGTGTACCTGTGGATGTACTTCAAGGCCTACCTTCAAACTCAGTACCTCTTTGCTTGACATCATGGGAAAATCAAAAGAAATCAGCCAAGACCTCAGAAAAAGAATTGTAGACCTCAAAAAGTCTGGTTAATCCTTGGGAGCAATTTCCAAATGCCCGAAGGTACCACGTTCATCTGTACAAACAGTACGCTATTATAAATACCATTGGACCACGCAGCCATTATACCGCTCAGGATGGAGACACATTGTTTCTGAGAGATTAACGTACTTTGGTGCGAAAAGTGCAAATCAATCCCAGAACAACAGCAAAGGACCATGTGAAGATGCTGGAGGAAACAGGTATAAAAGTATCTATATCCACAGTAAAACAAGTCCTATATCGACATAACCAAACAAAACGCTCAGCAAGGAAGACGCCATTGCTCCAAAACTGCCATAAAAAAAGCCAGACTACGGTTTGCAACTGCACATGGTGACAAAGATTGTACTTTTCGTAGAAATGTCCTCTGGTCTGATGAAACAAAAATATAACTGTTTGGCCATAATGACCATCTTTATGTTTGGAGGAAAAAGGGGGAGAAGAACACCATCCTAACCGTGAAGCACGGGGGTGGCAGCATCATGTTGTGGGGGTGCTCCGCTGCAGGAGGGGTTGGTGCACTTCACAAAATAGATTGCTTCATGAGGAGGGAAAATTCTGTGGATATATTCAAGCAACATCGCAAGAAGTCAGTCAGGAATTTAAAGCTTGGTCGCAAATGGGTCTTCCAAATGGACAATGACCCCAAGCATTCTTCCAAAGTTGTGGCAAAATGGCTTAAGGACAACAAAGTCAAGGTTTTGAAGTGGCCATCACAAAGCCCTGACCTCAATCCCATAGAAAATGTGTGGGCAGAACTGAAAAAGCGTGTGGGAACAAGGAGGCCTACAAACCTGACTGTTACACCAGCTCTGTCAGGAGGAATGGGGGGGGAAAAAATCACCCAACGTATTGTGGGAAGCTTGTGGAAGGCTACCTGAAACGTTTGACCCAAATTAAACAATTTAAAGGCAGTTCTACCAGATACTAATTGAGTGTATGTAAACCTCTGACCCACTGGGAATGTGATGAAAGAAATAAATGCTGAAATAAATCATTCTATCTAGTATTATTCTGACATTTCACATTCTTAAAATAAAGTGGTGATCCTAACTTTATACGAGGATTAAAGGAATTGTGAAAAACTGAGTTTAAATGTACTTGGCTAAGGTATCTCACTTTGAATCTTAGCTTTTTGACTGGGAGAACCATCTAAAGATAGGGTCTGGGAACTCTTGAGAGAGTTTGAAAAGTGCAGCAGAACTGCTTCAAATTGATATCTTTAACAGAGTAGCCAATGGATCAGTCTGCCAGATAAGACAAGCTTACTGGCAAGATAGGGTTGTCCGGCCGACCAGATAGTACCAGTTAGCCAGCCAGATAGGACCAGTAGGCTGGCCAGATAGGATCAGTCGACCGGTCAGAAGTCCAGCTGGCATGCCAAGTAGGACTAGTCAGCTGGCCAGCCATATAATAACAGTCGGCTTGTCAGATAGGACCAGTCGGCCGGTCTGCCAGATAGGGTCAGCCGGAAGGTCATATAAACTCAGCTAAAAAAGAACCGTCCTCTCACGGTCAACTGCGTTTATTTTCAGCAAACTTAACATGTGTAAATATTTGTATGAACATAAGATTCAACAACTGAGACATAAACTGAACAAGTTCCACAGACATGTGACTAACAGAAATGGAATAATGTGTCTCTGAACATCCAACAGGTCCCAGACATGCTCAATGGGATTGAGATCCGGGCTCTTCGCTGGCCATGGCAGAACACTGACATTCCTGTTTTGCAGGAAATCACATACAGAACAAGAAGTATGGCTGGTGGCATTGTCATGCTGGAGGGTCATGTCAGGATGAGCCTGCAGGAATGGTACCACATGAGGGAGGAGGATGTCTTCCCTGTAACGCACTGTGTTGAGCTTGTTAGCAATTTCAATCTGATGATGCAATGACAACAAGCTCAGTCCGATGATGCTGTGACACACTGCCCCAAACCATGACGGACCCTCCACCTCCAAATCGATCCCGCTCCAGAGTACAGGCCTCTGTGTTATGCTCATTCCTTCGATGATAAACACGAATCCGACCATCACCCCTGGTGAGACAAAACGTGACTCGTCAGTGAAGAGCACATTTTGCCAGTCCTGTCTGGTCCAGCGACAGTGGGTTTGCGCCCATAGGCAACGTTGTTGCCGGTGATGTCTGGCAGGGATATACCTTACAACAGGCCTACAAGCCCTCAGTCCAGCCTATACCAGCCTATTGTGGACAGTCTGAGCACTGATGGAGGGATTGTGCGTTCCTGGTGTAACTCAGGCAGTTGTTGTTGCCATCCTGTATCTGTCCCGCAGGTGTGATGTTCGGATGGACCGATCATGTGCAGGTGTTGTTACACGTGGTCTGCCACTGCGAGGACGATCAGCTGTCAGTCCTGTTTCCCTGTAGCACTGTCTTAGGCATCTCACAGTATGGCCATTGCAACGTATTGCCCTGGCCACATCTGCAGTCCTCATGCCTCCTTGTAGCATGCCTAAGGCACGTTCATGCAGATGAGCAGAGGCCTTGGGCATCTTTCTTTTGGTGTTTTTCAGAGTCAGTAGAAAGGCCTCTTTTAGTGTCCTAACTTTTAACTTTTCTTAATTGCCTACCGTCTGTAAGCTGTTGGTGTCTTGACAACCGTTCCACAGGTGCATGTTCGTTAATTGTTTATGGTTCATTGAACAAGCATGGAAAACAGTGTTTAAACCCTTTACAATGAAGATCTGTAAAGTTATTTGGATTTTTACGAATTATCTTTGAAAGACAGGGTCCTGAAAAAGGGCAGTTTATTTTTTTGCTGAGTTAAGTACCAGTCAGTTAGCCAAATTGAAACAGTCAACCGGCCTGCCATTTAATACCATTCGGCCGCCCAGTTGGACCAGTCGGCCAATTAAGGTTGGCCAGCAGGTCATTTAGTACCAGTCGGCCTGCCAGATAGGTACATTCGGCCAGCCAGACAGATGGATCTAGTTAGCCGGCCAGATGGGTTCAGTCGGCCAGCTGGCCAGATTGGTCGGAGGAGACAATGTTTGGGCAAGGAACTTGATCGGTCCGGGCCGACCAGACCAATCTGGCCGGCTGAAGCTACACTACATTTACAAAAGTATGTGGCCACCCCTTCAAATGAGTGAATTTGTCTATTTCAGCCACACCCGATGCTGACAGGTGTATAAAATCGAGCATATTGGCAGTAGAATGGCCTTACTGAAGAGCTCAGTGACTTTCACTGTGAAACTTTAAGTGTTGTTATTGTGAAGTGGAAACGTCTAGGTAGGCCACACAAGCTCACAGAACGGGACCACCGAGTGCTGAAATGTATAGCACGTAAAAAATTCTGTCCTCGGTTGCAACACTTACTACCGTGTTCCAAACTTCCACTGGAACTAAAGTCAGCACAATAACTGTTTGTCAGTAGCTTAATGAAATGAGTGTCCATGGCAGAGCAGTCGCACACAGCCTAAGATCACCATGCGCAATGCCAAGCTTTGTCTGGAGTGGTGTACTGCTCGACGCCATTGGCCCCTGGAGCAGTGGAAACACTTCACCATTTGGCAGTCCAACGGAGTGTTACGTTCCCCAGTTTCTGTGTTGTGGGTTTGTATGCGTGTGTACTTCAGGATGGCTTCCTGGATTCCAAGCAGCAGATTGGTCGGCCCCATTGCAGATTGGCGCTCTGACCCCGCCCTCTCGTCAGGGGAAACAGCTGGCTCATCAATTACCGACTCCTTCTGCAGCTTGAAAAGCCAGTGTTCCTTTGTTAGGAGAGAGCTTCTTTGTATGTGCTGTGTTGGTTGTTGGGCTGAAAGTGTTGTTGTAAAGTATTTTGTAGCCGCTCCTGCAGAGGAATGCCGCTCCTGCAGAGGAATGCCGCTCCTGCAGAGGAATGTTCACTGAGTTTGGTGAATTATTCTGTTTCATTTGTTCCCGGGGGGAAGGCACGTTGGGAGTGTTTAGGCAAGAGGCCTGTGGGCATATATAACGGGCATACATAACCCACACTAGGTAAGACCTGGGCGGACCAACCCCTGTATTTTGGTTAGCACGCCAGGTGGTCCTAACAATAGATACGTTTTGGGTAGGTAAGGTAACTTCTACTTTCTTTGTTTTGGTTCCGTCCAGCCCCTTTTCCCCACTTTACCGTGTGAAGGAAATACATTTCCTGTAAACGGTAACTTTTCTCAGCCTTGGTCGTCCTTCCCCGCACCTACGAACACATACCTCTTTCACTCTGCAGGGCGTTGCGTTCCCTCCACCAAGAGGCATACGTACACAGACAAATCTGGGTTTGGCGAATGCCAGGAGAATGGTACCTGCCCCAATCCATTGTAAAGTCAACTGTAACGCATGGTGGAGGAGGAATGATCTTCTGGGGCTGTTTTACATGGTTCGTGCTAGGCCCCTTAGTTCCAGTGAAGGGAAATCTTAATACTACAGCATCCAATGACATGATTCTGTGATTCTAACTTTGTGGCAACAGTTTGGGGAAGGACCTTTCCTGTTTCAGCATAACAATGACCCTGTGCACAAAGCAAGGTCCATACAGAATTGGTTTGTTGAGATTGGTGTGGAAGAACTTGACTGGCCTGCACAGAGCCCTGACCTCCACCCAAAGGTGTATGATGGGAACGCCGACTGCCAGCTATGACTAACATCAATGCCCGACCTCACTAATGCTCTTGTGGCTGAATGGAAACAAGTACCCACAGCAATGTTCCAACATCCAGCCTTCCCAGAAGAGTAGCAGGAAGTTGAAATTGGGCACGCTATTTATCCAAAAGTGAAAATTCTACCCCCTAGCTACAAGAGCAGGTTCCCACCAGCTTTCTATAGGCTTGGTCTGCTATATTTATTTCTCAACTTTCCTAATATTAAGCACATTGCTTTTCTTTACAACAGGAGTATAGCCTACCTGGCTGGAACGAAAATGAACCACGGGAAAAGAGTCCTCCATTCGCTATTTAAGTACATCGATGACATGTACTTTTTCTCCTGCCCCTGTTTCAAGACAGGTGCATGATAATGGTCCATTCTAAATCATAACAAATTTCACATATATACTATTTAGTATATTTAAAAACAAGATGGGTGACAATATTAGCATATCACTTGTGAATGAGATATATATATATATATATATATATATATATTATTTTTTACCTTTTATTTAACTAGGCAAGTCAGTTAATAAGAAAAAATGATGACGGCCTAGGGACAGTGGGTTAACTGCCTGTTCAGGGGCAGAACAACAAATTTCTATCTTGTCAGCTCTGGGGTTTGAACTTGCAACCTTCCGGTTACTAGTCCACCGCTCTAACCACTAGGCTACCCTGCCGCCACTTGTGAATGATGCCCAGCTTAAGGCAAGAAACAATGCCTTTTTTTTCTCGACTTTTAGAATCATAGTCACACACATCATAGTCATGTAGCCCATATGTTTTGATAAGGTTTGTATCATAACTATAGTGTCCAATTAACTTTTCTTAAAATGAATCTGCCTTCCAAGGTGTATAGAGCTTAACTTGAAACTCACACGCTGCTTATGTATGCAAGTTTGGGGAGGATCCTTTTCACCATAAAAATGCACCTTTATAATAAAAGCATTACATGCATGATCACATTTGCGATCACTTTTGATAATGGTGTTTTTACAATAATGGAACATTCACGTTTATAGTGTACTGCACGTTTATAGTGTACTGCAGTATAGCCTAATAGTTCATCACCTTTTAAGGTAAACGTCAGCCTCATTGCGTAGAAAGTATTTTTTTTAATGCTAGTCCATATTTATTTGGGATCTATCGCATCCCACAACTGTCCCAAAATATGTTAGAAATATTTATTTCTCGCACAGAATAGAATGGGTCGACTTTTGTACTATGGGGGTTTGTAGATTGACATAGGCTAGTGGTTTTGCTGTTCCTTAGGCCTTACTCATCTTGTTGGCTGACGAAAAGTAAGTGTGGACAGTTCTTCCAACGTCTTCATTATACACATCGGAATTGAATAAGGACACGCACAGTTGCGTCCCCGAAGTGTCTGTCTTCACTTGTAGCCTGTGAGAGGTGAAGGAGAGCCATGTGAGTGAGAGGTGCTTCAGAGCACTCAGGGAGAAGGGAACAATGACCACGGGCCGCAAAAGGCATGGATTATTTTGGGGTGCTTTATGGCCACACAAAAAGGAAATTCAATGGCATTATCAAGTGCTTGTCAAATTGTGATTGAGATACTGATGAAGTTTACAGCCTGAGCTGTAAATCATCCTTAGTGTCGCATCATGAAGCATTACAATGTATTACAAATCAAAACATATAGCCCTACGTTTGTAGAACAACTAAAGTTACATTAATAACACTAAATTAAGCATATAGGAGGACTTGTTTATTTGTTAACCGCTCAACACAGAATAGCCGCATGTGCACACTCAAATCGTTTGGAGAAAATATCCTTTCTATTTTATTCAGCTTTGTTCAATTGTATTCTTCATACTATAAAACAATATAAAATCATGCCACAGAATTCTAACCAAATCTTGTCTGCTAAATGAACTAGTGTACCTCACAGCTTAATGGCATAGCCAGATCAGGACCTAACATAACTCAGAGTATGCTATTCTATTCTTTTGAAATACATTTTCTTCATATGTTGTTGTAGGCTATATTACATGGATGTAGTAGACTTTTAAAAATGTATATGTGGCTTGTAGGCTGTGTGGCCGGCCAGACCTGGCTGTGTGGCCGGCCAGACCTGGCTGTGTGGCCTGCGGGACCTAGCCGACTGGTCCAATGTGGCTGAACAACTGGTACTATATGGCAGACTAAGTGTTACTATCTTGCCGGCAGGCCCACTGGTCTTATCTGGCAACATCGAGTGGAAAGCCTTTTCAGAAGAGTGGAGGCAATTATATCAACAAAGGGGGGACAAACTCCATATTAATGCCCCCGATATGGAATGAGATGTTCGGCAAGCAGGTGTCCACATACTTTTAGTCATGTAATGTATATTGATCATTTGAGGCACATGCTTCCATGCAAATGATTTTCCCCCCAATATTTGTCTGAGTTCAAGAACCATCCAGTCCATTAGTGGAATATAAGCGGCAATTAAGCATATAGGAGGACTTATTTCTTTGTTAACCGCTCTTCACAGAATAGCCGCACGTGCGCACTCTTTTTATGCACATATTTTGACATGCTTTTGATGACTTTGATTGTGATTGTTTTTTTGATATACTAGAATAGGTTTGGTTAAAAATGTGTTGATGTGTAGAGTTCTTCTCATTGGGTGGTAAGCTATGAGTACAACATACAACACTCCTTCCGTGGCCTCCAACTGCTCTTAAATGCTAGTAAAACCAAATGCATGCTTTTCAACCGTTCGCTGCCTGCACCCGCACGCCCGACTAGCATCACCACCCTGGATGGTTCCGACCTAGAATATGTGGACATCTATAAGTACCTAGGTGTCTGGCTAGACTGTAAACTCTCCTTCCAGACTCATATCAAACATCTCCAATCTAAAATCAAATCTAGAGTCGGCTTTCTATTCCGCAACAAAGCCTCCTTCACTCACGCCGCCAAACTTACCCTAGTAAAACTGACTATCCTACCGATCCTCGACTTCGTTGATGTCATCTACAAAATAGCTTCCAACACTCTACTCAGCAAACTGGATGCAGTTTATCACAGTGCCATCCGTTTTGTTACTAAAGCACCTTATACCTCCCACCACTGCGACCTGTATGCTCTAGTCGGCTGGCCCTCGCTACATATTTGTCGCCAGACCCACTGGCTCCAGGTCATCTACAAGTCCATGCTAGGTAAAGCCCCACCTTATCTCAGTTCACTGGTCACGATGGCAACATCCACCCGTAGCACGCGCTCCAGCAGGTGTATCTCACTGATCATCCCTAGAGCCAACACCTCATTTGGCCGCCTTTCGTTCCAGTTCTCTGCTGCCTGTGACTGGAACGAATTGCAAAAATCGCTGAAGTCGGAGACTTATCTCCCTCACCAACTTCAAACATCTGCTATCTGAGCAGCTAACCGATCGCTGCAGCTGTACATAGTCTTACCTACCTCTTCCCCATACTGTTTATATTTATTTACCTTTCTGCTCTTTTGCACACCAATATCTCTACCTGTACATGACCATCTGATCATTTATCACTCCAGTGTTAATCTGCAAAATTTTTATTATTCGCCTACCTCCTCATGCCTTTTGCACACAATGCATATAGACTCTCTTTTTTTCTACTGTGTTATTGACTTGTTAATTGTTTACTCCATGTGTAACTCTGTGTTGTCTGTTCACACTGCTATGCTTTATCTTGGCCAGGTCGCAGTTGCAAATGAGAACTTGTTCTCAACTAGCCTACCTGGTTAAATAAAGGTGAAATAAAAAATAAAAAAAATTAAATCAAGACGAGGCTGTAGTAGAAGTTGCATCTGATTGACGATTCATGGTTATTTTTCATCAAGGAAAATTCTACTCCTGGAGTTCAATTTATTTTTCTTAAAGTTGGTTTTCTCTCTCACTTAATTCCCAGGTCAAAGGTGGTAAGTGTTTTTCTACAAACCTTTTGTTGAATGGGCATTGATAAATACTGTTTCTAGTATGTTAGAGATGGGATTCTGCTCAAGGTTGAGCATGTGTTTAGGAATAAGCACTGCATTCGGCTCATTAAGTACAGAATCAGCAAACAAATGCACGTTGGGTGGTTTACATATGTAGTCACTGGTCTTTAACTACCAGATTTTTTTGTCTTACAATTTTGTTTTATGATATTGGTTGGATTTATATACAATTTTCCTCGATGCTCGAAGCACTTCATTAACGTTGTACGGGGGAAACACTACATCCATGAGCAATATGTAGTAACCACCTGGGTGATGACATGGTAGCCATTATGCACCAGACAGCTTACACATCAGCCATCACAGTGCAGAGATGAGGAGAGTGAATCATGACAATGAATTTATGTTGTAATTTCTTTGTCTGATTACAAGTTAGTCAGATTGTCTCCTCTAATCCTGAATACTGTTAAAATACACATAAAATAACTCAACACAGACACCTGAGTAAATAGGTATTCATTTATTGCTAGAATCATCCTTTAATACATAACACAGCTAATACAAATGGAAAAAAAAGATACACCGACCAAGACCAGTATTGTATACCGTTGTTATACTTTCACTGTAAGCTTTGAAAATGACTTTGGGAGAAAAATAACATGGTAATCTCATATATTTCTTTGTGGTTCAGTTAGAGAATTTTATAGACGGTTAAAACCAAATCCATTGAAAAAGAACACGTGTACATAATATACAACAAGGCACTGAGGAAGAATCCTGCATATCTTTGGGTGGAGCTACCGCCCGCGGAGTTCCAGTGAAATGCTGTGGGGTGTCGCTTATTTTAAAGCAACCTTGCAGGAACTTTACGAGAACTTTGCTGGTAGAGGGAAATAATGAAGCACCTTCCAAGCTGGAGATCTTTTGAGTATGTACTGCTGTGTTTTTCGTCCAGATGTTTAAAGTAAACGTGATTATTTTGGACCAAGCTGCCCTATCTATATTATAATACACTAAGCTTTCTAAGCTGAAGGGAGGGTCTACTCCTAGCATTTTTGGCCAATTTTCAGAATCTTTGTCTTGTTTCCAGATTTTTGTGTTTGGAATGGCACTGTTGCTATTGCATCATGTCAGTGCCATTATGAAGTGATTTCACTCCTAAGGCAAAGCCTATAAAAGCATGGGTCCAGCTACTCAGTGGGTATAGCAATAATCATGCCCAGACGCAGACGATCTACTTCTCGCCCAGTCCGCAGGAGGCGTAAAAAAACTCTTGGGTCCCTAGTTAGAAAGTTAGGCCCCTTCCCTTACTAGCCCATCAGGTAAGTGTCCTTTGGGCTGCAAAGCTCACTAGTCCAAAGTCTTCTAAATAAAAACGAGGACTTTAAACTAACTACGACCAATCAGATTAAGTGTTAACCGGCAATGGCAGACATCCACATAGTAGATGTTTTGGCGGTGTTGTAGGTGGAACTGCATTGGAGCCATAAATCGGTAAACAGCTGCTCTTGCGATCATTGTCACGAAGCCACACCCGCCCCACTCATGTTAGAAGTTCCGAACGAGAAGGTGTAGGTTATATAGAAATGATTACCCTCAAATTGAAAAATCATTAAACGAATGAGGATTTCTATCATCCTATTTGAGGTGTAGATTACATCTCACATTCCAGTGTTTGAACTTGTAAACACAGATGCATATGGGATTTCTGTTCATGCGACTCTGCAGCATATGGCGATGTACACTTTAGGAGTAACGCTGGGATCCAATATTTTTTTTTGGACAGCTCTAATGCGGTGCCACTTCCGACACCGCAAAAACGACACAGCAAAAAGAACCGATGTCGGCTAAAGCGGATCTGATTCAAAGGAGCTCTCAGGCTAGGATTCAATCGGATCAAGTGTGAACAGGCGACAGCTGACGCCTACATAGCTGGTGTTTTGGCGGTGTCTGAGGTGTAACTACATTAAGAGCTGTCAAGCAACAATAAGGATTTGTATCAGCCTAATCGAAGTGTAGAGGCTGCATAGGATTATTACTAATGCGACTCGGTCCATCCAATGGCAATTTCCACAATAGCCTACCGCACAGAGCTTCTTGTGGATTTGATGTGGTTCTAGCCCCGACATAGCCAAAACAACCGATATGCAAATGTCGGCTAAAGCGGATCTGATAAAATTGGGCCCTTTCTATTTTTAATATTTTCAATTTTTGGGGGGTTTGGATTGGCACCGCTATGGGAGATTATGCTGTCATAAAGCATTTGATGCAAGTTAAGATGTACATTTGTGGGCCATAATTGACTGGACATTCCTAATTACCATGGCAATTAGGTCTCACAATAGTAATATTACATTTGCAACATGCAGTACAGTATAAACTGCACTGCTACGCTTATAGTCTATGGCAGGCAGTGGGTAAAATCTTGGGCAGTATCTCATGACCCGCTGCCCTGATGTCCCCCAACTCTTAAAAGTGAGGTGTATATAATGAGTTAAAAAAGCACGAGTCAAATAAGCACTAGGCCTAAAATCCTTTCAAATAATGCTGTCAAATAAAGCGAGGCATATAATGAGTCAAATAAGCACTAGGCCTGAAACAGTCCTTTGTAGACACACTGGAGAGGTGGAAATTCCACTTCCACACTTTGAAGTGGACGCATCCATGCAAACTACAAATTTTAGCAGGTCACTTCACTCAAAACTTTAGATTTTTGGGGCAGCTAAAACTCTGATTTGGTCCAACAATACAATATTGATTCCTGCATGAAAGTGTTTGCCTTGCCCCGTTTTTCCCTGTGTGCTCCGAGTAGTCTAGATGGAGAGAAGGGAAGAGAAGAATGCAATAATTGTGGAGCATTTAAAAATCCAATGGCAAGAAGAAACCGTAGGCTACTATTGGGGTTTTGGTTTCGAGTTTCCCCTCCCTCAGTGATTAGCCCCAAGTGTGATAGCCTATTTGTACACAAGTACATTTCTCTCTATTAAACAAAATAAATCTGCAATTCTGAAGCCCTATTTTGACAGTAATATTCTAGCAACAATAGCCTAATTGTCAATCCAAAATTCATGCCAATCACTCACTGGTTTAGGTATGCCTATTTCACATCAAAATCGATGTATCATGCATTCCTGCTTGGACCTGTTAAATGACACAACTTGAGTTGAGAAAATTGGTATACCCAGAAAGCTGAACAAATGTTTTATTTGTACGAGGGGGAAATTTTCATTAAATCAAATAATTAATTTCCAATGATTTACCGTCTGTAAGGATGGGGTGCCGCTAAGCAGTCTGCTATTTTAAGGGTTTATTCCAAGCACTTTTAACCCTTTAATCACTGGCAATGTTCCCCTTTCAACAATCATTATATATTTAAAAATGCCACTTGAAAATAATTTGAGTATTGAGTTGCATATTTCCATTTCTTGATAATAAAAGAGATGGTTCCTTAACAATCGGGAAGGGCCCAAAATTTCCAAAGCTTAGAAGTGGGCGTCCAATTGAGGTTTCATCCATTAGAAGAACCAAACATGGTACTCGTGAGTTGGTAGAAGTTTCTCCTAACCGCTGGTCCAGGGTCAGATTTATTATTATTTTTCAATCTGGGGTTTGGGGTTGGGTAATCTGATCCTAGATCTGTGGTTAGGGACGACTTCTACCTCGAACCCTTATAGATTCTGACTGGCCATGCCCCAACTCCGCACACTCATAGGAACCACCCCAGTAACACTAGTCTCACCCTGTAACAAAAGCCCTTGTAATGGTAGCATGTTAGCATAAGAAAGACAAAGCTAGCTGGTTAGCAATAAGAGCCATGAGAAAGTCAGTCTGGCCCAGAGTGTTCAAAATCACATTTCTCCAAAACACTGAGGGAAAGGTGTCCTGACAAGGCTGTCGCAGGACTCAACCTCCCCCAGCCCTCTGCTAAGTGATGAAAGGTGAAAGGTGAAAGGTCTTGGACGACACCTCACCAGGTGCTACACTGGCTACCGTAGCTGCTGATGGATGCAGAGTTGCTGTAGCGCTTTTTAACGATCATGCTAATGTATGCTTTCATCAGCTTGGCAATGTCCATAACCTGGGGAAAGAGTGAAGGAGGCGCAGTTAGGACCTTACAGTTGACACAGTCGCTGTATAACAGAAAATGGTTTGCAACACTTTCTATGGACGTATAATTATAATACCGTGTACCATTATTATATTGCATTAAAAAACATTCCATTACCACCATGGCTCCTTATAACAGCCTATATAATGCACAAATGGGATCATTGGTGGCTTAACATACCAGACTGGTCTCGAAGAGCAGTTCGCGGCCCTCCACGGCTATTTTGTAGGCATTTGGCAGTGGGGCCCCAAACGAAAGGATGAGCTCATAGGGGAAGACCTCCAGGGGCCAGGGTTCGCCACGCTTATACACCGAGATGGCCTCCCTGCTCACCCCCAGCCACAGCTCCACTGGAAAGGCCCCGTCACAGGACTAGGAAAGGAGACAAGAAGGAGACATGGTATGAGTAGGAGAAATGGGTAAATTATGGTGATTCACTTATAGAGTTTTCCATTTCGGTCCGGATCTGGGCGTTATTTCTTTGTTTCAGTCGAACACTATGCATCCTCATCAAGCCCTTGAATCAGGATTGTGTTCAAAAGGCACTAAACGTAAGAAAACAGACTGAATCAACAGGGAAACACAAATCAATTAGTTTTCCGGATTTATTTATTTTTTTTACATTTTCCATTGTGTGCCCTAATGAACACAACCTAGGTGTGATAGTGGTAGAGTAGAACAAAAATGCGAAATGACAGAGGATCCCAGACAAAACGGTGTAAGAAACCCTGTGCTAAATGTCTAAAATTGAAATGTAAACCACTGTTTGGTAAGGGCCACTCACCTCCACTTCGAAGAGCGTGGATCCGTAGCCGGGCCACTCTTTGACCAGGGCCATGTACTTCACCATGGCCAGCTCCTGGTTCATCCCCTGCAGCTTCTTCCACTTGTCCACCAGGCTGGCTCGTGCTGCCGCTATCTCCTCCCTCATCCAGGCCTCGAGCGTGTTCTCCTCCTCCAACTTCTGGCGGCTCATTGAGCCGCTCCTGAAACTACGCCTTAGCGTTCCCTCCAAGAAGCTGGAGCGCTTCTTCTCCAAGGTTCCATCGGAACGGTCCACCACTGACCCCATGCCCAAACCAGTGGCCGGGGAGAAAGTCTTGGCGGAATTTTGGATGCGGGCACGCAACCGAGTCATAGGGAACACCTGAGACATTTCGGGCACGGTAGCTTGGGGGTTGTAGTCTCCGAGGAGGTATTGTAGTCTTAGGGCAGCCAGGAACTGGAGGGTCTCCTCCGGAGCTGGGTAATGGCCTCTGATCACCGCCTCATGGGCCTGGAGGAGGACAAGAGAAAGAGAAAGGAGGAAAGAGGAAAAAGAGTGTGGGGTAGTGAAAGAGATTGTCTTTGACAAGCTGTTATCATCGGATTAACGTTTAGACTGGCAGACACACAGCCAACAACAATTACGGATCTTGATAATTTAAAGTATGTAGACCGACCGACAGACAAAAACAGTGTGGATGGATATTTTTTTGCTGGTTCATACCTGCTCAAACATGAAGGCAAACTCAACACAGTCCCTGGGTACATTATCTGTGTCTAAGAAGCAGTAAAGCTTAAAATAGAACTTCCAGCCTGTCTTGGTCTCATCTTGACTTGCAGAGAGCCTGGAAAAGATGAGTGAGTGTTACTAGTACTGTTCATACACACACACACACACACACACACACCAGGGCAGTCAGGGTAGGCTAATAAAATAGGTGTTAAAAGAAAGAAAAAATGTTTTGGGGGGCTTTTATGCCCAAACTACCAACATTTGCTGAAACTACATCAAAATCTCTCGTTGTACCTTCCCATCTAGTCAAATCGTTGACATGCGCAGCCATTCCTTACTCCACTCAATGCATAGGCCTTGCTGTTTATACTAGCTTCCTTTGTTGCATTGAGCAAAGTTCATATTTTGTGCATTAGTATTGTCTTGAAAGCTTCAACATTATTTGGGCGTGTCAACATAATTTGGCGTGCATCCCTTCAACTCAGTAAAAAAGCTAGCTAGTGAGCAAAAACAACCTGACAAAATAGGACTGAGGTAGGACTAAATGCATTTTCTTTAGCAATTTGCAGGTTAGGCTACTGTTGAATGAACATGTGAATAACGGTTTATTGGTGTATTCAAACTTGCAAAATGTAATCGGTGTGTGTGTGTGAAATGACCTGTGCCCACAAACCGTCTCCTGGCTTGTCCACAAACGGAAAGAATTATAGCTGGCTAGACAAAGATGCTGTCCACTTTGCACCATAGAGTTAACCTGCCCCAGCGCTATCCATTCACCAGTGCTGAATCCTCAGCTACCGTTATAAAAGATTTTCCTTTTGAAGCTTAATTTTCTCATTGTTTGGTCGAGTTTGCTTTATTTACCTTGATGAAGTATGTAGTATTTTTGATTTCTGCCTTTTATTTCAATGTAGATTTATTGTTGGAGCTATCTGTTGAGTAAATCTGGCTTTGATAATACCCTGTACCTACTCAGCCACCGCACGTCACTGACACACACACACACTTTATCACTCAAACGTACTTTTCAAACTTGGCAAGGACGTCAGCCACCACTGTGCGGCTCTCAATGGCTTTGTCAGTGGTGTCATTGTGCTCAAACAGGGCGAACATGTTCCTGCTGTCCTCCATGGCCAAGCCCCGTATTAGCTTCTCCACCACCTGGGACACATACACACACACAGTTATCAACTGTGAAGTAAGCGATCAAACAAATGAGTCAAAGTAACAAAAACGGGACAAAAAAGTAAACTTTTAGCAGTTTACGGTGGTTATCTTCAGCTAACTTACCTCCGGTATTCAGCACACTGTAGACAGATATGTTGTATTTTGGTTAAGGTTATTGCAGTCCGTTACCCATTACCGTTGGATCACCACAACCCTAAACTCCCAACTTGTTTCCCTCCCCGGCTCTCACCTCTCCGGCGGTGGTGTGAGAGTCGATGGTGATTTTGCAGGAGCCTCCGCCATGGCAGTGCACCGTGGTGGTCATATCCTGACGTGCCACCACGGCCCGGATCTCCTCCTGGGAGGGTACGTACTCCCGGCCACGCGTCTTCCTCAGGGAATCCAGGCCGAATGAGGCGTAGCGTTCTATCTCCATGCCTGGGAAGAGCTCCCGAGCCCTGGAGGAGAAACAGAGGGGGAGCCCTGTTATGCTGGTGCTTTTGTTAAGTTTTAAGGCTCTGCGATACTAATGAAGCATTACTTTCATGACCTGGAAATAGCCATTTCAGGATGTGCTATACCAGATGTGAATTCTACCTGACCTGCTAGCTCCCACCATATTTCACATCTATGAATGTGACGTGGTCATTTGGTAACACTTTATATGAAGACGGTATAGATAATGCCCTCATAACACCTATACATAACACTATTCATGACCCCTTTGTGAATGCTGCGGTATCATAACATCCTTCATAACACATTTATTCAACATCATTCATAAGGAACCTTGAAAATATATGTTTTTCTTTTCAGTAATTCCAGTAGAAATCTAGTGGGAGTGAGCCTGATGGTTTGGTGTTACTGGGTTAGTCCTGCACACCACAAGACTGTCTTAGCCTCTGCTGAGCTAAAGCCAAGGCATTAACTTCAGGTCTCAACATGTTACAATGACATCAATTGCTCTGGTGACATCCAGACCTGGGATCAAATAGTACTTTTTGGACTATTCCAATGGTTCCATTGTGCCAGGCAAGCTCAATAATCAAGCACAGCTAGTTAGAGCAGCCTTTCTCAAACCTCTCTTCAGGAACCCCCATCCGTATTTGAACTATTCCAGAGCAAGCAAACCTGATTCAATTGGTCAACTAATCATCAAGCCCTTACCTAATTGAATCAGGTGTGCTAGTTTGAGGTTACAGCAAAACTGTGAAATGTCTGGGAGCCCCCGAGGAGAGGTTTGAGAAGCACTATAGTATTTGAAATACACAATTTACACCGAGGTCTGATTCCAACCCCTAGGCAGGGATGCCAAACTCAATTCCTGGATGGCTGAGTGTCTTGCAAGTTCTCTCTCCTACCTTGTACATGATTGATCAATTAAGGTCATTGATTAGTTAGGAACTCTACTTACCTGATTGTTTAGGTCTTAATTGGAAAATGATTTAAAGGAGATAACAAAAACCAGCAGATACATGGCCCTCAATGAATTTATTTAGTTAAATAAAGGTTCAATAAAAGAAATTAAAAACAAAATATATAACATCGTCCTCCGGAAATTGAGTTTGACACCTCAGCCTTACTGCCATTGTGGCCCTGAGCAACCCCTAAACTGCTACCTGGGTAATATTCCGAGGCTTAGCCGGTGCTCCCAGACTGGTGCGTAAATAGTGTGTCAGGAGGTTGGGTACTGTGACAGTAAAAACATGAATTTCCGTTGTACTGATGACTAAAGAGCTATTCGAAGGGACTTTAATTTAAAAATGTTTTATGAATGATGATAAATAAATGTGTTATGACGATTGTTATGAATAATATTGCAACACATGTGTTATGATAATATTTCAACACTCAAAGGTGTTATGAATAATATTGCAACACCCATAAAGGTGTTTTGAATAATATTGCAACACTCATAAAGGTGTTATGAATAATATTGCAACACTCATAAAGGTGTTATGAATAATATAATATTGCAACACCCATAAAGGTGTCATGAATAATATTGCAACGCTCATAAAGGTGTCATGAATAATATTGCAACGCTCATGAAGGTGTCATGAATAATATTGCAACGCTCATAAAGGTGTCATGAATAATATTGCAACGCTCATAAAGGTGTCATGAATAATATTGCAACGCCCATAAAGGTGTCATGAATAATATTGCAACGCCCATAAAGGTGTCATTAATAATATTGCAACACTCATAAAGGTGTTATGAATAATATAATATTGCAACACCCATAAAGGTGTCATGAATAATATTGCAACGCCCATAAAGGTGTCATGAATAATATTGCAACGCTCATAAAGGTGTTATGAATAATATTGCAACACTCATAAAGGTGTTATGAATAATATAATATTGCAACACCCATAAAGGTGTTATGAATAATATTACAACACTCATAAAGGTGTTATGAATAATATTGCAACACCCATAAAGGTGTTTTGAATAATATTGCAACACCCATAAAGGTGTTATGAATAATATTGCAACACTCATAAAGGTGTTATGACTAATATTGCAACACTCAGGTGTCATGAATAATATTGCAACACTCAAAGGTGTCATGAATAATATTGCAACACTCATAAAGGTGTTATGAATAATATTGCAACACTCAAAAAGGTGTTATGAATAATATTGCAACACTCAAAGGTGTTATGAATAATATTGCAACACTCAGGTGTTATGAATAATATTGCAACACTCAAAGGTGTCATGAATAATATTGCAACGCCCATAAAGGTGTCATGAATAATATTGCAACGCCCATAAAGGTGTTATGAATAATATTGCAACACTCATAAAGGTGTTATGAATAATATTGCAACACTCATTAAGGTGTCATGACTTGTTCCAATAAGGTGTTACCCCCATCATATAAAGTGCTCCTGCTCATTAAGCAGATGGTTTTATGCAAAGTGTTTTACTATCAGCTATCAAAAATACCCAGCATGTGCGGCCCACAACACTCTGATCCTTCTAATGTGTCGTTCAACAGAAAGCAAGACTGACCAAATGTCATATTTGCTACAACACTGGGCCCTCTCACCTCTTGAAGTGGAACTTGAGGTATTTGAGGATTCCGCGCGATGGCATGAACGTGCAGCACATGCATGCCAGGATCCTCCAGCTGCACAGGTTCCCAGGGCTGCAGGGCTGTGGGGGACGAGTGGTCTGTTTGACCAGCTGGCAGTAGAGCTCATCCCTCAGGGGCCTCAGCTCCTGGCCCGTCTGCAGCACACCCTGGATGATGGTCACGGGGTCGGTAACACCCTCCAGGTGCTGCAGCAAGTTGAACATCTTGAGCGCCTCGTCCTGGAGTGTCGTGTAGCCCTTGTTCCTCAGGGCTGCAGAGGGGAAAGGGGGTAGGTAAGGGACAATTATAGATAATAACTCAATATTTTCAGAACAGGACATGTCTAATGTACTTATAGTGTGTGTGTGTGTGTGTGTGTGTTTGCGTGTGGCCCTAGATTTTCAATGCTGTTTTGGGGAGAGGGAAGAGGTTACTGTCAGTTGGTGAAAAGTGAGAGCGAGAGCGAGAGAGAGAGAAATACAAATTGTGTGTGTGTGTCTGAGAGAGAAAGAGAGAGAGATGCATGTGTGTGCATGTAGAGGGAAAGAAAGAGGTTGCTATCAGTTGGTGATGTTGGTGAGGGAGGGAGCGGGTGCATAATGAAAGGAGCATAGTGTGCGATCTTACAGCTGATGTGGATGTCTCCGTAGGGCAGGGGCAGCAGTGGCGAGTGGAGCGGGTGGTGGCTGAAGCGCAGGATGGGGTTCCTCTTATAGATTTGCTCCACCACCTCGGAGTTCAGACAGTTCTCCTATGGATATAGAATGACATGACAATCTCATCGGAGAGGAGTAAAGGACGCTTCAATCTAATTATTTCTCTAAATAAATCTATCACTATTATATAAATACACATAATCATGGCTGTCAGGGATGTTTCCAGAGTGACTTAGTTTTTTCATTAATTTTTATTTAAAAATGATTGAAAAACCTTGATGTCCTGGATGAGCTTCTGGGTGGGGGTGTTGATGGGGGCCTTGGTGTCGATGACGTTCTGCATGGCGCTGGCCCAGCGCGTGGACTCGTTCAGGAGCTTGGTGTAGAGACGGTACGAGTGCTTCCGGCCGTAAACTGTGACGTTCCAGTAACCTGGGAAGCGAAAAGAGTGGAGGATTTAAAATTACAATTACATTTACTGAAAATGTATGAATTCAGTGTCAGTTGTTTTGGATATCATCTAGATTCAGGCCTATATGATCAGGACTATTTTCTAAGTAAGATCAACATTAATAATTTTTAACATTAAACCTGTCTTCGATTTTAAACTTGTCTTTGTATTTTATAAAAACAGAAAAAAATTATGCTTTTTATTAAAACTGAAAGGGTATCTTGAAAAATTAATATAAGACTTATATCAGTCTTAAGTATAAGCTCCTTCTGATTGTACGTAGACTATACATTTACATAAATCTGTTTTCGTTATAAAAACAATTATTCGTATAGTTTTTCCCCAAATTCAGTTTTGTCAGTTTTGTTTTTCTAGATTTCTATTTTGCAATTTTCTTTCTCAGGTTTTTCAGGTTTTTGCTCTCAATCGCACAGCAAAATTGAAAGTCCACAACAATGCTAAAACCACATCAGGAGACCACTTTTTAGGTCTGAAACTAGGTCTGAAGATTTTGGGGTGTAGTTACACTTTAGTTCAAGTGTGCACCTAGCAAGATGACAGAGGCGTCATGCCGATAAATCTATTTTAAAAAAATTGTTTCTCTGCAATACTACTAGCCACCTAGCAATTTTATGAAGTTGGCTTTAGCTACTCCAGATAGGTCCCCAAACTCCCAACCTCATAACTAGCTACCAAGAAGCAATTTCAGACTATCAATCAATTTAGAGTAGCTAACTTGTCTAACTACAGTGCCTTCAGAAAGTATTCACTCCCTTGACTTTTTGCACATTTTGTTATCTTACGATAAACACAAAATACTCTGTAATGTCAAAGACAAGGAACATTTTTAACATTTGTCAAAAAAAAAGATGAAAAATAAAACCCTAATATACACTACAAAATCAAAAGTATGTGGACTCCTGCTCATCAAAAATCTCATTCCAAAATCACAGGCATTAATATGGAGTTGGTCCTCCCTTTGCTGCTATACCAGCCTCCACTCTTCTGGGAAGGCTTTCCACTAGATGTTGGAACATTGCTATGGGGATTTGCTTCCATTCAGCCACAAGAGCATTAGTGAGGTCGGGCATTGATGTTGGACGATTAGGTCTGGCTCGCAATCGGCGTTCCAATTCATCCCAAAGGTGTTCGATGGGGTTGAGGTCAGGGCTCTGAGCAGGACCTCGCATTGTGCACGGGGGCATTGTCATGCTGAGACAGGAAAAGGACTTCCCCCAAACTGTTGCTACAACGTTGGAAGCACAGAATCGTCTAGAATGTAATTGTATGCTGTAGTGTTAATATTTCACTTCACTGGAACTAAGGGGCCTAGCCCGAACCATGAAAAACAGCCCGAGGCCATTGTTCATCCTCCACAAAACTTTACAGTTGGCACAATACATTGGGGCAAGTAGCGTTCTTCTGGCATCCGCCAAAGCCTGATTCATCCGTCAAACTGCCAGATGGTGAAGCGTGATTCATCACTTAAGAGAACGCGTTTCCACTGCTCCAGAGTCCAATGGCAGCGAACTTTACAGCCAATTCTTGGCATTGCGCATGGTGATCTTAGGCTTGTGTGAGGCTGCTCGGCCATGTAAACCCATTTCATGAAGCTCCCGACAAACATTTCTTGTGCTTATGTTGCTTCCAGAGGCAGTATGGAACTCGGTAGTGAGTGTTGCAACCGATGACAGATGATTTTTGCGCTGTACGCGCTTCAGCACCCTCCGGCGGTCCCATTCTGTGAGCTTATGTGGTCTACCACTTCGTGGCTGAGCCGTTGTTGCTCCTAACCGGTTCCACTTCATAACAACAGCACTTACAGTTGACCGGGGAATCCTATGACGATGCCACGTTGAAAGTCACTGAGCTGTTCAGTAAGGCCATTCTACTGCCAATGTTTGTCTATGGAGATTGCATGACTGTGTGCTCGATTTTATACACCTGTCAGCAACGGGAGTGGTTGAAATAGCCAAATCCACTAATTTTAAGGGGCGTCCACATACTTTTGTATATATAGTGTATTTTTCAGTGAGCTTTGTGTATACTCACTTCTTAGGATGCGTATCAAAGTAGTTTAGTGGAAGTATATCAATTATCAATTAATTAGTAAGGCTGATGGAACAGATCAGAATGTTAAGCTTAAATTGTTGATAAACTATTATTTCTTCACATTTTAGGCACAGCAAAGTGTACACGATTGTAGGCCTACGTGTGAATGTTCCAGAATTCACTTTGCGAGAAAAACACCTTTCTAAAATGTGCACCGCTTTTGAGAGCAGTTTCATGGAGAGAGATGGACCTATCCGGTCGAAATTTAGAAAGAGGGGAGGATTAAAGATGCAACAACTATCATGGGCTGATAATATGACTAGGATAATGCCTTTCGCAGCTAGAAAAGGAAAAAGAAAGCCAATAGAACTGGAGGAAGTGAGGAAGTATTTATAAATTAATTGCCTCCACGTTTTTATGGTGGGATTTTGGATATAGGCTACTTTGAAGCAAGGTAAGATATGCCTCATAATATGAACTAAAATATCAGGTTTCATATATAGCGAGAGAGGGCTAATGATAGGCCTAACCATGCTCTGGAATATGGAAAGGCTTTCCCTATAACCTTCTCAATTAACCCCCTGGAGTTGACTGATGCATCAGTCAGTTGAAGTTACAGATATCAGTTTTTGTTTTGCATTGTGAGACCATGAGACATCCCGAAAATCGGTCTTCTCACGAAAACGTCTGTAGCTTCTGAACAGTTTGACCTACAAACTATTATGACCACTCTATGGAAAGGGGATATTCTCCGTTTTGCTCTACGACCCCCACAAGTGTCAGGGGACTCGTCTGATGTCGGTACAGTCGATATGCCGAACTGAGTCCGAACTGTTTGGGCTACAAACTAATGTGACCCCACTGTGGAAAGGGAACACGGTGGTGTTCTCTGTTTTGCTCTACGACCCCCACAACTGTCGCGGGAAGTATGATGGCAGTTTGTGCCTACCAAAAAAAGTGGTTATGTGTAAAAATGACAAAAAACATAATACGAGCATTCTTATGTCTCCTAGATAAAGGACAAGCACTTCAATACCTTGTTTTTTATGTAGCTTTTTTGCCATTTATGAATATGTTATTCAATGCGTTTCTCTGGGCTATAGTAGTAAAGACCATACTCAATATTACATCCCCCCCAAAAATACACATATTTCTTCTGATACCTAAAGGGGTCCTAAAATTCAAAATCAAATAGCTAAATTATCCAAATTATGACCATCTTAAAACAATTCCATATGTCAGCTTAGAACCCCCCCAACAGCTTTTAAGAATGAAATGTTAACTAACCTATGCCTACCTGGCAGAATAATATCATGATTATTCGCAACAATCTAGATACAATTTTTTTGCAAACTCCATCTCATGTGCTACAGAAACACCTCTAATCAAACAACAGTCCTAAGTGCCTGTACAGTGGAATTAAAGAGTAACTACACTAACTACACACTTGGAATTTTTTTTTCTTCTCTGTGGTCTCTTGATGTGGTTTAAGCATTTACAACATGGATTTACAACATCCAATTTTGTTGTTTTACTATTAACCTGTTGAGTGTAGGGGGCAGTATTTTGATGTTTGGATGAAAAACGTACCCAAATGAAACTGCCTATTTCTCAGGCCCAGAATCTACAATATTCATATAATTGTCAGATTAGGATAGAAAACACTCTAAAGTTTCCAAAACTGTCAAAATATTGTCTGTGAGGCCTCCCGGGTGGCGCAGTGGTTAAGGGTGCTGTACTGCAGCTCCAGCTGTGCCACCAGAGACCCTGGGTTCGCGCCCAGGCTCTGTCGTAACCGGCCGCGTCCGGGAGGTCCGCGGGGCGACACACAATTGGCCTAGCGTCGTCCGGGTTAGGGGGGCTTGGCCGGTGTCTCATCGCGCACCAGTGCAGGCCGGGCGCAGTGCGCGCCAGCCAAGGTTGCCAGGTGCACGGTGTTTCCTCCAACACAGTGCAGCTGGCTTCCGGGTTGGATGTGCGCTGTGTTAAGAAGCAGTGCGGCTTGGTTGGGTTGTGTATCAGAGGACGCATGACTTTCAACCTTCGTCTCTCCCGAGCCCGTACGGGAGTTGTAGCGATGAGACAAGATAGTAGCTACTAAAAACAATTGGATATCACAAAATTGGGGAGAAAAAGGGGTAAAAAAAAATATATATATATTGTCTGTGAGTATAACAGAACTGATATTGCAGGCGAAAGTGCGCGTAACAGGCAGTCCGGAAGTGCTGTTTTTCCTGAAAGCTCTCCGTTCCATAGCCTGCCTTCACTCCATTTAAAGGGATATCAACCAGATCCTTTTCATATGGCTTCCCCATGGTGTGAACAGTCTTTAGACATAGTTTCAGGCTTTTATTTTGAAAAATGAGCGAGAAAGATCACATCGCGTCATTGGATGGCTGGGTGCCAGCAGCATTTTGCATGCGCAACAGTTTGGAGAAGACATTTTCTCTCTCTCTCCTATTGAAGAAGCTACAGTCCCGGTTGAAATATTATCTGTTTATATATTGTAAAAACAACCTGAGGATTGATTATAGAAAACATTTGACATGTTTCTACGAACTTTACGGATACTATTTAGAATTTTCGTTTGCCTGCTCTTGACCCGCTCGAGTCTGTGGATTTCTGAACATAACGCTCCAACCAAATGGAGGTATTTTGGATATAAAAATAATCTTTATGGAACAGAAGGAACATTTATTGTGTAACTGGGAGTCTCGTGAGTGCAAACATCCGAAGATCATCAAAGGTAAGCGATTCATTTTATCGCTTTTCTGACTTTCGTGACCAATCTACTTGGCTGCTAGCCGTTTGTAATGTTTTGCCTACTGAGAGAGGTGTCCTTATATAAACGCTTGGTATGCTTTCGCCGAAAAGCTTTTTTGAAATCTGACACACCAGGTGGATTAACAACAAGCTAATGTGTGTTTTGCTATATTGCACTTGTGATTTCATGAAAATTAAATAATTTTTAGTAATTTAATTTGAATTTGGCGCTCTGCAATTCAGAGGATGTTGACGAAAAGGATCCCGGTAACAGGATGAGTGAATTAAAGTGTGGCTTCAACAGCTAAAATCTGAAAAAAGGAAACATCTGAAATCTGTGAATTTCTGACTCAGTTTGACAGCCTAATTTATCTGTTTAAATAGTAGGCATACTATTATCCTACTTGCACAGTACTACTTGGGTTGGCCTGACTGTGAAAGACCAATATGGGATTTATAATTTTAGGTCATTCACAGTGTGTCACTGTTTCTCTTAGAATTTTTCACACAGGGAACCTTTCCTCCACCGTGTGGGCCGTTTGGGACATTCTGGAGTATACCCACTTCTCCAGGCAACACTACACTGCTTTTAGATGCACGCCAAACATGCTGCAACTTGTTTTCTCACAAACTGTCCACTCTCTGTCTTCACAGCAACTCACTGACTGGAGACGAGCAGGTTAAAGAGAACGTCTCTGATTGGATGGAAAGTTAGGGGTGATTCGACTAATGAGCTGTCGGTTATTCTAACTAAAGGGACAAACTAGGGGTGCATAGGGAAATTAAATATAAAGGCCTTTTCTACAGTGATCTTGTTAGTATGAGATAATAGCAACATTTCCATGACTACATATTACGACACATCATTCTGTTTTCACACTTTCACTCTCATTTTGGATAATTCTCCACTCACTTCCAGACTCTCCAAGCATTTGTAATACAAGATAAAATAAAACAAACAAAATAAACAAACACAACCCAGAAGAAAAAGGCCCTGCAGGGACGGGACTTCCTCCCTCAGCACATATGCATCCTAATCAGTGTGGCTACCTCATGGACTGAGTGAAGTTTCTGGAGAAGTGTTCTGGTTATATTCCTTCCTTACATACCTGAAGTTTATTTCCTGTTTCTCCTTTGATGCGCTATTGATTAAGCTTGTCCTCTTTCCTTTTACATATGTATCTGATGTGGTTTAGATCCCTCAAACCCAACTCTGGACCTCGAAGCCAGTTCCACTGCATTGCTCATTGTTCCCCTATAATCAGGGACTGATCTAGACATGGGACACCAGGTGTGTGCAATTCATTATCAGATAGAACAGGAAACCAGCGTTTTACCTACCATTGCCTAGTTTGTTAGCCATTAGCCTAGCCTTATCCTCTTATACAGGCCTTTGTTCTTGAGTATCTACTTATCCTTATATTGTTATACTGAATTAGATATGTATTCTTTATATGGTTTATTTCCCAGAAAACATCCATCCAACTTTTGTCCTTAGAGCTGTACCCTCTTCCTTTACAAACACCGAAGCTTAAAATATCAAGGCCAAGAAGACAAACCTGTGTAACACAAACTCCTCTCACCTTGTGTTCCTACAGACTCACCCGTTGTGTTACCTCCCAGCCATCCCTTACCCGTTTTATTAAGCTACCTTTCCCTCATTCTTACGCAAATCGTACTGTCCTGGCTCGGATATTCTCTTTTCTCTTTTCCTTTCAAGCAAGGTTCGCACAACTATGATGAAATGCGTAACTAAGCCAGCACAGTAGAGTTCGGCTTGACTCGGCTCAGCTCAGTAGTGTGAAAAGGCTATCACCTGGATGTGTAACCAAGCCAGCAAAGTACAACACAGCTCGGCTCAGCTTGTAGGGTGAAAATGTTATCAGGTGCGTACAAAACCAGGCTAGCGTGGTAAAATACAGCTCGGCTCAGCTCAGTAGTGCTAAAAAGGTATATGTAGCTAATCCAGTTCTAACCTGTCTCCTTGAAGACCTTCTCGTCAGGCTGCACCACTGAGCACAGGCTATTGAGCACCAGGGTGCCCAGCTTGAGGGTGTTGCGCTCCGAGCTTTTATAGTAGTCCAGAGAGTTGTGGGTAAGCAGGAACCAGCGCTTCTTCAGCTTCAGAGAGGCTCTGCTGCTGTTCTTCATCTCCTTGTGGAGCCAGCCTAACGAGGCAGATATTTGAACCATTTTACAACTCAATCAAAATCAAATATCAACCGAAATGTATCCCTAAAGGTGTAGCATAATATAATATAACGATCTGGTCAGATATGATGTAACATAATATAATAATATAATGTCGGACCTCTGGCGCTAATGTAACGTAACAATGTCTGACCTCTGATGATGAACTCCTGTCCCTCCACACGCGTGTCTCCTTTGGAACGTTGTAGCAATGTTATCCAGTGGTGCATCTCTTCAGGAGTGTCGGCATTGCAGTGTAACACCCTGTTAGCTGTGATCATCACAAAGGAGTTGGTCCTGGGAAGGGAGAGGAGTGAAGTTGTACATTTAGTTCAATCTTTGTATTTGTATTTATTAAGAATCCCCATTAGCTGCTGCCAAGCCAGCAGCTACTCTCCCTGAGGTCCAGCAACATTAATACCGATTTAGACAATAAAAAATATTACATGACATTACATTTCATAACACTTTTCAAAACACATTAAGTGTGTTCCCTCAGGCCACTACTCTACTATCACAGACAGTACCTACATTACAAAATCCATGTGTATGTGTGTGTAGTAGAGGTTGACCGATTAAATCGGAATGGCCGATTAATTAGGGCCGATTTTAAGTTTTCATAACAATTGGAAATCAGTATTTTTTTTACACCTTTATTTAATATTAAGAACACATTCTTATTTTCAATGACGGCCTAGGAACGGTGGGTTAACTTCCTCGTTCAGGGGCAGAACGACAGATTTTTACCTTGTCAGCTCGGGGGATTCAATCTTGCAACCTTGCAGTTACATTGCACTCTACGAGGAGACTGCCTGTTACGCGAATGCAGTAAGCCAAGGTAAGTTGCTAGCTAGCATTAAACTTATCTTATAAAAATCAATCAATCAATCAATCAATCATAATCACTAGTTAACTACACATGGTTGATGATATTACTAGTTTATCTAGCGTGTACTGCATTGCATATAATCGATGCGGTGCGTATCGTTGCTCCAATGTGTACATAACCATAAACATCAATGCCTTTCTTAAAATCAATACACCAAAGTATATATTTTTAAACCTGCATATTTAGCTAAAAGAAATCCAGCTTAGCAGGCAATATTAACCAGGGGAAATTGTGTCACTTCTCTTGCGTTCATTTCACGCAGAGTCGGGGTATATGCAACAGTTTGGGCGGCCTGGCTTGTTACGAACTAATTTGCCAGAATTTTACGTAATTATGACATAACATTGAAGGTTGTACAATGTATCAGGAATATTTAGACTTATGGATGCCACCCATTAGAGAAAATACGGAACGGTTCCGTATTTCACTGAAAGAATAAACGTCTTGTTTTCGAGATGATAGTTTCCGGATTTGATAGAGCAGTCTGACTGAGCGATGGTAGGTACCAGCAGGCTCGTAAGCATTCATTCAAACAGCACGTTTGTGCGTTTGCCAGCAGCTGTTTATGACTTCAAGCCTATCAACTCCCAAGATTAGGCTGGTGTAACCGATGTGAAATGGCTAGCTAGTTAGCGGGGTGCACGCTAATAGCATTTCAAACGTCACTCGCTCTGAGACTTGGAGTGGTTGTTCCCCTTGCTCTGCATGGGTAACGCTGCTTCGAGTGTGGCTGTTGTCGTTGTGTTCCTGGTTCGAGCCCAGGTAGCAGCGAGTAGAGGGATGGAAGCTATACTGTTACACTGGCAATACTAAAGTGCCTATAAGACCATCCAATAGTCAAGGGTATATGAAATACAAATGGTATAGAGAGAAATAGTCCTATAATTCCTACAACCTAAAACTTCTTACCTGGGAATATTGAAGACTCATGTTAAAAGGAACCACCAGCTTTCATATGTTCTCATGTTCTGAGCAAGGATCTTAAACGTTAGCTTTCTTACATGGCACATATTGCACTTTTACTTTCTTCTCCAACACTTTGTTTTTGCATTATTTAAACCAAATTGAACATGTTTCATTATTTATTTGAGGCTAAATTGATTTTATTGATGTATTATATATTAAGTTAAAAATAAGTGTTCATTCAGTATTGTTGTAATTGTCATTATTACAAATACATAAAAAAAATTGTCTGATTAATCGGTCTCGGCTTTTTTTGGTCCTCCAATAATAGGTATCGGCGTTGAAAAATCATAATCGGTCGACCTCTAGTGTGTAGAGTGCGTGTCTTATCATGTGTATGTGTAAGTGTGTGTCTGTGCCTGTGTGTGTGTCTCTTCACAGTCCCTGCGGTGCTATAAGGTGTATTTTTATCTGCTTTTTAAATCAGATTTTACTGCTTGCATCAGTTACCTGATGTGGAATACAGTTCAATGTAGCCATGGCTCTATGTAGTACTGTTTGCCTCCCATAGTCTGTTCTTGACTTGGGGACTGTGAAGAGACCTTTGGTGGCATGTCTTGTGGGGTATGCATGGGTGTCCAAGCTAGTAGTTCAAACAGACACCTCGGTGCATTCAGCATGTCAACACATCTTACAAAAACAAGTAGTGATGAATTTAATCTCTCCTCCACTTTGAGCCATGAGAGATTTACAAGCATGTTAGCTCTCTGTGTACATTTAAGGGCCAGCCGTGCTGCCCTGTTCTGCGACAATTCATCTTCCTAAGTCCCTCTTTGTGGCACCTGACCACACAGCTGAACAGTAGTACAGTTGCGACAAAACTAGGGCATGTAGGACCTGCCTTGTTGATAGTGCTGTTAAGAAGGTAGAGTAGCGCTTTATTATGGACAGACTTCTCACCATCTTAGCTACTGTTATATCAACATGTTTTGACCATGACAATGTACAGTCCAGTCACCTCAACTTGTTTAATTTCAACATTATTTATTGCAATATTTAGGACTAATTTATTCTTTGAAACACATTCCTAACTAACTGCAGCTCTCTGTTAAGTGTTGCAGTGATTTCACTCGATGTAGTAGCTGACGTATATAGTGTTGAGTCATCCTCATACATAGACCCTAACACCCTCTGTGTTCTGATAGACAAGTAACTCTTTATCCACATTATAGCAGGGGTTTTAAAGCCATAACACATTCGTTTTTCCAGCAGCAGACTATGATCGATAATGTCAAAAGCCACACTGAAGTCTAACAAAACAGCCCCCACAATCTTTTTATCATCAATTTCTCTCAACCAATCATCAGTCATTTATCTAAGTGGGGTGCTTGTTGAATGTCCTTCCCTATAAGTATGCTGAAAGTCTATTGTCAATTTGTTTACCATAAAATAGCATTGTATCTGGTCAAACACATTTTTCAAATGTTTACTAAGGGTTGGTAACAGGCTGATTGGTCAGTTATTTGAGCCAGTAAAAGTGGCTTTACTATTCCTGGGTAGCGGAATTCATTTAGTTTCCCACCAGGCCTGAGGGCACACACTTTCAAGTAGACTTAAATTGAAGATATGGCAAGTAGGAGTGGCAATATCGTCCACTATTATCCTCAGTAATTTTCCACCCAGGTTGTCAGACCCCAGTGGCTTGTCCTTGATGATAGACAACAATCATTTTTTAACTTCTTCTACACTCACTTTACAGAATTCAAAATTACAATTCTTGTCTTTCATCATTTGGTCAGTTATACTTGGATGTGTAGTGTCAGCGTTTGTTGCTGGCATGTCATGCCTAAGTTTGCTAATCTTGCCAATTATTATTATTTTTTTGTTTTTGTAATTTACAATATCAGTGGGTTTTGTGATGAATGAGCCAACTGGTTCAATGAATAATGGAGCTGAGATTGCCTTTTTCCCCAAAATGTCATTTAAGGTGCTCCAAAGCTTTAAACTGTCATTCTTTATATAATTTAGCTTTGATTCATAGTATAGTTTATTCTTCTTCTTTTTCAGTTTAATCACATGATTTCTCTATCAGTACGTTTGATAATCAGTTGGCAGCCAGACTTATTTGTCATTCCTTTTGCCTCATCCCTTTCAACCATATCATTTTTCAATTCCGCCTCAATCCACGGAGATTGAACCATTTTTACGTTTTAATGGGTGCATCAGTAACTGGAATATGAATTTCATAAATGTGTCAAGTGCACCGTCTGGTTGCTCCTCATTACACACCAGACCAACAAACAGTATTTACATCATCAACGTATGAATCACTACAAAACTTATTGTATGACCTCTTATACACTATATTAGGCCCAGCCTTTGGAACTCTGGTTTTCCTAGATATGGTTACTATATTGTGATCACTACATTCTATGGATTTGGATACTGCTTTAAAGCAGAGTTCTGCAGCATTAGTAAAGATGTGATCAGTACATGTTGATGATTTCATTCCTGTGCTGTTTGTAACTACCCTGGTAGGTTGACTGATAACCTGGACAAAGTTGAAGGCACTGTTTACAGTTTGAAGCTTATGTTTTTTATCCTCACAAGGTGAGGTATTGAAAGGTATTGAAAACTGGGGTGTCAATCATTTTGACCCCTATCTTTTTGAGAGAAAAAAGTACTACTTGTTCAACAAATCTCTTTCTCAGAGCAATTGTTTCAGTATAAAATAATATATATATTTTTTTATACAATGTAGCTCAGTATTTGAACTATTTATTTTATGCAGTCATTTTTCTTAATCTTTATCAAGGGTGTCCATCGTTTTGGACCCTACTGTCGGTGTAACTTGAATCTTACCGTTCAGGGTTGTCTGACGCACAGACTGAATCGATCAAGCCAACATCGAGGGTTCCCTGAGGAGAGAGAGAGCCTTTATAAGAGAGAGAATAGATGTCCTTAAACTACCAGTCAGAGCACAAAGTCACTTTACACAAAAGATACAGTTCAGTGTGACTGGGGTTCTGATGTGAGTTTGACCTTCTTCCATCTCCCTAGGTTCTCATTATTTCCCCACATCCACACACACAAATACACACATACACACACAGACACACACACTCCCCCAAGGAAGAGTGGCCACTGCCTCAGCAACAGCTAATTGGGGATCCTAATAAATACCTGTTCTGAATCAGACACCATCCCCCCAAAACCACAATGTTTTCCAGCATTCTGTATACCCAGCTTTCCCTTTACATACTGTATAACCAAAGCTCCCGTATTGAACTCTATTTCCCATCATCCTCCTCTTCTTCCTGTAGTACTCACCACTGCATTCTGGGGGTTGGCTTGTTCGTCGTGCATCTCCCTGATCTCTTGCTCTGTGGAGGTGTGCACTTGGCTGAGCACACTGAACCACTGACTGAAAACACAGAGAAGAGTGTCAGCCAATAGGAACCACAGAAACTACACACAGGAACAATACAACAAGAATACAACATTAGTTACAGAGAACAACAGAAATGTGTCTTCTGCTCCGTTCTCATCCCTCCAGGCAGCACACATCACACATACAGCTGAGGCGAGCACAGGGTAAATCTGCAGTGCAGCACCCCTGAATGGAGAGCATGTTTTGGGGTTAAGGGCCTTGCTCAAGGGCACAACAGGGGAATGTCTTGAGGATATAAACCCAGCAGCCCACCAGTTGCCAGATCAATTCCGCCCCTTGTCCAGCACCCGGCCTGGGACTCGAAACGGCCACCTTTTGGCTACAAGTCCAACTCCTTAGCCATTGGGCTAACTACCACCGAAGAGTGTCAGCCTACAGTCTGCGCTGGATTAACATTTATTTTAGTGGTCTGTCACAGGAGTCAAGCCTATCAGACACCTTTTACTAGGGGCGTGTTTGAAATGGAAAACGAAAATGAGCGATTAAAATGCTATAAGGAATTTATAAAAGCAGTTAAAAAGAGTCCATTATGAATGATTACAGCAAGTCGTATAATAGTGGTACGAAAGGCCTTATGAATGAATTCATAATGCATTATAAACAGGTGCGCTCATAGAAAAGGTTATCTCTTGTGATGCTAGTTTTAATAAGAATGGTGAGACAGTCTCGCCATCCTTCATCTATCCGAGAAGATTTGATCCAGCTATCAAACAGCTTTGCGTTTCAGCCGACTCTTTGCCCTGAACGAGTACCTGAAGAAACTTTGCAACGACAGGAATCGGTCTTCTTGTGACGACTTTGATTTGCTGTGGGAGCAACCAGTACTCTTAAAATATACAGGATTCACCCTAACCGCAGGTGTTCCAGGATTATTTCCAGCAACATCAAACTGTTTTAGAGACTGACAGACAAGGTCTGGTAATGCTCCAGTCCCAGCAACATCAAAATGTTTTAGAGACTGACAGACAGGGTCTGGTAGTGCTTCAGTCCCAACATCAAACTGTTTTAGAGACTGACAGACAGGGTCTTGTAGTGCTCCAGTCCCAGCAACATCAAACTGTTTTAGAGACTGACAGACAGGGTCTGGTAGTGCTTCAGTCCCAACATCAAACTGTTTTAGAGACTGACAGACAGGGTCTTGTAGTGCTCCAGTCCCAGCAACATCAAACTGTTTTAGAGACTGACAGACAGGGTCTGGTAGTGCTCCAGTCCCAGCAACATCAAACTATTTTAGAGACTGACAAACAGGGTATGATAGTTCTCCAGTGCTCCCTGTCAGAATAAGCAACAGAGGACTTGGAAAGCATATCAACTCCTGTAGAAATGGCACTATTGTTATTGTGAGTAATTTATGTTCCTTTAACTCCGCCTTCTAGTGAGTTTATACAAGCTGTCAATCTGTTAGATTGGAGACTGTCAGATAACGTGGTTGTTACGTTAATCATTTGGTTGTTATTACATTGGTTACCTCGAGGCAGATGCCCGAGGGCAGAGTGGCACACACTCATTGAATATGGTACTTTTAAATGTTAAAGCAATCCCTAATAAAACTTTTCTCGTGAATGACCTCATTACTGAGCGCAAAGTTAATTGGATGTTTCTCACTGAAACATGGCTGTCATCAGACTGTAGTGCTGCTCTTATTGAAGCTTCCCCTTCAGAATACAGCTTTTCATTCTCTATCAGAAAAGTGCAAAAGGCCTCTATTTTTTCTAATGCTCTCAGCTGTAAGGTTATTTTATTTTGGCGACTTTGGGTCTTTTGAGTATCATGCTATACTGTTTAAATGTCAACTACCAGTTCTGGCCATAACCCTGTATAGGTCACCAGCACTGCCTCACGTTCTTTACTGATTGATCTGAACTATTCTCTATTGTCTTTGAGAACTATGATAAAATGATAAAATCAAATGTTATATTCGCGTTGACAAAGAGACCGACTCCAAGGCCATTGAATTCATTAATCTTTTGAGCTCTATTGACTTTAACCAACATGTTACTGGGCTACAGATTTTATTGAGTGTCTGAACAATTCTCCATCACCAATTCTGCCTTCCTCTTGTGATGATTTAGTTGATCACTTTAATAGCAAATGGAGGGCAACCATTGATGCCATAGCTCCAGTAAAGTTGAAAAAGGTCACATCCAAACAGAGAGCCCCTTGGATGAATGAGGAAACAAATCAATGAAAGAGAAATGCAGAAAGGCAGAGCGGAAGTGGAGAAAGTCAAAACTGCAGGTCCATTCTGATATTCTGAGAGATCAATTTGACATATATAACAAGGCAATTAAAATGTCAGATGGGCAAATTTTTCTAACTTGATCACTTCTATCCAGAATAATTTGAGAGTACTCTCCTCTACCACTGATGGCCTGATAAATCCTACCCCCTCAAACCAATGTGAACTTTCCACCAAATCTAAATGTTATGAGTTTGCTGCATATTTCAGAGATAATATAACCAACATTAGGCTGGGTATCAGTCAAGCAAGACCCGATGAGAAGTTTGATTATTTGTGCCTACCACACAAAGGCCCTATGTCGTACCCACTGTGACTATTAAAACCTACCCTAACCAGAAACCGTGGATGGATGGCGGCATTCACGCAAAACTGAAAGCGCGATCCACCGCATTTAACCATGGAAAGAGGTCTGGAAATATGGCTGAATATAAACAGTGAAGTTATTCCCTCCGCAAGACAATCAAACAAGCAAAATGCCAGTACAGGGCCAAGGTGGAGTCACAATTCAACGGCTCAGACATGAGACGTAGGTGGCAGGGTCTACAGGAAATCACGGACTACAAAAACAAAAACAGCCACGTCATGGATACCGATGTCACGCTTCCAGACGAACTAAACACCTTCGTTGCCCACTTTGAGGATAATACAGTGCCACCGTCGGGGCTTGCTAATAAAGACTGCACCCCCCCCCCCCCCCCCCCCCCCCCCCCCCACCTTCTCCGTGGCTGACGTGAGTAAAACATTTAAACTTGTTAACCCTCGCAAGGCCACTGGCCCAGATGGCATCCCTAGCCGCGTCCTCAGAGCATGCACACATTTATGGACACATTTAATCGCTCGCTATTGCTGTTGTCTCCATATGCTTCAAGATAGCTACCATTGTTCCTATACCCAAGATGGCAAAGATAACTGAACTAAATGACTACTGCCCCGTGTAGCACTCACTTCTGTCATCATGAAGTGCTTTGAGAGGCTAGTCAAGGATCATATCACCGCCACTATACCGGCCACCCTAAACCCACTTCAGTTTGCATACTGTCCCAACAGGAAGGCGCAACAGCGCCTCTTCAAACTCAGGAGGCTGAAGACATTTTGGCTTGTCACCCAAAACTCTGACAAACCTTTACAGATGCACAATTGAAAGTGTCCTGTTGGGCTGTATCACAGCCTGGTATCACAACTGCACCACCCTCATCCGCAAGGCTCTCCAGAGGGCGGTGCGGTCTGCACAAGTCATCACCAGCGGAAAAGTACCTGCCCTCCATGACACCTACAGCACCCGATGTCACAGGAAGGCCAAAAAGATAATCAAGGACAACAACCAATTTAAGCCTATTAGAGAGCATGTGCCCTCAGGCCTGGAGGGAAGCTAAAGTCAATCCGCTACCCAAGAATAGTAAAGACCCCTTTACTGGCTCAAATAGCCAAACAATCAGCCTGTTACAAACCCTTAGTAAACTTCTGGAAAAAATTGTGTTTGACCAGATACAATGATACAATTTTACAGTAAACAAATTGACAACAGTATTTCAATATGCTTATAGGAAAGGACACTCAACAAGCACAGCACTTACACAAATGACTGATGATTGGCTGAGAGAAATTGATGATCAAATTATTGTGGGGGCTGTCTTGCTAGATTTCAGTGCAGCTTTTGACATTATTGATCATAGTCTGCTGCTGAAAAAACATATGTGTTATGGCTTTACACCCCTGCTATAATGTGGGTAAAGAGTTACTTGTCTAACAGAACACAGAGGGTGTTCTTTAATGGAAGCCTCTCAGACATAATCCAGGTAGAAGCAAGAATTCCCCAGGATAGCCGTTTAGGCGCCTTCCTTTTTTTTTTTTTTTTACTAACGACCTGTCACTGACTTTAAGTAAAGCCAGAGTTTATGCAGATGACTCAACACTATACACGTCAGCTACTACAGCGACTGAAATGACTGCAACACTTCATATTCATGAAATTTCGCTGTAAAGCATAATTTCAAAATCTGAGACGACAGGGTGAGGCGTGTTTCGCTATATTTCACTTGTGATTTCATGAATATGAATAATTTTTAGTAATATTTTGTATGTTTTATTTTATTCATTTTTTACATTTGTTTGAATTTGTACCCCGTTTTCTCCCCAATTTCATGGTATCCAATTGTATAGTAGTTACTATCTTGTCTCATCGCTACAACTCCCGTACGGGCTCGGGAGAGACGAAGGTTGAAAGACATGCGTCCTCCGATACACAACCCAACCAAGCCGCACTGCTTCTTAACACAGCGCCCTTAACAATGCGCCACCCGGGAGGCCCCCTAGTAATATTTTTTGACTGTTGTGCTATGCTATTCAGCGTTGCTGATGACAAATATACCGGATCCGGGATGGGTAGTTCTAATTAATTAAGGAAAGACCTAGTTAAACTGCAGCTAGCCCAGAGCAGAGCGGAATGTCTTGTTCTTCATTGTAATCAAGAGTGCTGATATAAATACTATACACGCCAGTCTCTATTGGTTAAGAGTTGAGGAGAGACTGACATTACTTCTTATTTTTATAAGAAATATTAATGTGTTGAAAATCCCAAATTGATTGCATAGTCAATTTACACACTGCTCTGACACACACACTTACCCCACCAAACTTGCCACCAGGGGTCTTTTCACAGCCCCCAAATCCAGAACAAATTCAACAAAGTCTACAGTATTATATAGAGCCACTATTGCATGGAACTCAATTCCATTTCATATTGCTCAAGTGAACAGCAAACCTGGTTTCACAAAACAGATAAAGCAACACCTCACAGCACAACGCCTCTCCCCTATTTGACCAAGATAGTTTGTGTGTATGTATTGATATGGAGGCTACGGTGCCTTTTGTAAAAATGTTATCATTCATGTAGTTCTGTCCTTGAGCTGTTCTTGTCTATTAATGCTAAGTATTATGTCATGTTTCATGTTTTGTGTGGACCCCAGGAAGAGTAGCTGCTGCTTTTGCAACAGCTAATGGGGATCCTAATAAAATACCAATTCTCGATCCTATCCCCACCACCTTCTTCAAAACAGTTTTTAATTGCATATCTGAAGAAGTGCAAGCTATTGTTAATCACTCACTGTTCACAGGCACTTTCCCCAATGCACTAAAAATGGCTATGGTGAAACCCCTTCTGAAGAAAAGTAATCTAGAGTTAGCAAGTTTCTGAGAATCTCCAACCTTTCATTCTTTATGCAAAATTTGGGAGAAATTGGTTTTCAAACAGCAAAATAATTTTTAAAGTGCCAACTGTAATTAAAAATGTTTTATTCCAATCTGATTTTTGTGCGCACCACAGCACAGAAACAGCCTTAGTAAAAGTGGTAAATGATCTTGGAGCCAACACAGATGCAAAACAGCTCTTTGTCCTTGTACTCTTGGATTTAAGTGCTACATTCAACACTGTTGACCTTGATGTCCTTCTGGACAGACTGGAGAGGTGGGTTGGCCTCTCCGGTCCAGTTATAAATTGGTTTAGGACCTATTTAACCGGTTGAGAGTTTTTTGTCAACCTTGGTGAACATAACTCATAGAAAACAAGGCTCGATTTTGGGTCTGGTACTATTCAGTTTATATATGTTACCCCTTGGTAGCATTATCAGAAAGCACAACAATGATTTTCACTGCTACCCAGATGATACACAATTTTAAGTTTCTGCGTCACCAGAGGATTTTAGCTCTATGGATAAATTATTAGACTGTATTAGTGATTTAAATACTTGGACGGCTCACAACTTCCTTCAGCTGAATCAAGACAAGACCGAAGTAATTATTGTTGGAGCCAAAGCACAGAGAGAGAATCTGGCTGCACATTTAATTCATGGGCAATAAAGATAAAACACCAGGTAAAAAACCAAGGTGTTATTTTAGATTCTGAACTTAATTTCCATTCATACATTAGGAATGTGACCAAAATAACTTTTTATCACCTGAGGAACATTGTCATGGTGCGGCTGTTTCTCTCTCAGGGTGATACAGAGAGACTAATCCATGCTTTTATTACAAGCAGGCGTGACTGTTGTAATGCCCCCCTGTCTTGTCTACCCAAGAAAGCCATTGGTCAACTGCAAAATATACAGCATGCTGCAGCACGGGTACTGACCAAGATCAGATGGAGAGCACACATTACACTGGTTTTAAGGTCTCTGCACTGGCTGCCTGTGAGTTTTATAATTAGTTTTAAGATTCTTCTTTTGGTTTTTAAATCACTCCACGATTTTGTGCACCCCAAAACATGTCAGACACTCTTAAAAAGTTATGTACCCAGTAGGTCCCTCAGGTCCTCTGGACTTTTAACTATCCCAAACCCTAGGACCAATAGGCATGAAAAGGCAGTAGTTATTATGCCCCCAACCTCTGGAATAGCCTGCTAGAGAACCTGAGGGGGGCTGAAACTGTGGACATATTTAAGAGACCTTGAAACAAAACTTTTTAGCTTTGCTCTTCCTTCGGGTGGTTTTTAGTCATTCAGTTTTTGTAAATCTTTTGTTTCTATCTTAAGTTTGTGTAGTAAATAGTTCAGCTTTTGTTTCAATTTTTTTATTATAATTTTTTCCTGTGAAGAACATTGCGTTGCATTCCATGTCTGAAATGTGCTGTGTAAATAAAGCTTGATTTCATTTGTTTTGATATGGGCAGTTGAATGGTTTGGTCTCTACATGGTCAATAACTGATCCTAGTAGATGACCATGCACATGTACACACACACACACCAAACTTGCCTTGCATCCTCAGCGGTCTCAGCAATAAGGTGGTAGGTGCGCTCTGGCATGATGATGTCGATTCCGTTCTCCTTGCCTGTGTTGTCCACAATCTCTCTGCAAGATAGAAGTACATCAATCTAGATCAGTTCCCTCTCTTCAGATATAAAACCTAGAGACAAAACCCCAAACTAGCCAAAAAGGCATTAAGAAAGACAGCTTTGTATAATATTTTCTTCTATTTAAATACTCTAAAATGCATCCTTCCTTCCTCCGATCTTTGAGGAAATCACTGATCTAACATGATTTGATAGGAGCAAGGTTTTCACTGTGTCAATAAACATGTCAAGTAAGATCACGGGACAAATTGGTGTTTGACCAGATACAATTCTATTTCACAGTAAACACATTGACAACAGAATTTCAGCATGCTTATAGGGATGGACACTCAACAAGCACAGCACTTACACAAATGCCTGATGATTGGTTGAGAGAAATTGATGATAAAATGATTGTGGAGGATGTCTTGTCAGACTTCAGTGTAGCTTTTGACATTATCAATCATAGTCTGCTGCTGGAAAAACTTGTGTGTTATGGCTTTACACCCCATGCTATATTGTGGATAAAGAGTTACTTGTCTAACAGAACTCAGAGGGTGTTCTTTAATGGAAGCCTCTGAAACATAATCCAGGTAGAAGCAGGAAATCCCCAGGGTAGCTGTTTAGGCCCCTTGCTTTTTTTCATCTTTACTAATGACATGCCATTGACTTTGAGTAAAGCTAGAGTGTCTATGTATGTGGATGACTCAACACTATACACATCAGCTACTACAGCAACTGAAATGACTGCAACACTCAACAAAGAGCTGCAGTTAGTTTCAGAGTGGGTGGCAAGGAATATGTTAGCCCTAAATATTTCTAAAACTAAAAGCATTGTATTTGGAACAAAACACTCACTAAACCCTAAACCTCAACTAAATCTTGTAATAAATAATGTGGAAATTTAGCAAGTTGAGATGACTAAACTTCTTGAAGTAACCGTAGATTGAAAACTGTCATGGTCAAAACATATTGATGCAGTGGTAGCTAAGATGGGGAGAAGTCTGTCTATAATAAAGCGATGCTCTGCCTTCTTAACAACACTATCAACAAGGCAGGTCCTACAGGCCTAGTTTTGTCGCACCTTGACTACTGTTCAGTCGTGTGGTCAGGTGCCACAAAAAAGGACTTAGGAAAATTGCAATTGGCTCAGAACAAGGCAGAACGGCTGGCCCTTGGATGTACACAGAGAGCTATAATTAATCATATGCATGTCAATCTTTCCTGGCTGAAAGCGGAGGAGAGATTGACTTCATCACTACTTTTATTTATGAGAGATATTGACATGTTGAATGCACCGAGCTGTCTGTCTAAACTACTGCACACAGCTCGGACACCCATGCATACCCCATAAGACATGCCACAAGAGGTCTCTTCACAGTGCCCAAGTCCAGAACAGACTATGGGAGGCGCACAGTACTACATAGAGCAATGACTACATGAAACTCTATTCCACATCAAGTAACTGATGCAAGCAGTTTAAAAAACAGATTAAAAAAACACCTTATGGAACAGCGGGGACTGTGAAGCAACACAAGCATTGGCACAGACACACGCACACACGCGCGCACACACACACACACACACACACACACACACACACACAATACATACACATGGATGTAGTACTGTAGACATGTGGTAGTGGTGGAGTAGGGGCCTGAGTGCACAAGGTGTGTTCTGAATTCTGTGAATGTATTGTAATGTTTTAAATTGTACAAACTGCCTTAATTTTGCTGGACCCCAGGAAGATTAGCTGCTGCTTTGGCAGCAGCTAATGGGGATCCATAATGAATAGAAATACACTGATTACCTCAAGGAAGGGCAGCAGGAAGGATGCATTTTAACATAGCCCTTATATGGTTCACTCCTTACTTGGCTGCATGCATGTCCAGCATGCCCTTCATCTTGTCCTCGCCGTCTTTCTCGAAGTACATGAGCTTGCTCTGGCGCAGGACGAACCAGCGGCGCTTCCAGTTGCGGCGTGACAGCGTTGAGGAGCCCCCACCCTTCTTGTGGAGCCAGCCCTGCTTCAGGGCCTCCTGCTTAGCGCGGAACCACAGGAAGGTCTCGTCCTTCAGCACGCACCAACGCCGCTTCCACGTGTTCATCAGGCCACCTGGGGTAGAGAAGGATGAGAGAGGGGGAGATGTTAGGCATTGGAAATTCTTAAATGAAAGTGTAGAGGTAAGACGCTGTGACTGTAACACAGTCAAAGAGATTAACATCCATTAAAGTTCAATGGTCATTTCAATTAATGCTATTTCCCCATTGATCCTTGAACAAAATAACTTGGAATATAAACCAGAAACAAATGATTGAGTTTCAATGAAAAAACATTTAATGTGTTCATACAATATTAAAGAGTAAGTGCAAGTGACAGGGAATGAGAGAGGAAAGGACATCGAGCGAGAGAACGTGAGAGTGAAGGGGAGAGAAGGGACAAAGTCACAACAAGCACAAGCAACTGCTCCTCTGACCCCTAAAGAGAGATGGGGTGATGTGGAGAGGGAGAGAGAGGGATAATGGTGAGCAGTGAGTTGGAAAGACCCCCATTCACTCATTTTGCCAATATGGAGGAACACTGCCGTGCTCTTCCCAAATGCCTACAGTGCAACCTAGTGGTAAGTTGTAATAATGGCAAAGTGTGACTCAGTGAAAAGCAAACACCTGATTCAACTAACCATGGGTTTGATGACTAGTTTATCAATTAGTTGTGTTAGTGCTGGGCTCGAACAAAAATGTGTTACCTTTGATGTGGAGGAAACTGTGAAAGTATGGCAGTGTTACACAACTATAGACCGAGTCTCGTCGGTAGGACAGCTCATCGTCTATGTCGAACCTGTTGAAATCATCCTCGCTGTCCTCAAACTGAGCAGAGAGAGGGAAAAAGAGAGAGCGAGAGAAAGAGAGAGATATTGAAAAATATTCCGATAAGAGACATATTGAGGTTTAACAAATATGTAATGTCAACATCATAAGTAAAATATGTATTGGTTTCACTTTTACTGATGAAAACCATTAACCATATTATTGCTTCGACCCCTGAACTAGGTTGTGATGTCACCCACAGCTGGTACCCACCGATGATTGGGCCCCCTCCGAGCTGAAGCGATAGGTCCCCGAACTGTTGTAGGTGCCCACAGAGCCGTGGTAGTCAGGTGACCACTGCCCTTTGCAGGGTTGTGAGAACGCCATGCTGCCGCTGGACACTATGGCCCCCTCGTCATAGTCGTCCTGGTCATAGTCCGAGTCTTCATCCGGAGGAATGAGCTCGACCAGATCATCGGACTGGGCCTCTGAAACCTGGGGGTGGCAGTAGACCGAGTCCCCGCCAGAGGAGGCGCTGTGGCAGGCTTGAAACAGCGGCAGCAGGGGCAGCGGCTGGTGGAGTAGTGTATTTGGTGGCAGGAGTGGGATCTGCATTCCGTCATTAGCGTACGGGTCCTCCTCTGATGAGTCGTCGCTGGTGCGGATGCCACTGGTGCGCTGGCCATCTGAGTGGCCATGCTCGCTTGGGTTGGGTGAGTCCTTGTATCCCTCATCATCAGCGCCAAAGCCTTCGTCCACCTCCTCCTCCTCACCCTCCTCCCTCTCTCCGCCTATCTTCTCCTCCTCCTCCACGCCCAGCGAGCACTCGATATTGCGCACGCACTCGTCAATCTCGTCGAAGTTGAGCGACTCCAAGAACTGCTGGGCGGCCTTGCACGCCTCATCCTCCAGGCGCTGCAGCTCCTGGTCACGGAGGGTTTGCAGTCGGTGGAGGGAGGCCTCGGTCAGGGACAGCTCCTGCTGCTCCTTCTGCCGCTGAAGCTCTTGGATCTCCCGCTCCAGACGTAGGATCTCCTCCACCTGCGAGGCGTCCTGGGATGCGTCCTGGGTCCGCACCGCCTCTTCGGAAAACTCCTCAGTAGAGATCTCTTCGAACATTTTGCAAGACTCCATTTCATTCAGCTGTTGCTGCACTGCCTGGGTTGCTGGCAATGTTGCTTGTTGTGTCTGTGTATTTTTCTGTGTCCGTGTTTGTGTCTGAGTCAGAAGGTATAGCTCTTGGGCCTGATGGAGGTCCTCAACCTTCCTGGCTTTCTCTGCCTATGGAGAAAGAAAAGAGAGCGCAAAAACGAATGTTTCGAGAGAGACTGGTACTGAGAGTGGTCAGCAAGCTATTGAGCAAAAGGCAACTAAGACAGAGAGATAGCACAACACAAAGCGCAGTGGCAAAATGTTTACCTCGGTTTTATCGAATAGGCACCGAGAGTGAAAGACATAATCATGCAACATGCATTGAGAAAGAGGTGATACTATAAACCCCAATTTAGAAGCAAATCCTAAATGAATGTTATGCGATTAATAGATACTCTTACACATTGTGCTAGCCATTCAGCCTCCAGCCTCTTCTTTTCCCTATAATAAAAAAACACACAGAAAACAGCGACATCATGTCATGTTACATATTACCACGTATTTCATGTGTGCATTTTTTGTATTTACATGGCTCATTTGAAAAGGAAAACTTGGTCTAAACATTACTCCCTAACAAAATAAAGGTAAAAAAATATAAACTTCCTTTCTTGGGCAACGATGAGCTAGCTATATAATTAACAGCTAGCGACATTGAATTTCCATCCTCTCAGGCCAGGGGCATAATGTATGAATTCATCATTGGTTCAGAATCACCACTGTAATAATTGGTCAGTATGGAGAATTAAGTGAAACCACAAGTCCAAATCCATATCTCCATCCATGGCTAATTTAGGAAAGGGGCAATTTGAGCTAGTTAGCAACACAATGAGTATGCAACAATTAAAGTTTCTGGCAATGACGTATTTCTGTTGATTCGATGTGATAGGAGTGAAGCCAAATCCAAATTGGCTTCATTTTCTTTTGGTGAACCAGGACCATGCACAGTTGACCTCACTCAGTTTAGCTCAATGCTGGCTATTATTTTATAGTTTTTCTTATCAAGGCAGGCCAAATGCTCGCTGGCTTCCCTGGCATTCAATGCTATGGGCAGCAACAATGTCATACCACATATAGAACAATGAGACAGATAATTTCACCGGATGTATAAATGTGAAACATCCAGTTGAGGTTTCCCCTCACTACCAAATATAGTGATGAGAGGAAGCCCATTGGCCGGCAGCAGGCGAAGATGGAGCAAGATGGATTTTGGTTGACATTCTGCACATTTTCTCATCGATGGAACATTTAATCTCAATAACTGGAATCTGTTACGAACAGATTAGGTTTTGTAGACTTTACCCTTTGCCAAAGTTTTAAAAAATGTATTTCTTTGGAAGAAATGCAATGGTGGATTGAGTTATTGCACATGTGCACTTCACAGAGTATAGTTATACAAATCTTTGGTCATACTCTTTTTGACCATACAGCATCAGATGGGCTACAAATACTGAGACAGAGGGGTACTGTTTTGCTCACTCGGAAGCTTTCTCCGGTGAGATACATTCAGCCTCTTGCGAATTGAAGGAAAACTATAACAGACAGAGACAAAAGATACATTATTTGATTTCTTATTTTCTGACTACATTTTTGGGGGAAGCCTGGCTTCCCTTGGCATCCATGAATACAGGCCACTGGTGTGTTTACAAGTAGGCTACAACTTCCGTTTGTATGAAGAGTGTTCAGATTAATTGCAAAGTCCCTATTTGCCATGCAAATGAACTGAATCACGAAAAAACATTCCACTACATTTCAGCCCTGCCACAAAAGGACCAGCTGACATCATGTCAGTGATTCTCTCGTTAACACAGGTGTGAGTGTTGACGAGGACAAGGCTGGAGATCACTCTGCCATGCTGACTGAGTTTGAATAACAGACTGGAAGCTTCAAAAGGAGGGTGGTGCTTGGAATCATTGTTCTTCCTCTGTCAACCATGGTTACCTGCAAGGAAACACGTGCCGTCATCATTGCTTTGCACAAAAAGGGCTTCACAGGCAAGGATATTGCTGCCAGTAAGATTGCACCTAAATCCACCATTTATCGGATCATCAAGAACTTCAAGGAGAGCGGTTCAATTGTTGTGAAGAAGGCTTCAGGGCGCCCAAGAAAGTCCAGCAAGCGCCAGGACCGTCTCCTAAAGTTGATTCAGCTGCGGGATCGGGGCACCACCAGTACAGAGCTTGCTCAGGAATGGCAGCAGGCAGGTGTGAGTGCACGCATAGTGAGGCGAAGACATTTGGAGGATGGCCTGGTGTCAAGAAGGGCAGCAAAGAAGCCACTTCTCAACAGGAAGTAAGGCTGTAACATAACAAAATGTGGAAAAAGTCAAGGACTCTGAATACTTTCCAAATCCACTGTACTTGCATATGGTGTGTTTGGGGAGTGCAGTGAGGTGTTCGGAGTGACTTTGATACAAGGGAGGAGAGTTTGTTGTTATGGATCACCAAATTGTACTGTATTGAAAGAGAGCTTATATTGCTAGCTAGATACCGACAGCAAACAACTTACTAGCTTGTCATTTACCCTCCCGAGTACCAGTCCAGCTGGTCTAGGATGCCGCCACTGCTTGCTGGTCTCGCTATTATTTTTCTCGCCGTCACAAGTCCTCTTCAGTGTATTCTGGCTCAAATAAACAGGGCTGTATGTTTCAATGTAAAATAATATTTTTTAAAATTGTCCCATTGTAGCTAAGTATTTAGCAGTCTTGGATAGACAGTGCACAGTCATGGTAACGGTAACATTGCAACTGTGAACCTGTAAATGAGTACCGCCCCCGTTTTGAAAAGCCTGCCTTTGAGGGCCGGAACAAGGAAGTATGGGTCCCATCAGGCTGTCGTCTTTACAAAGCCAAGGAAAATGAGTCAACCTAGATATCCTGCAATGTCCTGGCAGATAGGAACATCATTGAGACAAGTCCAATGGCTCTATTGACCAAGGACAATCATATCTACTCGCTGCTAGCGTGATCGTGCAATCATCAAAACACAAAGCCCACAATAATTGCTACAAAACATGATTCCGTACATTTTATATCAGACAGCAGGTTCAATCAACCAATGACGTCATTGGTTGAATTCTTCCAGGACCAAATTTCTACATCCTCTCATCACTCATATTTATATGGGGAGACCGGAAAACACCCCAAATAGTGTCTAGTGGTGAAGTTTCCATTTAATACTGTATATAGCCATTGATTCTTGAAGAATGTAACTTGGAAACTACTCATGAGCATGTTTGTTTGTAGACAATGTAATTGTAAAAAAAAAACACTGTATAGCTTTAAAACGTGGTTAAAACTAGCATTTTGAGCAAATGGATGGTCAGTCCTTGCATCCATATGTGAGAGTGCCAAAAGTATGGCCCACAGATTTAAATGAATCTGAACAAACCTTTGACTGGAACAGAACATGGACAATTACCTTGTCATCCCGTAATCCGAACATCAATTTGCCAACTTCTACCGCCGATTCATTAAGAACTTTAGCTCGATCTCCTCTCACTTCTCTCCTCAAGGGTGGTCCCTGGAAGTTGGGTGGAATCCTGCAGCTGTGACGAAGCATTACGCCTGTGAAGGGACGTTTCACCTCCGCCCCGTTGCTCAAACATCCAGATCCTACGCTGCCCTTTATGGTGGAGGTGGACGCTTCAGAAGTAGGTGTGGGGGCTGTCCTGTCCCAACATCAAGGTAATCCACAGAAATTGTATCCATGTGCGTATTATTCTAAAAAGCTGTCTCCTGCAGAGATGAACTATGATGTTGGCGATCGGGAGCTCCTGGCGGTGAAGTTGGCATTAGAGGAGTGGAGACACTGGCTGGAGGGCCCCCAGGACCCATTTCTCTTTGGAACCTGGAGTACATACGCACTGCGAGGTGACTGAACCCGCGCCAAGCCAGGTGGGACCTTTTCTTCACCAGATTTGATTTAAAAAAAACACAAAGCTGATGCCCTGTCCGGTCTCTACGAATCGGGAGAGGTTCCGGTCTTTAGTGCACCCATAATTCTGCCCTCTCGAGTTGTAGCCCCTGTGCTCTGGGATGTAGATGTTGAAATTCACCAGGCACCAGAGAGGGAACCCGCACCTTCTACCTGTCCTCCTGAGCGCACCTACATTCCCACGGGGATAAGGGATCGGCTGTTGACCTTGTCCCACACAGCTATTGTCTCTGGATATCCAGGTATCACTTGCACCATTCAGTCCATCTCTGGAAAGTATGGGTGGCCCACCTTGGCGTAGGACGTCACTCGTTATGTCAACTCCTGTTCCGTATGTGCCCAATCCAAATCCCCCTGGAACCCTCCAGTAGGGAAACTCCTTCCCCTTCCTGTGTCTCAGCGTCTCTGGTCTCATCTGTCCATTGATTTTGTCACTGATCTCCACTCTTCTGATGGTTTTGCCACCATTTTTGTGATAGTGGACAGATTCTCGAAATCATGCCGTTTCATCCCTCTCTCTGGTCTCTCTACCGCTATCCAGGTCGCTGAGGCACTGTTCCAGCAGGTCTTCAGGCACTATGGCCTTCCAGACAATATCATCTCCGATTGTGGCCCCCAATGCACATTTACAAATATAGCATGTGTTTAGTGAGTCTGCCAGATCAGAGGCAGTAGGGATGACCAGGGATGTTCTCTTGATACTCCAGGACCTTGAAATGCTTCTTACAAAGCCACTCTTTCGTTGCCCAGGCGGTGTGTTTGGGATCATTGTCATGCTGAAAGACCCAGCCACGTTTCATCTTCAATGCCCTTGCTGATGGTAGGCTTTGTTACTTTGGTCCCAGCTCTCTGCAGGTCATTCACTAGGTCCCCCCGTGTGGTTCTGGGATTTTTGCTCACCGTTCTTGTGATAATTTTGACCCCCCGGGGTGAGATTATGCGTGGAGCCCCAGATCGAAGGAGATTATCAGTGGTCTTGTATGTCTTCCATTTCCTAATAATTGCTCCCACAGTTGATTTCTTCAAACCAAGCTGCTTACCTATTGCAGATTCAGTCTTCCCAGCCTGGTGCAGGTCTACAATTTTGTTTCTGGTGTCCTTTGACAGCTCTTTGGTCTTGGCCATAGTGGAGTTTGGAGTGTGACTGTTTGAGGTTGTGGACAGGTGTATTTTATACTGATAACAAGTTCAAACAGGTGCCATTAATACAGGTAATGAGTGGAGGACAGAGGAGCCTCTCAAAGAAGAAGTTACAGGTCTGTGAGAGCCAGAAATCTTGCTTGTTTGTAGGTGACCAAATATTTATTTTCCACCATAATTTGCAAATAAATTCTTTAAAAATCCTACAATGTGATTTTCTGGAATTTTTTTCTCATTTTGTTTGTCATAGTTGAAATCCTATGATAAAAATTACAGGCCTCTCTCATCTTTTTAAGTTGGAGAACTTGCACAATTGGTGGCACAATACTTTTTTGCCCCACTGTATGTACTTTTTGAATATTATTGCCTCTGATCTGAACCCCTCAAAAAAACAAAAAAAAGTTGGTCACCCCCAAAAAATATTGTCAATTTTTCATTAATTCATGTGATGTCATCATTGTCTAAATGTCCTGAACCATTGGCAATAAAATAATAACAAAGTCCAATGTTCAGCAATAATAATAATAATATTTTCTTCATTTTACCCAATTGAGGGGTTGTCCTCATCATTGTCTTATGGTGAGGGCAGGATTGTGCATGGATAGCATACCTGAATATTGAGCCAGTCAAACTGGGGTTAGCCCAGATCTGTCGGCTCGTCCCCTTGTGTGTTGGCTTGATGTGCTTCTCAAAGAAGTATTGAGCCTCCTTGGCAGTGGAAAACGTTTATGTTGTCTTCCCGGAAAGTCAAGACGAGTCGCATCTCAGGTTTAGCTTGGGTATCTCACCTAGCTGTAGGTCGCCCTCTGTTTCAGCAGTTCGGCACTCAGGTCTGGTTAGATGCTGATCCTCTTCAAAGCCACCAATTCCGCTGCGAGGCGAACAATTTGCCATTAGACTTCAAAACTGTGGATTCGTACAATCGTACACTGAGCTCCGTTGTGGATAGGACTCGTGCGGTGAGCAATGTTAAAAGATTTTGCTCATGAAGGAAGTTGGGTTTCCCGCTTCCAAACCAGTTTCAAGTCCTGTGACCCGCATATTGAAATTATGGGAATTATGTCTGAGTGATTCTGTTATCTTTTTTAGGAGATTGACTCCCCTTCTAGTTTAGTATGCGCTGTGTCCTTGTCATGGAGTCACACCTCTGTCACACTGGCCACAGTTTCCAAACTGTCCACTTTAGTTGAGTAAGCATTGCTGAAGGCTGAGGCAATTTCCTCACGAACAATCTCTTGGATAGTAACGGGTGTTGTTGGGTGTTGAGAGTCGCCATGTTCCCACAGGGGAATTGTGGACGGACAGATTATGCTAACTGCTGGAGTGAAATAGAATTGCTAGTTGTGTCTTGTAATACTGTCAAAATCACACACCTTAATATGGTGTTATGTGTTGACAATTATTTAACAAGAAGTCTGTTTATTTATAGTTATTTTCTGCAAGGCAATAAAGGCAGATTGAAGCTCAAAAATGACCTAGTCAGCCGCGTGGGCAATAGCATACACAACAGTGTCTTCTACATAAATTAATAAAGTGGAATAATCAAATCCAATCCCAGTCAGCACACAAACACACACACACACACACACACACACACACACACACACACACACACACACACACACACACACACACACACACACACACACACACACACACACACAGAGAGAAACTGCAAATAGCCCACCTATCCAGCTCTTCCACCCTCCTCCTCCTCTTATCCTCCTCCATCATCTTCCTCTCATCCTGGAGCTGGCAGTAGACCTTTCGTCCCAACTGGCCCCTCAGGCATTTCTGGAAGGTGAGAGCGGCCCAGCGCAGGAGCAAGAACTTCCGCCTCCAATAAAACGCCCTGTAGTTCTTCTGAATGACCACAATGCACTGCAGCAGCTTCCTGTACTGCTTCCTGTGGAGTGACATCAATGAAAAGGAAATTGATATAGCTCGTCTTAGAATCGTATATCTTAGTGTGTTCTCACCTTGGAATAGCTAAACATCACAATAGGTATTCAGTATGTATGCATAATCATATATACAATTACTGACAAGTGTGTAACAGGGAAGTGGTCCCCCCCAGGGTCTGACTTTGGCCCAATCGTTTCCCTCGAAGAGGCTGTGCGTAGAGAAGGGGGTAGCTGCATCCCAATATGGTGACTGGAGTATGGGAGAGTGGGTGTGTCAAAAGGAAAGTATTTTTTAAATTTGACCTTGGAAGACATATTGAGACCTAGGTCTCTTTTTCAAACGTGCCCTGCACAAATATACACATTATACACAGTAGTGGGCGTGTGGAAAGGAGTGGGTGTGTCAAAAGGAAAGTATTGGGCATGTGGAAAGGAGTGGGTGTGTCGAAAGGAAAGTAGTGGGCGTGTGGAAAGGAGTGGGTGTGTCGAAAGGAAAGTAGTGGGCGTGTGGAAAGGAGTGGGTGTGTCGAAAGGAAAGTAGTGGGCGTGTGGAAAGGAGTGGGTGTGTCGAAAGGAAAGTAGTGGGCATGTGGAAAGGAGTGGGTGTGTCAAAAGGAAACTCGTGGGCGTGTGGAAAGGAGTGGGTGTGTCGAAAGGAAACTAGTGGGCATGTGGAAAGGAGTGGGTGTGTCGAAAGGAAACTAGCGGGCATGTGGAAAGGAGTGGGTGTGTCGAAAGGAAACTAGTGGGCATGTGGAAAGGAGTGGGTGTGTCGAAAGGAAAGTAGCCGGCGTGTGGAAAGGAGTCGGTGTGTCGAAAGAAAACTAGTGGGCATGTGGAAAGGAGTGGGTGTGTCGAAAGCGCTCTGCTTTTGGTTAGATGGTTTTGATAGAACTGTTTTTCTTCTTCTTTTGTTTCTTACCATGCAACTATCGTACATTGAGCTACCATACCGCAAGAGTTTGGACTTATGTTTTTAAAACTTTATGGCTGCAGGGGCAGTATTGAGTAGCTTGGATGAATAAGGTGCCCAGAGTAAATGGCCTGCTCCTTAGTCCCAGTTTCTAATATATGCATATTATTAGTACATTTGGATATAAAACACTCTGAAGTTTCTAAAACAGTTTGAATGATGTCTGTGAGTATAACAGAACTCATATGGCAGGCAAAGGCCTGACAAAAAATCCAAACAGGAAGTGGGAAATCTGAAGTTTTGTAGTTTTTGAACTCGGCCCTATCGAATACACAGTGGGATATCGTTCAAGTTGCACTTCCTAGGGCTTCCACTAGATGTCAACCGTCTTTAGAAACTTGAATGAGGCTTCTACTGTGATGTAAGGCCGGATGAGCAGAGAGCCAGGTCCTGGTCATGCGCATTTCACATGAGAGCGACCTGCGTTCCATGGCTTTTCTACAGACAATGGAATTCTCCGGTTGGAACGTTATTGAAGATTTATGATAAAAACATCCTAAAGATTGATTCTATACTTAGTTTGAAATGTTTCTACGACCTGTAATATAACTTTTTGAACTTTTCGTCCGACGTTCGGCTGGACCTGCACAAGCGTTTGGATTTGTGTACTAAACGCCCTAACATAAGTAGCTACTTGGACATAAATAATGGACATTATCGAACAAATCAAACATTTATTGTGGAACTAGGATTCCTGGGAGTGCATTCTGATGAAGATCATCGAAGGTAAGGGAATATTTATAATGTTATTTCTGATTTCTGTTGACTCCAAAATGGCGGATAATTTCATTTTTATTCTGAGCGCCGTTCTCAGATTTTTGCATGGTTTGCTTTTTCTGTAAAGCTTTTTTGAAATCTGACACAGCGGTTGCATTAAGGAGAGGTATATCTATAATTCCATGTGTAACACTTGTATTGTTATCAACATTTATGATGAGTATTTCTGTAAAATTGATGTGGCTATGCAAAATCACTGAATGTTTTTGGAACTACTGAATGTAACGCGCCAATATAAACTCTGATTTTTTGTTATAAATATGAACTTTATCAAACACAACATACATGTAATGTGTAACATGAAGTCCTATGAGTGTCATCTGATGAAGATCATCAAAGGTTAGTGATTCATTTTCTATTTGTGCTTTTTGTGACTCCTATCTTTGGCTGGGAAAATGGCTGTGTTTTTCTGTGACTAGGTGGTGACTTAACATAATCGTTTGTGGTGCTTTCGCTGTAAAGCCTATTTGAAATCAGACACTGTGGTGGGATGAACAACACGATTACCTTTAAAACGGTATAAGATACATGTATGTTTGAGGAATTATAATTATGAGATTTCTGTTATTTTGAATTTGACGCCCTGCACTTCCACTGGCTGTTGTCATATCGATCCCGTTATCGGGATTGCAGCCCTAAGAATTTTGACAGAGAATGCCCGAGTTGCATGATTTTATTTCAAGTCGGATAGCAGTCCAAACAAGAAATAACTGATAACCATCTAGACCAGGGGTGCACAATTAGAATTCAAAGAGGTCCAGTGACTAACATTTTCTCCCCCCAAAGGTCCAAACCATTAAAATGTCTAGCGTACGTAATGATTTGGGGGCATATGTAGTTATTGTACGGTACAGTACTGTGCAAAAGTTTTAGGCAGCTGTGAAAAAATGCTGTAAAGTAAGAATGCTTTCAAAAATAGACACGTTAATGGATTATATTTATCAATTAACAAAATGCAAAGTGAGTGAACAGAAGAAAAATCTACATCAAATCAATATTTGGTGTGACCTCCCTTTGTCTTCAAAACAGCATCAATTCCCCTAGGTACACTTGCACACAGTTTTTGAAGGAACTCGGTAGGTAGGTTGGCCCAAACATCTTGGAGACCTAACCATAGTTCTTCTGTGGATTTAAGCAGCCTCAGGAGCTTCTCTCTCTTTATGTAATCCCAGACAGACTCAATGATGTTGAGATCAGGGCTCTGTGGGGGCCATACCATCCCTTCCAGAACTCCTTGTTCTTCTTTACGCTGAAGATAGTTCTTAATGACTTTCGTTGTATGTTTGGGGTCATTGTCATGCTGCAGAATACATTTTGGGCCAATCAGATTGCATGATGGATAATTATCTGCCTGTACTTCTCAGCATTGAGGAGACCATTAATTCTGACCAAGTCCCCAACTCCATTTGCAGAAATGCAGACCCAAACTTGCGAGGAACCTCCATCATGCTTCACTGTTGCCTGAAGACACTCATTTGTGTACCGCTTTCCAGCCCTTCGGTGAACAAACTGCCTTCTGCTACAGCCAAATAGTTACAATTTTGACTCATCAGTCCAGAGCACCTGCTGCCAATTTTCAGCACCCCAGTTCCTGTGTTTTCTTGCATAGTTGAGTCGCTTGACCTTGTTTCCACGTCAGAGGTATGGCTTTTTGGCCGCGAGTTTTCCATGAAGGCCACTTCTGACCAGACCTCAGTAGATGGGTGTACCAGGGTCCCACGGTTTTCTGCCAATTCTGAGCTGATGGCACTGCTGGACATCTTCCGATTGCGAAGGGAAGTAAGCGTGATGTGTCTTTCATCTGCCGCAGTAATTTTCTTTGGCCGACTACTGCGTCTACGGTCCTCAACGTTGCCCGTTTCTTTGTTCTTCAAAAGAGCTTGGACAGCACATCTGGAAACCCCTGTCTGACTTGAAATTTCTGCCTGGGAGAGACCTTGCTGATGCAGTCCTTGTTGCTGTGCTCAGTCTTGCCATGGTGTATGTCTTTTGACAGTGAACTGTCTTCAGCAAACCTTAACTGGGTTTGGCTGTTCTTCACCCAGTTTTAATCCTCCTGTTTCCACAGCTGTTTCTGTTTCAGTGAATGATTGTGTTTCAACCTACTTATTGAATTGATGATCATTAGGTATAATTGTTTAATCATACACCTGACTATATATCTACAAAATCCCTGACTTTGTGCAAGTGTACCTACAAGAATTGGTGGTGTTTTGAAGGCAAAGGGTGGTCACACCAAATATGGATTTGATTTAGATTTTTACTCTGTTCCCTGCATTTAGCTAATTGATAAATATAATCTATTAACATGTCTATTTTTGAAAGCATTCTTACTTTACAGCCTTTTTTAACCTGCCTAAAACTTTTGCACAGTGCTGTATACGTATAACATTTCAATAACATTTAAACAATATTTATTGCACATTTTCAATGCAGACACATTAAACATGAGGTAAAATAAATATGCAGCCAAATCATAAATAAAAGTAGACCAATCACAAATGTTCTCATTTTAAGCAAAACAAGACGGCATCTTCACAAAAAAAATTACAAAAGTGCCTGTTTCTGAAAAAAGTGCTTTGTTTTTTGAACAAATAAGAAACCACAGGTTTAATATTCATCTTTCCTACTCTCTCCCACTTCACTTCTCCATCTCTCTTCTTTAGTGAGAGAAATGGGCTTTTGCTTGCCCTGCCAGTAATTTGAATCTTGGCTGGAATGGAGTCAGTGTCATTCTCATGCACAATGGTAGGTGCTCATGGTAGGTGCTCATTGGTGAGTCTAGAACACTACTTATTTTAAATGATGTTCATAGTGGAGATAGAAGATTCACAACTGTATGTGGAGCCAAACATAGTCAAGGTGTGTAGTGCTACTTTGGTTAGACCAGGGAAAACAGTCTCAGACACAGCCTGCAGCCAGAAAGTGTCATGATCAGTTAGTTGAAAGGACTCTCTTAGTGCAACATTTGCTTGCAGATCAATCAGTTCCATCTGTAGAGATCCAGCATGTACCCACTTGAAGGTCTTTGTCACATCCTTCGAAAATCCCCTGACATCTGTGATGAGGAATGGATTCTCAATTAGGAGAGGGAGCTGCTTTCCAAGGCTAAAGCTGTCAAAGCAATTTCTGAAGTTTCCAATCAGCTTATCTATAAAGTCAATATGAGGAGAAACATCTCTCTCACCCTGAATCTGTTCCTGCACTTTTGGGAAGTGTGCACAGTCTCCTTGAAGATCTTCCTTGAACACTTCCGCGAGAACCCATCCAATTTGAAGAAGCTGGAGCAGTTTTGCCTTGAAGAAGGGGAAATCCCAGTGGCTAGATGTGCCAAGCTTATAGAGACATACCCCAAGAGACTCACAGCTGTAATCGCTGCAAAAGGTTGCTCTACAAAGTATTGACTTTGGGGGGGGGGGGGTGAATAGTTATGCACGCTCAAGTTTTCTGTTTTTTTGTCTTATTTCTTGTTCGTTTCACAATAAAAAATATGTTACATCTTCAAAGTGGTAAGCATGTTGTGTAAATCAAATGATACAACCCCTCCCAAAAAAATCCATTTTAATTCCAGGTAACAAAATAGTAAAAATACCAAGAGGGTTGAATACTTTCGCAAGCCACTGTATATGTCCTTTCCTCTTGTATGAGTCTCGAGTGGTGTTACACCTAACAGGTCTTCACAGAATTCCTTCTTCCCTGTGTGGTAAAATCTAACATACACCAGAAGCTGGGCATTATCACTCACATCAGTAGATTCATCAACAGCTAGTGCTCTGCATGTTGCACTCCGAACGAATAGCTTCATCAAACTGTGTTAATACATCCTCTGTTAGTATTTCACTCTTTCTTGCTGTTGTTGGACGTGACATTGGGATTTGCTAGATCTTTTCACAGCTCGTCTTTTTGTTTACCGTCAAGTAAAGTTTCAGTGACAGCATTCATGCACTCCATCACCACTCCCCCGTCAGTAAATGGCTTTTGATGTTGACCCAAAATCCAAGCTATTTTTAGTGAACATTCGTTTGCAAGTTGTTGGGCAGTGAATGCATGGGAGAGGACTTTGGTTGACCGATCATACTGGGCTTTGAGTTTGTTTATTTTGCGTGCCCTCACCTCAGACTGCTGTGGATATGTTTGCTCAAAAGATTTGTGCTTTGTCTCGTAGTGGTGCTTCACGTTGGAACTTTTTATTCGAGCCACGGTCTCTGAACATATCTGGCAGTGGTTTGACACTCGCTTCGGGAAGGATAAAGCCATATTTGTCTGTCCACTCCTCTTTGAAAGCTTAATTTTCTGTACAACTTTCCTGACTTTTTTTTCTATAATTTCTCCTCTCGCTTCCGCTTTTGCTTCTCTCGCTGTGTCTCTCTCTGACAACATCAGTCTCCTAACATGTATTGTAAACATTCACTTTGATTGGCTGAGTTTCGTGAAGTGATTTAAATAATGCACGTGCTTGGACAACACACAGTAGAATGGGGCGCTGTCTTGAACCTTCCCAGCTGCGCTGAGCCAGCTCAGTATGTGTACATTGTGAAAAGGGTTGCTTCATCAGTATTTAATTGAACAATTATTTATGAGAAATGTGTTGAGGTCCAGATAGATCCTTCACTTGGTTTGGACTTGTAGTTCAGTCCAATCAGCCACGCAAAACGATCTTGAGTGGCAACAAATCTGGCCAATGAGCCTGATTCACTTTCCATACACCCACTCCTTTCGACACACCCACTCACCCATAGTCCGGTCACTATATTGTGCTGCAGCTACCCATACTTGTGTGTGTGTGCACTATATGGTATATGCCTATCAGGTTTGCGGTCAATTCAACGTCCAATTAGTCAATTTAGGAAGTGAATCTCAAATGTAAATTCATACACTGAAAAAAGATTATGGGCAGCAATTTTCGATTCATGAATTTCATAACATAAACTGAAATGACCTCAAACCTGGTGCACATACAGGATATGTGGCATGTTTACCTGGCCATGTAGCCCATGACATGAGCTTGAATGACCATGGCTGCTTTTAGCACCTCCAACTCTCGCTGCTTCTCCAGCCTGTGCTCCAGAGACTCCCGTAGAAACACCTGTGGGGGGATAGAGAGGGAGGAAAGAGAGGAAGGGGGGGCACAGTAAAGGAGAAGAAAAGAGAAAAGAGGTGAAGGAGAAGGGTTCCATTTAAAATAAATACATTTGCCTGCAATTTGATCAAACCTACACTACATAATAGACTTACATTATATTACAAATGTACTTTTTTGTACTGTACGTAGTAGAATGGTTTTGGGCTCTTTGCAAATACCCGGTACACTCCTAATAGGCAGATAGCTCCAGTTTTCTGAATGAACAAGTATTATTGTAAACAGTGATGTTTGATTGAATCCAACTCTCTGTTTAGTCTATGTCATTCCATTTCTTTGAACACGTGGAACAGTACAGCTAGACAAACAACAGCTATTCTGCCTGAGAATATGCTCAAAATAAATTGTAACACACTACAAATATGTAAGCCAACAACTTCAGAAACCCACTCACGTACATCTAAAACTGATTTAAAACCCAACACAAACGAATAACACAGCCCAACACACCGCAATGTTCATCAAATCAATGATTCACTCTTTTGTTCAAACTGCGGGAGCCACTGTTAAAGGCTGCAAAATAACGAAGGAAAGGCATTTAGTGGCTCAGTTTCTGAATGGTCTAATCTACAGGCAGTCCGACCGCCCTTCTAAGACCCAAGCTCTCTTCCATTTCTATAGGGAAACCAGGCTCAATTGTGGGCCTTGAGGTTAAGCCAATTAGAGACTGTAGAAATGTAGATGTGGGATGTTGTCTCAAGTGAATCAGCGGAGAAATGTCAGAATTACAGGGGTATTGCTGAACAGGTTGTCTTGGCTTGGCTTTATCCTGTCGAATGATATAGGAGGGGACATTAAACAAGATATTGAGATATAGGATAGAATGTCTCATCAATGCATGTTAGGTAACACTGTACATTAAGTTGCCAGTATTACTATATAACTACACAGTAATAACAGTACATGAATGTTATTCAAATCAAATTGTATTTGTCACATGCTTTCTTAAACAACAGGTGTAGACTAACAGTGAAATGCTTACTTACGGGCCCTTACAAACAAGGCACAGAGAAAGAAAATTGAGAAATAATAGAAAAGCAAATACACAATGAGTAACGATATCTTGGCTAAATACACGGGGTACCAGTACCGAGTTGATGTGCAGGGGTATGAGGTAATCAAGGTAGATGTGTATATATTCCAAGGAATAAATCCAATTGAATTTGTCACATGTGCCAAATACAACAGCTGTAGAGTTTTTTTGTTGTTGTACTTTTTACCCCAATTTCGTGATATCCAATTGGTAGTTCCAGTCTTGTCCCATGGGACTTGGGAGAGGCGAAGGTCATGGGTCTCCCGGTCGCGGCCGGCTGTGACACAGCCCGGGATCGAACCCGGGTCCCGAGTGGCTCAGCCTTAGACCGCTGCACCACTCGGGAGGCTAGGTGTAGACTTTTCCGTGAAATTCTTAGTTACAAGCCCTTAACCAACAACGCAGTTTTAGGAAAATAGAGTTAAGAAAATATTTACTAAATAAACTAAAGTTTAAAAAAAGTAACAATAAAATAACAATAACGAGGCTATATAAAGGGGGTTCATGTAATGTAGGTAGGGGTAAAGTGATTAAGCATAGATAATAAACAGCAAGTAGCAGTAGTGTAAAAACAAAGGGGGGGGGGGGGGTCAATTAATTGTTCTACAGTCTTGTGACTTGGGAGTAGAAGCTTCCTCTGACACCACCTAGTATAGAGGTCCTGGATGGCAGGAAACTTGGTCCCAGTGATGTACTGGGTCGTACGCACTACCCTCTGTAGCGTCTTACGGTCAGTTGCCGAGCAGTTGCCATACCAGGCAGTGATGCAACCAGTCAGGATGCTCTCGATGATGCAGCTGTATAACTTTTTGAGGATCTGGGGACCCATGCCAAATCTTTTTAGTCTCCTGAGGGGGAATAGGCATTGTCATGCCCTCTTCATGACTGTCTTAGTGTGTTTGGACCGTGATAGTTTGTTGTTGATGTGGACACCGGAGTGACAATAAAGTGGACAATAGAGTGACTAGGCAGCATTATAGATAATAAATGATAGAAGCAGCATGTGATGACTCAAAAAGGTTAGTGCAAAAAGGGGGTCAATGCAGGTAATCTGAGTAGCTACAGTGGGGCAAAAAAGTATTTAGTCGGCCACCAATTGTGCAAGTTCTCCCACTTAAAAAAGACGAGAGAGGCCTGTTACAGGTCTGTGAGAGCCAGAAATCTTGCTTGTTCGTAGGTGACCAAATACTTATTTTCCACCATAATATGCAAGTAAATTTATAAAAAATCCTACAATGTGATTTTCTGGATTTTTTTCTCATTTTATCTGTCATAGTTGAAGTGTACCTATGATGAACATTACAGGCCTCTCTCATCTTTTTAAGTGGGAGAACTTGCACAATTGGCGGCTGACTAAATACTTTTTTGCCCCACTGTATTTGGGTATCTATTTAACGTACTATTTATCAGTCTTTTGGCTTGGGGGTGGAAGCTGTTCAGGGTCCTGTTGGTTCCAGACTTGGTGCTACGTAATTACATGGTAATGAGGTTGTAGCGCTGTCAGTTATTTCACAATTGGAACCAGGTTTGTGTAATTACACATCCACTTGCTGAAGGTTATTCCACATGTGTAATTACTGATGTTATTACACATTTTCTGGTTCCACTAAGTAACTAATGTTTTGGAATTACATGAGTCAGCTATGAATTACCATGTTAATAACGCAAACCAAAATCTGACCTTACATGCAACTACAAGGTGCCACAATTGGATCCACATATAATACCATGGTTGATAAATAAGCTAGGACCTAGTAACAACAATTGCAACAAGGCACACCCTGTCATTACCTGGCTCAAAGGCTATACCGAATCAAGTGTAATGTAAGAACAATGCAGTTACATAGGATGTACTTGTACCTACCCAGGACCAAGCAACTTAATGTAAGGTGAAACCCAGTAACCTTTATAATTACTATGTAGCTAGAATGTAACAACCTTTGCAGGAGAAATTAGGAGACAGGAGAACATCAGGTATAAATAACCCTTTTAGTTACATTGTAACAATCTTTAACAACCAACTCTGTAGTTACAATGTTGTTACGAGGGATATACATATATTTACAATGTACTACCCAGGGGCAAGCAACTTAAAGTAAAGTGAAGTGACATCTTTTATTACTTTGTGGTTACAATGTAACAACCGTTGCAGACAGTAGGAAACCAGGAGAAATAAGGGGAATATTTTTCACCTTGACATTTCTTTAATGGATTTGACAAAGAATACTATTCTAACCATTCAAATTCTATAACTATTGGCACTATTTTACTATTTTACAAATTTACTAACATAGGGTGGTAAAGCTAGCTAGCTAGTTAGCATTTTCCCATTTTTCACTCATGTAGCTAGCTATTGGGACACTGTCACAATGTCAACAGTTTTCCAACTCAATTAACTTTACAAGATCATCATAAAATGTATTCAACATTTAGTTAACAATGTGATTTCACTATTTTGAGACTTACATTGCACTTTTGCACATTACAAACCTTTATAAACACTACAAATGAAGAGACAGAATTAGCATGTGGCTTCCATTTTGGTTGCAGAGGTGAGTTTGAGAGGTGAAAGGTCAGTGTGACATCACTTTCTGGTGAAGTCTCGATTTTGCAAAATCTTTTAATAAAAACCTAATGAAACATTTAGTTAACCTTTATGTTCACTATTTAGTGACTGATATTGTACATTTGCACATTCAAAACAAAAAAATAAGGTAGAAGAAATATAGGTTAAGACAACATAATAATTCCATGTGGAGTGTTAGAAAACAAACACATTCATTGGACCAGCACTGTGGCTGATTTTACAGGATTAGCATTGAAAAATGTGACCAGCAGTAGGGAAATAAAGTAATAAAGTAGCTGTAGATAATTAAAAGTTTAAATGAATAAAATGACTGTAAAGCAGTTATGCTAAGTGTTTGCTGAGTAGTTAGCTGAAATTTACTACGATTGTGTTTACTTTCCACTTTGATGGCAAACTTTCTGGACTGCTAACTTCCACTTGCAGTAATTTTTGCTCTGGCGCTGGTCCAATGAATTTGTTTATTTCTGTACACTTCCGCATGGAATTATTACGTTGTGTTAACCTTTGTGTTTCCAATTCCCTGCCATTGACTCTTAGCAGCACCTCACAACCCTGAGCTGCACTCCACTCCCCATCCCCCACGACCAGATCCTGAGATTCTAGGGGGTACCATAAACCTGCCTCTCAAACACTCTCTTACCTGTGCCCTGATAGGTTGGTAAGGAGATTACTAGGGGGCCGGACATCTGCATAGTCGCCCTCAAGCAGTGACAACATCTCTGTCTCTGCCCATGGAATTGTGGGATGGTGTGCGTGCACAAAGTGGCACCACTCTGACCTTTCACCTCTTACACGCTCTTCGCAGCCAAAATGGAAGCCACATGCTTTTTGTCTCTTAAGTTGTCCTGTTTATAAAGGTTTGTAATGTGCGAAAGTGCAATGCAAGTATCAAAATAGTGAAATAACATTGTTAACTAAACATTTTATAATTTTTATAACAATTTTGTAATGTTTATTGACCAAGCTGGAAAACATATTGACATTGTGAAATGCTAGCTATCTAGGCTGAGGATTGTGATCTGAGGAATGTTGTTCCACTCCTCTTCAATGACTGTGTGAAGTTGCTGGATATTGGCAGGAACTCGAAGACGCTGTCGTACACTTTGATCCAGACCATCCCAAACATGCTCAATCGGTGACATCTCTGCTGAGTATACAGGCCATTGAACTGGGACATTTTCAATTTCCAGGAATTGTGTTCATATCCTTGCAATTTCCAGGAATTGTGTTCATATCCTCCATCTCCTCTCCATGAGGAGATGGAGGTGAATTAATGGCGCGACAATGGGCCTCAGGATCTCATCACGGTATCTCTGTGCATTCCAATTGCCAGTGATAAAATGCAATTATGTTCGATAAGCCTGCCCACCGCCACTATGGTGCACTCTGTTCACAACGTTGACATCAGCAAACCGCTCGCCCACACGACGCCATCTGCCATCTGCCCGGTACAGTTGAGACACGGATTCATCCATGAAGAGTACAGTTCTTGTCACGTTTTGACCTTAGTTCTGTTGTTATGTCTTTGTTTTAGTATGGTCAGGTCGTGAGTTGAGTGGGTTGTCTATGTTCCTTTTTCTATGTTTTGGGATTTCTGTGTTAGGCCTGGTATGGTTCTCAATCAGAGGCAGCTGTCAATTGTTGTCCCTGATTGAGAACCATACTTAGGTAGCCTGGTTTCACTTTTGAGTTGTGAGTGATTATTTTCCGTGTCAGTTCCACACTGAACTGTTTCGGTTTTGTTATTTCACGTTGTCGTTTATTGTTTTGTTCAGTGTTCATTATTATTATTAAACAATATGGACACTTACCACGCTGCACATTGGTCCTCCGATCCTTCCTGCTATCAAATCAAATCAAATCAAATGTATTTATATAGCCCTTCGTACATCAGCTGATATCTCAAAGTGCTGTACAGAAACCCAGCCTAAAACCCCAAACAGCAAGCAATGCAGCAATATTACTCCTCTTCGTCAGAGGAGGAAGACAAAAACCCTTACACTTCTCTAGCGTGCCAGTGGCCATTGAAGGTGAGCATTTGCCCACTAAAGTCAGTTATAACGCCAAACTGCAGTCAGGTCAAGACCCTTGTGAGGATGACGAGCATGCAGGTGAGCTTCCCTGAGACGGTTCCTCACAGTTTGTGTAGAAATTATTTGGTTGTGCTAACCCACAGTTTCATCAGCTGTCCAGGTGGCTGGTCTCATACGATCACACAGGTGAAGAAGCCGGTAGTGGAGGTCCTGGGCTGTCGTGGTTAAACTTGGTCTACGGTTGAGAGGCCGATTGGGGGTACTGCCAAATTCTCTAAAATGGCATTGGAGGCGGCTTATGTTAGAGAAATTTACATTAAATTCTCTGGCAACAGCTCTGGCAGACAGTCCTGCAGTCAGCATGCCAATTGCACGTTCCCTCAAAACTTGAGGAATCTGTGGCATTGTGTTGTGTGACAAAACTGCACATTTTAGAGTAGACTTTTATTGTCCCCAACACAAGGTGCACCTGTGTAATGATCATGCTGTTTAATCAGCTTCTTGATTTGCCACACCTGTCAGGTGGATGGATTATTTTAGCAAATGAGAAATTACAGGGATGTAAACAAATTTGTGCACATAATTTGAGAGAAATAAGCTTTTTGTGCTTCCGAAAAATTTCTGGAATCTTTTATTTCAGCTCATGAAACATGGGACCAACACTTTACATGTTGCCTTTATATACTTTTTCAGTATAGTTAGGACTTTTTATTAATAGATTGCTTTGAGTCTAAATTTGGGAATTTAATTTGAATGGTTTGAACATTAATCTTTGTCTAATCCATTAAAGAAAAGTCTGTCTGTTTATCCTGTCTCCTTATTTATCCTGGTTAGCCTATTGTTTGCAAAGGTAATATTTAGACAGACAGACACTCTCTCTCTCTCTCTCTCTCATTCTATAATTCAAATCCCTTTGAATCATTACTGTTAAGGATACACTGTATCCTAGGTTATTTCTAGCACGTTTCCCTTTTCTATGTTTCCTTGCCTAAAACATGGTAAAACATAAAGGGAGGGGCCTGTAGTCACTAGTTATCTTGTCATGTTCCCTGCAAACAATGAATGCAGCTAAACCTAATTTCTAGGCTAAAACAACGTTGGCCGGGTCATCTCTCACCTTGGTCTTCCCCAGCTCCCATTCTGCACTGGTGCTGTCGTAGAGGTGGAGTAACTGTACGCACCGTCCCCTTGGGTCTTCTGGTGGAGACACAGTCCTCATTAACACCTTGTACCTGAGAAAGGGATGGGACCGAATGGAATGTTAGCGTATACATGGCTCGGAATCCATTGTCATATGCATATGGCTCATCGCGCTCTAGCCCGCCCTTGTGGCGGGCCGGGCGCCTGCAGGCTGCCTACGGCCGTCAGTGGAACAGTGTTTCCTCTGACATTGGTGCAGTTGGCTTCCGGGTTAAGTGAGCGGGTGTTAAGAAGCACGAATTCGGAGGACGCATGACTCGACCTTCGCCTCTCCCGAGCCCGTTTGGGAGATGCAGTGATGGGACAAGATTGTGATCAAATTGGGGAGAAAAAGGGGGTAAAAAGAGTCATCCTTATGTTAGGTCCTGATGTGGCTATGCCATATGGCTGTGGGCTACACTAGTTCATTTAGCAGGCAAGATTTGCTTCTAATTCCTGTGGCATATTATTTTGTACTGAGAACAATACAATTGAACATGAATAAAATAGAAAAAAAAAAGAAACTAATTTTTTTTCCTGAAACGATTTTGCGGCTATTCTGTGTTGAGCAGTTAACAAAGAAACAGGCCCTCCTATATCATGTAATTTCCTGTCACGAACATTCTCAACTCCTATGGCTGGACGGCGCTCGGGCTTGATGGATGTGTTCCTGCCTTGTCATCTGTCCCTATCCGAATGGCCTGTGCTACCTGGAACTTGCCTGCCAAGGAAGTCATCTCCATCTTCTTCTCCTCCTCCATCTTGTAGTGAAGTAGACGGAGAAGAGCAAGAGGATTGTTCCAGTCAGTGCTGGTCCCATGTCACAAGTCGTGGAAACCGACGGCAGCGGCATGCTGCTAAGTGGAAGGGAGTGACTGCGAGAGGTTCGGAGCAGATTGACAAAAGGAATAGCTTCGCTGCACTGGTGCCTGATCTACCTGCCCTTTCAATGATGGGATTGCCTGTGTCTGCGACGGCGGTACTGACTCCAACTACAGTGACTGCAGCGGCCTCGTCGTCGAGCTCGGCTCCTTTCCCTTTCTCTGGATCTGACGGGGCACTGCCTGCTGTGGGAGATCTGGACCAATCGCCAAGAGCAGCGGGCGTACACTATCCTGCTTCAACGAATTGTGTGAGGGGTAGGAATGGCCGGATTTCTCCATTCCCTTCTCCGGCCGTTGTATTGTGCAGTTCAATGGTGAGAAATGTCTCAGTCCCTGGAGCACAAAACGTTGTGCTATCCAGGAGCACGAGTACAGGACATCAATAAGCTGCTCCCAAACATTATAAACCTGCATCAGGACATCAATAAGGTGCTACCAAACATTATAAACCTGCATCAGGACATCAATAAGCTGCTCCCTAACATTATAAACCTGCATCAGGACATCAATAAGGTGCTACCAAACATTATAAACCTGCGTCAGGACATCATTAAGCTGCTCCCAAACATTATGAACCTGCATCAGGACATCAATGATCTGCTTCCAAACATTACAAACCTGAATCAGGACGTCAATAAGCTGCTCCCTAACATTATAAACCTGCATCAGGACATCAATAATCGGCTCCGTAACATTATAAACCTGCACCAGGACATCATTAAGCTGCTCCCAAACATTATGAACCTGCATCAGGACATCAATGATCTGCTTCCAAACATTACAAACCTGAATCAGGACGTCAATAAGCTGCTCCCTAACATTATAAACCTGCATCAGGAAATCAATAATTGGCTCCCTAACATTATAAACCTGCACCAGGACATCAATAAGCTGCTCCCAAACATTATAAACCTGCATCAGGACATCATTAAGCTGCTCCCAAACATTATGAACCTGCATCAGGACATCAATAATCTGTTTCCAAACATTATAAACCTGCATCAGGACATCAATAATCGGCTCCCTAACATTATAAACCTGCACCAGGACATCAATAGGCTGCTTGCTCCCTAACATTATAAACCTGCATCAGGACATCAATGATCTGCTCCCTAACATTATAAACCTGCATCAGGACATCAATAAACGGATCCCAAACATTATAAACCTGCATCAGGACATCAGTAAGCTGCTCCCAAACATTATAAACCTGCATCAGGACATCAATAATCTGCTTCCAAACATTATAAACCTGAATCAGGACGTCAATAAGCTGCTCCCTAACATTATAAACCTGCATCAGGACATCAATAATCTGCTCCCTAACATTATAAACATGTATCAGGACATCAATAATCGGCTCCCTAACATTATAAACCTGCACCAGGACATCAATAGGCTGCTCCCTAACATTATAAACCTGCATCAGGACATCAATAATCGGCTCCCTAACATTATAAACCTGCACCAGGACATCAATAGGCTGCCCCCTAACATTATAAACCTGCATCAGGACCAATGATCTGCTCCCTAACATTATAAACCTGCACCAGGACATCAATAAGCTGCTTCCAAACATTATAAACCTGCATCAGGAAATCGAGTCTATAATAGTTCATGTGGGATTCAATGGCATTATGAAGGGCAGCTCTGAACAGCTGAAGATGGATTTTAAAGAACCGATTGGGTCACTGCTTGACACCAACAGACACCCCTAAATATCTGTCCCTCTGCCTTCCTTAAAACGTGGCAATGAATGTTTCCCTCCATAACAGGCTACGAGACTATTGCAGCTCTGTGGGTGTAACATTTAATGACAATTTTGATACCTTCTGGAACCAAAGCTCGTATTATAAGGAGGATGGGATCCACCCAAATCATTTGGGTTGCTGGATCCTTACACAGCATTATAAGGCTGCGTTGAGACAATGCCTTATCAATGACCCAAGCTCAGCTCAGTTAATCCCTACCATTGTGTCACTAAATTGTCATAATGCTTCAGCATTAGTACATTATCCCAGGGGTGTTGGAAGACACAATGTAAGTAACATAATTTGTGTACCTCTTACTGCCCTGAATGTCTCTGCTGAATACACAGCTATTGTAGGCAGTACAATGCCTATGAATCATTTATACTATTAACACTGAGGCGGTGTGCCCTAGTAGGAAGTCCACTGTGTGCAGCTCACCCTGCACTAACATAAATAACATGAGCATTTCCACTGCTGCTAAGCTTCCCAGTAAAGCAATGAAAACAGTCAAACATCCCAGAAAAGTGCTAACCTAAGAAACAAGGTTAATGAAGTCAATAACTTGCTAGTAACAGATTATGTTCATATTCTGACAATCTCTAAAACTAGATAATACCTTTGATGATATAGTGGTAGCATCTCATGGTAATAACATCTACAGAAAATACAAAAATACCAATGGGGATGGTGTTGCGGTCCATATTAAGAACCACATTCCTGTAAGGCTTAGAGAGGATCTCATGTTAAATAGTGTTGAATTAATATGGCTACATGTTCACCTGCTTCACCCAAAGCCCATTCTTGTGGGAAGCTGCTATAGACTACCAAATGCTAACAGTCAGTATCTGGAAAATTTGTGAAATGCTTGATAATGTATGTGATATCAACATAGAGCTATATTTTCTTGGTGATTTCAATATTGACTGGCTTTCATCAAGCTGCTCACTCAAGAAAAAAACGTCAAACTGTAACCAGTGCCTGCAACCTGGTTCAGATTATCAGTCAACCTACCAGGGTAGTTACACACAGTACAGGAATGAAATCATCAACATGTATTGATCACATCTTTACTAATGCTGCAGACATTTTCTTGAAAGCAGTATCCAGATGCCTAGGATGTAGTGATCACAATATCTAGGAAAACCAAAGTTCCAAAGTCTGGGCCTAATATAGTGTATAAGAGGTCATACAATACATTTTGTAGTGATTCCTATGTTGTTGACGTAAAGAATATTTGCTGGTCTGTAGTGTGTAATGAGGAGCAACCAGACGCTGCACTTGACACATTTATAAAATGTCTTATTCCAGTTACTAATAAGCATGCACCCATTAATTAAGAAAATTAATGTAAAAACGGTTAAATCCCCTTTGATTGACGAGGAACTAAAAAAGTGTATGGTTGAGAGGGATGAGGCAAAAGGAATGGCAAATAAGTCTGGCAGCACAACCGATTGGCAAACGGATTGCAAATTGAGAAATCATGTGGCTAAACTGAAGGAAAAAAAGAAGAAAGTATACTATGAATCAAAGATAAATTATATAAAGAATGATAGTAAAAAGCTTTGGAAAAAAGCGAACTCAGCTCCATCATTCATTGAATCAGATGTATCATTCGTCAAAAAACCCACTGATATTGCCAATTACTTTAATGTTATATTATTTGTCAAGATTAGCAAATTTAGGCATGACATGCCAGCAGCAAACACTGACACTACACATTCAAGTATATCTGACCAAATAATGATAGACAAGAATTGTAATTTTGAATTCTGTAAAGTGAGTGTGGAAAAGGTGAAAAAAATATTGTTGTCAATCAACAATGACAAGCCACCGGGGTCTGACAACTTGGATGGAAAACTACTGATGATATTGCCACTATTTGCCATATTTTCAATTTAAGTCTACAAGAAAGTGTGTGCCCTCAGGCCTGGAGGGAAGCAAAAGTCATTCTGGTATTTCGCTACACTCGCATTAACATCTGCTAACCATGTGTATGTGACAAATAAAATTTTATTTTGATTTGAAGTCATTCCGCTACCCAGGAATAGTAAAGCCCCCTTTACTGGCTCAAATAGCCGACCAATCAGCCTGTTACCAACCCTTAGTAAACTTTTGGAAAAAAATGTGTTTGACCAGATACAATGCTATTTCACAGTAGACAAATTGACAGCAGACTTTCAATGATAAAGGGACAATAGAGAGCTGAGTACAGGCCATTAGCACGTTTGGTAGGCTATTAATGACAATCAGAGGCATCAGAGCACAGTTTTGGAGAACCCTAGTTACCGTGACTCAACAGTCATGTGGAATTTGACTGTGGTCATGACTCCTGACTGTCGGTATGGCGTTAATATGGTCACCATAACAGCTGTAGTCTCAGAGTAGGAGTGCTGGTTTAGGATCAGTTTAGCCTTTTAGATAACTTGAATAAGAATAACTGGACAGGGGAGAGCTGATCCTAGATCAGCACTTCTACTATAAAATACTTGAACACATACAGCCCCAGCTCTGTACTCACCTGGTACAGAAGTCTTGGAAAGGCCTCCTGATGGGGAAGCCTGTACGGCGGATCTTTACTGTCTCCAGCATCCCTGAGTATCTGAGCTGGTTCAGCACCACCGTCTGGTCAAACTGCTCAGGCATCTGAGGGCAGGAAAGTGGACGGAAATAAGTAATACTGCGGCAGTTGCTTGGGCACAAAATGGCAGCCACGTCGCATCACTCAGGCGTGTGCTGTACATACTGTTTTGGTGTGTTCTTTTGATGTTACACATTAGTAGTGCAGCAGATGAGTGGGCACACACTGTGCAGAGGGAAAGCTTGTGAACCCAGTCGCTATTAGCTATGTAAATACAACCTAGTATTGACAAATCTGAAATGATTTGGGGCAGTCGTACTTGTGTAACTTTTCCTTGATAAGTCGCTCAATCAGATGACGTGATGCTTGTACAGTACTTTTTATAACGCCGTTGTCACAGGCAATACATCAGATGTCATTAGGCAACTGGAAAACCAGTGTTCATATTTGTGTGTTAAGAAAATACATACGTTTAGTTTGAGACCACTAGAGACACAGCCCTGACTTCTTAAACAAATGTCATAAATTGAACAAGTTGAGACGACATAACTGATGAGGTCTACAACCATCACACAGCCCCTACTGTAAACCCTCCATTCATACTCTCATATGATGCATATCTCTCATTCATGAATCTAGGCCCTTTAACACAAAACACGCAGGAGCACACAGGAATATCTGTCATTCACAAATCAAAGCCCTTTCATTTGCTTGGCCATTTAGAGACGTCTCCACCAGCAACAGATACGAAAGGCATTGGGGGAAGAAAGGGGAGTGTGTGAGCGAAAGCCTAGTGGAAGTCATTATGTGGTACCCCTCACCCTTAACCTCAGTGGGCGTAGGGGGGTAGCAATAAGAGAGCGCTTTCATACCTCATGTATTGCCCCTTTTATTTCAATTTCATTGAAAGGGCAGAGATCTTGATAGACCCATTCTGGCCAAGAGAAGAAGCGATCAGATTCACCAATGGACACAGATCACTGGCTGAATGACGCCCTGTAAGAGCAATAGGCTAAGGGAACACCTTATTAGCATAATTGTATTTGCATAATGAGCCTAACTAGCCATCGTTGTGTCACAAAGCCCCGTGTCATAGGAAGCTGCCGTCTGACTCTTTCTTTCTTTTTCTGACTGACTGTCGTTGTCTGGTTTTGACCAACCCGATTGTCTGTATGTCAGATGTGTTACCTCTCTTTGTATATCGCTCTGTCTCTCTTCCATCTCTGTTTTTAATTCTCTGATTTTAAAAAGCAGTTTGTCTGTCAGACAGCTGCCCTCTCTTTCTGTCTCTCTTTTGCTCTCCCGCTCTTTCTCTGTCACTTTCTGACTTTTGAAACATTGCTTGTTTGTCAGAGAGCTGCCTCTGCAGGTCATATCTCTTTACCTCTCTCTCTGTGTTGCAAATTCTACTCTAATAAAGTACTCTTTATTTTTCCTCAGTCTGATTTTAAACCCCACAGCTGTCATTTCAGGAAGCCACAGTGGGCTACTCTCTCTGACATTCAGTTTCTATATCTAAACAGATAGTGAGTATGGGCTCGGGGAGAGCAAGAGCTACACCATGTATATGAAACAACTACTGTAGGCCTACGTCATACTCAGAACTTACCTGGTAAAATGTGTATTCTGTCTCTTTTGTTTTATTAATTCCCTCACTTCAGGGGCGCTACATCCCTCCCTTCAGGGGCGCTTACATCCCTCCCTTCAGGGGCACTACATCCCTCACTTCAGTGGCGCTACATTAACACATTTGGCCAAAAGGCAAAAAAAGAATAAAATAAATTCTTATAGACCAGAAGACCCACAACCTCTTTACAAAAAAGTGCAGGGTCAGCCCTTTTGCCCGTCAATTAAAGTTCCATATTGCACCTTTAAAAATCTAGTATGTGAATGTAAATCTAGATCCAAAATATTGAATTCAAAGTTCCCAAACTTCAATCAATCAATCAATAGGCATGATTACAAACAAGCATCAGCCACGGCCTCTCTCTCTCTCTGAAGGGAACGTGTAGTCTGAGAAAGCAAAACCTTATCTCTTCACACCAAATGTCTAACTAAAGACCAAGCTGGTCATTCGGTTGGACAAAAGAGGGTGTGTTCAGGTGGTCATGGGGGTTGGGAACTCTGAGGGAAAAGTCAAATATGGACAAGAGAGAGAAGAGAATGCCTCCCCCCTTACAAATCATCATATGTATAGCAACAAAAAGCTGAATTATTAGTATACATACAGTATTATATCAATGATTGTAAATAAAATCAATAAGAGAATCCATCATCTCAGTTGATGAGAATATCAACAGGTATTTTCTCTCTGTAAGTAACCAAAAAATCACATCACATAAGCTGATTATCACGTGTCAAACATTGGTAAAAACTAGGTTTGCAAAAAGCATAACACATATAAATTGTGCATTGTTTCAACTAACAGTGTCCCAAAGAGCAGTGCATTTCAAAGGTTGAGAGACGAATAATAGAGTGAGCTGTGGTGACACATCTGTTTGTTTTTAACCGAAATGTCACATTTTTATCAATCTCCTTATCAATTCATTTTGGTCATGCCGTGAGCAAAATCAATGAACTGCAACAGCACAACAAATACACATCTAATAATGACACATAACAGACAATATCAGAAGAGCCAATCAAATGGTGTGTCCTCACCAAAAATGCTAGCCCTAGATAATGAATGTGATGGCACAACAATCAATAACTATAGCTAGCAAATGCAACAAGAAACCCCTTCGCCATGCCAACACTGAACCGTGCACCTTTTCAGTCTTCCATTTCCACTCCACCACGAAAGCCAATCTTTCAGGTAAAACATACTCCAGTGCCACAAACAAAGCCTAATGCACACTAGCTGAGCGATAACACTTTCCATTTAAACTACATTGCCTCTTACCATGCAATGCAGCGTAGTCTCTCATTCCATCTCTAACAATAAGCCAAGAGTTCCGTATCAAGGCAGAGAGATATAGACAGATGACAGAAGTTCCTAAAAGCTGGGTCTCTCTCTCTCCAACACACACACAAGAATAAACACAAGCAGAGAATGAACAAAGCCTTTTGCCAGCTCCGCTTCTCTTTATGTGTGTGGGGGCGGTTACCATGGAGATGCGTCCCATGCTGAGGCTAATTTGTATGGGCCACTTGTAGGGACTGTTGGGGAGGGTGGGGAGAAGTGTGTGTGTATCAGTGTGTGTATGTGTGAGTGAACATTTTTGTGCCTGTGTATGTTCTATGTAAGTGCATATGTGTGTGTGCGTGTCTTTGCCTGGTGTATGTGTGTGTGTGTGTGTGTGTGCGTGTCTTTGCCTGTGTGTGTGTGTGTGTGCGTGTCTTTGCCTGTGTGTGTGTGTGTGTGTGTGTGTGTGTGTGCGTGTGCGTGTCTTTGCCTGTGTGTGTGTGTGTGCACAGGGGGAAAGGGAATAGTGGACAAAAGCAGTGCACTCTGGAAACACGAGGAGCGGGAATCCGGGAACAAAAGCTGTTCATTTTTAAACATGTTCCAATATCCTCACTAGCATACCCACGCCGAATGAATCAATGTATTGGGCAGGCATTGAACTCATGGAACATTCTATTTTGCAGCGTGACCCAAATGAGTTACCCAATGCATTGTAACATTGGCTGAAATAGTACTCACACAACCATTTCATGTTTCAAAATGATTTCTTTATCCAGATTAAGGGTGCTGCTATGGAATCCCCTATGGCTCCTAACTATGCTAATTTGTATGTGAAAACTCTTTTGAATCTGCTGGGGACTCACATGCTATTAAGTGTACGGTATGCGACATGTTTGCAGACGTCATGGGGAAAGGTCAGATGGACACCTTCATGTGTGAAAAATGTATTGAACTCGATGCAGCTAAAGAAAGGATTATTGAACGGAATAAGGCTTGAACTGAATAAGGATTCTTAGAGTCTATCGGCATCTTTAAATGCTTCCTATCAAAACATCCAAGAGGATTATAATGTGACCTTCCTGGGATATGATCAGTTTCCGCCATTGTACCCCTCTACTAGTTTGAACCAGATTTATGGCTGCTCATTGTTCAACTCCAGTTGAGTGTGAATTGATGTGTGTCGGAACCAGGAAGAAGGAGAATCGTTCCCGGCGCGTTCCCGGCGCGCCTGCTTTGTTACCCCGCGTACAGACTTAAGACTCAAATTGCTTTGAGCCCCTGTCCCGTCTGTCTTCTACCGGGGACGTAGATGTTCCTTCCATGGCTGTGAAAGCTACTGTCCTAGTGAATCAACTGCCTGGACCCCTGTGGCCCCCCTCCCCTGGGCCGTGCTCTCTGTCTCAGAGCTCTGTCCCTCTGGCTGTTGCAAGCCTGCACACAGCCGGCGGTTCAGCGGCCCTCCCCTGGGCCGTGCTCTCTGTCTCAGAGCTCTGTCCCTCTGGTTGTTGCAGGCCTGCACACAGCCGGCGGTTCAGCGGCCCTCCCCTGGGCCGTGCTCTCTGTCTCAGAGCTCTGTCCCTCTGGCTGTTGCAGGCCTGCACACAGCCGGCGGTTCAGCGGCCCTCCCCTGGGCCATGCTCTCTGTCTCAGAGCTCTGTCCCTCTGGTTGTTGCAGGCCTGCACACAGCCGGCGGTTCAGCGGCCCTCCTCTGGGGTAGTTATGTGGCTCTGGCTTCGCAGTCTGCTACGAGGCCGGAACATTCCGGCCGATTATGATAGTTCGATGGTGCACATATATCTGTACCTGGGGCAAAGACTGTTTTCCTGGGGCAAAAGTTCAGGATATCACCAGGTTGCTTCCTGATGCTGTGTGTCAGTCACCGGGTGCTGACACTGTTATAGTTAATGTGGGGTTGAAAGACATTAAGTTGGCTAGATCAGAGCAGCTTCAAAAAATATTTCATAGACCTTGTTAACAAGCTGAAAGACTTAAAGAAGTGTCCGTTCACCTCTGCCCCTCTTCCTCTGCTTGGTCATAGAAGTGGCAGATTCAGTAGACTGCTAGTACTCCTTGACTGGCTGAAAGTCTACTGTCTATACGCAGGCATTACTTTTATTGACAATTTTGATACATTTCAGGGATGATGGAATTCACCCAAATCACCTTGGCGCGTGCGTGAACACTATCTAATCAGTACAAGGCAGCTCTAAGAAATGGACTCTTAAGGTCTTTTACTAGTCCTGCTATGGCTAGAAAGGTACTGCCATTAGCACTTTTACTAATTTGCATTGTAAAATGAAGCCGCTGCTGTCTCAGGTAATCCCTACTATAATTACGTCTCAACGCCCCCAGAAAACAGCGATAGATAAGCGACATGTAGGGCGGATTAAGGTCAATTTCAACAATTACATTTTCATTGCTATGCAGCCTTTTGTTATGAATAATAGGTTGGCAGGTAATGATCTGGCTTTTATTGACACTGCAGGTGATTTCAAAGCCAAAAATAGTTTGAAATGCATACACCTAAAGGTGGTGGTGTTGCTATCTATACAAAAAGTCACCTTTCTGTGTCTCTTTTAAAGGCTACTTCTAGTCCTAAACTATTTTAATTTCTAGTTTAAATCTTCAACTAGGTTCTAATTCTAAAGTAACTCATCTACTGATCTCCCTCCACTAAGAAATGGTTGTTAAGTAGTCTCACTGATTTAATAGCTTATTTTTTTACTTCAAAAATGTTTGTCAAAAGTGACTTTAACCTGTCCTGGGGAAACCAAGACTCAGACTGTTTAAAGGATTTTTGTAATAACCTAAATCTCACTCAGTTGATTACCAAGCCCACACATCCAAATCTGAGGGATCCTACTAAATAAACATGAATTGACCTTATGTTTACAACCCCCCTGAGAAATGTGTGGCTAATGGTGTTTTCTCATAGGAATTTAGTGGTCACTGTCCTATTGTTCATATTATAGATGTTAGGACTGATAAGGCAATACAACTACTGCCCACTCAACTACTGACCACAACTACTGACCACAACCTCACAACTTCTGACCACAACCCCACAATTGCTGACCACATCTAGTGACCACAACCACACAACTTCTGACCATAACCACACAAATAGTGACCATAACATCACAACTTCTGAACACAACTACTGACCACAACCTCACAACTTCTGACCACAACCCCACAATTGCTGACCACATCTAGTGACCACAACCACACAACTTCTGACCATAACCACACAAATAGTGACCATAACATCACAACTTCTGAACACAACTACTGACTAAAACTATTGACCACAACTACTGACTTCAACCCCACAACTTCTGACCACAACCACAAAACTACTGGCCTACAACTTTTGACAACATAACTACTGACCACAACCACACAACTTTAGACCACAACCACACAACTGCTGACCACAGCTAGTTACTACAACCACACAATTACTGACTACAAACATACAACTTCTGACCACACAACTACTGACCACACATGTAAATAACCATAGCTACTGACCACCACAATTACTGACCACAACTACCTGGACACAACTACTGACCAGCACCACACAACTACTGACCACAAACACACAACTTCTAACCACAACCACACAACTTCATAACACACAACTCCTGACCACAACCACACAACTACAGAGCACAACCACACAACTACTGACCACAACTACTAAACCACAACTACTGACCACAATTACTGACCACAAACATATATCTGCCGACCACAACAGCACAATCACTGACCCAAGTTACTGACTATAACCACAAAACTTATAACCAGAACTGCTGACCATAACCACACAATGGCTGACCACAATTAATGATGACAACCACTAAAATACTGACCACAACCACACAACTACTGACCACAACTACTGACCACAACCATACAACTTTTGACCATAACCACACAATGGCTGACCACAATTAATGAAGACAACCACAAAAATACTGACCACAACCACACAACTACTGACCACAAGAACACAACTACAGACCATAAAACTGACCACCCCAACTGACTCGACTACTGAACAACTCCTGACCACAACTACTGACCAAAACAGCACAACTACAGAACACATATACAGCATCGGTGGGACCCTCGTGGGACGGTTGAGCTAACGTAGGCTAATATGATTAGCATGAGGTTATAAGTAACAAGAACATTTCAATTAGGCACATTAGGCACATTTGGGCAGTCTTGATATCAAATGTTGAACAGAAATGCAATGGTTCATTGGATCAGTCTAAAACTTTGCACATACACCGCTGCCATCTAGTAGCCAAAATCTAAATCTAAATCTGAGCTGGAATAATTACATTATGGTCTTTCTCTTGCATTTCAAAGATGACGGTACAAAAAAAAGAAAAAAATGTCTTTGTATTATCTTTTACCAGATCTAATGTATTCTACTACAGTAATTTAACATTTCCGCAAACTTCAGTGTTTCCTTTCAAATGGTATCGAGAATATGCATATCCCTGCTTCAGGTCTTGAGCTACAGGCAGTTAGATTTGGGTACGTCATTTTAGGCGAAAATGTAAAAAAAATTGTCCGATCCCCCATTCTAAATCTTTGACACACACTACCATTCAAAAGTTTGCGGTCACTTAGATATTTCCTTGTTTTTGAAAGAAAAGCAATTTTTTTGTCCATTAAAATAACATCAAATTGATCAGAAATACAGTTTAGACATTGTTAATGACTATTGTAGCTGGAAACGGCAGATTTTTAATGGAATATCTATATATTGTGGTTCCTCCTTTAAAAGTTGCGTCATACTGCGTGCTGCCGCAGCATTCTGTGGCACGTCATTTAATTCTCAGACATTTCTTCTGTTACTGCAAGTAATTGCTAATTTGACCACAAGACAGCATCTTTGAGAAGCTTTTGGTAATAACATAGTATATGGGATTGATTTTAAGAAATTTGGCTTAATTAGATTAATATTAAGGTGTTTCCATTCAGAGAAAAACGACAAACGAAACCCCAAGGGTTTCCGTTAAGATGGAATGGAAAATATGGCGCTGTACGTGATTGTCGGGAGTAGGCTACAGGATTGGTGGATTCTAAATTGTTTGCCTTCATTAAACAACTTTGTGTAAATCAGTGATATTTATTCCCATAGTAATTCATTATGGATCCATAAGTAAATAACATCTGCATTTTGAAAGAGTATTTTTTATCTTTATTTTATTAACGAAATGTTTGTCTATTAGGCTACTGTGCAGTTTCCGTTAGGATGGAAAATAAAATATGGCTCTGTGCAATGTGACGCTCATCAATTCATGGCATTGTAAGATTGTCAGTTCGTAAATTCAGACTATTTCGCTCTGGTTGTTCGGGACGAGGAGTAGGGTTGATTTGAGCGTTCTGGCCTTACAACGGTAGTCAAGCACCCAAGCTAACGTTGGCTAGTTACCTCCAGACACAAATGAGACCACTCTGACCATTTTACCCGTCCTAGCAGAACTGGTAAAGTAGTTGTTGTGTTACGCTACGCTTTTTTTTCGACGTTTACTGACACCGGCCATATTCAACGGGTGTTGAGCGCTTGTAAAGTAATTATTCTGCGCTCTGGTACACTCAGACGAGAGTGCTCTGTAATCCGTGTAGATCGTAGGCTGGACACACAACATTTTTAACAACGTTCTTTTCTGATAAAAACTAGTTCATTGCATCCGCCGTGGAGCCCAGTTTCATAATATGACCATATGTCCCAGATGCTTGCTGTCTTTCTGAAGTGATGTGACATTTGTTTTTGTGCATAATGCCTTATTTTAGTGCATTTTTCACCCTGCCAGCTCCTATTAGTTCTATTGAGCACAGTGGCACAAACTTGCCTTCCAAACATTCTATTCCCAGCTTATTGCTCAACGTCACAATGACTGCTTCACAATTGTTGGCAATGAGACCTGCTCACGTTGTTTTATAGTTCAAAGGTAAACATCAAAAATAATATTGGAACTGTACAGTCTTCCCATTGTTTCCTATGGAGGAAATATAGGCATGTCTGTGTATATTTAGATTTTTTTTCAAGTCGGACGACATTTTAATCATGAGAATCTCCTCTTTCTAATTATGTAAGCCTGGGCAGCTAGCTCAGTTGTCATCAAATCCTAGCCCCAAAACCCTTGGAATGCTGAGCTCCCCACATTGTTTTCCTATGGAGAATTAATATAGAATTAATGATTAGTTTCACAGTGCTATCTGACAAAGGTATTGATGTGAGTTTTTGTTCCTCTGGCTCCCCACACATTGTTTACACCATATCAATTGGGTGCCAGTAATATCAAAGTCTCTGCAATAGTGTGTGGTTTCTTGGCGTTCTCTCAACCAGCTTCATGAGGTAGTCACCTGGAATGATTTTCAATTAACAGGTGTGCCTTGTTAAAAGTTAATTTGTGGAATTCCTTTTCTTCTTAATGCGTTTGTGCCAATCAGTTGTGTTGTGACAAGGTAGGGGTGTTATACAGAAGAAAGCCCTATTTGGTAAAAGACCAAGTCCATTTTATGGCAAGAACAGCTCATATAAGCAAAGAGAAATGACAGTCCATCATTACTTTAAGACATGAAGGTCAGTGAATCCAGAACATTTCAAGAACTTTGAAAGTTTCTTCAAGTGCTGTCGCAAAAACCCTTGAGCACTATGATGAAACTGGCTCTCATGAGGACCGCCACAGGAAATGAAGACCCAGAGTTATCTCTGCTGCAGAGGATAAGTTCATTAGAGTTAACTGCACCTCAGATTGCTGCCCAAATAAATGCTTCACAGAGTTCAAGTAATAGACACATCTCAACATCAACTATTCAGAGGAAACTGCGTGAATCAGGCCTTCATGGTAGAATTGCTGCAAATAAACTATTACTAAAGGACACCAATAAGAAGAATTGACTTGGGCCAAGAAACATGAGCAACTCTGACATTAGACTGTTGGAGTCCAAATTTGAGATTGGATTCCAACTGCAGTGTCTTTGTGAGAAGCAGAGTAGGTGAACGGATGATCTCCACATGTGTGGTTCCCACGGTGAAGTATGGAGGAGGTGGTGTGATGGTGTGGGGGTGCTTTGCTGGCGACACTGTAGGTGATATATTTAGAATTCAAGGCACACTTAAGCAGCATGGCTGTCACAGCATTCTGCAGCGATATGCCATCCCATCTGGTTTGCGCTTAGTGGGACTATCATTAGTTTTTCAACAGGACAATGACCCAAAACACACCTCCAGGCTGTGTAAGGACTATTTGACCATGGAGAGTGATGGAGTGCTGCATCAAATGACCTGGCCTCCAAAATCAACCGACCTCAAACCAATTGAGATGGTTTGGGATGAGTTGGAATGCAGAGTGAAGGAAAAGCAGCCAATAAGTGTTCAGCATATGTGGGAACTCCTTCAAGACTATTGGAAAAGCATTCCTCATGAAGCTGGTTGAGAGAATGTGTGTGTGTGTGTGTGTGTGTGTCCAAACCTTTGACTGGTACTGTATATAGTATAATAACAATAGTGTATACTATAGCGATACAATATACTACATTGTTTGTTTGTTCGTTCATTGGTTAATTCACAATCAGTCACAAATAGAGAATGTAGTTGTCATTGAAACAATGGGCCACAGTCAATTGCTCCCCGCAGCAACACAATGTATCAATGAATGTATCAGGACTAATGAAAGAACCAATAAGTACTTCATTGATCAGTTGACTAATTGACAACTAATCGGTCCAAATGTACCCCTTGTCCTTGGCCCTTTGATGTTTGCAGATATGTAATGTGTGGGTAAGTATTGGTGGGACTTCCATATTGCTTAAACCTTATAGATCTATAAAGGGTTAGGGAGAACATGTAGACCAGCTGAACCATTTGTTTCCACTGCCTCCTCCTTTCCTTCCGTATCATGCTGAACATGTTCATTCATTCTGGGCTCAGGCTGTATTTCATGTGTGTACATTAACCAAGCCTTGCAAATTCCCTAGAGATCATAGGGCAGCAAAGGGCCGAACTCCCATTTTATTGCTATAGTGTGTTAGTGTGTGTGTGGTCAGGGAAGAGGAGTGTTGCCTTTTTAGACACAGTCAATGATTGGATTCCCACACGTTAAAAAAAGATATGGATTTTTCCTTTATTCATTGATGGCCTTGCCCTATGTTAAAAAGATTGTATTCAAGGAAGAGGAGTATGACGTAAAGTTTATATATGTAGGAGCTTACCTTGTGAGTGTTCGGCTTGATGCATCGCACAAAAAAGGGGTTCGAAGTACTGAGGTTGGCCATCAGTGAGTGCAAGGAATTCTGGGTAAAAAATATATTAAATGTTAGCTAACTCTGACACTGTTACACTTCAGTATTGTTAGGGCTGCTGATTATTATGCACTTTCCATGTTCATGATATAAAGGCAAATACAAACAAGGGACAAGGGTCAATTAAATGGTCACTGCATTATGTACAGAACAAAAATATAAACGCAAAGTGTTGGTCCCATTTTTCATGCGCTGAAATAAAAGATCCCACTTTTTTGGTTACTACATGATTCCATATGTGTTATTAAATAGTTCTGACATCTTCACTATTATTCTACAATGTAGAAAATAGTAAAAAATAAAGAAAAACCCTTGAATGAGTAGGTGTGTCCAAACTTTTGACTGGTACTGTGTACAGTCCCTCGACTGGTTAGTGCAGATAAATGTAAGACAATTATCGTCACTGACCTTAAACTGGGAACTGACAGTGGGTCTCCTGTGCTTGGAGCTGCATTTGAGGGTGTCCTGCTTGTTACGGCTCGAGACGTGCTCAAAGAGGTCGTACACAAAGTCCAACCTGATGCACATGCACACACGCGCGCACACACACAGAATGAGTGTTACAATGTGCACGTTTGAATAACCAACTTTACCCAGCTCTGCATGATCCTCAATTATAAATAAAACCCCTATTCAATTAATTCAAAACAGTAGTGCAGAATGTATGAATTGTTCACTTACAGATGGTTTCATCTCAAATAGCACCCTATTTCATATATGGAGTACTACTTTTAGGCTATGGTCAAAATGTCTGCACTGCATAGGGAATAGGGCGCAATTCGAGATTGAACATTATAGAATTGCCGCTTACCTGCTCTCTCTAAGCAGGTTGAGGATGTCATCCCTGAAAGTGTCTCGATTCTTCTCCAGAATGCCCCTCACGTCATACACCACCTAGAGCACACCAACTACTTTAATGATTTTGTTCGTCGGCAAGATTAGCAAACTTAGCCGTGACATGCAAGCAAAAAAATGCCGACACTACACATCCAAGTATAAATGACCAAATTATTATGAAAGAAATGCATTCCAATTTTGATTAATTATTGTCTGACAACTTGGATGGAAAATTACTGAGGAAAATAGAGGACGATATTGCCACTTTGCCATATCTTCAATCTAAACCTACAAGAAAGTGTGTGGAGGGAAGCAAAAGTCAGTCCACTACCCAAAAACAGAAAAGCCCCCTTTACTTGCAAAAAAATATATATATAGGACACGCACTCTGCACACACTTATTTGTTATGATAAGTGTTATTAAATATGTAATGTCATATTTTCAATTGTATACAACTGACTTAATGTTGCTGGACCTAGGGTTGCAAAGGGTCGGTAACTTTCCATGGGAAGTTAAGCCCGGGAATTTAGGGAATTTTGCTTAAATTAATCTAAAAAGTTAGCTGACAACAGTGAACCTTTTTTTCTGTGATTCACATAAGGCAATTCTAGGTCTTGTGGCATATTTTGGTTAAACTATCCCCAATTCAATGGATTTGCAACCCTCTGCATGCACAGTGCATTCTTCCATCACATGTACAGCTGATTCTCAAGATCTTGCACACTAACGAGATGGTATTGAGCCCACACTACTACACTGTCTGAGCCAAGGACTACATGCTTTCTGTTAAATTTTGATTACAATACTGGGTGGGGTGAATATATTCTATAGAACATACATATTGTTTTGTTGTTGTGTTAACTAGTAAATAGTAGCCTAAAACAAAGTGTGTTTAAATCATTTATAACATGTTAACAATTTCTGCTTGTTAGTTTTTGTTACCATGTAGGTTTTTAGCTTGCTTGAGCCTGCTAACTGAGTGTTTATTCACCTATTTCCATACATGTTTCATTTTAAAACATTTTATCTTACAAAGGAGTTGTTTAATCTAACTGCTTAACTATTTATCTATACATGGAGTTTTTGGGGTTAAAATAAATTATAAATCTAATCTTTACAGGAAAATGCCACGGGGACTATCTGATGTGTGGAGACATTTCACTGCAGATAATGTAGAAGGAAAAGCTGTGTACATTTGAAAATACTGTGCCAAATCATATGTGAAGAATGAAATAAAGATGCAGAATCATCTGGCCAAGTACATAAAGTTCCCTCAGCGCTCATAAGCAACCTTTGACAAAAGTCCCTCTACTTCTACTCGAGGTGAAAATGATTAATCAGACACCTTATCGATAGCAACAGCTCATGGTCCTCCTGGAATCAGACGTTTGACTCAATGGAGGAACGTAGTCAGAGAAATGCTGATGAATGTCTTGCTCGAGCTGTGTATGCAGCTGGTTCATCTCTGATCCTCACAGGCAATGTGTATTGGAAGAGATTTCTGAATGTTCATCTCCCAGCATACACCCCTCCAACCAGACATGCTTTATCTACATATTTGCTGGATGCAGAGTTCAACAGAGTTCAAGTGAAGGTCAAGTAAATCATAGAGAAAGCAGACTGTATTGCAATCATCTCTGATAGTTGGTCAAATGTTTGTGGGCAAGGAATAATTAACTACATCATCTCCACCACTCAGCCAGTATTCTACAAGAGCACAGACACAAGGGACAACAGACACACCAGTCTCTACATTGCAGATGAGCTGAAGGCAGTCATCAATGACCTTGGACCAGAGAGGTATTTGCACTGGTGACAGACAATGCGGCGAACATGAAGGCTGCTTGGTCTAAAGTGGAGGAGTCCTACCCTCACATCACACCCATTGGCTGTGCTGCTCATGCATTTAATCTTCTCCTCAAGGACATCATGGCACTGAAAACAATGGATACACTCTACAAGAGAACCAATGAGATGGTTAGGTATGTGAAGGGTCATCAAGATATAGGAGAAATCTACCTCACCAAGCAAAGTGGGAAGAATAAGAGCACCACATTGAAGCTGCCCAACAACACCCGTTGGGGTGGTGTTGTTATCATGTTTGACAGTCTTCTGGAGGGGAAAGAGTCTCTCCAAGAAATGGCCATATCACAGTCTGCTGATATGGACAGCTCCATCACGAGGATCCTCCTGAATGATATATTTTGGGAGAGAGTGGTAAGCAGCCTGAAATTCCTGAAACGTATAGCAGTAGCCATTGCACGGATTGAGGGAGACCATGCCATCCTATCTGATGTTCAGACTCTGCTTGCAGATGTAAGAGAAGAAATCCGTACTGCCCTGCCCACTTCACTGTTTCTCCAAGCAGAGGAAACTGCAGTTCTGAAATAAATAAAAAAGCGTGAAGACTTCTGCCTGAAGCCCATACACACCGCAGCGTACATGTTGGACCCCAAATATGCTGGCAAGAGCATCCTGTCTGGTGCAGAGCTCAACAAGGCCTATGGTGTCATAACTACCGTGTCTCACCACTTTGGCCTGAATGAGGGCAAGGTTCTTGGCAGTCTGGCGAAGTACATTTCCAAGCAAGGGCTTTGGGATGGAGATGCAATATGGCAGTCGTGCCAACATGTCATCAGCCACCTGGTGGAAAGGATTTTGTGGATCTGAGGCTCTTTCCCCTGTTGCCTCCATCATCCTCCAAATCCCACCAACATCAGCTGCCTCAGACCGCAACTGGTCCTTGTTTGGAAACACACACACCAAAGCACACAACAGGCTGACCAATACAAGGGTTGAAAAATAGGTGGCCATCTGGGCAAATTTGAGGCTTTTTGAGCCTGACAATGAGCCACCCTCAACAAGGTTGGACATTGACAGTGAAGATGAGGCCTCAGAGTCTGATGTTCAAAAAGTGGACATTGAGGAGGTCCAGGGAGAAGAAGACATGGAAGCCTGACAGGAAGACAACCAAAGCTGTAGTTTCGAGACTCATTTTACAGAAGTATGTTGAAAACATTTTTGGGAGATATGATGGATCATTGGGATCATTCAATATTCCCTTTCTTTTGTTGTTCAGTGAAATCATCCAATGTGAAGAGTCAACTCATTTAATTAAAGTTAAATTCGTATCTAAATTGTTTAAAAACCATTATATAGCAAGGATTTAATCATTGCAATTATGTCTACTTATGATAAGGTAAAAGGTTTCTGTTTCTGTCTCCATGTCATGCCTGACCTTAGAGAGCCGTTTTATTTCTCTATTTGGTTAGGTCAGGGTTTGATGTGGGGTGGGCATTCTATATTCTATTTTCTATGTTTTGTATTTCATTGTTTTGGCCGGGTATGGTTCTCAATCAGGGACAGCTGTCTATCGTTGTCTCTGATTGGGAACCATACTTAGGCAGCCCTTTTTCCCACCTGTGATTGTGTGTAGTTAACTTTGTTTGTGGCACATTGCCCTGAAGCGTGCGTCACGGTTGTTTTTGTATTGTTTATTGTTTTTGTCGGCGTCATCATCATCCTAATAAAAAGGAATATGTACGCTCACCACGATGCGCTTTGGTCTACTTCTTTCAACGGCTGTGACACTCCATATGATATGGTAAATATATCCAATGCAAAAAACATCAACATTTAAATGGTATTAAAATTAATTTGCATATATTCCCGTTAATTCCCATATATTCCCATGGAAAGTTTCCACTTCTGAATATTCCCCAAAATGTGCAACCCTAGCTGGACCCCAGGAAGAGGACCTGCTGCCTTGTCAGCAGCTAATGGGGATCCTTAATAAATAAAAATACACCACCAGAGGGCAGCAAATAGCGGTGAGACGAATGCAACATTCAATAGCACACACATTTGTCTACTAAGTACAGTACGTGTTGCTTGCCAGAGCTGCTGTCTGCTTTGCAAATGCTGTCCTGATGTGTCTAACGTGCTCCTGTGTCATGGTAACACTTTAAACCTAAAGGTATGATGCTATATAACATGGTATTAGCCTGTAGTCCTATCCTGGGGCTAATAAGATGTTATGTTTCTCTATGTGTCCGAATTGAAACTCAAAACGCACTGTATTTAGCGAGGATCCTTATGAGATGATGATAAGCTCCTGACAAGTCTTAAAATGCATTGTACAGGCATCATATTGCATTATACCTGCGGTTTTAACTAAAGTGTTACAGACAGGAACAACTCTTACCTCGCCTGCATAGTGTCTCACTCCAAAGTTGTGCACAGCAACGCGTGGTTTCACATAAAATTGGTTTTTCTGTAACATGAGAAAAGATTTGCGTTAGCATTATCGGCTATTCACCACATAATGCTATTAGCCACACCATGCAATTGAGCCAACATAATTTAGAATATGACAATTGTGTGGATAACATCTCCTACAATGAAGGATCAATGAAATAGACAAGAATTGAATGAATTCCCATATTTTTCTTTATCATAATTTCATACTCAGAAACAAAGTCTAAGAGATCTGCACGTCTATATACTACATTAGCTATACTGTTACGTACAGTAAGTGGGATGAAAAGGTAGTTGAATCAATGAAATCTAAATAAGCAATATTATTATATATTATTATTCCATTTCAGGACAAGAAACTGAAGCTCTTATGCCAAAAATGTACCCTTTCAAAATCCTTTAAGCATTCTGGATATCTCAAAATATCATAAAACTCATTCATTATATCCAGAGTTGGGGAGTAACAGTAATCTGTTACATGTAAGGGATTGCAAAAAAAACGGTAACTGTAATCTGTTACGTTACCAGAAAAAATATTGTAATCAGATTACAGATACTTTTGAAAAACTAGATTACTTTTAAATTCAGAAAGGACGTTTGCGAAAAAAAATCTTTCACACTTCTCTGTTCTCAATGACATACACATCAGCATTGAAAAAAGGCACAAGTTTAAGTTTGTTCCACCTGAGCGAGCCTGACCACAAGTCAGAGACCACTATGATGACACACCAAATGTGTTTGATCGATCGTGGGAAAAGGCTTTTGTAGGCTACAATCCAAGGTCCTTTGGAATTACCTGGATTTCTGGATAAATTGGTCATAAAATTTGATCTGACCTTCATCTAAGTCACAACAATAGACAAACACAGTCTGCTTAAACTAATAACACACAAACAATTATATGTTTTCATGTCTTTATTGAACACACCATGTAAACATACACAGTCTAGGGTAGGAAAAGTATGTGAACTCTTGGATTTAATAACTGGTTGACCCTCCTTTGGCAGAAATAAACTCAACCAAATGTTTTCTGTAGTTGCATATCAGACCTTCACAAAGGTCAGGAGGAATTTTAGACTATCTTTACAAAACTGATTCAGTTTAGCAATATTCTTAGGATGTCTGGTGTGAACCACTCTCGAGGTCACGCCACATCATTTTAAACCGGGTTGAGGTCCGGACTCTGACTGGGCCACTCCAGAAGGCGTATTTTCTTCCGTTCAAGCCATTCTGTTGTTGGCTTGTTACAACATCCAACTTCTGTTGAGCTTCAATTGGCAGACAGATAGCCTACCATTCTCCTGCAAAATGTCTTGATAAACTTTGGAATTCATTTTCCCGTCGATGATAGCAAACTGTCCAGGCCCTGAGGCAGTCCCAAACCATGATGCTCCCTCCACCATACTTTACAGTTGGGATGAGGTTTTGATGTTGGTGAGCTGTGCCTTTTTTTCTCCACACATAGTGTTGTGTGTTCCTTCCAAACAACTCAAATTTAGTTTAATCTGTCCACTGAATATTTTGCCAGTAGCGCTGTGGAACATCCAGGTGCTCTTTTGCGTTGTTCAGACGTGCAGCAATTCTTTTTTGGACAGCAGTGGCTTCTTCCGTGGTGTCCTCCCATGAACACCATTCTTGTTTTGTGTTTTAAGTATCGTAAAATCATCAACAGAGATGTTAGCATGTTCCAGAGATTTCTGCATGTCTTTAGCTGACACTCTAGGATTCTTCTTAACCTCATTCAGCATTCTGCACTGTGCTCTTGCAGTCATCTTTGCAGGATGGCCACTCCTAGAGAGAGTAGCAACAGTGCTGAACTTTCTCCATTTATAGACAATTTGTCTTATTGTGAACTGATGAACATCAAGGCCTTTAGAGATACTTTTGTAACCTTTTCCAGCTTTATGCAAGTCAACAATTCTCAATCTTAGGTCTTCTCAGATCTCTTTTGGTCGTGGCATGGTTCACATCAGGCAATGCTTCTTGTGAATAACAAACTAAAATTTTGTGAGTGATTTTTATAGTTCATGGCAGCTCTAACCAACATCTCCGATCTTGTCTCATTGATTGGACTCCAGGTTAGCTGACTCCTGACTCCAATTAGCTTTTGGACAGGTCATTAGCCTCGGGGTTCACATACTTTTTCCACTGTGAATTTTTAAATGATGTATTCAATATAGACAAGAAAAATACAATCATTTGTGTGTTATTAGTTTAAGCACACAGTTTGTCTATTGTTTTGACTAAGATGAAGATCAGATCAAATGTTATGTCAACTTTTTACCAAAACAGAGACGGGGCGACGATTTTGTTATTGTTTCATCTGTGGATTTGCCCTTTAAACAGCTGCATATTATCAAGATATCAAAGTGTCACCAACAAAAAGGTAAACAATATGCCTATAGCTAATGCAGAATATGGCATTCATTTTCACACGTAAATACCACTTTTCAGTAGTGCTCAAAGCATACCATTCCATGAGTGCAGCATTTATTTTTCAACTCTAAGCAATGAGCCCAATCAGTCCTCCATGACAACAAAATCATAAACAGAGTAGGGCAGGCTAATAAGTCCTTCGTTTTCGGGTTATGCTCAGGTAAAACAATTAGGCTAATCTATACTTCCATATTTCAAAGTCCTATTCTTGAAGATCAAGGGGTATAACATTTATTGGATTGACTGGAATTCTGATAGACTTTAATCTTATTATTTATTATATGTAGTAGAAAGCGATTGGTTAGAAGAAGCCTACATAACCAACCCATAAAGTAAAATGTAACACACATATATATACATATATATATATATGTATATATAGCCAGCTATGTAAACTTTAACATTGATTTATCCTGCAATAAATTGGTAACATACATTTTTGTCTTCTTCTAATGCCTCTTAAGGGGAAAGTAATCTAAAAGTAACTGAATGTAATCAGATTACGCTACTGAGTTTGGGTAATCCAAAAGTTACGTTGCTGATTACAATTTTGGACACTAGTAACTGTAACAGATTACATTTAGAAAGTAACATACCCAACCCTGATTATATCCAATATACCCTGTAACTCTTTCATAATCCAATAAATCAATTTAAGAAATCTCCTATACATTTTGCAGCGCAAATATTTATAGGGATATTTACGAGCTGCGCTCATATTTATTCCAAATCAAAATTCTACTCAGTGTTTTTTTACACCCACTGGTGAGATCAGAGCGTAAATCAAACCAAGCTGTAATAGCACTGGGTGCCAATGCTATGAATGTAGAGGAGGCAGCTAGCCCCAAAATTAGCTAACATATCCATTGTTTGGCTTTCCATAAAAAAGTAGCCATCCTCTCTTAAAGTATGTCATATGATTTTGCAGTGTTGGAAAACTCCATCTAGGGTTACAGTAGCTTCTGCCACATTGCTGTCACCTACAATCCTTTCAAATCACTGAGGAAAAGCGACATGGGGGTCTTCAATATATATATACAAAGCTGTATGAATAGTTTAGAGATGAATCCTTCCTTCCTCCAAGTAATCATAGATCAGGGATTGTTTCCACCAATCCAACTTGATCAGATCAGTGATCACCTTACGGATGGAAAGAAAGAAGGGAGGATATAAGGATGGATGGATAGATGGATGGATGGGTGGACAGACCGACGTGAGGGTATAAGAATGCCTCTCTCAAGTATTTCAACAGGCCCACTAAAGCTATCGACTGGTGACGTCATAACAATGGGACTTGACTCACCGAGTGCTGGCTGTGGAGCTTCTCCAGTAGAGTGCCATCAGTGGCTTTGGGAAAATGACTCTCCTCGTTCATCAGTGCAAGGAGACCCAGTTTCTGTGAAGAAAATAGACAGATGTTATCATAACCAGTCCGAAACAGTATATTGTTTTCCTGACAACTCTAATCAATAGATTTACAACGTATTTCTATCTATAGAAATAAGTGTATTTTTATATATAGAAATTATTATTTCTGGTAGATCAGGACCACTCAGCATTTGTCTGGGTAATGTTGTCGCCAGGTCAAAGGGAATTCACGTTATAACGGCTAGAATGGCATTGCACTGAGCTAGCCGTTGGTTCCCAATTGAAGGGGACTTCAGTTCCTAAGGGTTGCAGTTGCGCTTACAAGTGGCGTACATCAGGCTGCTACAGTCAAAGTTGAAAAGATTTACATTTGACAATGCTCCTGTGCCCAACCTTGTGGCAGGCATCACCATAATATGAAACCTGCTTCACAAGTGTAAATTCTAGCAGTGTCAACGTGAGAAAAATCCCATTCAAGAGGGAATGAAAAAGACATACCTTCTCAATCAGATCCAAACATTCCCCGTTGTCCATCCAGTTGATGTCCTCCCATACAAGCCCTTCCCTGATGGAGCAAGAAAAACTAAAAGATAAGCCAATCAAATTGAAATTGAAGTTAACCTGTAACACTTTATAATAACCTTCATGAATAAGCTCTTATTTTTACACATGCTTGTAAATGCTTTATAAATTAGCATACATGTTATACATTCTGATAAACTGTAAGTAGAATACATATTTATAAAAATTATAGTGTTACAGCCTAAATTTAATGTGAACGTTTATGTTTGAGGTCTACCCACTTGTTGTATTCAAGTTGCTCCAGCGAGAAGATGTGCTTGTTAAAGTATTCCTGAAGTTTCTCGTTTGCATAGTTAATGTTGAACTGCTCAAAGCGGTTGACCTGTCAGAGAGAGAGACCCATGTAAGACTCACATACTACAGATTTTTTTTGTAATGGTTTGCTCCTGATGATTTTTCCAACAGGGTTTCATGTTGTAAGAATAGTCAGTTACAACATGAAACTCTACAATTTCACTTTACTTACAAGTATTATTATAATAACTTGGTGGATGCTTACAGTGGGGCAAAAAAGTATTGTCAGCCACCAATTGTGCAAGTTCTCCCACTTAAAAATATGAGAGAGGCCTGTAATTTTCATCATAGGTACACTTCAACTATGACAGACAAAATGAGAGAAAAGAAAAATAAAATCACATTGTAGCATTTTTAATGAATTTATTTGCAAATGATGGTGGAAAATAAGTATTTGGTCAATAACAAAAGTTTATTTCAATACTTTGTTATATACCCTTTGTTGGCAATGACAGAGGTCAAACGTTTTCTGTAAGTCTTCACAAGGTTGTCACACACTGTTGCTGGTATTTTGGCCCATTCCTCCATGCAGATCTCCTCTAGAGCAGTGATGTTTTGGGGCTGTTGCTGGGCAACACAGACTTTCAACTCCCTCCAAAGATTTTCTATGGGGTTGAGATCTGGAGACTGGCTAGGCCACTCCAGGACCTTGAAATGCTTCTTACGAAGCCACTCCTTCGTTGCCCGGGTGGTGTGTTTGGGATCATTGTCATGCTGAAAGACACAGCCACGTTTCATCTTCATTGCCCTTGCTGATGGAAGGAGGTTTTCACTCAAAATCTCATGATACATGGCCCCATTCATTCTTTCCTTTACACGGATCAGTCGTCCTGGTCCCTTTGCAGAAAAACAGCCCCAAAGCATGATGTTTCCACCCCCATGCTTCACAGTAGGTATGGTGTTCTTTGGATGCAACTCAGCATTCTTTGTCCTCCAAACACGACGAGTTGAGTTTTTACCAAAAAGTTATATTTTGGTTTCATCTGACCATATGACATTCTCCCAATCTTCTTCTGGATCATCCAAATGCTCTCTAGCAAACTTCAGACGGGCCTGGACATGTACTGGCTTAAGCAGGGGGACACGTCTGGCACTGCAGGATTTCAGTCCCCGGCGGCGTAGTGTGTTACTGATGGTAGGCTTTGTTACTTTGGTCCCAGCTCTCTGCAGGTCATTCACTAGGTTCCCCCGTGTGGTTCTGGGATTTTTGCTCACTGTTCTTGTTATCATTTTGACCCCACGGGGTGAGATCTTGCGTGGAGTCTTCCATTTCCTAATAATTGCTCCCACAGTTGATTTCTTCAAACCAAGCTGCTTACCTATTGCAGATTCAGTGTTCCCAACCTGGTGCAGGTCTACAATTTTGTTTCTGGTGTCCTTTGACAGCTCTTTGGTCTTGGCCATAGTGGAGTTTGGAGTGTGAATGTTTGAGGTTGTGGACAGGTGCATTTTATACTGATAACAAGTTCAAACAGGTGCCATTAATACAGGTAACGAGTGGAGGACAGAGGAGCCTCTTAAAGTTACAGGTCTGTGAGAGCCTGAAATCTTGCTTGTTTGTAGGTGACCAAATACTTATTTTCCACCATAATTTGCAAATAAATCCATTAAAAATCCCATTTCCCATTTTGTCTGTCATAGTTGAAGTGTACCTATGATGAAAATTACAGGCCTCTCTCATCTTTTTAAGTGGGAGAACTTGCACAATCGGTGGCTGACTAAATACTTTTTTGCCCCACTGTATATTTGTCCTATTTCACACGTAACAAAATGTGTTTTTTGCATACCCCAACTCCCCCTGAGAGTGGCGTCACGGCCAGGTCTGCCTTAATCAACGGCGACCCTGGAGCAATTAGGGTTAAGTCGCTTGCTCAAGGGCAAATCGAGAGATTTTCACATTATCAGCTCAGGGATTTGGACTAGCAACCTTTCAGTTACTGGCCCAACACTCTAACCGCTAGGCTACCTGCAGTTTTCTTCCACCATCTCTAATTAATTTGTTTGTAAATCTGTACCTGTATTCACAAAGCAACATAGGGAACACTAAGATCATAGACATCATAATGAATGTGCAAATCTACTACTTAAGTTTGAGAGTTATCTAGGTCATGATAAACACCTGTTGCCCTTGAGGGTGAACTGTCTCGTGGATGACTGATAGTTGATTTGAAGTAGTTTGGCTGGATTTGCTGGAGGCCATTTTATTCATTACTGATGGTGACAGCCAATATGAGAAATCAACATTAAGATGAACGTACATCATTGCTTGTGATCAGTGAGTTTCCTGACTAAGATATGTTGCTCACACAAAAAAAAAAAAAAATATAAGACATGATAATTTAGGAAATGTATCAAAAAGGCAAGTGATTCAGACATTACACCTTGAACCACCAAAATAGTTTTTTTCCAACCAACCTCGAAATTCTCAAATCCAAATATGTCTAGGATGCCAATGGATTTGAAGTCCTCTTTCCCTCGGATACGGTTGTTGAGTTTCCGGATAATCCAGGTGAAACACTGGGAATAAAGTGCCATCGCCATGGAGTCCCTGGAATCCACCGCCTGGGAAAAAGGAAATGACACAGTTTTATAAAAAAGGAAGCTGCCCTGTTCTCGTTCAAGTACAATAGGAATCTAAATGACTCTGGATGACCTTTAAACTTACTATCCCTTGGTGTAACCATGAATTCATTCTTACCGTGGCTGGGATTCAAACACACGCAGATAAGTAACTTGTGCTTTGCAATATGCTTTTAAAGGTGACTTCCACAATCTGCTTCTGCTTTTTCTGATTGCAAAATACCTGCACTTCGGATAGGGAGGTGTGCTCCTTTCTGTACAATGTAGTCATTTCTGGAAACATTTTCTGTCCATTTAGACAGAGCACCCCCAGAGGCATAAATGATTTATAAAAGCTAGTTTAAATAGTCTACATATGATCTCCTACATAAGCCAAGTTATTAAAGATAGACTCAGCAATATGACAGATACAGATGCAGAAAATAAACAGCATTTCCGCTAAGAGCGTTGAAGTGTGAGGCTTTGACATGGTCAGCAGATGAACAGGAGACACTTGAGCCGGTTATCACAAGTAGACCATCGCCCGCCTGACCATAAAGGTAAACTCAGAGAAATGACACTGCCACGAGCAGCACTGCAAATATTGAGGTGAGAGAGATATAAGACCTCACTCTCACACAGTCACATACACAGCTCATACACAATCCACATGCCCTGGCATGTGCACAGGCCAGGGCAACCAACAGCGAACCCGTGCAAATGCGCAGATACTGTGTGTGTGACTGTGTGAGTGCCAAGTCTTGCATCTCGCTCATCGCAATATCTTCAGTGCTGCTCGTGGCAACGTCATCTGTGATAATCCAGTCTGGCACTAGTTGTGTCTCCTGTTTATCTGCTGACCATATCTGCTGAATCAGCGTCAAATGTGATTAGCCTGGCCAGCTACACTCCTAGCTTTAGAGATTAAATCAGACACATGATAGGGGTGGTGTTCATTAGGCACCAAATGCAAGACAACTAGGTGAAACAGTGAGGGACTAAACTGTATGTTATGGTTTCTTTTGGAAATGTTTTAAAATGTTAAGTTTAGTGCTTAGTCAACACAACCCAGGTCATGCAAGGGGAAATGGTTCAGGGTCAGTGTCCAATACACACCCAGCCTTCAAAAGCTGACAACAACAATGGCGGTCACACATAACTGTAAGAGACAATGAATGCTTTGTTTTGTCTAGCAGGACCTATGTAAACGAGGTAGAGATAAGCCACCATTGACTTTGAAACCAAAGTATTTTTTTCACAAAGTTGGTGGTTAGCCTCACAGTTGGGCAGGCGCCATTGACTATGAAACACCAGCCCTAAATGTTTCCCTATGGCATAACTCATGCCCCTGGCCTATCTATCTGCCCTAATGTCAGGTGTTGACCATGGGGTCAAATATTTGTATGTCGAGGGATTAGTGTCGCAAAGGAGTGAAGCCACTTCCTGATGTTTACTTCTTAAGGTTTAGGTTGGCAGCATTTTCACTTTTGGATAAATAGCGTGTCCAATTTCAACTTCCTGCTAATCATGCCAAGAATATAAGATATGCATATTATTAGTATAGGATAGAAAACACTCTGAAGTTTCTAAAACTGTTTGAATCATGTCTGTGAGTATAACAGAACTTATGTAGCAGGCAAAACCCTGAGGACTAACCATTCAGAATTGTTTTTTTTTAGGTCTCTGTCTGTTCAGTGAGTTCTCATTGGGAAACAATATTTCTTAGGAATTTGTTTTTAGTTCCTACCGCTTCCACTGGATGTCACCAGTCTTTGGAATTTGATTGAGGTTATTCCTTTGTGCAATGAAGAAGGCCGTCCATCTAGGAACTGCGTAACACTGTTGAGAGTTGCGCAAGACTTGAAAAGTAGCTTGGTTTGTTGTCTTCCTGTATTGAACACAGATAAACCCGTCTTCAATTTGATCGATTATTAATGTTTAAAAATACCTAAAGTTGTATTACAAAAGTAGTTTGAAATGCTTTGGCAAAGTTTACAGGCAACGTTTAAAATATTTTGTAGTGACGTTGCGCAATTTGGAATCTGTTTTTTTCTGTATCAGACGCGCCAAATAAATGGACATTTTGGATATATATGGACTGAATTAATCGAACAAAAGGACCAATTGTGATGTTTATGGGACATATTGGAGTGCCAACAAAAAAAGCTTGTCAAAGGTAAGGCATGTTTTATATTTTATTTCTGTGTTTTGTGTAGCGCCTGCAGGGTTGAAATATGCTAACCGTTGTGCTATCATAAGATAATAGCTTCTTATGCTTTCGCCGAAAAGCCTTTTTAAAATCTGACATGTTGGCTGGATTCACAACGAGTGTAGCTTTAATTTAGTATCTCACATGTGTGATTTATTTGAATTTGCCGCGCTGCATTTTCCCTGGCCTTTGGCCAAGTGGGACGCAAGCGTCCCCTATACCATAAGAAGTTAAACAATGGGGTCAACTGGTGCCCTCTGTCATCATGGTTAGGTTACCTGTTCAACGGTGAGCGGCGTGCAGATCTCCTCACCCCGTAGGATCAAGGACTTGTGGGTCAGCACCTCGGCCAGATGTTCTGAGTTCAGGCCCAGGAGGTCTGCTGTCCTGCCCAGTGCTACAGACACACAGACAGTGGTATTTTAGAAAAGGGATGTGGGGGTGTAATAAGTACTGTACAATAGATATCCTTTGCTGTGCTGTCATCAAGCATTTTGCTATACTCGCAATAACATCTGCTAACCATGTGTATGTGACCAATAAAATTTGATTTGATGTCATTCTATGCCCCTCTAGATCAGTGGTCAATAACCTGGTTGATCTTCAAGGCATTCCTAGTCGATCCCCAAACAATTCTGTAGAAAAGCCCATGCTCAAGGCTTGCACTCCTTTTTTTGTGTGTGTGTCTATTGCGCTGTTGGCGTTAAACCGTGCTCACCGGGTAATCAAAGCAGCAGCAGATGGTGGACCCTCTGCTGTTGCCCCCCCCCCTCCCTCCACTGAGACTAACGCCATGTTCAAAACAACTGGGAACTCTGGGGAAAAAAACTAGATCTGACTGGGAAAAATAGTTTTGAACGGTCATGCAACTCGTAATTCCAAGTTGGAAACTCAGGCATCTTTCTAGGGCTCTGACTTTCCTACCTGAAGATCACTGACATCATGATTTGACCTTGTCTTTTCCGAGTTCCCAGTTGTCTTGAAAGCACCATGACCATCAGATTCAGGTACCATCAGTCCAGTAAAATAAAAAAGCGAATTATTTATGAATTATTTCAACTTATGCTCAGTTGTGCCTTGCAAATGCTACACCAACTGATTTTTTTTTAAATCAAAACTGGAGATTTGAAATCTAATATGTTCTGAGAAGAACAACATTGGCAGGCCAGGCATATATCCAATATGCTGTGATAATGTATTAGGCTCACTGCACAAACCTCATTCCTACACAACTGTTTTTATTGGGTTAATGTTATATTTTTTAAATAATGTTTTTTTTTATATAATCTAAGTGGTAGATCATATTTGACTGTGAAAGTATCTTGACTCAGAAAAGGTTGGTGACCACTGCTCTAGATGCATTTATTCATAATGTGATTAAATCAAGGTTATTTCTAAACACCAATCTTGTTATGACAGTTAAGGTTGATATACGAGTATGTTCATTACATATCACATTTCAAAGCTTTGTGGGCACTAGGCAGAATATTATTGTTTAGCTGAGGCAAAAGGTTAAGGTTACCTTAGCGCTAAGGCATAGGGGAGAGCTAATCTCAGCGCAGTTCTTAAAACTTGGACAACCCAGAACTAGGACAGGGATAGGGAGAATCTCAAGGAAAGTAGCATATCATAGGTAGTACCTCAAGGAAAAAGGGGGGAGGAGAGGAAGGAGAGAAAAGAGGAGAGACATTAACCTGTTTTGGAAGAGACCTGAGCTCCTCCGGCCGTCATAAACTCGATATTCCCGGCATGAAGAATTCCTGCCAGGAGGCGAAGGATCTCCCAGATATTCTCCTCTGTGAACTGCATGGTCCGCATTGCATTCTGGGATGGAAAACAACACAAATGAACAGAATGTTGATGCTGCCAAAAAAAGGCAGTTGTGCCCCCAAGAAAAAAAATCGAATAAAAAATCAAATCACACAATATATCCTAGTTTTCCCATATATTCAATCTGTCCAGACACAATTTAATTCAATTCATTACCATATCCCTGAACAAACCAAGTAAAGTTGAATCCAGACCACTATAAGTGGAATCTGGTGCTTTAGTGTCTCTATGGTATGAGGTGCAGCTGTAAGACCCTGTGGCAAGACCCTGTCATTGACATTTTCAAATTGTAGTTCCACTAATGTAAATTTTTTACAACCGTTCTGGGCAATAAAAAGTGAACAAAAAAAGTACTGTATATTAGCAAAAAACGACATTTGCTTCAAAGTGGATGTAACATTGCCATGGGCATATTTCAGAAATGTATTTAAATGTATGGGTTATTTGTTAGATGATTGCTAATGAACTTGGCGCTTGGCATCACCTCACGAATGTTCGGTTAAAAATGTACCGCTTGCTGCAGAAAGTAACTTTTGAATGCCCTGAACTGTATCATCAACAATAAACCATTGATAGAGATGGGAGGGCCATACCAGTACATCCTGAAAAGTGTCTTTGTCGTTGATTGTCTTGTCTGCCACACAGCCAGATTGCTTTAGGTAGTAGTAATTCTCTGGTGGTGAAAAACTGAAGGCCTCTGTCATGGAAAAAAGAAAGACTCAATAATGGGTTAAAAGTGTAATTGTTGTATAATCCAGTGTTTCTCCTAACATTATATACAGTGGTTCTTCCTTTAAAAGTTGTGTGGTACTACAGCACAGCTTGTGTGCTGCCGCAGAATTCTATGGCACGTTATTTACTGTAAGTGTCATACCATTGTTGTCATTAATGCTAGTTGGTGAGAGTTTGACCACCAGAGGGCATCTTTGAGAAGCATTTGACTGTTTTTATATTGTCTGTACTAGAGAATTTAAAAACTTTTTTTGTAAGAACATAGAATACAGGATTTATTTTAAGAAATGTAGCTTAATTAATTTGATTAATATAATGGTGTTTCTATTCCCCCCCAAAATACAAAATTATACATCTGACAGACAGCGCCTAATTCAGTAACACGAAACAAGGATTAGATGGAGGCAGATGTTATAGGAAGAGCCATGGATGTATAGCTGAGGGAAAGGTGGGAAGTATCTGGGCAACTACAGTACCGTTTATTTAACGAGGAGAAAATAGGAGAATACGTTTTGTTAACATGGGGGGTGGGGGGAAGCGGTGACTGGCTTTCAAAAGTTGGCGCTGGACAGTCGTGGCCAAAAGTTTTGAGAATGACACAAATATTAATTTTCACAAAGTCTGCTACCTCAGTGTCTTTAGATATTTTGGGCAGATGTTACTATGGCATATTGAAGTATAATTACAAGAATTTTAAAAGTGTCAAAGGCTTTTATTGACAATTACATGAAGTTGATGCAAAGAGTCAATATTTGCAGTGTTGACCCTTCTTTTTCAAGACCTCTGCAATCCGCCCTGGCATGCTGTCAATTAACTTCTGGGCCACATCCTGACTGATGGCAGCCCATTCTTGCATAATCAATGCTTGGAGTTTGTCAGAATGTGTTAGTTTTTGTTTGTCCACCCGCCTCTTGAGGATTGACCACAAGTTCTCAATGGGATTAAGGTCTGGGGAGTTTCCTGGCCATGGACCCAAATTATCGATGTTTTGTTCCCCGAGCCACTTAGTTATCACTTTTGCCTTATGGCAAGGTGCTCCATTATGCTGGAAAAGGCATTGTTCGTCACCAAACTGTTCCTGGATGGTTGGGAAAAGTTGCTATCGGAGGATGTGTTGGTACCATTCTTTATTCATGGCTGTGTTCTTAGGCAAAATTGTGAGTGAGCCCACTCCCTTGGTGGAGAAGCAACCCCACACATGAATGGTCTCAGGATGCTTTACTGTTGGTATGACACAGGACTGATGGTAGCGCTCACCTTGTCTTCTCCGGACAAGCTTTTTTCCGGATGCCCCAAACAATCGAAAAGGGGATTTATCAGAGAAAATGACTTTACCCCAGTCCTCAGCAGTCTAATCCCTGTACTTTTTGCAGAAAATCAGTCTGTGCCTGATGTTTTTCCTGGAGATAAGTGGCTTCTTTGCTGCCCTTCTTGACACCAGGCCATCCTCCAAAAGTATTCGCCTCACTGTGCATGCAGATGCACTCACACCTGCCTGCTGCCATTCCTGAGCAAGCTCTGTACTTGTGGTGCCCCGATCCCGCAGCTGAATCAACTTTAGGAGACGATCCTGGCGCTTGCTGGACTTTCTTGGCGCCCTGAAGTCCTCTTCACAACAATTGAACCGCTCTCCTTGAAGTTCTTGATGATCCAATAAATGGTTGATTTAGGTGCAATCTTACTGGCAGCAATATCCTTGACTGTGAAGCCCTTTTTGTGCAAAGCAATGGTGACGGCACGTGTTTCCTTGCAGGTAACCATGGTAGACAGAGGAAGAACAATGATTCCAAGCACCACCCTCCTTTTTAAGCTTCCAGTCTGTTATTCAAACTCAATCAGCATGACAGAGGGATCTTCAGCCTTGTCCTCGTCAACACTCACACCTGTGTTAACGAGAGAATCACTGACATGATGTCAGCTCGTTCTTTTGGGGCAGGGTTGAAATGCAGTGGAAATGTTTTTTGGGGATTCAGTTCATTTGCATGGGAAGAGCCTATTGTCCTGCTGATAGTTGGTTGAAGAGTCTATTGTCCTGCTAATAACCCATCATGGAAACTTTGTTTGTACCCATAGCTTTTAGGCTTGCAGTAGGTTCTAATAATCCATGCCTTCTGGGAGTTAGAATTTTGGTTGTCAGAAGTATTAAAATCCACCAATGTCAGCCTTTAAATGCTTTATTATCCAAATGTTTAAAGTGCGTGTGGGTGACGGAGAGAATGCATTTGGCTGTTTTTAATATTAGGGCTTTCAGGAGGAATGGAAAATTGCGTGTTAATTCATAAACCACGTGCCATGGAATTGGTATATCAAAAATTGTTTCCCAATTATTTTGCAATCTATATGGCACAGCTGTCAATTCTTCGGTCCTTAAATGAAACTGGTATATATTTTTATTTAATCACAATTTTCTTTAACCAATTTTGGTCTTAAATGCAGGGCCGACAGACAAGTTCCTTACTTTTTTTCCTACTGAAATTGCAACCAACTTTCTATGGCTTCGTTTCAAAAAACCGAAAGTGAGCGATTGTAATTTGAAAAAAGGGAAAAAGGCCATTCTTGAACATGGGGTGAGACATTCTTACTAATTTGTAAATAAAGCCAGCTTGTTATTTAGCATGATTTATTTCTGTTTTTTTAAGAGGGAGAGAAACCAAAAGCCCACCGTGCCTATTATCCGAAAATCGTCAGTCCACATGTCAAGTGAAATTCCCCCATTGTATTTAACCAAGTTGTCTCTTAACTCCAGGACAATCAACAGTTTATTTTGTTGTTGCCTGATGCAGGACTCTAGTGGCAGAGGAGAGACTCTCAGACTGAAAACGTCTCCATTAATTGCTGCAGTTTAGACTACCGATAGGTTAGCGTTCTACCTCCCCCTTGTGATAGTGTTGTGCAATGACAGAATGCCACCATCTACCACAAATGGTCGCAGCATAAGCTCAAAACTTTTAAAGGAAGAACCACTGTAGGAGAAACACATGTCGACATATATAGCATGAAATGCTTTGAAAGGCTTGCCATGAATCACATCAACACCATCATCCCAGACACCCTGGACACACTCCAATTCGCATTCTGCCCCAACAGATCCACAGATGATGCAAACTCTATTGCACTCCACAATGCCCTCTCCCACCTGGACAAGAGGAACACCTATGTGAAAAGTCAACACTATAGTCCCCTCCAAGCTCATCACCAAGCTCAGGACCCTGGGACCAAACACTTCCCTCTGCAACTGGATCCTGGTCTTCCTGACGGGCCGCCTCCAGGTAGTGAGGCTAAGCAACAACATATTCGTCAAGCTGACCATCAACATGGGGCCCCATCAGAGGTGTGTGCTTAGTCCCCTCTTGGACTCCCTGTTCACCCAAGACTGCATTGCCGTGCACGGCTCCAGCACCATCGTCAAGTTTGCTGACAACACGATGATGGTAGGAACTGATCATTGACAACGATAAGGCATCCTATAGGGAGGAGGTCAGAGACCTGGTAGTGTGGTGCCAGGACAACAACCTTTCCCTCAACATCAGTTAAGAGCTGATCGTGGACTCCAGGAAACGGAGGGGTGAGCACGCCCCCATCCACATCGATGGGGCTGTAGTAGAGCAGGATCAATAGCTTCAAGTTCCTCGGTGTCCACATCACTAAGGAATTAACATGGTCCAAACACACCCACGCTGTTGTGAAGAGGCCACTACAGCGCCTCTTGCCCCTCAGGACGCTGAAAAGATTTTGCATGGGCCCTGAGATCCTCAAAAATTCTACAGCTGCACCATTGAGAGCATCTTGACTGGCTGCATCACCGTTTGGTACGACAACTGCAAGGCACCCGACCGCAAGGAGCTACAGAGGGTGGTGAGTACGGCCCAGTACATCACTGGGGTCGAGCTCCTTGCCATCCAGGACCCCCAAGCCATAGACGGTTCTCTCTGCTACCGCACGACAACCAGTGCACCAAGTCTGGAACCAACAGGACCCGGAACAGGTTCTATTTCCAAGCCATAGACTGTTCTCTCTGCTACCGCACAGCAACCAGTGCACCAAGTCTGGAACCAACAGGACCCTGAACAGCTTCTACTTCCAAGCCATAGACTGTTCTCTCTGCTACCGCACAGCAACCAGTGCACCAAGTATGGAACCAACAGGACCCTGAACAGCTTCTACTTCTAAGCCATAGACTGTTCTCTCTGCTACCGCACAGCAACCAGTGCACCAAGTCTGGAACCAATAGGACCCTGAACAGCTTCTACTTCCAAGCCATAAGACAGCTAAGCAAGACTGCTAAGCTAATCAAATGGCTACCTGGACTAACCTGCATTGACCCTTTTTTGCACCCTCTTGCTACCTTGCACTGACTATGCACACACACTGGGCTCTACACACACACAAGCACGCACGCATGCATATGCATAATGATGTCACATACACACTCACACACAATTTCACACTCGCCCCTTATATAACCATGTTATTTTTACTTGGTATTGTTATTCACTGTGTATTTATTCCTCGTATCACTATTTCAATTTTTTTTATGGAATTGAATAATCTTTAACTCTGCATTGTTGGAAAAATACCCATAAGTAAGTATTTAACTGTTAGTCTACACCTGTTGTTTACAAAACACGTGACAAATAACATTTTATTCGATTTAGGCGAGGCAGGCCACCAGATCTTATAAAGTTTGGCTATTATTGGTTTCAATGTTTTGAAGCTAAAGTGGGCTTGGATCTTACTTTGGGGGCCTTTTTGCCCCATGTAGAAAATAAACTACGAGATAGCTTCTGTTATGTTTTGGTTTGACCCATGTATCATATTGTCACTCACCCCTCTGTTCTGCATTGGTTCCAGCCAGAAGTGCATAGAAGATGTGATAGTTCCTTTCCCCTGGATTCTGCCTAACAACTCGATTCTGATAGGGCAGAGGACACAACCATCAACGCACACCTCCAACAGGACACATAGCAACACAATGACATTGGAGAGAGAGAGAGAGACAGAGACAGAGAGAAAGGGAGAGAGACCGACCGACTGCCAGAGGCAGAGAGAGGGGATAATGGGGAAAGAGCGATTGAGAGAGAGAGACAGAGAGAGAAAGATAATATTTACCTTCTCTAGGAGGTCTTTGCACAGAAAGGTGGTAGTTAAGGCATATATTACCTTTAGAAAGTCGGATGCTCCACATTGAGATTCATGTATGACAATTATCTGGCATAGATTTTCAGAAAGAAGAAGGGAAGATGAAGGAGAGAGAAATATACAGACAGATGAGAGAGTGGAGAGAGAAAAGAGAGAGGGAGAGTCACACCTCAAAGTAGGTGAAAAGATAGGAGGGAAAATAGTTCCAGAGAGAAAGCAGAGTTTTCTATCTCGACACCTAGTCATTGATTGTCCCATTCTCTAACTCACCAGAACAGAGATTGTCATATGTTTGAAACTAGAACACCACACTGCACACTAATAAAGCACGCTAATAAATCATCACCTAAACCCTTCACTGAAGAGTGCTTGGCAGCAGTTTGCAGCATTTCGTATAGGAACTTGAACAGGACATGTAGAAAACATAATTCTGTCCACACTATGGATGTTAATAGCGTAGTAAAGGATACAGTCCACGATTTTACCGCCTTGGATGTTGCCCTTCTGACAGAAGTGCAGTTGAACAAACTTCCCAAACCGGCTAGAGTTGTTGTTGTAGACGGTCTTGGCGTTGCCGAAGGCTTCCATGATTGGGCTAAAGGAGTAGAGAGAGAGAGACAGAGAGAGATAGAGAAAGTCCACTAAATTGTTGAAATAAGAATATTGGCAGCGAGCTGGAGTGTCTTTTTCAAATAATGTTTTTTTTTACATCCTCCATGCACCTGCAACTAGATAAGGTTGGAAAAATACTTTCTTTCCAAAAAGTTAAATGACTGAAAATGTTTTACAATCTGTACATAAAGTAGGCAGGTGCTGTCCAATAATTAATATAGAGCCAATAGAATATTGTACTGCAGAAATTTGCTTTAAAGCAGTATCCAGATCCATAGGATGTAGTGATCACAATATAGTAGCCATGTCTAGGAAAACCAGAGTTCCAAAGGCTGGGCCTAATATAGTGTATAAGAGGTCATACAATAAGTTTTGTAGTGATTCATATGTTGATGATGTAAATACTGTTTGTTGGTCTGGTGTGTAATGAGGAGCAACCAGACGGTGCACTTGACACATTTATGAAATTCATATTCCAGTTACTAATGCACCCATTAAAACGTAAAAATGGTTAAATCCCCGTGGATTGAGGAGGAATTGAAAAATTATATGGTTGAAAGGGATGAGGCAAAAGGAATGAGAAATAAGTCTGGCTGCCAACTGATTGGCAAACGTACTGCAAATTGAGAAATCATGTGGCTAAACTGAATAAAAAGAAGAAGAAACTATACTACGAATCAAAGATAAATTATATAAAGAATGACAGTTAAAGGCTTTGGAGCATCTTAAATGACATTTTGGGCAAAAAGGCAATCATTATTCATTGAACCAGTTGGCTCATTCATCACAAAACCCACTGATATTGCCAATTACTTTCATGATTTTTTATTAGCAAGATTAGCAAACTTAGGCATGACATGCCAGCAACAAACCCTGACATTACACATCCAAGTATAACTGATCAAATTATTGTAATTTTGAATTGTGTAAAGTGAGTGTGGAAGAAGTGAACAAATCATTGTTGTCTAATCAACAATGACAAGCTACCGGGGTCTGACAACTTGGGTGGAAAATTACTGAGGAAAATAGCAGACGATATTGCCACTCCTACTTGCCATATCTTCAATTTAAGCCTACTAGAAAGTGTGTGCCCTCAGGCCTGGAGGGAAGCATTTTACATTTACATTTTAGTCATTTAGCAGACACTCTTATCCAGAGCGACTGGATAGGGGTAAGTGCTTTGCTCAAGGGCACATGAACAGATTTTTCACCTTGCCAGCTCGAAGATTCAAACAAGCAATCTTTCAGTTACAACCTCTTAACCACTAGGCTACTTGCCACTCTGTAAAAGTCATTCCGCTCCCCAAGAATAGTAAAGCCTCCTTTACTGGATCAAATAGCCAACCAATCAGTCTGTAAGTAAACTTCTGGAAAAAATGGTGTTTGACCAGATACAATGCCATTTTACAGTAAACAAATAGACAACAAAAAAATCAGCACGCTTATAGGGAAGGAGATTTAACGAGCACAGCCCTTACACAAATGACTGATGATTGGTTGAGAGAAATTGATGATAGATTGTGGGGGCTGTTTTGTTAGACTTCAGTGTGGCTTTTGACATTATCGATCATAGTCTGCTGCTGGTATAATGTGGATAAAGAGTTACCTGTCTAACAGAACACAGAGGGTGCTAGGGTCTATGTATGAGGATGACTCAACGCTATACTCGTCAGCTACTACATCGAGTGAAATCACTGCAACGCTTAACAAAGAGTTGCAGTTAGTTTCAGAATGGGTGGCAAGGAATAAGTTAGCCCTAAATATTTCTAAAACTAAAATAATTATATTAGGGACAAATCATTCACTAAACCCTAAACCTCAACTATATCTGGTAATGAATAATGTAGAAATTGAGCAAGTTGAGGTGACTAAACTGCTTGGAGTAACCCTGGATCGTACACTGTCATGATTAAAACATGTTGATATAACAGTAGCTAAGATGGTGAGAAGTCTGTCCATAATAAAGCGCTACTCTACCTTCTTAACAGCACTATCAACAAGGCAGGTCCTACAGGCCCTAGTTTTGTCACACACATACTGTTCAGTCATGTGGTCAGGTTCCAAAAGCGGGACTTAAATGTACACAGAGAGCTAACATCAATGATATGCATGTCAATGTCTCATGGCTCAAAGTGGAGGAGAGATTACATTCATCACTACTTGTTTTTGTAAGAGGTGTTGACAAGCTGACTGCACTGAGCGGTCTGTTTAAACTACTAGCACACAGCTCAGACACCCATGCAAACCCCACAAGACATGCCACCAGAGGTTTCTTCACAATCCCCAAGTCCAGAACAGACTATGGGAGGCACACAGTACTATATGACTACATGGAACTCTATTCCACATCAGGTAACTGATGCAAGCAGTGGAATCAGATTTTAAAAACAGATACAAATACACCTTATGGAACAGCGGGGACTGTGAAGAGACACACACACAGGTACACACAGGTACAGACACACAAGAGCGCTAGCACACACACTCTATACACACACACACATTGTAATATTGTTGTTTAGTGGTAACATACATTTTGTGTTGTGGATATGTGGTGGTGTGACAGTGTTATACGAAGCACCGGATTATATTTTGTTTATATGTAATATAAGTGTCTTAATGTGTTTGGACACCAGGAAGAGTAGCTGCTGCCTTGGCAGGAACTAATGGGGATCCATAATAAAATACAAATACTGTCAAATGCAAATAAGTACCAACACCTAAAATGAGTACTAACACCTTTTACTTATGGCTTGCTTACACCATACAACTTTACCCCCCTGTTTGGCCTAAAGACACACCTCTGACCTCTGACACACCTCTCCACCTCTGAGACCTGTTCCCCAAAAAGCCCACCCTGGGCCAAAAAATATCTACCTTACTTGGGACCAGACTGGCCCATTGGGACTTTTCGGGGTTGCATTAAGATAGCGATGATTGACTCACTGAATAAAAATGATTTGGCCTTTTCCTTCTCAAAAGCAAGTGCTTAGAGGTTACTCATAGGTTGTTGATTCTGCTCTTCACAAGTCCTTAGCTATGTAAACACATACCTGCTCTCCAGGAGGTCCTCCTCCACGTGTGACGTCCTGTCTGTTGAGGAGAGCTCCAGGGAGTGCTCACTCATAGCCGACAGGAACCTCAGGATCAGCTTGGTGCTCTCTGTCTTACCCGCTCCACTCTCTCCACTGGAGAGGAAAGGAGAAAGAAAGAGTTTGAATGATTTGGATTCATTTGATCTTTCGTTATTCAACGCTGTAGAATGGGACTGGTACATAATGTAAAAGGCATGTCGAAATGGGAAAGGAGTCATGAATACACGTACACACACGCACACATGCTTGCGCGCACACACACATGAACGTCAGTGGCGGTCGATGCCGTTTAACATGAGGGAGGATGATTTTTATTTTATTAGCATGGCCTTATTTCTGTTACAGCATATTGGATGACTGTCATTCATATTCCATTCACCCAGTTCAATGTTACATCGATAGGTTCAGGTTACTTCATAATACTATATTTTTCCCTGTACCCATCATGAGGTTGCTTCAACCTAGGCTATTTTACAACGTAGGTGCACAGATCGAGAGAATTTTGAGTAATCAAAGTGACAAGACTGTGACAAATTTAATACCGCCTTGCACACTCTTGCCTGCATGATCTAGGGTGTAATCATTAGTCCAACAGTTGTAAATGAGAGTTTCTATTGAACAAATTCAGGTACGTTTATCCCGGTTTGTTCCGTTTGCTTCCGTTTAAGAAACGTTTTTCAACAGAATCGGCAAAATGAATACAGCCCTGATCACATGCAAAAAGTTCATAGCAGCCACATAAAAACAGCATGATGACTTTGCTCGTTATCTATCTACGCGCTCTCCTCCTCTCACCTTTTCCGTTCGCTTGAGGACTTCAGTGCACAACACATCAGCTGTATGTGACCAGGGGAAAAAACACTTTCCAAGCCAAACCTTCATATCATGACTGCTAATGGCTACACACTGCCTACATCATTGTTATGTCAAAGTAAACAAGACTACTAAGCACTAATGCATTAGTAAACTCGCAACAATTACACAGTACAGTGTAGTCAGAAAGCAGTTTAGCAGTTACACCGGCAGGCACCAGAGGCAATACATTAATAAAACCAAAAGCTTACCTTGACTTGGAAGAGTTCCAGTGTTGGATAGCCACAGCCAGCTAGCTAACATAGCATCCCTCTGTTTGAGCCGGGTGTTAAAAAAAATACAACCAAATATATCTAGCTTTCTCTCTCTATCTCTCTTGCTTCTCCTTAATTTTGGAAAAAATATATTTGTTCAAAATGGTTGAACTATTTTCTTTCTCTCTCTTTGAGTCAAATACTCATCACATTCTACGCACTGCAGTGCCTGCTAAGTGTGGCTTATGCGTCAGTACTAGATTCATTCTCTGATACTTTGATTGAGTGGACAAAATGTCAGTTCATGCTGCAAGAGCTCTGATAGGTTGGGGACGTCTTCCTGAAGTTATCATAATTAGGTTTTGTATTAAAGTCAATGTACCCAGAGGAGGACAGAAGCTAGTGATGTTGAGGCTGCTGTAGACCTTCATTGTAAAACAGTGTGTTTCAATCAATTATTTGGTGACATTTTAATATATTTATTATAGTTGTAAGAAGGATAACTTTAATGTTCCACTATTTTCTTATGAAATTCACTGAGGAGGATGGTCCTCCGCTTCCTCCTCTGAGGAGCCTCCACTAATGTACGCATGCACACTCACACATGTCCTTGACAGCATATCCCTTACATTTTAGTCTCCAGCCTTCAGCTATATCAAGGGTTTCTTGATAGCATGCCCTTGATTGAGTCTAGCCACAACAATGATGGTGATAATGTATGATAAGCCAGATGTGTTTCAAGAATGTTTCAAGAATGCTTTGCACTCTTCATATGGCATTTAAAACAATGCCTTACTTGCTTTCATGTATGTATGTATTTGTATGTGTATTTTATTTATTTAACTAGGCAAGTCAGTTAAGAACAAATTCTTATTTTCAATGATGGCCTAGGAACAGTGCGTTATCTGCCTGTTCAGGGGCAGAACGACAGATGTGTACCTTGTCAGCTCGGGGATTTGAACTTGCAACCTTCCGGTTACTAGTCCAACGCTACCACTAGGCTACACTGCCACCCCGTGTGTGTGTGTGTGTGTGTGTGTGTGTGTGTGTGTGTGTGTGTGTGTGTGTGTGTGTGTGTGTGTGTGTGTGTGTGTGTGCGTGTGCGTGTGCGTGTGTGTGTGTGTTTGCGTGAGTGTTTGCGTGAATAAACACATGTTAACAATATGGGTGAAATGTAAATGACTAACTAACTGACAAATAGGTTTTGCATTCACGTCCTGAAGATTTTCCCACATCTGAAACATTCTCAACATACAGGATATTCACCATTTTACCACTAGAGGTTTCATTGCACACTACAAAACATTAGTAAGTAGACTACACTGAATATACAAAACATTAACGACACCTGCTCTTTCCATGACATAGACTGACCAGGTGAATCCAGGTGAAAACTATAATCCCTTATTGACGGCGCTTGTTAAAGAAGATTTTTTAAGCCTCGAGACAATTGAAACATGGATTGTGTATGTTTATCGTTCAGAGGGTGAATGGGCAAGACAAAAAATGTAAGTGTATGAATGGAGTATCGTAGTAGGTTCCAGGCACACCGGTTTGTGTCAAAAACATGCACTGCTGCTTGGTTTTTCACGCTCAACAGTTTCCCGTGTGTATGAAGAATGGTCCACCACCCAAAGGACATCCAGCCAACTTGACACAACTGTGGGAAGCACTGGAGTCAACATAGGTCAGCATCCCTGTGGATTGCTTTGGACACCTTGTAAAGTCCATGCCTCGACGAATTGAGACTGGTCTGAGGACAAAAGGAGGATACAAGTCAATATTAGGAAGATGTTCTTAATGTTTTGTACACTCAGTGTATACTGTACTGAACCATTGCTCACCAACACCTGTGCAGATTAACTACAGGGTGAGCAGGCTTTTGTTCCAATTTCTTGCTCATCTGGATTTTGATTAATTGAATCATGCGTATAATTGCTAGGCTAAAACAAAACCCTGCACACCCTGAACAAACAATACTGTGCAGAGAGCAATACAGTTGCTCTAGAGTTGATTTAAAATAAGAAGTTAATCATTCAAAAGACTGCTTGCATGGTTCCCTTTCAGTCGGTATTCTCGGTACAACACAACCACGGGGAGTCGCTCTCTTGCGACTGACTGAATAACTAAAATCATGCCCGACAATGTCAAAGAAAATCATGCCTCACTGGAATCTCCGTCTTCCACAGGTGATAACCGTGAAGCTCAGATTCATTCATTCAATTCTTCCTCTCTTTACCTTAGACTTAGCAGGAACGATTCAAGTTACAATTTTTTTGGGGGCGGAGAACAGACTATCTGACTTTGCCAACGAAACTGTCCATTTGTGGCAGAGCGCGCTCACCCCCTGGACGTTGTGTGCTTGAGTTTGTATTTGTTCTCCTAGTTTCCTAACCACAAACCAATGAGTTATTCTTCGGATTGCTTGACCTGGCTTTAGCAATGACTGAAACGACAAAGGCTAACAAGCCGTGCTTGAGTTCGCGACCATGCCCAAATGGATAAAAAGATACTCATGTTTGTTGTCTTGTATGTCTCAGCTCGGGGCATGCTCTGGCTGCCCTCGCTTGAATCAATTTGTGTGCGGGATTAGGGGACGGTGTCAGTAACAGTGACACCGTCTGCGACTGGCACTGTTCCCCTAGTCCACGGCGCAGGTTCTCTTGGCAATCATGTAACATTCTTGAGGGGGCTTGGTGTGTCTGATAGTGACTTCTTCTCCCGGGTTCCGTACCTCGACTGAGTTGCGGGATGTGGAGATGGATTGGGTCCTTGTTTGGTCGAAACAACTGTTGTCTACCTGGGCGTGGTGTATGCGGTAGCTGCCCGCCCTTATCCCGGCTTCTGTGCGCTCTGCCGGGGTTACGGGAGGCTACTCCATCAGAGAAGGCGGCCATGGGTACCCCCCGCCATCTTGGTCTGCTTTGGTCAATCACCGCTTGCCTCTCTTCCCAGACTTGTCGATGAAGGATCCAGTCCCACCTCGGTGATTCGGTTCTACGTAGACTTTAGAGACCAGACTAGCTAAACAATCGCTGCCTAGCGTACCAGCCAGTTTAGCTACTGCCAGCTATTCATGCCTCCCCACGGTGGAATTGCTTGGGTAGCTCTCTTGTTTAGTATACGTAGCGTTAAGTTACCTGGTTATTCTAAACGGACCGTGCTAGCTAGCTAGCCTAGCTTAGACTAAAAGCCTCATGGCTAACATTGGCTAGTATGCATAACTTCCGGCAGATGAAGTTTACTAGTGTTCCTCCGGCATTATGGCAGCCCCATTCCTATTTCCAAATCCTGGAGTTGGAGGGATTGGAGGAAGTGGGGTTTGCATGCACCTCCAATGAGGAAGCAGTTCCACCCTAGAGCGAGGGGCCTTAGCACGGGTCTGAGCAACCAGTGCACCCTTCCACAAAAACATTACTGTGATGACAGTGCCCCCACGTTTGTTACTATGTCAGCCATTGCCGGACCCCCCTGGGCTTCATGCAGGCTATACAGTCTCACGGTACATTGGGAGCTTGTCCATGTTTAATTTGGGAAACCAAGTGAAATCTGTTCGGGAACATCGATAGTAATATGTTTTCACAACAAAACATATTTAATTAAACTGTTGATAGCCCTTCTCTCTGTGCTCTCGAGAAAGGAATGAAGAAGAGAGAGGAAACGCATGGTGGTGAGATATGTTTTCCACTCAGTTTCAACCTGTTGTTGAACTTCTTTCTTAAAATTGATAAATCACAGTGAGGTGAGTTTTAAAAGCATGAACCTGTCTTGGTGATAAGGGTTTGATGTTATTTTTGATTGCATTTGCATTGGTGTCAGAGTGGTTAGAGGAACAATAGAGGGCCGAGTACCGAGTTGGGTACTACAAACGCATGTCCAGAGTGCATAAAATGAGATTACAGAGTCAAGTGGAATTTTACTGCTGTCCTGAAACCGGTAATACGGTCACTGTAACAGCCCTAGTAGAGACTGATCTGAGCCGGTGCACACCCTTGGTGCACACCCTTTTAAGGGGATGAGTGGCAACATCAATTCCCACCACTGGGCCAGTAGGTCACACCTGAAGCGACCATTTTAAGCTGCCAGGTGAGTGGCTAGCCTCAGTGCTGGAAAGGCTGCATCAACAATAGCCCCAGGGGAGCGACTTCCATCACAGCGGCCATCATCCCCAGTAGGCGTAGGCACTGTCGAAAACGCCCTGTGTGACCCCAGCCAAAACTTGTCTGAGCAGGGCCCGGACGCCCTCTGTGGGGATAGATGATCACGATACGCGAGTGAAACTAGCTCGAGACCCAAAAGGGGAATGCGCTGAGATGTAGCCAGCTCTTTTTTTGGTTTCTTATGAAGCCTAGAGACTGAATACAGGACAGTAGCATGGATGTGTAATACTGTTTTCTCTGCCACCACCAGCCAATCCACTCTATTAGCCAGCGCCTTGTGAGTATTCTGAATTTGTAGACTCTGAGGTGTTTGTTGAGGGCATGGGCGTCTAGAATGGCTTTGCAAAGTTCCATCCCTTTTCGGATCCAGGAAATACCCCTCTATCTCCGACATAGGAACCACTTGGATTGCTTGCTTCTGGAGAAGGGAGGATATTTCCTCCCTCAAAACGGACGCCAAGGCTTCGTGAACAGTCCACGTGATGATGCCACAGAAGTGAGGGGGACACACAACAAATTGTAACCTGTACCCCAATGTCACTGTTCGGATGATCTAGGAGCAACATTGCACATTTGCGCCATTGGTCAGATCAGACAGCTAGCCTCCCATCATCTGCTATTTGAAGGGGTGGGACGCTACCTTTTGGATGGGAAAGATTGTTTTTTTGTCTGTTTCCACCACTCTCGACCGTGTCGCCGAAAAACAAGACCCCTTCTGTGGTAACAGACAGGGACAATTGTAATTCAAGCGAATTCACAGGAACGAAAAGTGTTGAGCTGGAGACAAACAGCTCATTTCGGGGTTCATATGAACCACAGAGACTGTATGTGGGATAATAGCATGGTTGTGTTCAACCCTGCTCGTTACCTCTATTCCACTACCTGTATCATTAGGCACCTCATAGTGAGTAGTGAGCTCCAGGCAGGATTCATCAGCAATGAATCAGAGTAATGAGCCACCAATGGGGGAGTTCAACTTATTACTCCCCCCGTGGGGAGATTGATTCCTCCCTAGAACCCTATGAACACCATGGAACACGGGGTAATTGAGGGGACATTAAGCACTGGGTAGCTGCAGAAACAGGGTTGGGAAAGCCCATGGCATACAGAGTTTCACCTGTTGTGCAGCAAGAGGCTGCATGCTCCTCAAACAGTGCTTGATGCATGGAGTGAAATACGTCTTCTTATAAGATATTTAAATATGCAATCCTGTGAAAGCAGAGATTTGATGGTTGCCACTAAAAAGAGGAGGATCCCAGCTGCTACTATATTTATTTCTCAGCTGCTCCTATTAAGCACATGCTCTGGTGTAAAACCAGAGTAGCCTACCTGATTGAGTGCAAGCTTTTTCAATAGCCTATGTAGCCCACATTCTAAGGTTTATATCATTCACAACTAAAGTTGCCAAATAACTCTAGCATATAGAACTTTTTAAATGATCACTTTTACGCTCAACATACGCACACTTGCTCCAGAATCAGAAAAATATCCTTTCTATTTTATTCAGCTAAGTTCAATTATATTCTTCTTACTAGAAAATAATGGCACTTATAAGCATATCTTGTCTGCTAAATGAACTAGCCTACAGGCTATGGAATGGCACATAGCCAGATAACATACAGTAGGCCAACTCACTCTGTTCTTCTGAAATACATTTTCTTCATATCATGTTTCTTTAGACCTGCCTAAAATAAATAATGGATGTTTTGTGATGGTGTATATTAAATGTATTTATAATACTTTTTAAAATGTCAATGTTCCAAAGGTGTTTAAACGTGTTTATGTTAATTAACGTGTTTATGTTAATTAACAGTACATTACGTGTTAAACGTGTTTACGTTGATTAAACGTGTTTATGTTAAACGCGTATATGTTAATTCACAGTAAATTACCATGAGACCGGCAGTCATTCGACATGACAATAACCAGCTGACAAGATTCCATGACCACCACAGTCCTCGTCTGTCGACTTATTGTGCCCACTTCGGATTCAGCTTTGGTTTGGGATGTGTGAAGCCCCCTTTGAACCACTGGAGGCTGTGGATCTGAGGATCCTCTCCTACAAGAACTCCCTGCTCGTGGCTTTGGCCTTGGCTATGCTTGATGGGGTACTTCCAAGCGTTATCCGTGCACCCTTCCTGTACTCAGTTTGCCCCGGGAGACTCTGAGGTGACGTTGCGTCCTAATGCGTCCTTCGCCCCCTAAGGTCATGACTATTTCCCACAGGTCTCTAGCTTTGAGCTATTTCCCTTTTCCACTGTCATGCTGAGAGAGGAGTAGAAGAGGCGACTGATGTAATGAAATATGCCGCATGCATTTGAACAATTTAAAGTTATGATGGTGCAGAGCAAAAGATGACTCTCGTTCATGAAATAAAAAGAAAGTTGTATTGAATGAAGAAAAATACATTACTGCAGCAAAGAGAAGTCATCAGCAGTAGCTATAGCATCTAAGCTAGCAAAAGCTTATGCTACTTGCACTTCCTCCTACACTTGTTATCGTGCTTTGCTGTAGGCCTGCAAACCAGTTGATTTAGTTAGTTGAACTCAGTAGCTGTGGGCAGAAAAACAATTGCTGTGTGTTCAGGGTTAAACACTTGTTATCCTTAGTAAAACAATGTCATGTTCGGCTCAATGCCATGACCATTTAGGCCAATTCCACTTCAACGAGGTCAAATCAAGAAATACATCATTTGTAATTGAATACATGATCGAAAAAAACCCTGGCCCAAAAAAACCCTGGCCCAAGAAAGCATTCATTGTCAAATGGAATTCATTACAAATAGTGAAGCACAAAAAAGCTCACTCATTATTCTCAAACCGAACACTCAGTGACAAGACACAAATAATTAAAAAGGCACATAAATAGCAATGTCATTCCAAAATCTCCATGGTTAAGAAATCTGACAACCCTCAGCCAGACACTAAGAAACTTCCAGAATGAATGTGTCAAATGTAAAACTAGTTAACAAAGTTTCAAAGACACATACAAACCTTAACGATACCCACAGCTAATTCAGACATTCACAGTGTTGTGTGGTGTCTCAAATTAGAAGTGAAAATCATGCCAACCCTCAGCTTCCAGTAGCATTACATCAAGATAACTTGTTCGCCTCAGACAGGGCGACATGTTTGTCTAAACAATGGGCCAGGGGCCCACACAGGAAGTGCTGTCTGTGGTGACAGAGCAAAAAAAAAATAGCTGCCAGCTTATAGACGGTCTGCTCCAGCCTCCTCCCTGAGGTCCCTGACGGCAAGGCCAAGGCCAACACACACAAAATACGAAGTACATAACACACACCAAACATTAAAACACGAGTCCACTAACTCTTCAAGTGTCAAATCGGGAAACTTCTTGTCCCTACAGAGACATCGCTACTATGCACGCCCATGTGCAATTACTTGTGACTACCACTGCAAAGCCTTAGACTACTGGGGCATTTGTGCAACTGTAGGCTACAGAGAGCCACATAGAAAGCCACATAGAAACTGAGACTCACACAGAAAAGAGAGAAAAGGCTCATATCCTGTGCTTCTGGTGTAGGGTGGAGTTGCCCCTAGATGCCGATCTAGGATCAGTCTAGCATTTTCTACACTAATGTTTAAGGTTAGGATTGGGGGTGGGAAAGCTGATTCTACATTTGTACCTGGGAAACTTCTAGTGAGGTCACCTGACAAAGATTTCTGTGAAGTCAAAATTTTTATCACTAAAGCTGCAGCTTTGAGAGTTTTTCTATTAGCTCTATTTTCCATGTTCTGTCTCCACCGGAAGGCATGAGAAGAAGAGGCCAGTCCAGTGGGACATCTGGAATGTTCTCTAACAGAAATATTTACTCTGAGCCGGGGAGTAGGTCGAATTTAATATCGCCCGTCACACAATTTTTGTGATCCCTCACATTCATAACCTGCGTGTCAAGAGTGCTGGAGAGGTCAAGAGGTCAAACCTTCTTTAGCAGGCGGGGGGGTGGGGGGGCGCAGCAACTAGGTGTTTTTAGTTACAGAGAACAGAAGTCTGAGTACAGTGTGGAGTACGATTTAGTAAATGTGACTGTATGAATGACACTGTTTTGATAGCGCTGTTTATGGTTGAGACACGCGGCGACAGAGGAAGGTTGAACATATGAGCTGAGGGCTTTATGACTTATTTCACTAGCTCACTTTTTTATGAATGTCTATAACCATAACTTTTGAGACCACCTTGTCATTCTTTTCTTTTAAATACATTGTTAACTGTTGAATTGGAGAGAGGATCCCACTGGGCACACCAACACTGGTTGAATGTAAATTGTTTCAATGTAATTTGTCAACGAATTGGGACATGGAATTTATGTGGAAATTTCCACCACAGGACTACGTCATCATGGTGACAAAATACATTTTCAACATAGACAAACCTTGTATAAAGTATGTTGAAATGTACCTTTAAATCAATGTCAGATCTTCAATGTTAAGTACACTATCAGAAAAAAAATCTGTAGGCTGGGAAGAACCTCCTACTGGATAATATCTACAGCTACCCTTCGGTCTCCCATTCAGGGACAACCCTGCTTAGTTATAATATTTGTTACTGACTATTACCAATGTGCTATCGTGAGAATAAGTGTTGAGAGATGTACATTTAAATACTTAATGGATTGACTGTTGCTATTGAAGTCATTCCAAAGGGTAGGTTTAACAGAGCAAATGAAATGTGACCATACTTTATCAAACATATATTGTCACGACCGTCGTTTAAATAACTGGACCAAGGCGCAGCGTGAGTAGAGTTCCACATTTTTATTGTTTGTGAAACTAAAAAAAAAAAAAACAACAAAGATATAACGATCGTAGCACACAAAGGCACTCACACAAAACAATATCCCACATCGCAGGTGGGAATAGAACACACTAAGTATGATCCCTAAATAGAGGTAACGATTATCAGCTGCCTCCAATTGGGAACCATACACCAACATAGAAATAAACTCACTAGAAATCCCCCTAGTCACGCCCTGACCTAAAACACCATAGAGAACCCCGAGGGCATTTTTTACCCCTTTTTCTCCCCAATTTCGTGGTATCCAATTGTTTTTTTTAGTAGTAGCTACTATCTTGTCTCATCGCTACAACTCCCGTACGGGCTCGGGAGAGACGAAGGTTGAAAGTCATGCATCCTCCGGTACACAACCCAACCAAGCCGCACTGCTTCTTAACACAGCGCCATCCAACCCGGAAGCCAGCCGCACCAATGTGTAGGAAGAAACACTGTGCACCTGCCACCTTGGTTAGCGCGCACTGCGCCCGGCCCGCCACAGGAGTCGCTGGTGCGCGATGAGACAAGGATTTCCCTACCTGCCAAACCCTCCCTAACCCTGACTACTATTGGCTATGCCAATTGTGCGTCGCCCCACGGACCTCCCGGTCACGGCCGGTTACGACAGAGCCTGGGCGCAAACCCACAGTATAGGATTTTGCAAAGTCATCAACAGCTATTGTTTCAATTCAACCCAGAATTGAACTGAAAATAGATAACACAATACGCCTAGGGTTTAAAGCTCTGGGTGATTTAAAATGTAATATTTTGTGATATTGAATTGTGTGTGGTTGTCATGGTGAGAGGTTAGCATGTCTTCGGGGTATGATATTTGTGCTTCTGTAACTTTCTCACTCATCATTATTCACGATTCATTCAGGATTATCCGTAATCACTGTATATTAATGTAGAAGTGTTTAGAAACATATTATATTTTTATTGGTTTGTGACCTAAAACCCTCACAAACTTTTACAGATGCACAATTGAGCGCATCCTGTCGGGCTGTATCACCACTTGGTATGGCAACAGCAGCGTCCTCAACCGCAAGGCTCTCCAGAGGGTGGTGCGGTCTGCACAACGCATCACCGGGGGCAAATGACCTGCCCTCCAGGACACCTACAGCACCCGATGTCACAGGAAGGCCAAAAAGATAATCAAAGACAACAACCACCTGAGCCACAGCCTGTTCACCCCGCTACCATCCAGAAGGCACGGTCAGTACAGGTGCATCAAAGCAGTGACCGAGGCCAAGCAGGGACCGAGGCTATCTCAAGGCCATCAGACTGTTAAATAACTATACATACAGACTCAAATCATTGGCCACTTTAATAAATGGATCACTAGTCACTTTTAATAATGGCACTTTAATAATGTTTACATATCTTACATTACTCATCTCATATGTATAAACTGAATCGTATACCATCTATGTAGTCAATACGTGCGATGAATGTGGGGCCAAATACTTAACTTTGAACTACTTTAATACACATACAGTGCATTCGGAAAGTATTCAGAGCCCTTGACTTTTTCCACATTTTGGTACGTTACAGCCTTATTCTAAAATGTATTAAATAAAACAAAATCCTCATCAATCTACACACAATACCCCATAATGACGAAGTGAAAACTGTTTTTTTTTTTTTTAATTGAGCGAATGCCAAGTGTGTGCAAAGCTGTCATCAAGGCAAAGGGTGGCTACTTTGAATAATCAAAAATATAAAATATGTTTTGATTTGTTTAACACTTTTTTGGGGTTACTACATGATTGCATATGTGCTATTCCATAGTTTTGATGTCTTCACTATTATTTTACAATTTAGAAAATAGTAAAAATAAAGAAAATCCCTTGAATGAGTAGGTGTGTCCAAACTTTTGACTGGTACTGTATATCATAAGGCCTTCCGTTGAGGTCCTAGTTACACCCCAATGCAGTGTTCCTGAAACTCCTGGTTTACAGGCCACATCAAGCCTGCAAGTCACATTATGCTGGCTTGCAATGTGATGTGTAATTCCTATTGGGATACAGCCAGAGTGAGAACATCCAACAATTGGACGCTTAAATCACTTGTAAACTGCATTGAGAATGTCTGCTGGGGTAGGGAAGATTTATTATTGAGACTACCTGAATAATATAAACTGGAACAGCTACCTCAGTAACGAATACAAAAAGTCCAACTACTAACAGATTAGATTAGTTTAGAAAAATGCATGTTATTTATGTTTGTGTAGAATAAGATTAATCAACCGATCAATGTACATGCGAAAACATACGTATTGAAACAAATAATTCAGAAAATCAATCTGCAATAAAGCATGCTGGGAGATATGATAATGATCGGCATGGTGTTAAGTGGTTTTGAGCAAACATGAATTTGTAATTTTACTCAACAATCAAATTCAGCTCACTCCGAGCAGAGTGAATAAACAAACTTTAACACATTAGCTCAAATTCTTATCCTTTTGAAGTCCGCTCAACTGACATAATAATGATGATTAAGCAATTAGTTAAGTTGGCTTTTTTTACAGTGAGGGAAAGTTGGCTATTGCATTTTTAAATGTTGACTAAGTTAGAATTGTGTCCACAAATGTACCCACATTTCTATTATGTGTAAATCGTTTATGATCAGTGATTGCCATAATGTAGTTATTTGGTGAGGTACTTCAACCTATTAGATGAAATCTTATTTTCATTGTTTTAGCTGTCATACTGGCTGTTCAGTCCAAACCTAGAATTCTATCATGGGAATTTGTTGCGCTATACAGACGTTGCCTCCCTCCAAGGCACGTGTTGCAAGGCAACCCCCTAGACATATAGGCAAAAGCCAGTTTGAGAAACTTGCTAGGAAATGTTTATGCTTGGAAACAAAAAAAATACTGCACTCTGACCCACAAAACATATCTGCTTTATTCATGATAGTGTTGTAAAACAAAGCAAGGAAAGTGAACTTCAAAACGTCATGTCGTTTCATTGGGATTTGAATCTGTTATCTTCTGAAATAACTTACTGATCCTTTAAAATGTGTGGGGTACATTTAAAGGAACAGGACATCTATTTTCAGAAGGATTGGTAACAACTTTTAATAGCTGGGGTACATAAGAGGGTGGAATTCAATAAAAAAAAAGAACTAATAATGTCAGAAGAAAATGGCACAGAGATGGGCAACTGTAACTCATTTATAAGTATCTGAGAGCATATTCAAAGGGATGGGACCTCCTGTTAAAGGGACTAGTACATGTAACTAATTTAAAATGGCCTTGGCAGTGTGCCAGGCGGCCCAAACTGGGCAAATACAGAGCTGAAAGGCACTCTGCCTTTGTGTAAAGCCCTGGCCCTCCCCATGGCTCTACAATCCTAGTCTATTACACAGCCCAGCGGGCACTGTGGATTCTTTATATCAGAGTCAGTGGGCACACTGTCGGAGCATACCAACACCACTGGCACTGCCCCAACACTTTTGTGCCCCTGAAGAATACCATAGAGTCCGAAAAAGACTAAAGGACTCTGACACAGTGAGTTTTCACATCAAGAAAAGGAGAGATGAAGGAGGGAAAGAGTTGTAAAATATCTAACGCTCTGGTCCCCTGTAGGGAAAGCTGGTGTATGTATACTGCTTTATTGGCAGGAAAGCTTCATTGCTACTTAAATGCTACAATGAGTCTTTCAATGTAATACTTTAGTACTGTGATAAAGTCTATAAGAAGTTCTGATGAAACTGAGAACATGCAACACAAATGGTAAAGCTTTAGGAAAGGGCTAAACCATAAGAGGTTTTTGGAAAGAGGGCTATAACACAAGTTACAAGAGTCTAAAGCTGAGATAATGTATTGTACATTTCCTACTGTGTTACCATGCCTCTGAACACGACAAAAAGCAGCACACACTGTAACAGTAAGTCTGTGTTTAATTTATTGAAAATGCCGGAAAGAGCACTTTGAGTACAAAGAATTTAGTACACAGTATGCTATTGCTGTTGACCTGCTGTCACACAAGTGATGAGAAAGTAACGCAAAGTAGCCTGACTCTTGTCCTATAATCACACAACAAATACAGGAAAGACCTCAAAACCAGAATGCACCAGTGATTGCACTAGTTTAAAGGTTGCACCCCTTTCCCAAAAGAGAAGTTAGGGAACACCACACCACAAAATAAAGGTAAAAAGCAAAATAGCCATACACTTCAGTGTGATCTAATTAATTATTTCAACCTCAACACTTTTTTGTTCTTGCTTTTATACTACATTCACTGTGTAAATTCACAGTTGAACTTAAAAAATTGCACACAAAACTCAAACAAGAATCAAAGTCAAACGCTCACAGGTATGTTTTGTGCACAAGTACCCTTCGTGACCTCTGTGAATTGAATTAAAATGGTTAGGGGGCCTTGAGTTTGACCCCATAACAGCTCTGGGGTGAAAAGGTCAGAGATTTTATACAATAACACCCTAAAAGCCTAATTCCTATGTAATATTCGCTTCTCACCATGACTGGACTCGACAACAGAACAAAATAGAAAGCAGATAAAACACCAGTGGGTGAACAACATTGTACAAAAAAGATCACAGGGAGTTTGCTTTTAAAACCCATGATAGTTTGTGGTATGGAGGCATCAACATAAACGAAAATGCAAAGTGACATTTATCACCATTAATGACCAGGTGTCTTTTATTAAGGGTATAATGGCAGGTTCCCTCTTTCTCCTCCTCCTTCTTTTCCTACCTCGTCCTTCTTCTCCACCTACCCTCCTCCTCCAGCTCCCATTCTTGGCTTCCCTTCACCGGACTAGCCTGGATCTGATTACTCACAATCCCTCAAATCTGAGCAGAAAGCTTCCTGCCCCGCCTTAAAGTGCCAGCCTAAACAATTTACTGTCCTTCTACTGCCCTATCCAGCCTCCCACACACTCACCAACCCAGTGAAACAATCTCAACTCAGCTTGGGGGCAATAGGAGTGGCATATCCACTCACCGGCAAGTTTATTAGGTACACCCATCTAGAACCGTTTCGAACCCCCCTTTTCCTCCAGAACAGCCTGAATGAATAGATTCTACAAATTGGAAATGTTCCACAGGGATGCTGATCTCTGCTGACATCACACTGCAGATTGAACACCACCACCACCAGGCTGTACAATTAACACCAAGCAGGATGGGTCCATGAACTTGATGCTTATGCCAAATCCTGACTCTGCCATCAGCATGACACAACAGGAACCTGGATTTGTCAGACCAGGCAATGTTTTTCCACTCCTCAATTGTCCAGTGTTGGAGATTGTGTGCCCACTGGAGCCACTGCCCACTTCTACTTGTTTTTTTTAGCTGATAGGAGTATTTGTATTTGTATTTATTAGGGATCCCCAAGGCAGCAGCTACTCCTCCTGGGGTCCAAACATATTAAGGCACTTACATTACATATAAAACAAAAGACAAAACAATACATCATATTACACTACATTATTACACCACTACATATCTACAATACAAAATGGTTAAGACCATCATACAACAATATCACAATGTTTGCGTATGCATGTACCTTTTGTGTGTGTCACTTCACAGTCCCTGTTTTTCTATAAGTTGTATATTTACCTGTTTTTTAAAATCTGATTCTACTGCTTACATCATTTACCTGATGTGGAATAGAGTTCCATGTAGTCATGGCTCTATGTAGTACTGTGCGCCTTCCATAGTCTGTTCTGGACTTGGGGACTGTGAAGAGACCTCTGGTGGCGTATGCATGGGTGTCCAAGCTGTGTGCAAGTATTTTAAACAGACAGCTCGGTACATTCAGCTTGTCAACACCTCTTACAAAACAAATAGTAATGAAGTCAATCTCTCTTCCACTTTGAGCCATGAGAGACTGACATGCATGTCATTAATGTTAGCTGTCCGTGTCCATTTAAGGGCTAGCCATGCTGCCCTGTTCTAAGCCAACTGCAACTCCAACTCCATCTTAACTATTGTTGTATCAATATGTTTTGACCATGACAGTTTACAATCCAGGGTTACTCCAAGCAGTTTAGTCACCTCAACATGCTCAATTTCCACATTATTCATTACGAGATGTAGCTGAGGTTTGGGGTTTGGTGAATGATTTGTCCCAAATATAGTGTTGAGTCAGCATACATAGACACACTGGCTTTACTCCAGTGGCATGTCGTTAGTAAAGATTGAAAAAAGAAAGAGGCCTAAATAGCTACCCTGGGGAATTCTTGATTCTACCTGGATTATGTTTGAGAGGCTTCCATTAAAGAACACAGAACCCCTGTGTTCTGTGAGACAAGTAACTCTTTATCCACAAGATAGCAGGGGGTGTCAAGCCATAACACATACGTTTTTCCAGCAGCAGCCTATAATCGATAATGTCAAAAGCTGCACTGAAGTCTAACAAGACAGCCCCCACAATCATTTTATCATCAATTTCTCTCAGCCAATCATCAGTCCTGTGTGTAAGTGCTGTGCTTGTTGAGTGTCCTTCCCTATAAGATTGCTGAAATTCTGTTGTCAATTTGTTTACTGTTAAATAGCACTGTATCTGGTCAAACTCCTTTTTTTACAGAAGTTTACTAAGGGTTGGTAACAGGCTGATTGGTCGGCTATTTGAGCCAGTTATGATTAGAATTGCAGAAAAATACTTGGTTTAAATGTAATCTGGCACCTTATTATATAATATCATGATATTTGTGCATTTATAATGATGACATGATATTGTATTGATGATGTGTACATGTACTGTGATGTAATTTGGATGTAATATCCTAGGCTTGTTATTGCAGTATATTAAGATGTGTGATTTACAACAGTCAGAATGACACCGTCATTAAAATTACAATTGAACAGGTAAAGAGGTGTGCTTAGATAAAGCTGCTCCATCCTCACATACCTTCTGCCCTCTCAAAAATAATGGGTGCATGACGACTCTGGTCACAGGTTAAATAATTATGTTTATTTGTTGGGTCACATGGAAATTCAAAAGGTTTAACGGTGGGTTGTCACGACCCAGAAATGTTTGGGAATGATGAGACTAGAGCATAGTCCCATCATTTAAAAAGTGGACACTTTTGTGCTCTGTAGCCAATACCAACACTTCAAAGTGTCAATAACTGTACATTTTATAACAAATAACTATTTAATGCAGGTTTTTCCTGACAGTCTTACTAAGATTTCTCTGTGAAAATCAGAAAATTCGATCTTGAGGCAACATGAGCTCTCTAAACACAGGTGAGACAGATTAAATGGCTGGTGCGCAGCAAGCACCTGAGGAGTCGCCTGGGGTGATCCTCTGTCAATCACTGAACCACAGTTGGCTGTCATACAACATTAATCATTTGACATTACAGGGTTGCCTCGGCCTCTAAAAAAAATTTAAAAAATGTTACCCCTGAATTGACCCATTTCTCAGCCTCTGAGTAACACAGAAACATAACACTTTGAATGATTAGAAGAAAAATGTTGTTGCTATGGATGAAGTTGATCAAAAATAACTTCAAAACATGAAACACACGCAAAAAAAAATATTTTTTTAACTATCCAATTTTACTATAACTGTGTGAAAAGTTTACAATATATGCTTATTTTGGGGAATTAAAACCAATAACTTGTGTTGCAGAAGGTTAATAAAATGTGTTTACGCTTGTGTCTCTGCAATTTTTATCAATTTGGGGGCCAAAAACAGGTTGGCACTTTTAGGGTTAAATTGCCTTGTACCTTGCATCTTTACCAAGATATCCCATAAGCTGACTGGGTGCATCCCAATATATGGCTCCCTTCCCTTTGTTCTCTTTCCTCGTCCTCACTGAACGAAATGAAATGGATAGTTGAGCACAATATGGGAGCAACTCAACATCCTCAGTGCTACTCCTATCCAGTTCCTTCCAATCAGTGAGAACAAGGAGTAGTACAAGGGGCATGTAGCAAAGGAAGCCATTTTCACCCCTATGAATCCCACTAATGACTAACCAACAGAACAGTGAGTCCAAGCTTCTAAGGGACAATCGGTTAGCAGTTAGCCGTATGCAGACACCCTCAGGACAGCAACTTAGCAGTAAGCTACCTAGGAGCCCTTAGGATAAACACTAAGAAGTAATTACCACTCCATTCTAGTGTGTGATTTTCCAATTATTCACAGACTCACTGGGGTGAAATGTACCCTAGGTACAGATCTAAGATCAGCTTCCCCTCCACCAAAGTGAAGAAAATGTAAAACTGACATAAGATCAGTGTTTAATTATTCACAGACTCACACCTCTGGGGTGAAATTTCCCCTAGGTACAGATCTAAGATCAGCTTCCCCTCCACCAAAGTGGAGAAAATGTCAAACTGACATTAGATCAGTGTCTAAGAGCAACATCACCCTACTTCTGAAGAGGTACACCAGTTACAGGTCTAGGTTATGGCTGGGAGGTGTTAAAACATCAAAAAACACAGCTGTGTTGTGAAATTGCTGTGTTGAACACAGCAAGTACACATACTCTCCATCAGTGATGTGTCAAACACCTGAGAGAAAAAGAGTGTTGACAATAATTCCAGTATGTTCAGGCTACTTATTCTTGATGAGTATTTAGAGAGTTACAGCATGTGCTGACAAAAGCGTATTGCTAAAGTGGGAACACACTTGCTTATCAATGTTGCACCATAAAATTCTCAGAATTTGATACCTTTTCAGAAATGAGCAATAAAGCCTTTTTATGTGTCAGAATCAGTGTTCTCTTTCACAGTCTTAGTAAATTCCACATTCAAACTATTGTACTTTTCAGTCTTTCACCAGCTCAAAGTGAAAGCCTAACATTTAAATGGTGTAACGGCACCACAAGGTCATTAGCCTGGTTTCCACAATTCGTTTTGGGTTTGGCTTCCTTTTCATGTGCAAACCTAACTCCAGGCTAGAACAGAATGGCACCATTGTCTGTCCCTCACAACATCCAAGTACATAATATAGTATGTTTGTGTTTGCTCCCCACTTCACACACCTTGATGCATAGTCCTCCCACATGCCATTTATCGTCAAATACAATCGTGCGTTATGCTGTATACAGTAAACCTAAAATGCTGACTACAGCGCTCACGTGCGCAAGCATTGCAAAATACATTTAAACATACACGTTATTCAATTATCGCACCCACACTGCTCGCTGCTCATGAGCAATGTGGGTGCAATAATTGAATGACATGTATGTTTCAATTTATCTTGCAACGCTCGTGTAGTCAGCATGTGAATGCTTAGATGCCAATCACCATATAAAGTCCAAAGAAGAAAAAGCCTGGAAGGAGGAGAATGACTAGAAACGATTCGGTTGACCGTTTTATGTGTGGATTAATTGTCAGAGTAGAGGACCTTGTGCATTTCAGGTAAAATAACAACTCAATGTTTATACCCCAGGACAAATTAGCAAGCAACTGCAAGCTAGCTAGCTGAATTTCCATAAATGTTTAATGCTTTTCGACCTGTCCACCAATTCATATAATTGGTTCGGAGATTGTTTTGATATTTTAACCTACATGTCGTGATCGCGTTTGGTGTGGGGGGACAAAATCAATATGTGCACGCGCGGCCGGTTTGGGTTCGGTCTTTTGCCGAAATCACAAGGTGAGACGCCCATCAACAACGTGAAATTTGCGTGCGAGAGTAGTGAGTGTCAATTCACATGCACTGCTTAGTGTATGTCAACGTAATTGTTACGAAAATCCATAATAAACCGTTGTTTTTGTTTACTATGGGATCCACCGTACCTGGGCTAAACAGATTGTTTTGCCAGCTCCTCATGAGGATGTTGTTTGTTTCTAATAAACCAGAGCCATGTATAAACTACAGTACATCTCATTCTTTCTACATAAACAGTGCTCTCTCTTGAAATCGGAGTCTTCAAGTTTTCCAGCTGTAGCCTGTCTCGGCTATAATCAAAATCAACACAGGTACACTGCAGTTGTTTTCAAATATATAGCCTATTTGACTGATAAACCTTAGTTTACAGCCCAATACATTGTTAACTACATCTTTAATCTACTTAGCATAGGGAAGATCATAAAAATACATTTTCTACAAAATGTGTCTGCTTACTCTACCAGCATTGTTCCACGTAGACAGGAGATAAAAAATACTTGCGTTCTAATTTGACGCACTCTGAAGCCGTAGACATTGTTGACGCTCACGGCCCTTCTGTTTTCTGTCATTCACGTATTCTATTTCCAGCGTGAGCACGCTCATTCGCGCCCCAAAAAAACATGCTTTCAAAAAAAAAAGGTGCTGCAATACAACTAATCGAAGGAATACGGCGCAACTAACACCAAACAGCTGGAATAAATGTGAACATGGATGGTATAGGACTGATATGAACGGTATGAACAAAAGTGCATTTGCTTCATGACACTGGTAATCAGTTTCCCCTGCAATTTCAATCTTTAAGTGGCAAGCTATACAACTGAACAGTGTCACATACAACCCTATTACAAGTTATCTAATTGTATAAAATTTATCTCAATTAATCAAATCACCTACACACAAATAACAACAATTATGAGGCCTAAATGTTTTATATGTAATTGCATTACTGCGTCCCAAATGACACCCTATTCCCTACATAAAGCATTACTTTTGACCAGAGGCCTATGAGAATAGTGTGCCATTTGGAACATATCCTAAGTAACCTAAGTAGTCCAGGACCTCTGAATAGGAGCAGTTTATAAGGATACATGTGTCTCTCGTTACCTCAGCATCTCAGGGCTTCCATAAGTGGCCGTCAAACAGGGCTGTAAACTAATGTGGGCGAATTGCTGGGTAACTGAGGCACTTGTATCTAAAACAGCATGCCCCGACTTGCTTAAGGGCACAAGAGCCACCACTGTGTCACCTAAATGGGGACTTGCGCAACTGAGCCATAATGTACTCCATGACCCATAACTATGTATGTTTATAACACTATTTGTAAGCCCAGTTTGTGTGGCCTTTCACCCCCAGGCATCCCCATATCTGTCATGTGAAGTTAGCATGAAACGGAAAACCAAAAGGAGTGTTCTTATTGGACAAATTCAGGTAATAGCTCTCTCCTTCGTACCTATTGAACGTGACCATTTTCTTATACTTCTGCTCTAATACACTTATTGGCTCTCCTGTCTCACTATTCTATCCCATTCTATTCAAACTCAGCATTGACAGAGTGAGCTGCTCACTCTGCAAAGCTAAGAATAATCCAACCAAGAAAAAAAGTCCTTTGGCATCCACTCTCTCTGCTAAATGTGGACTGAATATTATCATTCCAAAACGGTAAAAATAACTCTGTGTTTGATGTGGGTGACGAGAACAGTGCCTGTCTGTCTGTATGTCTGAACACAATAGCGCGAGGCCGGATGAGAAAGTTGGCCAACTACAAACGCAGAGGAAGGATGTTCGGGAAGAACCAAAGAAGCATGGAGATAGAAACAGAGCCAAGAGCACCAAGACTGAGACTTGAAATTGAATCGGACCGCCGTGGATGCCAAAGGGCATAAAGTTGCATAAAGTCCACAGGTGGACAATTGTGGACCAACAACCAATCATCCGTATTCATTCTATTGACAGGTAACATACTGGTTTCTGAGATTCTTTCACAGCATACAATTGGTCAGTCAGATATCAAAACTCTGTGCCCCTGGCTATCCGTACATTTTAAAAACAAGAACATGGTGCTGTCTGCTAATATCAGGAATTTTAAATGATTTATACTTTTACTTTTGATACTTAAGTATATTTTAGCAATTACATTTACTTTTGATACGCCTTATAATGTTTTGTATTTTTCTTGGTAGAAATAAAAAATAAAAGGTTTCAAGATTTTTGTTACAAAAAACTCCTAATATAATGTGAGCAGTGGCTCGATATACATAGTATTTTACTAGACACCCCCCCCCCCCCCCCCCCCCCCCCCCCCGTACATAAGGTTAGAATGCCACAAACTCCCTGAAAGCATGATCTTGTCTCTCACTGCTAAACTAGTTTGGGTTCTTGTGAAGTTTAGTATATTTAATATTTAAGTATATTTAAAACCAAATACTTTTAGACTTTTACTCAAGTAGTATTTTACTGGCTGACTTTCACTTTTACTTGAGTAACTTTCTATTAAGGTATCTATACTTTTACTCAAGTATGACAATTGGGTACTTTTTCCACCACTGTCAATTGCCCACAGCTCACAAAATGACAAGCCAATGACTTCTCTACATTCTCTCACCTGATGGCAGCCTACCCAATCACATTTCTCATTCATTTCTCTTCAAATGACCCAACATCATTTCAGTCATTTAGTGTTCCTCATAGCATATGCTTTTACCCTGAGTGACTTACAATCAGTGCATTCAAATAAAATCAAGCAAAACAAAAACTCATAACAATCATCACTCACCTGATTAACACACACTGGTTCTGAAGTCTCTTCCATAGGGAGCGGTAACACTCGTTTGCTACAGCGTAGATGTGCGGGGAAATCTCGCCCAGGTGGTGTCGGCTGTACCTCTCCACTGCCGGCCGGTCGTATAGGTCAGGGATGGACTGGTACGGGTTCACCGCAGCCAGGATGGAGCCGATGTATGTCTGTTGTAGGGGAAGATAGAGATGGAAAGGGACATGAAACACATGGAGAGAAATAGGGTTGATTCACAATACTGAGCCTGAGTCAAGCCCAGCCATGCTGAGCTGTACCGCGCTGGCCTGGTTACACACACATCCACATTGCAGTGTATAGCACGGTTGCTGAGAAAAAAAAATCTAAAAGCCATGTAGAATATCCCTTTCATCAATAGATAGCATAATTCACATGGAATGGAATGATATTAAGGTTTTGTCTGCAACACTCCCCAGGGAATGACCAGACTTGAACAAGGGAAGTCTTGGGAGAACAGTCCTTTGTCCATGTTCCAATGTGAGAAAAACAGTTTTTTTCAGATAGCCCAAAGGCCATAGATAACTTAATTTAAGACAACAACAAAAAACAGGCCATAAAAACCTTTAACTTATTTTCCAGGACCTTGGAAGATAACAATCGGCCATAACCTTCCGTGAGGGAAAAGTAAGTAGGCTAGGTAAAGTCATTCCAAACCAACATGAACAACAACATCATTGTGAACAGTAGATCTGGATTAGCTTCAGAACACAACGCTAAGTTTATTTGACCTTTCCCCCTTCATTTTCTTAGGCCTACTCCAGTTTTCATGAAAAGCCGCTTCATATTTAAGAGTTCAAAGCCAAATAAACCAAAGTGCTGAAATAGAAACTTATTCAGCCAGAGAAAAGGTATTTTGGCAGTTCCCTGAGTTCTGTGGTAATGAGTAATGCATAATGAAGCGTTTTGGAAGAAGCACAGATGCATCTGAGGGGAAAGCGACTTTACATACTTCAATTCGGTACATACACCGATTACAGTTAACAGTGCTGATGACCATGAGAATAAACTGGGTGAGGGTGAGGCAGTTGTGGTGAGAAAGCATGTTTGGGGTGCAAGTGGATGACACAAAATCAAATATAAAACACTGAGCACACCACGCCATTTCAACGTGGAGAATTTGGTCATATTTGGTAGATACGTTGATCAATGACATTACAACCCTTTTTTCACCCACTCAAAAAGACAGCCAGAAGCTTGTTGAATTCCCAATGTGTTATCACTATGCTTTAAATCATCTAAAAGCACCAAATTCCCAAGGAAAATGTAGGTCTCATTTTTGGTTTAGTTGTCACCTAAATGTGTTATCACTGCAATGTCAACCATTTAGAAGTTCAATTGGGAATACAATGCCATATATTGTATTTATTTATACAACAACTTAATGTGTTATCACTGTGATTCATCTAATAGCACTTCCAAATAACCTGGATTGCAGATGAAATTACATTAAAAGTACATGGTGCCCGTTTGAGATTCTGTGCAGATTATTATAGCAATTGTGAAGACTTCCACAGACCTGCGATCCTGAACATAGACACTTTCTATGATTACATAAAAATACATTTATTGGCACAGTAACCTCAAAATGTGGCCATGGATGCGTTACTCATTTTAAGGTTAAATAAATGCCGTTACATTTGTTTCTAAGACAGCCTTAACATTTGGCTATTTACTGGATTACAAAAGTAATATTGAATTGTGTTTGGAAGATAACATAACCAAATATCAACATTTAAAGGAGATTTAAATGTTGATATTTGGTTATGTTATCAACCAAACACAATTCAATATTACTTTTGTAATCCAGTAAATCTACTGCTTGGATAGCTAGATCTGAGCCACTGACTTAATCCTATTATTTTATTTATTTGACTTTTATTTTTGGTTGAGATGAATCCAACATATTAGTTGTTAACTTGTCGATAATTAATAGGCTATTTACCGTATCGCAAAAATTATATTGAATTGTGTTTGGTTCTCAATGCAACCAAATATCAACATATGAAGATGTTTCTTCTGTTTAGATAGCTCGATCTGTGCCACTGAGTATTTAATTCCAGTCGGTCTATTCTTAACTTACATTTTTGGTTGAGATTGAGACGTGAATCGAACATATTTATTATTAACTTGTAAGTTCCATTAGTTCCAATAGCTGTTGATGACTTCCCAGATGCTATATAGGCCTAAATAGCATAATTGATGATATATGCTTCCATTTAATTTGCTCTGTTGAACCTACCATTTGGAATGACTTTGACAGCAACAATGAATCTATTAAGTGGAGATTCCTCAACAATAATTCTCACAATAGCACATGGATTATGGTCAGTGACAACTATCAACGCTAAACAGGGCTGGGCTTTGTTAAAACCCTGGATGGGAGACCAAAGGGATAGCTGTAGATAAAGTCTCTAGTCGGAGGTGCTACCCAGCCTATTGGGTATCAACATCCAGCCTATTTGGGTGGCAGGTATCCTAGCAGTTAGAGCATTGGGCCAGCATTGGGGAAAGGTTGCTGGTTTGAATTCCTGAGTGGACAAAATTGCACATTATTTTGGCTACCATGGCTAGAAAAAGAGATCTCAGTGACTTTGAAAGAGAGGTGATTGTTTGGGCACGTTTGGCAGGAGCTTCAGTGACAAAGACTGTTCAACTTCCTGATGTTTCAAGATATGCCATGGCCGTCTTAGATTTTCCACCACCATCAACAAAACACCAAATGATAAAATGTATTGTGGAAGAATGGTGTTGTATCCCTCCAATAGAGTTCCAGACGCTTGTAGACTTTACACCATGGCGCATTGAAGCTGTTTTGGTGGCTCGTGGTGGCCCAACCCATATAAAGACACTATGTTGGGGTTTCCTTTATTTTGGCATTTAACACATAACTAGTTTTTAGGGTTGGACCAAAACTAAGCATATTCCTGGAATACTTTTGTATTACAGCTCCCTGTAAATTGACCCACGTATCATATTGTGGCAATTAGTGACATCCCCAAAAACACAAACTATACAACACATAAATGGCTCCTAGTCACCCAGGCACAGGCTACTTTCTGTTCCTAACACTAACACTAAAACTAAATAATATAAAAATGAAATAAATGTTTTTATAAAACTTTAACTAAATAGAAATGTGTAAATCAGATCTGAAAACTAACTGAAACTAAACTGAATTTCAAATAAAATCTTAAAACGAATAGAACAAACTATAATAACAGAACAAACGATAATAACCTTGGTGTGTGTGATGATTGATCAGAGGCTGAGCATTCAGAAGCAAAATTCCCTTCTCTTAAACATCCCCTATATAGACAAAGAGAAAGCGAGAGAGACTGAAATGTATTTGACCCATATCTAAAAACTCTAAGTACACATTTTAAGCTAAGCACAAGCAAAAAAATACCCATCATGCAATAGTGAAGAGAACACATATTTCTGTCTCCCACAAACTTTCCTACCGTATATACATTAGAATAACAACTGAACACGTACTTTGCTATCTACACTATGTAGAACCATATAGGGTTCTACTTAGAGTGTGCTAAGTACAACCATATAGGGTTCTTCGGTTTGTCTCCATAGAATAACCTTCTGTAAATGGTTCTACCTAGAACCCTCTAAGAAGGGTTATTTGTAGAAATCCCAATAAAGGGTTCTACAAATAACCTTTTTATCCTCTAAAGGTTCTACCTAGAACCCTATATGAAGGGTTCTACCAAGAACCCTTTTATCTTTCAAGGGTTCTTCCTAGGGCCTTTTTCCCTTTATTCAGATTACACCTGCTCACTTTCGGTTGGTTGAAAAGGAAATTATCTCCAAAATATCTTTATTTTTTAAACAAGCCTTAGAAAGTTGGTTGCAATTTCAATTTAATCCACCTGAAAGGACGGAACAAATAGTACAACAAATATTGTGGTTAAATTCAAACATACTAATTGATGAAAAAAAAACAGTATTTATCGAATAAATTTTTAAAAAGGGTATACATTTTGTGAATGATATCATAAATAGGACTGGTGGAGTTATGTCACACATGCAGCTAACACAGACATATGGAAATGTCTGCTCTACCCAAAATTACAACCAATTAATTGCAGCATTACCACAAAAATGGAAGAGGCAAGTAGAAGGGGGAAAAAGTAAGGAACTTGTCTGTCGGCCCTGTATTAAAGAACATAAATGGTTAAAGAAAAGTGTGATAAATAAAAACATATACCAATTTCATTTAAGGACCAAAAAACTGACAGCTGTGCCATATAAATTGCAAAATAGTTGGAAAGAGATTTTCGATGTACCCATTCCATGGCACATGGTTTATGAATTAATACGCAAAACAACGCCGGATTCAAAACTTCACATTTTTTCAATATAAATTACTATACAAAATTCTTGCAACTAATAGAATGTTATATATATGGGGATACAATCTTCCCAGCTCTGCAGATTCTGCTGTGAGGAGACAGAGTCATTAGATCATTTATTTTGGTATTGTCCATATGTAGCTAATTTTTGGTCACAGGTCCAGGAATGGCTGAAGAATTGCAACATTTGCCTAGAACTAACACTACAGAAAGCAATACTGGGTGATTTGAAAAGCCATAGTCAATCAATCAATAATATAATAATTATTTTAGCAAAAATGTTTATTTTTAATTTACAATCTGTAGAAGCTATGAGAATAGGAAGGTTAAATTATTTTGTGAAGCATCACAGCACAGTTGAAAAATATATGGCAAGTAGAAATCCGAAATGGATGATGTTGAGAGACAGATGGGAGGGGTTGAGTGGAGCTGAAGGGTGGGACTAATAACAAGATAAACAATGTAGGGCATAAGGGATCTGTAGAATGTATATAGGTTCGGGGCTTTTGTGAAATAGCATAGTTACAAATAGAAATCAAACTGGATGGACATCAGAAATAGAGGAAGGACTAAGAACAAACAAGAGAGAACTATTGTAAAGTAGACTGTGTCTGTAGAGTGTATATAAGATGAATGGATTGAAGGTAGAAGCAGAAGTGTTTATTAGTTTACTCCAATTGGGGGATCGGCGGAAGGGTTTGCGGGGAATAATAATAAAGGTATATTCTTTAAAAAAGTATGTATGTCTATATAGGTATGTGTATATATGTGTATATATATATATGCATGCGTGTATGGAGGATATGGGGGATTGGAAATGATGCAGACAATTACATTGGAACCAACATTCTTTAAGCTGATCCACCCTCAAAAAAAAATAAAAAATCACATATATCATAAGGCCTTTTTCACAGCCTAGTTGTACCCTAACACAGTGGTCGGAAGCTCCTGATTTACAGGCCATATCAGTCCTGCAAGTCACATTATGCTGGCTTGCAAAGTGATATGTTATTCCCATTAGAATCCAGCTAGAGTGAGGATATCCAACAATTGGAACTTTTGATCACCAGCAAGCCTGCATTCAGATTTTTTTATTTATTTTTTACCTTTGTTTAACTAGGCAAGTCAGTTAAGAACAAATTCTTATTTTCAATGACGGCCTAGGAACAGTGGGTTAACTGCCTGTTCAGGGGCAGAACGACAGATTTGTACCTTGCAACCTTCCGGTTACTAGTCCAACACTCTAACCACTAGGCTACCCTAACACCCAGAATGACTGAAGGTGGATAATGGAGACTACCTAAATCATCTAAACGGGAACTGGTGCAATCAGTAGCTGCTGCAATAAGTTAAAATACTAACAGAGTGGATTAGTTTAGAAATATCTAAGTTATTTATCTTTGTGTAGCATACCTCTGTGAAGCAACAAACAATTCTGAAAATCAACCCGCAATAGAGCATGCTGGGAAATATGACAACGATGGGCACTGAGTAAAAATGACACAATCACACTCAACTCTGGTTGTTAACACCAAACACTAGGGTTCTTTTACACCACTTTACAGAGTTCATTCAACTCCTGAATCAACACTAGAAATGTTACACTAAACAATCAACAAGTAGGTAACACCGGCCAAGTGGTCAATTTGATGTTACCATACAATACACTGCTGGTTCACTCAGACTCCCTTCTCTTCTCAATAAAATCCCAGAAAACACTTATTTGAAAGAAAGAAATCGTGGCAAGATATCAACTATGTCAGTACTGTATATGTAAAATGATCAAGGGAATGCAAGATTATAGTACAAATATTCCCATATAGGTAAATTTATTTAAAATGTTTATTTAACCTTTATTTTGAAAGGGAATACATATTGAGACTGAGGTCTCTTTTCCAAATGTGCAATGTATAATACAATATACAAATGCACATTATACACACAAAAAAAAAAAAAATATATATATATATATATATATATATATATATATATATATATATATATATATATTTACATTTGAGTCATTTAGGAAATGCTCTTACCCAGAGCTACAGTAGTGAGTGCATAAATTGTTGTACTTTTTCTTACTGGTCCCACGTGGGAATCAAACCCGCAACCCTGGCGTTGCAATTGCCATGCTCTACCAACTGAGCAATGTAAACATGAAAATACAAAAACACAGTCATGGGCAATTTAAAATATTCTCACATGTTAAATTGATCAGATTATTTAAAACTCCTGATGTTAAAGTTCATACACTGAGTTAAACCCTAACGCTGAGGCACTATTTGAAAGAAAGGGAGAAAAAAAAAAAGATTCTATGTAGAACCTTTCTTGCCTTCCAAAGAATCCTTCATTCCTTCAAAGAACAATTTATTCAAGAACCCTTTGCCTTATAAAGAACCCTCGTCTTCCAAAAAGGGTTCTTCAGATGAAAACGGTTATTGGGAAAGCCCCGTCCATCCACAAATAACCTTTTTGAACCCTTTTTTCTAAAAGTGTACTGTTATGTCTGAGTCTCAGTGATATGGGAGTGCTTGACGAACAAAAATAGTATCATACATTTAGTTGAATCTACCACAAACAATCTCTAAAGTGTCTGAACAAGAGTCTTCGTGTCGTGCAATATATAAACTCAGCAAAAAATATATATATCCTCTCACTGTCACCTGCATTTATTTTCAGCAAACTTAACGTGTAAATAGTTGTATGAACATAACAAGGTTCAACAACTGAGACAAACTGAACAAGTTCCACAGACATGTGACTAACAGAAATGGAATAATGTGTCCCTGAACAAAGGGGGGGTAAAAATCAAAAGTAACATTCAGTATCTAGTGTGGCTACCAGCTGCATTAAGTACCGCAGTGCATCTCCTCCTCATGGACTGCACCAGATTTGCCAGTTCTTGCTGTGAGATGTTACCCCACTCTTCCACCAAGGCACCTGCTATTTCCCGGACATTTCTGGGGGTATTGTCCCTGGCCCTCATGCTCCGAACCAACTGGTCCCAAGCATGCTCAATGGGATTGAGATCTGGGCTCTTCGCTGGCCATGGCAGAACACTGACATTCCTGTCTTGCAGGAAATCACACACAGAACGAGCAGCATGTCTGGTGGCACTGTCACACTGGAGTGTCATGTCAGGATGAGGCTGCAGGAAGGGTACCACATGAGGGAGGAGGATGTCTTCCCTATGGCGCACAGTGTTGAGATTGCTTGCAATGATAACAAGCTCAGTCTGATGATGCTGTCCCAGACCATGACGAACCCTCCACCACCAAATCGATCCCGCTCCAGAGTACAGGCCTCAGTGTAGCGCTCAATCTGACCATCACCTCTGGTGAGACAAAACCGCAACTCGTTAGTGAAGAGCACTTTTTGCCTGTCCTGTCTGGTCCACCCCTGGTGGGTTTGTGTCCATAGGCAACGTTTGTTGCCGGTGATGCCTGGTGAGGACCTGCCTTACAACAGGCCTACAAGCCCTCAGTCCAGCCTCTCTCAGCCTATTGCGGACAGTCTGAGCACTGATGGAGGGATTGTGCATTCCTGGTGTAACTCGGGCAGTTGTTGTTGCCATCCTGTACCTGTCCCGCAGGTGTGATATTCGGATATACCGATCCTGTGCAGGTGTTGTTACACGCGGTCTGCCACTGCGAGAATGATCAGCTGTCCGTCCTGTCTCCCTGTAGCGCTGTCTTATGCGTCTCACAGTACGGACATTGCAATTTATTGCCCTGGCCACATCTGCAGTCCTCATGCCTCATTGCAGCATGTCTAAGGCACGTTCACGCAGATGAGCAGGGACCCTGGGCATCTTTCTTTTGGTGTTTTTCAGAGTCAGTAAAAAGGCCTCTTTAGTATCCTACGTTTTCATAACTGTGACCTTAATTGCCTACTGTCTGTAAGCTGTCAGTGTCTTAACGACCGTTCCACAGGTGCATGTTCATAAATTATTTATGGTTCATTGAACAAGCATGGGACACATTGTTTAAACACTTTACAATGAAGATCTGTGAAGTTAGTTGGATTTTTACGAATTATCTTTGAAAGACAGGGACCTGAAAAAGGCACGTTTCTTTTTTTTCTGAGTTTATATTATACAATATAATGTATCTATCAATATCTCTGAAGTATCTGACTCGTATCAGAGTAAGAGCTGTAAACTTTCCCTTCTATCTACTGCTAAGTCTGAGTCTTGTCATGCGAGACAACTTTATTTACAAAAATACTGTTTACAGTATATACAACTACCTCTAATTCTTTATTAAATGCCTGTGTCACCTCAGACCCCAATGAAGCCCCGACCTAATCTTCTACGGTGTAGATTAAAGTTGTCCCTAGATGCTGATCTTGGGTAAGTGTTGTATTTTCCCAGTAATGGTTAAGGTTAGGATTAGAGGAGGTGAAGCTGGGGGAAATTTTACCCCAGAGGACAGGCAGTCAAATGTGGCTCTTACTGACTGACCCACTTCTGGCTGGATGACACTTCATGCAAATAAATGTGAATGGCAGTTGAGATGGCAATATTTACATAACAAATATTGGTTCTCAAACTTCAACCTGGTTTTGTGAAGCCGTTTAGACCACAACAGAGTGCAAAAAAAGGGCTTATAAGTATAACATAAATGATCACAATGAAGTGTGCGATACGGTTCTGGTTTAACTGTAAGTGCCGGTAATGTAAACATTGCGCTGAAACACTAGAAAGTCTTAATTTTCACTGAGACGTGGGCTCTGGTCAAATGTCTTATCTGGTGGTTCAACTCAAGACTGAGGGAGGTTTATGGCTTAAACATAAAAGCAAAAATGTGTTTAATCCGGTGTAAGCGTAAACAATTTCATCTCCTAGTCCAAACCAATGCCATATTATCAATTTATGTGACACTGACTTAATCATATGAACATTTAAAGTAGAAGCCTGTCTTAAACTCACATTGGGCTAGACATGCTACAAGTCTAGTCTTATCTTCCCATTTTGTTCTTGAGAGCAACAAATCACCTCACTATTTTCACATACAGTGGGGAGAACAAGTATTTGATACACTGCCGATTTTGCAGGTTTTCCTACTTACAAAGCATGTAGAGGTCTGTAATTTTTATCATAGGTACACTTCAACTGTGAGAGACGGAATCTAAAACAAACATCCAGAAAATCAGATTGTATGATTTTTAAGTAATTCATTTGCATTTTATTGCATGACATACAGTGCCTTGCGAAAGTATTCGGCCCCCTTGAACTTTGCGACCTTTTGCCACATTTCAGGCTTCAAACATAAAGATATAAAACTGTATTTTTTTGTGAAGAATCAACAACAAGTGGGACACAATCATGAAGTGGAACGACATTTATTGGATATTTCAAACTTTTTTAACAAATCAAAAACTGAAAAATTGGGCGTGCAAAATTATTCAGCCCCCTTAAGTTAATACTTTGTAGCGCCACCTTTTGCTGCGATTACAGCTGTAAGTTGCTTGGGGTATGTCTCTATCAGTTTTGCACATCGAGAGACTGAAATTTTTTCCCATTCCTCCTTGCAAAACAGCTCGAGCTCAGTTTGGTTGGATGGAGAGCATTTGTGAACAGCAGTTTTCAGTTCTTTCCACAGATTCTCGATTGGATTCAGGTCTGGACTTTGACTTGGCCATTCTAACACCTGGATATGATTATTTTAGAACCATTCCATTGTAGATTTTGCTTTATGTTTTGGATCATTGTCTTGTTGGAAGACAAATCTCAGTCCCAGTCTCAGGTCTTTTGCAGACTCCATCAGGTTTTCTTCCAGAATGGTCCTGTATTTGGCTCCATCCATCTTCCCATCAATTTTAACCATCTTCCCTGTCCCTGCTGAAGAAAAGCAGGCTCAAACCATGATGCTGCCACCACCATGTTTGACAGTGGGGATGTTGTGTTCAGGGTGATGAGCTGTGTTGCTTTTACGTCAAACATAACGTATTGTATTGTTGCCAAAAAGTTCAATTTTGGTTTCATCTGACCAGAGCACCTTCTTCCACATGTTTGGTGTGTCTCCCAGGTGGCTTGTGGCAAACTTTAAACAACACTTTTTATGGATATCTTTAAGAAATGGCTTTCTTCTTGCCACTCTTCCATAAAGGCCAGATTTGTGCAATATACAACTGATTGTTGTCCTATGGACAGAGTCTCCCACCTCAGCTGTAGATCTCTGCAGTTCATCCAGAGTGATCATGGGCCTCTTGGCTGCATCTCTGATCAGTCTTCTCCTTGTATGAGCTGAAAGTTTAGAGGGACGGCCAGGTCTTGGTAGATTTGCAGTGGTCTGATACTCCTTCCATTTCAATATTATCGCTTGCACAGTGCTCCTTGGGATGTTTAAAGCTTGGGAAATCTTTTTGTATCCAAATCCGTCTTTAAACTTCTTCACAACAGTATCTCGGACCTGCCTGGTGTGTTCCTTGTTCTTCATGATGCTCTCTGCGCTTTTAACGGACCTCTGAGACTATCACAGTGCAGGTGCATTTATACAGAGACTTGATTACACACAGGTGGATTGTATTTATCATCATTAGTCATTTAGGTCAACATTGGATCATTCAGAGATCCTCACTGAACTTCTGGAGAGAGTTTGCTGCACTGAAAGTAAAGGGGCTGAATAATTTTGCACGCCCAATTTTTCAGTTTTTGATTTGTTAAAAAAGTTTGAAATATCCAATAAATGTCGTTCCACTTCATGATTGTGACCCACTTGTTGTTGATTCTTCACAAAAAAATACAGTTTTATATCTTTATGTTTGAAGCCTGAAATGTGGCAAAAGGTCGCAAAGTTCAAGGGGGCCGAATACTTTCGCAAGGCACTGTAAGTATTTGATACATCAGAAAAGCAGAAACCTTTGTTTGCAATTACAGAGATCATATGTTTCCTGTAGTTTTTGACCAGGTTTGCAAACACTGCAGCAGGGATTTTGGCCCACTCCTCCATACAGACCTTCTCCAGATCCTTCAGGTTTCGGGGCTGTTGCTGGGCAATACGGACTTTCTGCTCCCTCCAAAGATGTTCTATTGGGTTCCGGTCTGGAGACTGGCTAGACCACTCCAGGACCTTGAGATGCTTCTTACGGAGCCACTCCTTAGTTGGCCTGGCTGTGTGTTTCGGGTCGTTGTCATGCTGGAAGACCCAGCCACGACCCATCTTCAATGCTCTTACTGAGGGAAGGAGGTTGTTGGCCAAGATCTCGCGATACATGGCCCCATCCATCCTCCCCTCAATATGGTGCAGTCGTCCTGTCCCCTTTGCAGAAAAGCATCCCCAAAGAATGATGTTTCCACCTCCATGCTTCACGGTTGGGATGGTGTTCTTGGGGTTGTACTCATCCTTCTTCTTCCTCCAAATACGGAGAGTGGAGTTTAGACCAAAAAGCTCTAGAAAGCCAGAACACATTACCTTCTCCCATTCCTCCTCTGGATCATACAGATGGTCATTGGCAAACTTCAGACGGGCCTGGACATGCGCTGGCTTGAGTAGGGGGACCTTGCGAGCGCTGCAGGATTATAATCCATGACGGCGTGGTGTGTTACTAATGGTTTTCTTTGAGACTGTGGTCCCAGCTCTCTTCAGGTCATTGACCAGGTCCTGCCGTGTAGTTCTGGGCTGATCCCTCACCTTCCTCATGATCATTGATGCCCCATGAGGTGAGATCTTGCATGGAGCCCCAGACCGAGGGTGATTGACCGTCATCTTGAATTTCTTCCATTTTCTAATAATTGCGCCAACAGTTGTTACCTTCTCACCAAGCTGCTTGCCTATTGTCCTGTAGCCCTTCCCAGCCTTGTGCAGGTCTACAATTGTAGCCCCGATGTCCTTACACAGCTCTCTAGTCTTGACCATTGTGGAGAGGTTGGAGTCTGTTTGATTGAGTGTGTGGACAGGTGTGTTTTATACAGGTAACGAGTTCAAACAGGTGCAGTTAATGCAGGTAATGAGTGGAGAACAGGAGGGCTTGTTAAATAAAAACGAACAGGTCTGTGAGAGTGGGAATTCTTACTGGTTGGTAGGAGATCAAATACTTATGTCATGCAATAAAATGCAAATTAATTTCTTAAAAATCATACAATGTGATTTTCTGGATTTTTGCTTTAGATTCCGTCTCTCACAGTTGAAGTGTACCTATGATCAAATTACAGACCTCTACATGCTTTAAGTAGGAAAACCTGCTAAATCAGCAGTGTATCAAATACTTGTTCTCCCCACTGTACTAAACGAAAATATAAACACAACATGCAACAATTTCATTGATTTTACTGAGTTACAGTTCATTTGAGGAAATCAGTGAATTAAAATAAATTCATGAGGCCCAATCTATGGATTTCACATGACAGGGAATAAAGATATGCATCTGTTGGTCACATATACCTTTAGGATCTCGTCACAGGATCTCGGTGCATTGAAATTACCATCAATAAAATGTAATTGTGTTTGTTGTCTGTAGTTTATGCCTGAACATACCATAACCTCACTGCCACCATGTAGCTGTTCACAACGTTGACATCAGCAAACCACTCGCCTACACGACGCCATACACGTGGTCTGCGATTGTGAGGTCGGTTGTACTGCAAAATTCTCTAAAACAACGTTGGAGGTGGCTTATGGTAGAGAAATTAACATTCAATTCCTTGTAAAAGCTCTGGTGGACATTCCTGCAGTCAGCATGCCAATTTGACTGCTCCCTCACTTTAGACATCTGTGGAATTGTGTTGTGTGACAAAACTGAACATTTTAGAGAGGTTTTATTGTCCATAACACAAGGTGCACCTGTGTAATGATCATGCTGTTTAATCAGCTTCTTGATATGCCACACCTGTCAGGTGGATGGATTATTTTGGCAAATAATACATGCTCACTAACAGGGATGTAAACACATTTTCGCACAAAATTTGAAAGAAATTAGCTTTTTGTGGGTATAGAACATTTCTTTGATCTTTAATTTCAGCTCATGAAACATGGGACTAACAAATTACATGTTGCATTTATATTTTTGTTCATTGTAGTATGCTTACTTACTTAGTTATTGTGTTCTTCATATTTATTCATATTTCTTGTGTGCTTTCTAATATTACATTGTTATTGATTATTGCATTGTTGGGTTTTGCATTTGCAAGAAAGGCATGAAATGCCTTGTGCATGTAACATTAAAACTTGAAACTATTCCCTACATAGTGCACTACTTTTGACAGAGCAGTATGGGGTAGTGCACTATATGTGGACTAGGGTGCCATTTGGAACAAAGACTTTCACATCTGACTGTGATCAGAGGTTGGAGCCGGGCCGTGTGGTTGCCTCCTTAACCAGAAATAGGTCAGTAGACTCACAGACGACTGAGAGAGACTGTGATTCAGCAAAGACATGAGAGGGCGCACAGAGTTGCTCGGCAGTGTACAAGAGGGTAAATAGGGTGTGTGTGTGTATCTGTGAAAGAGAGAAAGTGTGTGTGCATGTATCTCTGTATATGTGTGTGCACAATTGTATGTGTGTGTCTGCGTGTGTGTCCATGCGCGTAAGCATACATTTGTTCACGCCATTAGAGGCAAGTGCTTTTGAAATGACTTGAGAGTGGCAGCTGGCAGTTGCATCTATCAATGGCCTAGCACAGACATGGAGACTTAAAATAAGCGTTCATGCAGCACTGAAAGACTGGTGCTTTCTTTTAAGGAATCTGGGAATCTCTCGCTGGGCGATTTTAGTCTTTGTTTAAAATGGGAGACACAGATGTCTGTTTGGTAATATGAGTGTGTGTGTGTATGCGTGTGTGTGGAAGTGAGTGTGTGCTCATAGAGACATTTTTACCCTTGTGATAATGGAGGAGACACAGAACGTTAGTCGTCAGTCAAAGACTAACGTGATTGACCTGAAGGTATGGTCTCACTATGGGCCAAACCTTAACATGATAAATGTGTTCAGAACTTAAACATGGGTACAAAATATGCTTTGAAGTCTAAGAAGGGAGATGTGATCGAACATTTGAGGTGTAGGGACAAAACAGGGTCCTACGCTGACCTTTTTGAAAAATGTTGGGCACACAAAGAAATTTAGGAGCACAATGAAAAATATTAGCTATTAAAGTTAGAATCCTTAATTTCTGGTGCTCCTAAATAAAAATGCCAGGTCGCAAAACAAAATATTTAGGCTCATATGCGAGTAAAATGGTCGCACAGTAGAGTCCTGATACAGTATCTCAAGCCCTAACTACATTATAAAAGGGTCAAGTTTAAATGGGATAAACTCCAAGAAGACATAGTCAACTCTCTGGTTTACTTTAAGCACTTCTCTTACAACATAGCCAGTCAACCATGCCGTTGTAGCAGGGTTGACGTCAATTCCAATTGAATTTAGACAATTCAGGAAGTAAACTGAAATTCCAATTCAATAATGGAAAATATTTATTTACATTTTCCATGACCTCAGAGGATATTGAAGAGAAGAAGCTATTTCTTTCAAATGTTTAATTATTGACTAACCGGAATTTGAACTGACCAACCCTGTGTTGAAGTGCTTGGTAACCCTGGCCATTGCCACACCTGAAGTTTGGAGCCAACTAGGGCGGCTATGAAAAATCAATATTTGCTTAGGATGTGGAAAGGTGTTGTGTATGTCAGCCGCAGACGGATAGCTCACTATAGAAGATGGAAGTGACTGAACTGAGTTGGATGGGCCTACTGTTTTAGGGATACGGGAACTAAATCAGTCTCATCATTAAATGTCTGTCAGAGAAGGCTATCTGCCCACCCGAGGGTGAACAATGACAATAGTCGTATATATTCTCTAAATGTAAGCAGCTGGGTTCTGAAACGTGACCACTAGAATGGAGCCCAAACTGTAACTGAAAAAGGTAATTACCTGCAGTTACATATACAAAATAAAATATATTAAAGTGTGCACACGCACACACTGAAGTTGGCAAGTAACCTCTACACAAATGTAATCTACATATACAGTACAAAAACAAACACATAGGCACACACTGTCTGTGTCTATGTTGTACAAAAAAACCACACTCAATGCAACTGTCTCAAAGCTTATGAAATGAAAAATCTCCTGTTTGACCAATGGCCTGCTGTGAATGTCTGATAGAGGAGAGAGTAGAGAGAGTAGAGAGAGAGAGAGAGAGAGAGAGAGAGAGAGAGAGAGAGAGAGAGAGAGAGAGAGAGAGAGAGAGAGAGAGAGAGAGAACCACTCAACAGCACAGCTGGTTACAATCAAAGCCTGAGAACTGAGGCTAACATTCTCAATCAAACTCCTGTGAGTTAGTGCCACTGAAGCTAACATTCTCAATTGAACTTACTGTGTAGGAGTGTTAATGCTACCACTAATTAGCAATGAGGCTAGTTTATCGCTTTGAAGCTACGTTGAAGCACTTGAGGGTAACACTGAGCAAAATTCTCAGGTTCACCTCAATGTGTTAGCGACAATGCTACATTCTGAAATTAAACTATGAGAGGGAGAGTACTTATCGACACAGTTAGTTTGACATCACTGCGTCATCATGGCTAAAAATAAATGCTAAATTCTCAACTACATTCCATTGACTTAGCACTTGGGCTACATTACCCATTTATAAGTCCATTGAGTTAAGTTCTCAATTTAACCAGTGACATAGCTCTATGCTAGGTCTGGCTTGCTCAGTTTAGCTCAATGATGGAGAGCCAGGGGTTAAAGGAAAGAAAACAAACGTGATCTTAATATTAAAACTTTTCCTCAGATCGAGTGTCTGGGGACATGTAAAGAAAAGTCATGACTATCATGCTTTTAGGGAAAGAGGGTCCTTTTTGTAAATGTATCAAACTGTAAGTTTGACCAATTCCAGTCTCTTTGCTTATGGGGTCCAGGGTTCTCACCAGGTGAATTTGTATGTAGAAGGAACTGAGAAGCTCAGTTTTGGTGACTTTTTAAAAAGGACATTCTACACCAAAATGAATGGAAATAAAATTATGCTGACAACCATCTCAAATATAATTTCTTCCTCCAGAAATGAGACAAGTAACATATTGGTAATAATTATGTTTAAATATAGCCTATACAGTGCCTTGCGAAAGTATTCGGCCCCCTTGAACTTTGCAACCTTTTGCCACATTTCAGGCTTCAAACATAAAGATATAAAACTGTATTTTTTTGTGAAGAATCAACAACAAGTGGGACACAATCATGAAGTGGAACGACATTTATTGGATATTTCAAACTTTTTTAACAAATCAAAAACTGAAAAATTAGGCGTGCAAAATTATTCAGCCCCTTTACTTTCAGTGCAGCAAACTCTCTCCAGAAGTTCAGTGAGGATCTCTGAATGATCCAATGTTGACCTAAATGACTAATGATGATAAATACAATCCACCTGTGTGTAATCAAGTCTCCGTATAAATGCACCTGCACTGTGATAGTCTCAGAGGTCCGTTAAAAGCGCAGAGAGCATCATGAAGAACAAGGAACACACCAGGCAGGTCCGAGATACTGTTGTGAAGAAGTTTAAAGCCGGATTTGGATACAAAAAGATTTCCCAAGCTTTAAACATCCCAAGGAGCACTGTGCAAGCGATAATATTGAAATGGAAGGAGTATCAGACCACTGCAAATCTACCAAGGCCTAGCCGTCCCTCTAAACTTTCAGCTCATACAAGGAGAAGAGTGATCAGAGATGCAGCCAAGAGGCCCATGATCACTCTGGATGAACTGCAGAGATCTACAGCTGAGGTGGGAGACTGTCCATAGGACAACAATCAGTCATATATTGCACAAATCTGGCCTTTATGGAAGAGTGGCAAGAAGAAAGCCATTTCTTAAAGATATCCATAAAAAGTGTTGTTTAAAGTTTGCCACAAGCCACCTGGGAGACACACCAAACATGTGGAAGAAGGTGCTCTGGTCAGATGAAACCAAAATTGAACTTTTTGGCAACAATGCAAAACGTTATGTTTGGCGTAAAAGCAACACAGCTGAACACACCATCCCCACTGTCAAACATGGTGGTGGCAGCATCATGGTTTGGGCCTGCTTTTCTTCAGCAGGGACAGGGAAGATGGTTAAAATTGATGGGAAGATGGATGGAGCCAAATACAGGACCATTCTGGAAGAAAACCTGATGGAGTCTGCAAAAGACCTGAGACTGGGACGGAGATTTGTCTTCCAACAAGACAATGATCCAAAACATAAAGCAAAATCTACAATGGAATGGTTCAAAAATAAACATATCCAAGTGTTAGAATGGCCAAGTCAAAGTCCAGACCTGAATCCAATCGAGAATCTGTGGAAAGAACTGAAAACTGCTGTTCACAAATGCTCTCCATCCAACCTCACTGAGCTCAAGCTGTTTTGCAAGGAGGAATGGGAAAAATGTTCAGTCTCTCAATGTGCAAAACTGACGGAGACATACCCCAAGCGACTTACAGCTGTAATCGCAGCAAAAGGTGGCGCTACAAAGTATTAACTTAAGGGGGCTGAATAATTTTGCACGCCCAATTTTTCAGTTTTTGATTTGTTAAAAAGGTTTGAAATATCCAATAAATGTCGTTCCACTTCATGATTGTGTCCCACTTGTTGTTGATTCTTCACAAAACAATACAGTTTTATATCTTTATACTTTCGCAAGGCACTGTACATGGTCTATATTGTCAGATGTGCCATCAGCAATAAGCATTATCACCTGTAGCTCAAATGATGCAGCATAGTGGCTAACAATACATAGGCTGAAGTATGGGGTTTGTCCATCTGCATTTACGCCATTGGACATAGCATCCTGAATGTTATTGTTATTTATTATTATTATTAATAAATATGAATTATTATTCACTTTTTCGTTTTTTATTACAAAGTAAGTAATTACCATTTTAATACACCATTGCCCCTTTAAGAGCTATGTTGTGCAGCTGTACCTAAACCATGCTTAAAACTTTGGTTGTAACTGGCACGAGCGCAATTGTAGGAGTAGAGAAGTAATCATGGAAGCAATGGAAAGCTGGGATCCCCGTCTTTTTTAACAAAGGCCAAAACTGCTTTCAAAAGTGTTAGTCCCGCGATTGCATTAACAATTGTTGTACTGCTTGTCAGAATACATGTTTCCCTCACTATGTATTTTGCAACTTTTTTTATTGCGGATCTACACTGATCTCAAAAATGACCTCTCCAGAATCCATATGAATCCAATCCGTTGCAGTGACAGAGAACTAGAACCTCTGCGGAAAGTGCTTAGGCTACATTTGGAGCGTAATAACAACAGTTAGCCTACATTCACTATAAATATGTCCAGGGTCTGAGCAACTCAAACCTTCTGCTATATTATCATGTTAGGTATAAAGACTATACTTAGCAACTTACTCAGTTATCACTGGAGAAAAAACTCATGACAAATAGTGCCAAAATAGCATGAGATAAACTTCAGGCCCTGGATTCAGGTTCAACAGCACCCAGGACAGACAGCTGGCTGAAAGCAGGGATTGGGATATTGTTCACTGAGCGGTTTTAACACGGGAATGTAAGAATACGCAATGGCCTCTTTGGAATACAACCCTGACAACATTTCAAGCTTCTGGCTGTCCATTTGAAGCACAGAGGCAATAAATCATTTCTTTTTAGGGGTCATGTGGATTAAGATGGTTTAAATATCAGATGGTGATAAAGGTAAGAGCTCTATACGCGCACAAGGACAACAGTTAAAAATGTTTGGCTAAATCTGACACATTTACAGAAACGTTTATAAATGTGTATGTCCTTGTCATATAAATCGAATAGGGGTGGTTTCAAAGACACAGGTTAAGCCTAGTCTTAGACTAAAAAGCTATTTCAATGGAGATTCTCCATAGAGGGGGATCAGGTGGAATGGAGCTTGAACCAACAACCCTGTGCCATAAAGGTCCAGACCTTTTAGCAGAGGACATTGTATGCTTATATACGCTGTACAGTACAGTGCCATACATTGTCAATCACAACAAGCTGTTTCTGCTTAGACAATGACCAAACAAAGGAACCTTTTGGGATAAATCAGTCTAATTGAGAGAAACAACCTATGGAATGCAGTCATACATGAAAAGGGTCAAATGAAGGACAAATAGTTGCAACATTCCCGTCTAGGTTTCTGTCTACACTAATGAACGAATCTGTCCCCGCATTTTCCCCATGCAAAACAAGCGTGAGACAAAGGAAGCCTTGTGTCGTCATCCCCACATATTAGCCTGGCTAACCTTTGATAAATGCCATCTCGTTACGATAATCATATTTGAACGGTCTCGTATGGTTAAAATTATCCAATCAATTTATCATGCCTGCCATGGTTGTCCCATCTCGGCCCTAAATTACTGTTTTACCAGAAAAATGGCACAGGGAAAACGGGAGGATAGACTAGGAGAGATGGGATGGTCATTGGTGAAATAGGGAACAACTAATAATGATGAGAAATATGTATCTAAAGCCAAGAAACAGCTTCTGCTTTGAAAATATAAAATGGCCGCCTTACTACACACAAGTTGTTCTTGATGTTTGTAAAGGCATGGTTACCTTGTCCTGTCTTTGGCTTTCAAGTGGGGAAAGTGAATGATATGACAGGAAAATAACCATAACACAATGACCAAAAGGGACAGTCTTTCAAAGGTGAGGAACCAAGTGTATCGTATGCAGAGCATGAGATAAGCTATCTACTTTTCAGATGCACTACATATACAAAAGTATGTGAACAAATTAGTGGATTCGGCTATTTCAGCCACACACATTGCTGACAGGTGTATACAATTGAGCACAGAGCCATGCAATCTTACTGTATAGGAGTGGCCTTACTGAAGAGCTCAGTGACTTTCAACGTGGCACCGTCATAGGATGACACCTTTCCAACAAGTCAGTTCACAACATTTCTGCCCTGCTAGAGCTGTCCGGTCAACTGTAAGTGCTGTTATTGTGAAGTGGAAACGTCTAGGCGCAAAAACGGCTCCGCTGAGAAGTAGTAGGCCACACAAGCTCACAGAACGGGATCGCTGAGTGCTGAAGCGAGTAGCGCATAAAAATTGTCTGTCCTCGGTTGCAACGCTCACTACCGAGTTGTAGATTGCCTCTGGAAGCAACGTCAGCACAATAATTGTTCACCGGGAGCTTCATGAAATGGTTTTCCATGGCCGAGCAGCTGCACACAACCCTAAGATCACCATGAGCAATGTCAAGCATCGGCTGGAGTGGTGTAAAGCGCTCCGCCATTGAACTGTGGAGCAGTAAAAACACATTCTCTGGAGTGATGAATCACACATCACTATCTGCCATGAAAATGGGTTCGGTGGATGCAAGGAGAACGCTACCTGCCCGAATGGATAGTGCCAACTGTAAAGTTTGGTGGAGGAGGAATAATGATCTGAGGCTGTTTTTCATGGTTCACGCTAGGCCCCTTAGCTCCGGTGAAAGGAAATCTTAACGCTACAGCATACAATTACATTCTAGACGATTCTGTGCTTCCAACTTTGTGGCAACAATTTGGGAATGCCCTTTTCTGTTTCAACATGACAATGCACCCGTGCACAAAACAATGTCCATACAGAAATGGTTAGTCGAGGTCAGTGTGGAAGAGATTGATTGGCCTGCACAGAGCCCTGACCTCAACCCCATAAAACACCTTTGGGATGAATTGGAACCCCGATTGTGAGAAAGACCAAATTTTTCCAACATCTGTGCCCGACGTCACTAATGCTCTTGTGGCTGAATGGAAGCAAGTCCCCGCAGCAATGTTGTAATATCTAGTGGAAAGCCTTCCCAGAAGAGTGGAAGCTGTTATAGCAGCAATGGTGGACCAACTCCATAATGCCCATGATTTTGACAAGCAGGTGTCCACATACTTCTGGTCATCTAATGTAGTTTCTCACATGAGCAAAATAAACCTTTGCCACAACAACAATATCAAAGAATTTGCCTGAGCGACTTAATCTTGTCATATGACTGTTTAATTTTCCAGTAATCTTCAATTTTCTAGTTCAAAACCATAGGTGGTCATCATGCGTTTATCAATTGAATTAGGAAATAACTTAACTTCAATTGTGCTGCCATGAATGACCCTTCCATATCTTTGATAATGTATTCCAACCCTCACTCTTGGCCCTCATATCTGTAAATTGCATCTACAGTATCTACTCTAATATGAGGCGAGTTGTCTCTTGCTACTGTTTGGTTTCACTTTAGACATTTCATTTTTTTTATCTCATGACTTCTCTCTCCTCATTTGAGTGAAAAAGACAAAGAAAACCTTTTACATTGCTTCTAACAAATGTAGCCTTATGGTCTGGGTCTTCAAGTAAAATCATTTTCGTACAGTTCTCTCTTGTGGTTTCGCTCCAAAGCTATATATATACATAGAGAGTCGCACACTCTCTCTCTCTATACATATAAACTCCCAGTAATTTATTTGTTAAAACACCAATTTTTCGGCATCACTTCTCCATGACCTCTACACTAAATAATTTTCTCTGGGTGCATGCCAGCTCATGCTTTTTATTTGCTCCAAAGCTAACACACTAACTAGCCTGCATCAGGGGATGGAAAACGTAAGGTTCTTAACTTGGCTATAGCCACAACCACCGTGCCAAGCTTCCACTGAGATTACCACCCGAATACCAGCCTCTAGAAATGAGCGTCAAAGCAAACAAACTTATGCCCTTGTCAATCTCCCTCCCACTATGCAATCTATTGCTCTTGGCTGCTAAACAAGGACACGATTCAGAGTAGACCTGGTCGAATGCCTGATTTAAAAGGGGAATTAGTTTGAAAATGGGTTAGTTCGAGGCTGAGGTTGAAACTCTGCCATCACGAACAAAAACTTCAGCGGCTGCACCTTTTAGTGTTACATCACCCGGTCAACCCGGTAGTGGTGGAAATGTTGTAGTGGCAAACTTGACCGTTCCAGATGTGTGTATATTTAACTCCCACATTAAAGTGAGGATGGGGGCTTGAGGTAGGGCTTTTAAAAACACATCTAAAATCAGATTACAATCCTAACTTTCACCATTAGGTGCATAAAAAAATATATGTAACCCTTTATCAGCTGTTAAGGGCAACTTCTACTTACCCCTATGCGCAGCACAAAATCTGGCGGGGAAATCCGACCCGACAGAGAAAATGAAAAACAATGAATACAGCTGTTCTCAGGCAGGCTAGAGGCTCGATATTGTTACTGTTGTATCACAGTGGATGACCACTAGCAACTTATTGGAGCTTTTGAACATACAATAAAATGTATACAAAAAGTTACATCATTCAGATTTCATTTAGAAAATGTTATATACTTTTTCTTTCAGTGAAAATGTGGAGAAGGTTGTGTAGATGTGTAGAATTATTTTTAAATGTAATCCCTTTTTAGATTTAATTGTAAGGCAGCAAAATGTGACAACTGTGCAATGGGTGTGTATGCATAATATTTACATTTGACATTTTAGTCATTTAGCAGGTGCTCTTGTTCATAGCGACTTACAGTTAGTGCATTCATCTTCAGATAGCTAGATGAGCCAACCACATATCACAGTCAAATATACAGGATACGAACATTCCATTTCCGGCTAAACAATGAATATACACTCATCTGCCAGTTTATTATGTACATGACCAAGTTCAAGAAAATGGATCACTCCTACAGACACGTGGCCGTGGCTTGCTATATAAAGCAAGCAGATAGGCATCGAGGCATTCAGTGACTGTTAGATTGAACGTTAAAATGGGCAAAATGAGTGACACAAGCGACTTTGATTGTGGTATGATCGTCGGTGCCAGGCACACCGGATCCAGTATCTTAGAAACGGCCGCCCTCCTGTGCTTTTCACTGTCTAGTGTTTTGCCGAGAATGGTGCGACAAACAAATAACATCCAGTCAGCGGCAGTCCTGTGGGTGAAAACAGCTCATTGATGAGAGAGGTCAAAGGAGAATGGCAATAATCTTGCAAGCTAACAGGTGGGTCACAAAAAGATGGGCTATTGCAGACAGGCGAACACACCGGGTTCCACTCCTATCAGCTAAAAACAAGAAGAAGCAGCTCCAGTGGACATGGGATCACCAACACTGGACAATTGAGGAGTGGATAAACATCGCCTATTATTACTGTCCGAGATGTTGACAGCCTTAGCCCAAAAACGACACATTTACTGAGTATTAGACTGTAACAGGACATTATGTTGAATGACTGGAAAAATCTAACTGAAATTAAAGATATTTTAAACACCCCTGTCTTCCTACAGAGAATATTACTTCCTGGTGCCTGGAGTCCAAGTGTTAGATGAGCTATGTGTTGACGTTGAAGCTTTAGGGAAAAATGTTCAATAGTTTTATGGGTTTACTTTGGGTGTTGCTTTTTACTTTTACTTTTTTACTTTACCCCTTTATAGTGATTACACAGTTTTCGAAAAATACTGTATGTTTATCTTGGGCATTTCATGTGAGGGACAAACATGAGCATTTGTGAGGACCCTGTGATTGTATATGATTATGAAGCCAAAGATCTAATGAACAGTGTGTAAGTATGAACTGTATTTGCGTGACCTGATACATGTCCTTGCATATAGATGGATGAGAAAAATCGACCTATAGTTGAAGTTTGTTATTTACAACTATGTTGGTTTTACAGTATAGACTGCATAGGCGAGCCCCAGGTACCTTCTGATGACCCGTGGGAGACTTCCGATGAGTATTTGGAACCAGAGGACAACCGCTCAGATGATAGCTCCGATATGTTATGTTCCCCCAGTTTTTGTGTGGTACGTGTCACAGTATGAGTTTCTCTTTCTGTCCAAGGTGGACAACAGTTTCCATACAAATATAATTCGATGAGGCAGTGTCTTCATAAGTATTGTGGTTGTCTTTGTCAACACAGAACTGGCAGTGCACTTCAGAATCCACCATGCATAGAGACTCTTCCTTTCATTGGGCTGGATGATTCCGTGGGGCTCAAATGGGGCTACCAAGGAGAATCATCCTGAAAACAGATGACACAAGACTCCTTGAAGTGTCACCACCAACAATGGCTGAGCTGATACAACTTCGAGGGGACATCGCCACGCAACAGGGGATGCAGTTGACACACCTTTGAGCAGGGAAGGACCTGAGCCTTCCCTAATGTCAGACTTGGTGGCTCCCGGGAAGTGTGAAAACCTACACAGTACTGCTACTACAGAGGACATGCTGCCACTCAGTTTATTATCCATCCTGATTGCCCTAGTCACTTTTACCACTACCTACGTGTTCTCTGGAGATTTAATTTGACCTTTATTTAACTAGGCAAGTCAGTTAATAACAAATTCTTATCTTCGATGACGGCCTAGGAACAGTGGGTTAACTGCCTTGTTCAGGGGCATAACACCAGATTTTTACCTTGTCGGCTCGGGAATTCGATCATGCAACCTTTCGGTTACTAGTCTAACGCTCTAACCCCTAAGCTACCTGCCACTTCTCTGGAGTGACAAATCACGCTTCACCATTTGGCAGTCTGATGGGTTTGATAGATGCCAGGAGAACGCTACCTGCCCCAATGCATAGTGCCAAATGTACATTTTGGTGGAGGACTGGACCCCTCGAGAAGACTCAACACCTCTAGAAAAAACAGTCTGGTGTGTCTGTGGCATTACAATTTGTGTACTTGTCCCGCTGAAAAACAAAACTCTATCCCAGCGTTAAGTATTTAGAAGACTGAGGCAGGTTTTCCTCTAACATTTTACCTTGGCTTTTCTCCTTTCATATTTATTTTTAATCCTTTATTTTTAAACTCCCCAGTCTCTGCCGGTGACAAGCATAGCCATAACATAATGCTGCCACCACATTACATGACAATACAGAGGGTTTCACTCTGAGATGTGTTGGATTTGACCCAAACCTGACATTAGTATTGAAAGCAGCCCCAAAAATATATATTTGCCATGTTGTCTTGCAGTATTAATTAAGGGCCTAGTTGCAAACATAATGGATGATTTGAACTAGATTTTTCAACGCAGGCTTTCTTCTTTTCACTTTGTTATACAGGACAGTAATGTTGTGTGAATTAAATGTTGTGAAACCTCTGTATTTTCAAGTATTGTGGTGGCAGCATCAGTTAAATGTGTGTAATTTACTGTAGAGGAAGCTCTTATCCAGAGCAACTATGGTTTAGTGCCTTGCTCAAGGGCACATTGACAGATTTTTCACCTAGTCGGCTTGGGGATTCAAACCAGCAACCTTTCACTTATTGGCCCAACACCAATGACAAAGACACACCAGAATGGAATTCCAAGAGGACAGTGTTCCTGAAAGGTACAGTCTCAGTCCTGACTCAAATCCACTTAAAAATCAGAGACCAGGTTTGAATATTGCTGTGCTTCAATGATTCCTAAACGAATTTACTGAGCTTGAGCAATTGTGACAAAAACAATGTTGCCCCAAGAGTAGGTAGAATCTTATTCAAAATGATTGGCAGCTGTAATTGCACCCAAATGTGCTTCCACCAGGTATTAACTCTGGAGTGTGAAGACTTACGCAATCAAAACATCTTATTTTTTAAACATTTATGAATTTAGAACGTTGTTTATACTTTTCTTTCACATCGAAAATGTGGTTGCGTAGATCTGTAGGGGAAATAATTACATTTAATCCCTTTTTAGCTTAAATTCTAAGGCAGCAAAATGTGATAACTGTGCCAAGGGGTGTGAAGACTAGACACTGTATAGCATTTTGCAACAAAACATAAAACCATCAGTGATACATTTCAAACAGATATGTCTGTCATTGAACATGCCATGAATAGATGGTGAAGAAACACACCAATCTCTTTCATACATTCTTTAAACAATAAAAGCTCATTTATCAACATTTCTAAACATATTTAGCATTTCGGAATGAAACTCTTCAAAAAGTCTGAAAAATTGTTGCATTTCCATGGTCATTTCTGAAAGAACATAAATATTTTCAAAAGCTAATGACAGACATTCATTTCGACTTCAAATTCAAACCCTGGTCATCTTGGAACCTTTTAAGAGAAAATATGAATCCATCTCTCCACTGTTAACTTTGGGCAAAAATCTATTAAAGTGACCATCCCACATATTTTTTGATAAATGTTTTAGGATACATGTCAAATATTTAAAGTTGGCCAAATTATGTGTTTACATATATTTTTTATATACAGTCGTGGACAACATTTTTGAGAATGACACAAATATTAGTTTGTATGATGGCGGTTTGTATGATGGCAAGTTGTATATACTCCAGAATGTTATGAAGAGTGATCAGATGAATTGCAAATAATTGCAAAGTCCCTCTTTGCCATGCAAATGAACTGAATCCCCCAAAAACATTTCCACTGCATTTCAGCCCTCCCACAAAAGGACCAGCTGACATCATGTCAGTGATTCTCTCAATAACACAGGTGTGAGTGTTGACGAGGACAAGGATGGAGATCACTCTGTCATGCTGATTGAGTTTGAATAACAGACTGGAAGCTTCAAAAGGAGAGTGGTGCTTGGAATCATTGTTCTTCCTCTGTCAACCAGAGTGGTCTCCTGAGGATAGCTAATCAGCCGTGTCGAAGATTCCAGAGTGGTGATGAAAGCCGTGTAAACAATGATTTGAAGAGAATAACCGGATGGTCCTACTTATATTTGCTTTCTTAGAAACAGTACTTAGAACAGCTACTTAACTGTAACATTGATTGTTAAGAGGCTACTTTGTCTTCTTCAACCTTGTGTTGCGTTTCTGGGTCGTGACTAATCATAGATCTCAGCTACAGCTCATGATCATCCTAGTCTGATATGTTAATGCTTTATACCCTCGGGTAAAAAGGGGAGTTTGTGTCTTGCTGACACGCTCGCCGGGTTCACAATTTACTATGATCTCGTTAGAGAACTAAAATCACAATCTTATCGTCACAAAAACATTTTCCTTATCCTGGATATTTTCTACAAAACGTAAAGTATGTAAACATGATTTACACAAGCCCTTCAAGTTACACTGTTTTCGTTATAAAGTCTTCATTTAACTTTGAATGACATCAAAAAAATAGACATTAATCTTCCACATTCCATCTCTCATCATTACCAACATTCAGAGGATGAAATATATTGTCCCGGTGTCCATTGTTTGATGTTGAAGTTCTTGGGCGGTAACCATTTCATAAGGCACACAGATATTCCGATCACCCCAACTAGGCCCCAAAGAGACTCATCTGCTGCCTATGGTTTACGATCCACTCTGCGGGAGAGGGCTCTGTAGAGCTGATCCAATGTAACCTGATCCTTTGGATCCTCACAGGAGAGTCATGACAACAGTATCAAACCTTTTGACAGGTCCACAAACAAAGCAGCACATTTGTGACCAACGGTCTTATATAGCAAAATTTGAAATTGTGTTTTTTACATTTGATACAAGTAGAGAACATTTAGTATCACACACTACAGTTGAGGAACAATTGGGAAAGTAATTCTGCTTTGAAAGTTGATAAACTCTTAACCTTACTTTTGAGAAAATGGCCCTTGAGTATTTTTGGTACCTACTGGAGAGCTCTTCTTTGTCGTCACCCACTCAGCATTGTTCACACCATTTTAAGGTGTAGCCGCACCCATCTCTTTAAATATTCACAACTGAGGCTATGTACCAAACAAACAAAGATTGAAAGACTAAAGGCTGGTTTATACTATGGGGTGTGTTCGATAATTTAATCTGGAGAGCCAGTTGGCTAGCTACTTCTAAACAGAAATGAGAGAACAGCTCACTGTGACAGTTTTACTCACACTAGCAGAGCTGGTTAGGCTGTGTTTATGTTATCCAGAGCGTTGGTGACTGCAACCGTGCTGCTGGCAACAATTTAATTATGCTTTTTTTGACAACGTTTACTGACACTGACCATATTCAACAAGTGTTCGTAAATTCGTCAGCTATTCTGAGCTCTGGCACACTCAGATGAGAGTGCTCTGAAATCGGAGTAGATAGAGCGAATTTACCAGCTACGTCTAACAACAGTTGTCGCAGTGACTTCATGAATATTCGAATGCAATAGTTACTTGCAAAGTGGAATCTTTTGTTTAGACATGTAGCTAGCTAGCTAAACAATTAACCATAATCCCAACTCATAACGTTATTACCCTGCATGAATCTGCAGGTAGCTAACCAACCAGGTTCAATGTTAGCTAGCTATAACTAGCAATCCAAATGGCTCTGAGATATGAATAATATTACTACACAGATCATACACGTAATGTTAGCTAGGTAGCTATCCGGTACACTTTAACTTGAAATGAAAACAACTTTCTGACAAAATTAGAAATGTGTAATATCTGAAAATGTAGCTAGCTAGACTATCTTACCCATTTACATGGATGGACACTTCTCCCTCTCTGTCACTGATGCCATGTGTCACGTTCTGACCTCTATTTCCTTTGTTTTGTATGTAGTTAGTATGGTCAGGGCGTGAGTTGGGTGGGCAGTCTATGTTTGTTTTTCTATGATTTGGGTATTTCTATGTTTCGGCCTAGTATGGTTCTCAATCAGAGGCAGGTGTCATTAATTTCTTGGGGGGGGGGGGGCTAACAGGGAGTATGGCTACGCCAGGTAGGAGACCTGAGCCAACTTCCTGTGGTTACCGGGGGGCTAGAGAGACCGGGCAGGCACCGTGTTATGCGGTGGAGCGCACGGTGTCCCCAGTGCGGGTGCACAGCCCGGTGCGGTACATTCCAGCTCCGCGTATCGGCCGGGCTAGAGGGGGCATCGAGCCAAGTGCCATGAAGCCGGCTCTACGCATCTGGTCTCCAGTGCGTCTCCTTGGGCCGGCTTACATGGCACCAGCCTTGCGCACGGTGTCCCCGGTTCGCCTGCATAGCCCAGTGCGGGCTATTCCACCTCGCCGCACTGGCAGGGCGACCGGGACCATTCATCCGGGTAAGGTTGGGCAGGCTCGGTGCTCAAGAGCTCCAGTGCGCCTGCACGGCCCGGTCTATCCGTCACCAACTCCACGCACCAGGAGTCTCCCGCCTCTCCGGCGCTACCAGAGCCTTCCTCCTGTCCAGCGCTGCCGGAGTCTCCCGTCTGTTCGGCGCTACGAGAGCTACTCAGTCCGGCGCTTCCAGAGCCTTCCTCCTCTCCAGCGCCGCCAGTGCCGCCCGTCTGCCCAGCGCCGCCAGTGCCGCCTGTCTGCCCAGTGCCGCCCGTCTGCCCAGCGCCGCCAGTGCCGCCCGTCTGCCCAGCGCCGCCAGTGCCGCCCGTCTGCCCAGCGCCGCCAGTGCCGCCCGTCTGCCAGGAGCCGCCAGTGCCGCCCGTCTGCCAGGAGCCGCCAGTGCCGCCCGTCTGCCAGGAGCCGCCAGTGCCGCCCGTCTGCCAGGAGCCGCCAGTGCCGCCAGTCAGCCAGGGGCCGCCAGTGCCGCCAGTCAGCCAGGGGCCGCCAGTGCCGCCAGTCAGCCAGGGGCCGCCAGTGCCGCCAGTCAGCCAGGGGCCGCCAGTCAGCCAGGGGCCGCCAGTGCCGCCAGTCAGCCAGGGGCCGCCAGTCAGCCAGGGGGTGTCAGTGCCGCCAGTCAGCCAGGGGCCGCCAGTGCCGCCAGTCAGCCAGGGGCCGCCAGTAAGCCAGGGGCCGCCAGTGTCGCCAGTCAGCCAGGGGCCGCCAGTGCCGCCAGTCAGCCAGGGGCCGCCAGTCAGCCAGGGGCCGCCAGTGTCGCCAGTCAGCCAGGGGCCGCCAGTGCCGCCAGTCAGCCAGGGGCCGCCAGTAAGCCAGGGGCCGCCAGTGCCGCCAGTCAGCCAGGGGCCGCCCGAGCAGCTGCCCCTCTGTCCAGAGCAGCTGCCGCCCCTCTGTCCCGAGCTGCTATCGCCCCTCTGTCCCGAGCTGCTATCGCCCCTCTGTCCCAAGCTGCTGCCGCCCCTCTGTCCCGAGCAGCTGCCCCTCTGTCCCGAGCAGCTGCCGCCCCTCTGTCCCGAGCAGCTGCCGCCCCTCTGTCCCGAGCAGCTGCCGCCCCTCTGTCCCGAGCAGCTGCCCCTCTGTCCCGAGCAGTTGTCCCTCTGTCCCGAGCAGCTGCTTCACTTCTGTCCCGAGCTGCCCCTCTGTCCCAAGCAGCCCCTCTGTCCAGTGGGGTCATTGAGAAGGGTGGCCATGGTGAGAAAGCCACGGAGGCGGACAATAAGGAGGACTAAGAAAATGACGTGGGGTCCGCGTCCCACGCCAGAGCCGCCACCGCGGACAGACGCCCACCCAGACCCTCCCCTATAGGTCAAGGTTTTGCGGCCGGAGTCCGCACCTTTGGGGGGGGGGGGGGGGGGGTACTGTCACGTTCTGACCTCTATTTCCTTTGTTTTGTATGTAGTTAGTATGGTCAGGGCGTGAGTTGGGTGGGCAGTCTATGTTTGTTTTTCTATGATTTGGGTATTTCTATGTTTCGGCCTAGTATGGTTCTCAATCAGAGGCAGGTGTCATTAGTTGTCTCTGATTGAGAATCATACTTAGGTAGCCTGGGTGTCACTGTGTGTTTGTGGGTGATTGTTCCTGTCACTGTGTTTGTTGTCACAGGATAGGACTGTTTTGCGTTTTCACATTTCTTGTTTTTGTTAGTTTGTTCATGTGTAGTTATTTATTAAAACATGAATCAAAACAACCACGCTGCGCTTTGGTCCGCCTCTCGTACAGACGAACGTCATTACATCATGGTTGCCCTTAGTTTAAAGATGGAATCCGGAGACAGGCATTTTATACAACAGCCTTCTGTGTGTTCTCTTTTCGACTCCGTCTGCATATTTGCAATCAATCGGCAGAATTTTCTCCATCTCCTTAGCTATCATACTCTAATTCCACTGATTTCAAAACTCGGTTCTCCAGAAAGTGGATAGCAACACTCATGCAGTTTTACTAGGTGATATCTTTTTTTTAAAGCCACGTTTGAAAGAATTACCTACACATATGGACCAGCTTATCTTACAGACAGAAGTGTGCTACATGGCAGACCAATCTGAACTCATATCTCGGCATGTCCAGCCCACTCACCTCAGCAAATCATGGCTAGAGGGAAGGTTGCTGACTTTTTCTGTGGCTAAACCAACTAGGCTCCTAATTTAACAATTGTATTCCCATTTACAGATGGCATACAAGTTTGCTATTAAGGCACATGAAAGTTCACATGTTCCAGAAGGCATTTCTGCCCTAAAGCGCATTTTGATTAAAAAAATAAGTTTACGTTCAAATGGCGCTCCTGTGAAGTAGTGATGTGTGACATACGCCTAGTTTCCTGAAACAAGTCACATTTCATTTTAGTGTCTACAGCATTGACAAGATCATTAACAACTAAAGTGGTTGCTGTAATAGTGCTATGGCCAGGCCTAAACCCTGATTGGTTTAGATTCAAAATACATTTCTCAGATCAAAAAGAGCAAAGTTGTACATTACCAAGGATTTGAGAATCTTAGCTAGACAAGGAAGCCTTGAAATGGGGCGATAATGATTAAGATCACTACTCCCTTATGGAGTGGCAGCACAAGAGTTGATTTCTATACTTATGGAATATTTCCTGATAATAATGTTAAATACAAAATGTGCCACTATGCACACTTTAGCAGACTAGGATCCAATTGGTCGGCCCCTGTGGATTTCTTGTTGTCTATTGCTAGCAACCATTCAGGTCTTCTTTTTTTGTAAGTAGCCTAAAATAAATATATTTGACTATCCATTTATTTAATCATTCAGCAAGTTACCCCTATCAGCATCCAGCCCAATATTATTGTGAATTGGCTTAGAAGTTATTTCAAAGAGATGTCAGCTGAAATAGAATGTTGATTAAATGTAGAATGATGCATTTTGTTCCGTTATGAGGCCAATGTCTGAATTAATTTGTTGTGGAAGTGAGGAGGAAGTCGAGCCCTTCAGGGATTTGAGAGCTTCCCAGAATCTAGCAGGGTTCCCATTACAATCTGAAAATGTGGTTACATAATAATCAGATGTAGCTTTTCTGATGTCTTACACAATAATTCCTCAGTTGCTTAAAAGCTTGCCAATATGGTCTCCCGAGTGGCGCAGCGGTCTAAGGCACTGCATCACAGTGCGATCGGCTACACTACAGACCCGGGTTTGATCCCAGGCTGTGTCGCATCCGGCCGTGACTTGGAGACCCATGAGGCGGCGCACAATTGGCCCAGCGTCGTCTGGGTTAGAGAAGGGTTTGGCCGGCTGGGATGTTCTTGTCCCATCATGCTCTAGTGACTTGTGGCGGGCCGGGCACATGCACGCTGACCTCGGTCGCCAGTTGTAAAGTGTTTCCTCCGAGACATTGGTGCGGCTGGCTTCCAGGTTAAGTGAGCAGTGTGGCTTGGCAGGGTCGTGTTTCGGAGGACGCACGGCTCTCGACCTTTGCATCTCCTGAGTCCGTCCGGGAGTTGCAGCGATGGGACAAGACTAACTACCAATTGGATATCACAAAATGACTTCTGATCATTCCGGAGTGTACCAGGCATTCGATCTCCCTTTAACCCGTAATGTGGTTAAAAATGCTCAAAGCTATATCAGGTTCAGGGATAGCTGTAATACAAGGTCACTAAAATAAAGATTGTGTAAAAAAGCCTGTTCACTAAAGTTTTTAAAGTTCCTCTTGATGAAACAAGGTGATGAAACAAGGTTAGTAATGCATTTTCACATCTTGTCACGCCCTGATCTGTTTCACCTGTCTTTGTGATTGTCTCCACCCACCTCCAGGTGTCACCTGTTTTCCTAATTAGTCCCTGGGTACTTATTCTTGTGTTCCCTGCTTGTCTATTGCTAGTTCGTCTTGTTTGTCAAGTCAACCAGCGTGTTTTTCTCCGTTCTCCTGCTTTTGCCTTCTCTCTGTTTTGCTAGTCCTCCCAGTTGTGACCCTTGCCTGTCTGGACTCTGAACCCGCCTGCCTGACCATTTCTGCATGCCCTGACCTCGAGCCTGCCTGCAACTCTGAACCTCCTGGACTCTGACCTGGTTTTGATCTTTTGCCTGTTCACGACCATTCTCTTGCCTACCCCTTGGATAATAATAAACATCAGAGACTCAAACCATCTGCCTCCCATGTCTGCATCTGGGTCTCGCCTTGTGCCCTTATCCATCTCTGACACAGACAACTGGGTAATAGTCACTAATATCCAGTGGGGAAACCCCACTAGTAACATATTTATCTGGAGTATTTGTTAAAATAAGATCAGAGTTAACTTTGAAAGATCTTAATGGTTGGGCCGTGTAGGCTTCGTCACCAGCTGGTTTAGGTTTAGATCATTACAGGTCTTAGATTGTCTGAAGACTCCATTTCCCAATCAGAATTTAGGTCACCCATGATAATAACATCTGATTTAGTAAAAGAAGACAACAAAGCACTCCTCGAATCATCCCTCAAGTGCACAAAGGTTAGCCATTGGGAGACGGTAGACCCCTATAACAGTTATGGATACATTTTACTCCAGACAAAGGCTTAAAGATATTAGCTCTAATTTCAGTAAAGAGAGAGAAATGATTTTTTATTTAAAAAAAATCTACAATACTGACAACGTATCAGCTCCTAGAAAGATATTACCACATTTGGCTTCAAATATTGATGCAGCTTACCCAATAACAATAATACACTAAATCACAGATTTGCACATCAAGAAAAATATTTATATAAATTATATTAGCCTATTATTAGCGAAATAGAACTCAATCGACTGAACATTAAATATATTTCAATATGATTGAAATACATTATATAGATCTATAGCCTTTACTGTATTTATATTTTAATGCAGTTACCTCTGTCTTTATTTTAAGAATATTTTTAGGCCTATCCTTCACTTGTGTAACAATTGCAATTACATTGGCAACTTTGTATTTGTAATCTACTTGGTTGTGAAGTTATCGGCGGTCACAGAGAGCTGGATACACATCTTGACTCTATGTTTAGCGGAGATCTTCTGAATGTAAAGTGAAGGGCAAAAACTAATCTAACGATGTACTTCGCTGTTCTACAAGTGGTCTGAAGCAGCCGGTAAATAACGAGAACTTTCAAGTGCAACTTCAACAATAATGATTTTGGGAACCTGGTCAGAGATTTATGTAATGGACCTACAAAGGTTATTTGCCTTAAGATGCTATTGGGAAACCAGGCCATGTGCATGATCTTCCGTGACCTTTTGATCCAGAATTCGGACACACAAATTGTTATATCCCAGCAATGGTATAGCCTACAGACTTGTGCTTCTGAGAGTCTGTTGTATGATTTGAGCTTTAGTTCATTTTTTATTAATACATTTAACCTCCCTAACATCCTAGCAATGGGAGTATAATAGCAAATCTGCAGGATGGTGATTTATATTGACAGACATACTGGGAATAGATAATGACTAGATAACGGCTAACAAAATGGATGCCAGCATTCTAATCTGTAGTTTTGTGCCCTGGATATCTTTTTGTTTGTGTACAAGGTTAAGTGGGTGGTGTACTGAAGTGAATGATGTGAGTGTGTGGCAAAGGTCCCCCATCCATGAACAGGCACTCTTTCACAGTCTGATTCACTGTACTAAGACTTGACAGTAATGTGTGGCCTAATGGATGCATGAATAATAACTCTAGTCCTAGTAAAGTGTGTACTGTATGTGTGACTTTTCTTCCCGGTTTTCTTCATAAACTGACCTCTTCATTCATCACTAGTGTTTGTGTGAGAAAAATCTTTGTATAGGAGTGGGGGACTGAAACGAAAACAGACTTCGGATCATTTCTCAGCACTTTCTGCTTCTCAACTGATCATGTGAAACAAGAAGAGGTACTGTATATCTCTACATCTGGACATGGCTATTTTCAAATCTCATAACAAAAAAAATGACATTGAAGTTCCTCATTGGTTTTCATCCTGACTGTTTTAGCGCCATGTCACAGTGAGATGAAATATGGACTACTTTAGGGGCTGGGAATATACTATATGAAGTTATTTCAGAATAAGAAACTTGAAACTAATGAACCATTCTGGTCTAGTTTACTTGAAATATTGTCTGACTGATTTGTAAATGTTGACACAATATAAGCTACAGATGTAAATGTGTGTATCAATCAATGGCACATCTATGTATCTTCGATGAACTAAACAATGGGGCTTTCATTCTCATGAATTCTTACTCTCACCATAAGGGGAGACAGCATGGCAAAGTGTGTTAATCTTTACTTTACAAGGCTTCGTAAACACTCACATAGATTTCGCACACTCGGAAGAAGGCATAGCAGCGTTGTTAAAGCATACTTTTGTGGTTTTAACTGTCTCTGTGATCAAGATACTGAGGTACTTTGATTTGCACAAAGTGAGGAGTGCCTGAGTATCATTCTAATATGAATGACTCACATAAATGTTCCTCTGCTGGTAGCGAAGGTACAGGTTGTGCATGATGGCCCCGTCATGAAGGTCTTCCAGGCTGGCCATATCCTCCACTCCCCCTGAGCTGCTGGGGTGCATGGGCTGCACTTTCTGTCTGGTGAGGGCATTCTGCTTGTAGGTGTACACCTGGGTCAAAACACAGAGGGTAGGTTGTAGGTTGTGAGTGGACAGTTCACTAAACATTCTCCTTTACAACAATGATCTGGAAGATTTGTTCATAATTCACTTCATGTCATATGGTTCTATTGAAGTCACCAAATGGACCATAGAGGTAATGGGTGAAAATATTTTGAAACAAGAGTATTTAATTTGGTCTTTATTGACTTATTCCTTGTTTTACCAGGTGAGTTGACTGAGAATACATTCACATTTACAGCAATGACCTGGGGAAAGTTACAAAACATAGTAAAAATACATAGTTAACATAAAAAATATATAGGCAAGCAAAACCACACACAAAAAGATCAAGCATAGAATCATAAGAAACAAACACATTATTCCCTAAAAAGGTCCTCACACAGCCATCTGACCTGCCTCAGAGGCACTAATTCATCCAATTTCAGCAAACTCTGTACACCATTCCACAAGCAAGGTAGAAAATAGCTAAAGGCTAACCTAACTCTATCGAGATGGAAGGGATCTCCAGAGTTAGCCATCCCTTAGACCGTGTCTGACAGCTTGTATTTCCGTAGGTGAACCGAGAAGCTAGGTATGGAGGTAGGTTATGCAACACGGCTTTATAAACAGCTAGTGTGCAATGCATCGATCTACAAAATTTCAAAGAGGGACAGCCTACTTTCTGATACAGAGTGCAGTGATGTGTGCTGAAACTATCACCCGCAATAAAGCACAATGCACTACGATAACTACATCCAGGGGCTTCAATACAGTGGCATCTGCATTCATATTGACAATATCACCATTGTCTAAGACCGGAATAAATGTTGACTGAATTATTTGTTTTCTGCTATTTAAGGAAAGGCATGACCTATTCCCATAAAAGCCCATTTTAATTATTAACTTCTTAATTAACTAACTCATCAACATGATTTTCGAATGAAAGCCTATTATCAATCCAGATGCCTAGAAATGTATAAGTGGGGACACAATCAATGAGGGCACCATCCAATGTTACGTATGCATAAATCAGCAGATATATGTTCACGTGATTTGGAAAATAGCAGATACTTGGTTTTACATGCATTAGGAGAATATTCAATCAACGTCACACCAAACATACAAAGCAAATTGTTGCCATATTCTGGTAATATAAGATATTAATGCTCCATTGTTTTATTGGAACGTTGTAAGTACATTCCGGGGACCAAAGACGTTTAAAACATAGAATATTCTGTCATGGTCCCCTGGAGGTTTTTGTCTAGTTCCTGACTTGTTCCGGGGATGTCCATAAAGACGTTTTTAGGACGTTGCCTGGTAGCCCTAAAGAAACATTCTCCCCCAAAAAAATATGTGCCTCATTATACATCACCCCTTGTTACTGTTGCTAAGCCCATCAAAGCCCTGATTGGCGAACCACTGATCCATTCACAGTTCTTTTGTCTGTTGACAAGGTTAGGGAAACGGACACACACACCAGGTCTATCAATATAAAGCATTTTCAACTTACAAATTTGCCCCACATGATTACATTTTGCATGTTCATTTAAACAGTAGTTATAATTCAACATGTCCTCACCCAGGATTTGAACTCACAACCTCTTGGTTCAAAGCATCTTTCGTTTACACCACCATGTCTGGGTAAAATATTGATTTCACCTGTATTGCTACACTTTGCACTTCAAACTAAATCTCATCTCTATTAAAAGTACACTCAGGAAAAACGATTTTATTTATCAGTGTATTGTTTTTATTCTTTATTAAAAGTTTTATTAATTCAGGTCAGCCCAATTGAGACCAGGGTCTCATTTACAATGGTGACCTGAGTACAAACATTTTCACAATCAAGAAAAATGTACATTCCAAATGAAACAATAATAATATATACACTACCATTCAAAAGTTTGGGGTCACTTAGAAATGTCCTTATTTTTTAAAGAAAAGCACATTTTTTGTCCATTAAAATAACATAAAATTTATCAGAAATACAGTGTAGACATTGTTAATGTTGTAAATCACTATTGTAGCTGGAAACAACAGTTTTTTTAATGGAATATCTACATATGCGTACAGAGAACCATTACCAGCAACCACCACTCCTGTGTTCCAATGGTATGTTGTGTTAGCTAATCCAAGTGTATCATTTTAAAAGGCTAATTGATCATTAGAAAACCCTTTTGCAATTATGTTACACAGCTGAAAAATGTTATCCTGGTTTAAAGAAGCAATCCAACTGGCCTCTTTAGACTAGTTGAGTATCTGGAGCATCAGCATTTGTCGGTTCAATTACAGGCTCAAAATGGCCAGAAATAAAGGACATTCTTCTGAAACTCGTCAGTCTATTCTTGTTCTGAGAAATTCCATGCGGCTATTCCATGCGAGAAATTGCAAAGAAACTGAAGATCTCGCTGTGCACTACTCCCTTCACAGAACAGTGCAAACTGGCTCTGGTGCACAACTGAGCAAGATGACAAGTATATTAGCTTCATTAAATCGTACCCGTAAAACACCAGTGTCAACGTCAACAGTGAAGAGGTGACTCCGGGATGCTGGCCTTCTAGGCAGAGTGACAAAGAAAAAGCCATATTACAGACTGTCCAATGAAAATGTAATATTAAGAAAAAAAGAACAGACACTAGACAGAGGAACTCTGCCTAGAAGGCCAGGATCCCGGAGTCGCCTCTACACTGTTGACGTTGAGAATGGTGTTTTGCAGGTACTATTATATGGAGCTGCCACACAGAAGTACCAGTCAAAAATGTGAACACACCTTCTCATTCAATAGTTATTTCTATGTTGTAGAATAATAGTGAAGACATCAAAATTATGAATTAACACATATGGATGTAACTGAAAAAAGTGTTAAACAAATCAAAATATATTTTAAATTTGAGATTCTTCAAAGTAGCCACCCTTGGCCTTGAACACAGCTTTGTACACTCTTGGCATTCTCTCAACAAGCTTCATGAGGTAGTCACCTGGAATGAATTTCAATTAACAGGTGTCTCTTCTTAAAAGTTAAATCGTGGAATTTCTTTCCTTCTTAATGCGTTTGAGCCAATCAGATGTGCTGTGACAGGGTAGGTATACAGAAGATAGCCCTATTTGCTAAAAGATCAAGTCCATATTATGGCAAGAACAGCTGAAATAAGAAAAGAGAAATTCCTTTAAGACATGAAGGTCAGTCAATCCAGAAAATTTCAAGGACTTTGAAAGTTTCCTCCAGTGCAGTTGTAAAATCCATCAAGCGCTATAATGAAACTGGCTCTCATGAGGACCGCCACAGGAAAGTAAGACCAAGAGTTACCTCTGCTGCAGAGGATAAGTTCATTAGTTACCAGCCTCAGAAATGGGAAATGAACTGCACCTCAGATTACAGCCCAAATAAATTATTCACAGAGTTCAGGTAACAGACACATCTCAACATCACCTGTTCAGAGGAGACTGTGTGAATCAGGCTGTGTGAAGCATGTAGGAGGAGGTGTGATGGTGCTTTTCTGGTGACACTGTAAGTCATTTATTTAGAATTCAAGGCACACTTAACCAGCATGGATACCACAGCATTCTGCAGCGATACGCCATCTAATTTAGTTTGCACTTAGTGGTACTTACATTTGTTTCTTAAAAGGACAATGACCCAAACACCTCCAGGCTTTGTAAGGGTTATTTGACCAAGAAGGAGAGTAATGGAGTGCTGAATCAGATGACCTGTCCTCCACAATCTCCCAACCTCAACCAATTGAGATGGTTTGGGATTAGGTGGACCGCAGAGTGAAGGAAAAGCACCCAACAAGTGCTCAGCATATGTGGGAACTCCTTCAAGACTGTTGGAAAAGCATTGTTCATGAAGCTGGTTGAGAGAATGCCAAGAGTGTGCAAAGCTGTCATCAAGGCAAAGGGTGGCTGCTTTGAAGAATCTCAAATCTAAAATATATTTAGATTTATTAAACACTTTTTTGGGTACTACATGTTTCCATTATTGTTATTTCATAGTGTTGATGGCTTCACTATTATTCTACAATGTAGAAAATTGTAAAAAATAAAGAAAATCCTGGAATGAGTGGGTGTGTCCAAACTTTTTACTGGTACTGTGTGTCTGTGTGTGTGTGTGTGTGTGTGCGTGCGTGCGTGCCTGCGTGAGTCTATAAATATATATATAACAAATAAACCATTAGAATCAATAGAAACAACTGCAATCTTCTATGAATTAACTTAACACCAGAGTCCTAAACTGCACTAGTGGCAGCAGGGAATCAAGAAGCAAGGAATTTTGCAGGTTATTCCAACAATGCACTAAAAATATCACCAGTGATAAAGTCAAGAACTGTCAGGAAAATTTACTGTACAATCTACCTCCTGCTATTTACGGAGAGACAATTTTTTTTCTCTAAAAAAGCCCACTTTAAATATGAGCTTTTTAACTAGCTTATTGTTTTTTAAACAATAAATATTTGTCAATCCAAATGGGAGAACCATCCAATTAATGAAAATTAATGTCCATTTGAAATATTTTTTGGCGAGAATTATTTGTATTATTATTATTTATTATGTATTTAATCTTGCCCGCATTAAGTACACATTTTAAACCAACTAGTGCTTTCTGCAAGTCAATGCAAAAAGGTCAGATTGCAGCTCCAACATAGCCTGGTCAACAGCTCGGGAAATGGCAAACATAACAGTGTCATCTGTATACAGATTAATATTACAAGTTTTAACAGATAGACCAATATTACATATATAAATAGAAAAGAGGACAGGTCCCAATACCGTCCCCTGCGGTACACCTTTGCAATATCCAGGAAACTACACTTAACACCATCAGAAATCACATATTGTGTCCTGTCTGTTAGATCATTCTCAAACCACATGCAAGAATCTTGTTCCTGGCCTATTTCAGTCAACCTTTGAATGAGAATGTGATGGTCAACAGCAGATTGATTAGTATGATCTTAGCAATTTAACACAGCATAGCAGCTGAAACGGTGCTATGTCCAGATCTAAAACCAGATTGGTGCACATCAGGGGCGGACTGAAACAATAATTCAGACCGGGAATTTGACTCCATCCCAGGCCACCCTGTTCACGTAAACCACCAGACCGCTAATTTTGTAGGCTAACCCTATTTGTTGATGTAACGGGCACCAAACTAGTTATACATTTGGACACTATGTTCATCTGGGAAGAAAGTTATCCACATTACAAAATACAAACATTTGGGACCTACCAAATGAACAAAAAGTAGCCTATCTGAACACTGCATTTTCAAGGTATGCTATGGCTATGGGTGCACCCTCAAAAACTCACTAGGAATACACCAATCATAGCACATCATACAAATGTACTAGGCTAGACACAACTATTAGCCTACACTTTTTCAAAAGAGAATGAGATATACAGAGTTAGCTCAAATGTTCAAATTATTATCTTTATATTCAAGCATAACAAAAGTATCAAAAAACTTCACACACACACACACACACACACACATTCACAGAACTTAAACATAAGCTACAACAATGTAAGTAAGTATAATACAAAAGTCGAAAAAGACCTCCTCTACAAAAAATGTAGATTACAATGTTCCCTCACTGTGTCCATAAAGCCAACAGCACAACAATAAACACATCTATACACTAAGTTAATGAAATTGAACATTGACTACATAACTGCAAGTATAATATGAAAGTCCAAAAAACATATCTCTGTACAAAAGCTTTAACTCACATCAAATGTTCTTTCACCCTTGTCAGCCTGTTAATAAGGACGAGTCATAGCATAGCTACTTTAGAGTAACCAGTAAGTAATTACCACTAGTAACAATATAAGCTCAAAAAACTAGCCATGATTGTCGGCCATGTTTTCCAAGTTATATGCTGCTTCGTGTCTGTGTCCTCTGTAGCTAAGCCCACATTTACCAATCACTTTAACTACATCAATCACACGTTCCATGACCTGCCTCCTCTTTCTGACCTGGTCTCGTTGAACTGACATTTGCTTATCACTCAGAAGGGTACAGATGTCTGCTTTGCTGGCTCTGAGGAAAAAGGCTTCTGCACTTTCTCTATGGGTTTTGCTTCTCACATGTTCATGTACTTTCTGATGGGCATGTTTCCAGGCCTGCATGCCTCCTTTGACAAATGCACTATCACTGGCGTGAAGGTTTTGCGAATGCAAGACATACTGAGCAGAACAAGGAGTGAGTTACTTCATTGTATGTCAGCCATTTTCTGTTTGTGCCATCTCTGGAGTGGAATACATTGGGAATGACTCTATGAGGAGTTTGTTATTGGTGGTACTGAAAAAAATAAGTCAAAATCCTTGGACTGAGGACGGGCAAAATAATCAAATGGATGTTCAGTGCTTTCGCTGTCCCTTTCTATTTTCCTTGTACTGGGCTCTGAACCTCTCTCTCTCTGCACATCTGGTTGCTCTGAACCTCTCTCTCTCGCTCTGCACATCTGGTTGCTCTGCAGAATGAGATTAACATTGTAAATAACCTCAACTTAAACTTGTATTACTTGTGCGGTCATCGATTGTATGCCCCCCGATTACAGTCCTACTGATAATCTCATAAATAAAGCACATATTCATCTAAAATCATAGCCTCCATGATTAGGTTTGTGCTCTTCAGTTGTAGCTGAAGGTTCCTGCTCTGAGTCTGACTCTGAACTTACCACCTTCTCCAGTTCTGCAGGAGCACCTGAAACTCTAGTGCTGCTGCTGCTTCCTTCTCCACCTTTGCAAAGAAAATACTCTATTATCATACTCACTATCATTAGTGTATCAGTAGGCTACATTAATACAGCTCTGAAAAAAATTAAGAGTGGTCTCTTAATTTGGAGTGGTCTTGTAATTTTTCCCAGAGAAGTATATTATTTTAGAAACTTGTAATGCTGGTACTAATGGTGCTAATGATCTTTGTCATTGCCTGTGCTGTGTCACACAGTGTTACGTTCATGGATGCATTATGGTTACGTTACTGTAGCCTGTTTCGCTGTACATGTGCACTTTCACTAGCTTATGTGGTCATGACCGAATGTTTGCAAGCCCATAGTCTAGGTTTACTATGTTTTACTAGTTGAAACATATTGCCTTCAATGTCATATTATGATCGCTATGTTGCACTCATTGCTATGATATAAATCTACCACGAAGACGTAAGACGTGCAAACTGTTTAGCCTACCGGTCGTTGTGTCACTATTATTAGCTAGGCTACTTAGCTAGCCATTCTGGGTGTCGTGTGTGTGGTTTAGCTAGTGTTTTTTGACTGACCTGGTCCCTTACTGGCGAACATGTTGCTTATTTTGCAGCGTCTGTGGTAAGGGCCTTTCTCTTTTTATTATCTCCCTCTCTGCTCCACCTTTCCTCTTCTGACTGTCCATTTCGCCGTGCGACTTGTCTAAAATGTTATCTGTAAGAGGCAGGTTGACGGTTGCTATGTGCGTTGCGGAGAAACCTGATGTCATTTTTGGTGCGGGGACACTGCAGCGAGTGAGTGACGCGCCTGATGCGTGGATTCTCCGTCAACTCATTCCGGCTTGCTATATTATTGCTGGTCAAATTGACTATTCACCGCAGGCCAAAACGACCCTCAGACCACCGGGAAATTTCCCGTCTGCCATTGGTGCACATTAAGAATAGAGTGAGAAGTTGAAATAGTTCATAGCTTTAGAGTTGGCCTGGGATTCTAAACTTTGGAAAGACAAAATAATATGGAAGAGCTCAAATACAGAACGGATTTAATATTTTGTTCTTACAAATGACATTAATGAAAACAAAACTGCCAATATTTTTAAGTGTAATGGGGACAAAGACATTTAATTTACCCCTCATCAATCTACACACAATATCCCATAATGACAAAGCAAAAAACTGTTTAGAAATGTTTACTCATTTATTAACAATAAACTGAAATATCACATTTACATAAGTATTATGACCCTTTAATCAGTACTTTGTTGAAGCACCTTTGGCAGTGATTACAGCATTGAGTCTTCTTGGGTATGACGCTACAAGCTAGGCACACCGGTAACTGTTCCTAGGCCATCATTGAAAATAAGAATTTGTTCTTAACTGACTTGCCTAGTTAAATAAAGGCAAAATAAAACATTTGGGGAGTTTCTCACATACTTCTCTGCAGATTCTCTCAGGCTCTGTCAGGTTGGATGGGGAGCGTTGCTGCACAGCTATTTTCAGGTCTCTCCAGAGACGTTTGATCGGGTTCAAGTCCGGGATCTGGCTGGGCCACTCAAGGACATTCAGAGACTTGTCCCGAAGCCACTCCTGCATTGTCTTGGCTGTGTGCTTAGGGTCGTTGTCCTCATGGAAGGTGAACCTTCTCCCCAGTCCGAGGTCCTGACCGCTCCGGAGCAGGTTTTCATCAAGGATCTCTCTGTACTTTGCTCCGTTCATCATTGCCTCGATCCTGACTAGTCTCCCAGTCCCTGCTGCTGAAAAACATCCCCACAGCAGGATGCTACCACCACCATGCTTCAACGTAGGTGTGGTGTGAGGTTTGAGAGTCTTTAGATACCTTTTGGCAAACTCCAAATGCGCTGTCATGTGCCTTTTAGTTATAAGTGGCTTCCATCTGGACACTCTACCATAAAGGCCTGATTAAAGGACTGCTGCAGAGATGGTTGTCCTTATGGAAGGTTCTCCCATCTCCACAGAGGACTCTTGAGCTCAGTCAGAGTGACCATCGGGTTCTTGGTCACCTCCCAGACCAAGGCCTTTCTCCCCCAATTGCTCAGTTTGGCTGGGCGGCCAGCTCTAGGAAGAGTCTTGGTGGTTCCAAACCTCTTTCAGTTAAGAATGATGGAGGCCACTGTGTTCTTGGAGACCTTCAATGCTGCAGAAATGTTTTGGTACCCTTCCCCAGATCTGTGACTCAACACAATCCTGTCTAGGATCTCTACGGACAATTCCTTCGACCTTGTGGCTTGGTTTTTGCGCTGACATGCACCGTCAACTGTGGGACCTTGTATAGACAGGTGTGTGCCTTTCCAAATCATGTCCAATCAATTTAATTTACCACAGGTGGATCAAGTTGTAGAAACATCTCAAGGATGATCAATGGAAACAGGATGCACCTGAGCTCAATTTCAAGTCTCTTAGCAAAGGGTGTGAATACTTTTTTATTTTTAATGCATTGGCACAAATTTTCTAAAAACCTGTTTTCACTTTGTCATTATGAGGTATTGTGTGTAGATTGCTGAAAAAAACGTATTTAATCAATTTTAGAATAAGGCTGTAAAGTCAAGGGGACTGTATACTTTCCGAAGGCACTATATGAGGATATTGTGGAAATACTCAAAGGACACTTTTCACCAAAACCACTAGTTAAAAAAAGGTTTAGGTTCCACAGAAGAAACCAGGAAGAGGGAGAATCAGTGACAATGTTTGCTGCTGCATTAAAAAACTGTGAGTGTAAGTCTAAGCCCTGTGTTCGCGATATCTACTAAGCTAACATATGGAATTGTTTTAAGATGGTCATACCATGGATCATTTAGCTATTTGATGTAGAATTTTAGAACCCCTGTCAGTATAAAAAATATATACAAAAATGATTTGATAAAATATTACATTTGTTCTTTACTGCTATAGCCCATAGAAACACATTGAATAACACATATAAAAATGGCAAAACAGACAGTCAAAAAATAAATAATAAGGAATAAGGTTTTGAAGTGTCTGTCCTATATCCAGGAGATATTTAAAAAAACTCCACCACAAAAAATGTTGACCCATATTAAGTACCTTTTTACATCCTATCCATCCTACTGGGTTACCTTCTTGATGACTCTCCTGAAGTGTCCTAGCAACTTTTTTTAACTTAAAAAGTACAGAAAACAAATGGAACACACATAAAAATAGAATGGTCTTCAGAAACAAGTCCCTGACACAGGCCTTATCCCCTGCCCCAATCCAGGTTATGGCGATGGCGAGATGGTTTGACAGAATGCAAGGTAGCATCCACCACACTGTTGACTTCAGGTCCTTGGCACCCGTTACAGCTAGAACCTAAGCTACAAAATGCAAGAGAAGTATTAAAAATGACACATTATGTTAACATATTTCCATCCCCCACCCTCTATATTTTATATACTTTTATTGTGACAGTCTAAAGCAGGCCTGGGCAATTATTCTCCAAGGAGGGCCACATTAGAATATCTTTTTGCCATCGCGGTCCACAATCATTTTACATGATTATACATCATGTGTATGACTGTGTGACAGATATCTACTGTAAATCATGTCTAGATGTGCTACTTATTTTACTTTTTGAACATGCACAGAAATAAACCACATCCATGTTCTCCTTTTGGTAGGTATTTTCATTATTAAACATGCAATGAACTACACGGAGGAAAAAGTACACTGCATTCAGCACCACAGACAGAACTTTTAAGGGTATGCACAAAAACACAAGAAAGAGAGAGCTTAACATTACATTTAAACTACTCAATCAGTGTGAGGAGTGAAGTCTCTGATAGGCATTGACTAGAGAAGTGAAGTCAGGTATAGTTTCTGACGTTGCTATATGCATGATTGCTGTGAGGTGAGAGTCAGTAAGAGATGATCTGTGCTTTGACTTGTTATATTTCATCACTGAAAATGTCTGTTCACATACATAGGTTGACCCAAAGATCTTCTGAACATGATTCGTAATCTTTGGAAAGTTTTGTTAATTGAGAGATGCATAGAACCTGGTCAGTGACATTGTTTTAAATGACTGCATCAGACTGAAGATCGATAAGCTCAAGTTGCAGGTCAGAGGGAGCGTTATCCACCACCATTCCAACACTTTTAACACTTTGAAATCCTCAAAACGATGAGAAAACTCACCGTTCAAAGAACGGAGAAGCGATGTATAGTTCTCATGCTGGTCATCTGATAGGGAATATACTGTCGAAAGGTGGGTGAGATTGTTGGCTTCTACTTGGCGGGTCAGGAGGAGTAATTTTTCCTTGAAGGCTTTGACAAGGCTGTACGTCTGATGTGGAAAAAGTTCCTTCCCTTGTAGTTTGGAATTCAGTTCATTCATGAGGGCCATGATGTACGCAGTGAAGGCAAAATCAGTCAACCATTCTTTAACTTGCAGTTGAGGGAAATCCACATATTTTCCTTCCATTTGCCAAAACGCAGCAATCTCCGACTTCAGGTCCCACACCCTTTGAAACACCATCCCCAAACTCAGCCATCTCAGGTTTGTGTGGTAGGGGAAATCTGCATGACCCGACTCCGTCTCCTCCAACAATGAGGTAAACTGCCTGTGGTTTAAAGATTTTGCTCTGATGTAGTTTACCACTTTAGTGACTGCTTCCACAACATGGCTCATTTTCAGAACACATTTACAAAGCATCTCCTGATGAATAATGCAATGCAGGAAAATCATCTTCTGATCTGGGTTCAGCTCAGCTATTTGATCTTGTATCCTTTTCAAAAGGCCAATGTACTTCCTGTCAAGTTTGGTCACACTGGATCACTTTTTAAAGCTTAGTCCCAACTTTGCCGTACACTTTTAACCTCCTCCAATAAATCTTTCCCTGTGGTTGTGCCCTTCATTGACTGCACTGAAGCAAGCCCCTCTGTAATTTCAAAGTCTGGGGTTATGCCTCGTAAGAATATCAACAACTGTGCCGTGTCACGTGCATCACTGCTCTCATCCAGGGCCAAGAAGAAATAGGTTAAATCCTTCCCCTTGTCTTTCAACCTTTGTTCCATATTCTCTGCGATGTCCTCAACATGCCATGTCACTGTTCGTCTTGACAGGGAAACATTTTCAAACAGTTATTTCTTGTTGCCGCAAAGTATTGCTGCAGAGTCAATGAAACATTCTTTAATGATTTCGCCCTCAGCGAATGGCTTGCTATGTTTAGAATTTTTTTGGGACAGTACATAGCTAGCTCTCGCAATTCCGACATTTGCTGAATGCAGTTTTGTGAACTGAGAAACTGAGAAAGCAACTATTTTGATGCACTTGCCCTCTGCTCAGAAAGGAAAATTCCTATATTTCTCTGCATGCTTCGTCTGGAAGTGTCGGGATAAGTTGTAGTCTTTCAAGACAGTGAGGCACTCTTTGCACACTAAGCACACAGCTTTCCCTGATACCTCAATAAATAAATATTTCGATGTCCACTCTTGCTGGAACACCCTACATTCATTGTCTACTTTCCTTTTCTTTGAAATCTTTGAAAAACAATTTTTTTAGAAAATGTCTAGCTAGCTGCTATTTGTTACTGTGACGTGTGTGTCAGCCTGTCAGTCACTGTCTGTCCTCGTGCAGTTGTTATTTATACGTGCCTTCAAAATAAATGTCCCACAAGCGGTGGGAGTTCAATTATTACACAAAGGAGAGTATTCATTGGGCTTTTCATTTGAGGGCTCTGGAGAAGGCCTTCGCCCAGGCCTGGTCTAAGACAGATGGCAGATATTTCCAATAAGTATTTACATTTAAGTTGGTAACAGTTATGTTCTTACCTTTATGTCTGCGGCCCAAACTTGGCACCGATGGAGTGTCTCACTCCTGGCCCTGTTTGAAAAAAATTATGTTACATTGAAATGAATGAAATACTGTACAAGAAATAAGAGAGAGGCAGAGTCTCATCCGGGCTAAGTGAATGTAACGATACATACCTCCATGACTATCGCATCCACATGGTGCTGTGATGAATACGATGCTGGGGCTGGCCATTGCCCTAATGGAAAGACACACCAAATTAGCTAGCTACATGACTAAAGGGGCTTTTTCTCCTGTGAATATAGTTACATATACTGTTAGTCAATTTTGATAATTAGCAAACCATCAAATGTTAATAAGGTAGCTAAGTAATGTGGCTAGCAAGGACAAAATCATAATTAGGCTAGTTAGCAACGGTCAAGTTCATGTTTCTGTTAAGCTAGCTAGCTAAAGTTAGCAAGCTAGCAAAGTAATGTTAACTACCTATCTAGGCTCGCTAGCTTGCATTATTGTCCTCGTTGATGTTAACGTTACACAATAAAACTACTCACAAATGAAGGAACGCAATAATATTACTTACTTGAGCAAACAAACTTTGCATTCCAATCTGGTGCATGAACAGATGAGAACTAGAAACGAGAAACATTTTCAAACACATTGGTTTTAAAAATAAAAAACAACTAGCTAGATAGCTAATGAGGTCTGTTGTCTCCCACAAATGATCCACTGTATGCATGATTCAAAATTCAGGTTAGCGAATTGGTGCACCATGTGCCACTAGTGTATTATTTCTCGGTATTTCCAAACTTTCGGCAGTGATCAATGAAAACAATTAAACTGTTCTTTAGTTCCAAAAGCCTGTGAATTGTATTTACCAAAAGCTACTGGATATTAGCTATCAAGTATCAAAGACAGATTTCAAAACTCAATGGAGGATGGTAATAAAGAACTTCCTGTGAGGCTTTTCGGCTTCTTCTGTGGGGTTAAGAGGTGCTGCCACCTATGACACGTAGTGATCAACCCCTTTCTTCAAGTGGGTTAGGCGGTGTAGTGAGTGAGTGACATTTATTGCTAGAAAGGAAGCATTTTAATTGCGGCAAATATAAACAGTTGAAGTCGGAAGTTTACATACACTTAGGTTGGAGTCATTAAAACTTGTTTTCAACCACTCCACAAATTTCTTGTTAACAAACTATAGTTATGGCAAGTCGGTTAGCACATCTACTTGGTAATTTTTCCATCAATTGTTTACAGACAGATTATTTCACTGAAAATTCACTGTATCACAATTCCAGTGGGTGAGAAGATTACATACACTGAGTTGACTGTGCCTTTTAAACAGCTTGGAAAATTCCAGAAAATGATGTCATGGCTTTAGAAGCTTCTGATAGGCTAATTGACATCATTGGAGGTGTACATGTGGATGCATTTCAAGGCCAATCTTCAAACTCAGTGCCTCTTTGCTTGAAATCATGAGAAAATCAAAAGAAATCAGCCTGTACCTCAAAAAAAATGTATAGACCTCCACAAGTCTGGTTCATCCTTGAGAGCAATTTCCAAATGCTTGAAGGTACCACGTTCATCTGTACAAACAATAGTACGCAAGCATAAACACCATGGGACCACGCAGCCGTCATACCGCTCAGGAAGGAGACGCGTTATTTCTCCAAGAGATGAACATACTTTGATGTGAAAAGTGCAACTCAATCCCAGAACAACAGCAAATGACCTTGTGAAGATGCTGGAGGAAACAGGTACAAAAATATCTATATCCACAGTAAAATAAGTCCTATATCAACATAACCTGAAAGGCCGCTCAGCAAGGAAGAAGCCACTGCTCCAAAACACCATCACAAAGTCAGACTACGGTTTGCAACTGCACATGGGGACAAAGATCATACTTTTTGGAGAAATATCCTCTGGTCTGATGAAACAAAAATATAACTATTTGGCCACAATGACCATTGTTATGTTTGGAGGAAAAAGGGGGCCGCTTGCAAGCTGAAGAACACCATCCCAACCGTGAAACACGGTGGTGGCAGCATCATGTTGTGGGGGTGCTTTGCTGCAGGAAGGACTGGCGCACTTCACAAAATAGATGGCATCATGAGGGAGAAAAATTATGTGGATATATTGAAACAACATCTCAAGACATCAGTCAGAAAGTTAAAGCTTGGTCGCAAATGGGTCTTCCAAATGGACAATGACCCCAAGCATACTTCCAAAGTTGTGGCAAACTGGCTTAAGGACAACAAAGTCAAGGTATTGGAGTGTCCATCACAAAGCCCTGACCTCAATCCCATACAAAATTTGTGGGCAGAACTGAAAAAGCATAGGCGAGCAAGGAGGCCTACAAACCTGACTCAGTTACACCATCTCTGTCAGGAGGAATGGGCCAAAATTCACCCAACATATTGTGGGAAGCTTGTGGATGGCTACCCAACACGTTTGACCCAAGTTTAAACAATTTAAAGGCAATGCTACCAAATACTAATTGAGTGTATGTAAACTTCTGACTCGCTGGGAATGTGTTGAAAGAAATAAAAGCTGAAATAAATCATTCTCTCTACTATTATTCTGATATTTCACATTCTTAAAATAAAGCAGTGATCCTAACTGACCTAAGAAAGACAGGGAATTTTTACTAGGATTAAATGTCAGAAATTGTGAAAAACTGAGTTTAAATGTATTTGGCTAAGGTGTATGTAAACTTCCGAACTTCAACGGTAGTAGCCTACATTAAATCAATGGCAAAATGTATGCTATTTTGAGGCATAAATATATTTCAACTGTAAATTATTAGAAGTAGTTCTATAACATTTTTGGGTCATCCTCAATGATTGTAAATGCATTATGTCCACATGTGTGGTTGTATTATGTTTTCAAATTGACAAAAACATTTAAAAATGTAAAATCACAACAAATGTAAAGTATTGATAGGAACAACAAAAACAGCTTACATCTGGCTGACAGTAGGTAACTAGAAGGTGGTAGGCCGAATTTGAGATCAGAGAAATTATTTGCTATTGGCTTTCAAATTACCTCATGGCTAGATGGCTTGCCTAGGGCTTATACTGTAGCTGTCCTCGGACTGGAGGCTAAATGCCAGAGATGCAAAAGCGGACTGCCAAGGGCTTACATCGGTCCTATGAGTCGGGGCTACCAGTCTTGAACGGTAAACTCCATTCGCCCGCTGGCAGTATGAATTCATAGCCTTGGGCATAGTGAATACAGAAAATAGTAAGCGGGAGATTTTTTTGTGACTGAACCACCCCCATTTCATCCACACACAATTTACACCGTGGATAGATTCCAGTCCTGATATACTGTATGTATGGGCAAAATAGATTTGACAGACATGAAGTACCTTGAAAACACCTTACAGGTTAAATGTTTTGATTTGGGGAAAAAATAGGCAATATGCAAATAGTATACAGACACAAGTCCACTACAATATTGGCACACTAAACATAACTCTGGAGTTTAGGCTGATTGCAGTAGGAATATACAGTACAATTTACAGAGGAGAAATATCTATATATGCAGAGGGAGGGATGCTGCCATGGCAAATATATACAGTGTACAGCGCATCAGTGGAGGCTGGTGGGAGGAGCTATAGAAAGACAGGCTCATTTTAATAGCTGGATTGGAATAAATGGAACGGTATGAAACATATGGAAACTACGTTTGACTCCGTTCCATTTATTTCAGTCTAGCCATCACAATGAGCATGTCCTCCTATAGCCTATAGCCCCCCCCCCCACCCACCAGCCCCCACTGCAGTGCATATACAGTGTTGTGCGGAGGTGTACATAGTCCAAATGCAGTAGTGTAGATTAGATTTTGAGCTCATTGATGACAAGGTGCAGTAATCAGCCCAATTGAAGTGGCGGGAAGTTTTGGTCATGATTGACCTAAATCATCTGCCAGAGCAGAGTTTTGAAATCATGGGGTGTCCAGGATGGGCAGGGACGGCGATGATCTTACCTGCACGCTTCCTTGCACTGGAGGCGTGCAGGTCCTTGATGGTGGGCAGGTGACAGCCGATGACCTTCTCCGAAGACCGGACAATGCGCTGCAGTTTGCCAGGACCCAAACCAGACAGTGATGCACGTGTAGAACCGAATCAGTTGGAGTTTGAGTTTCCTCAGCTGGTGCAGATAGTACATCCTCTGTCGAGCCTTCTTGGTCACTGCTGTGATGTTTTCCTCCCACTTGAGTTTGTGGGAGATGATGGTCCTCAGGAATTTAAATGACTTGGCCATGCTGACGGCGGAATTATCAATCTCGAAGTCAACCACCATCTCTACGGTTTTGACTGTGTTGAGTTCCAGGTTGTTGCAACTGCACCAGACGGTGAACCTCTCCAAGATACATGTGTGTGTTTTGTCCTATATTTATATGTTTTTATTATTATTTATTTTATATTTAATCCCAGCCCCCGTCCCCGCAGGAGGTCTTTTGCCTTTTGGTAGGCTGTCATTGTAAATAAGAATTTGTTCTTAACTGACTTGCGTAATTAAATAAAGGTTAAATAAATAAATAAAATTAGAACATGGACTCGTATCCGTCGGAGATGAGACCGACCAGGTTGGTGTCATCAGCGAACCTGAGGAGTTTAACAGATGCGTCGTTGGAGGTGCAGTCATTGATGTAGAGTGAGTAGAGGAGGGGGGAGAGCATGCAACCCTGCGGTGCCCCGTGTTGAGAGATATGGAGTCTGAAATATGTTTCCACATCTTTAACGTGCTGTGTCCTGTTGGTTAGGAAGTTGGTGATCCACCGACAGATAGAGTCAAATACTTTCAGCTGGGTAACTTTGTGCTGTAGCAGTTCCAGAATGATTGTGTTGAAGGCTGAGCTAAATTCCACAAATATTATCCTCACGTATGTCCTTGCGTTGTTGAGGTGTTGGAGAATGTAGTGAAGGCCCATGTGGACGGCGTCATCCACAGACTGACTGGCTCTGTCGGCTAACTGCATGGGGTCAAGTGGTGGTTTTGAGATGGGACAGGACAAGGTGCTTAAAGGTTTTCATGATGACCGAGGTGAGCGCTACAGGTCTGGAGTTATTCAGGCGGTTACCTTTTGTTTCTTTGGGACGGGGATGATGGTGAAGCAATTGAAGCAGGCAGGTACAGTGCATAGTTCCAGAGTCTGATTGAATATGTCCGTGAAAACAGGGTAAAACTGGTCAATGCAGTGCTTTAGTGTGGCTGAGGAGACCCGGTCTGGGCTTGCAACCGTCCTGCTGTTTTGCCTCTTGAAGAGCTTGTTCACCTCCTGTTCTGTGATGACGATGGGGTGGGTGGGCAGCCTGGGGTAGGCAGGGGTAAGGAGGGAGGGAAGGGGGGAAGGGGGAGGGGGAGGGAGGGAGTGAGGGGGTTGGGGGAAGGGAGTAGAGTCCTGATGGCTGAAAGTATTGTCAGCTGAGGGGCAAGATGGCAGAGAAGAAACTCTTGATGGCTGAGGGCATTTTGAGATTCAAAACGACAGTAGAATTCGTCCAGCTGGTTTGACAGTAGTGGGTCGTCTAGTGCCTGGGGGGTCTTTTGTTTGTAGTTTGTGATCTGCTGGAGACCCTTTCAGACAGATGAGCTGTCGTTGGGCTCAAATTATTGTTCTAGCCACTCCTTGTAATGACTTTTGGCCACTTTAATCCTCTTGTTGAGCAGCTGTTAGCAGTTCTATAGGCCTCTTTGTTGTTGCTCCTATGTGCCCCCTCTTTGGCTGAGCACAGGGCTCTGAGTTCAGCATTGAACCAGGTTTTGTCATTGTTAAATTTGACAAAAGTTCTGGTTAGAACCACTGGTGTCTGCATGGTCAGATGTACAGTTCAGATTTACAGCTGTGAAAATGAGACCAGACAGTTGATTACAGTTGGGTGATGTCAACCTTTGTCCTATCGTGATTATGTACCCATAAAACATTGATATACGACGGTATCATCCCCTATTGGCCAAGCAAAAAACATTTGCTCAGCGAAATCTAAATGCTACAACTTGAAGAATAATGATGAAAGATAAGGTTGTTGACAGCCTGGGCAGAGACTAAGTACTGGCAAATATTTTATAATATTTATTTCTGGTGGAGGAGCTTCAGCATTGAACAGGTTTGTGTGTGTGTGTGTGGCGCGCAAATTATGGAGCAGTGACATAAACCCTGTTTATACCTGATTCTAACTTGCATCCTTTGTCCTGATCTAGTCCACATTCTGATTGTCTACACCTGTCTAAACATGTGGGCACAATCAAACTGTGATCCGATCCTCCTGCCCACCTCCGGAGGTAGTCAGACATGCATTGTGTCTGGATATCTTACAAGTGTAGAAAGATCTGGACAAAGAAACCATTTAAATCATAATTATTACGCCCTCTAAAATCCTTGACTGGTGGCACAATTGACTGTTTACATAAATATGTTTCATACAATAAATAAATACATATTATGTTTGATAGAGTAGCTGTGAAATAATTTGCATAAACGAAGTGACCAGGAAATCTGGTCACAATGCAGACACAGTGGATGGATAACAGTGGATGGATAATGTGTGTAGACACATTACTGGAAATGTGGGCACAATCAGAATGTAGACAAGATCAGGATAAAGGACCCATGTTAGCACCAGGTATAAACAGAGTTTTAGTGAGTTAGGTTATTTATCATGGGCTGAATCTAAGCAGTCTCCTATCTTCAGAAGTGGATAATAATAGCTTTATTTGCCTCATAAAATAATAGTAAATACATTTTATTGTTTGTTCTCTCATAAAGCTGTGATTGAGAATAGTGTATGCCTAAGCTTAGGCTGGCCTAGCCAGTCTCCAGACCTGAACCCAATATCTTTGGAGGGAGCTGAAAGTCCGTATTGCCCAGCGACAGCCCCGATGTCGAGAAGGTCTGTATGGAGGAGTGGGCCAAAATCCCTGCTGCAGTGTGTGCAACCCTGGTCAAGAATACAGGAAACGTATAATCTCTGTAATTGCAAACAAAGGTTTCTGTACCAAATATTAAGTTCTGCTTTTCTGATGTATCAAATACTTATGTTATGCAATAAAATGCAAATGATTACTTAAAAATCATACAATGGAATTTCCTGGATTTTTGTTTTAGATTCCATCTCTCACAGTTGAAGTGTACCTATGATAAAAATTACAGACCTCTACATGCTTTGAAAGTAGGAAAACCTGCAAAATCGGCAGTGTATCAAATACGTGTTCTCCCCACTGTAGCAGGACAATATACCTTTAGCAGGACAATATACCTTTACCAACACCTCGCTGTATTTTGATACTTTGTGGATGGTGCTTCCCCAGTGGCACAGCTGTCTAAGTCACCGCATCACAATGCAAAATGCGTTGCTACATATACCCGAGCCGGCCAGAGTAACGGATGTGAAACGGCTAGCTTAGTTAGCGGTGCGCGCTAAATAGCGTTTCAATCGGTGACGTCACTTGCTCTGAGACCTTGAAGTAGTGGTTCCCCTCGCTAGCGTCCCACCTGGCCAACATCCAGTGAGATTGCAGAGCGCCAAATTCAAATACAGAAATACTCATTGTAAAAATTCAGAAAATATACAACTATTTTACATAGGTTTAAAGATTAACTTCTTGTGAATCCAACCACGGTGTCAGATTTCAAAAATGCTTTACGGCGAAAGCATACCTTACAATTATTTGAGAACATAGCCCAGCAGACAAATCATTACAAACAGGAACCAGCCAAGTAGAAGAGTTACACAAGTCAGAAATAGAGATAAAAATTAATCACTTACCTTTGATCTTCATATGGTTGCACTCAGAAGACATTCATTTATTCAATAAATGTTCCTTTTGTTCGATAAAGTCTCTCTTTATATCCGAAAACCTCTGTTTTGTTCACGCGTTTTCTTTAGTAATCCACAGGCTCAAACGCAGTCACAACAGGCAGACAAAAAAATCCATATTGTATCCGTAAAGTTCATAGAAACATGTCAAACGATGTTTATATTCAACCCTCAGGTTGTTTTTAGCCTAAATATTCGATACTATTTCAACCGGACAATAACGTTGTCAATATAAAAGGTAAACAAGAAAGGCGCACTCTCGGTCATGCGCATGAAAAAGCTCTGTGACACGGCAGGGTCCACTCATTCAGACTGTTCTTACTCCCTCATTTTCAGAATACAAGCCTGAAACAATTTCTAATGACTGTTGACATCTAGTGGAAGGCATAGGAACTGCAATTTGAGCCCTAAGTCAATGGATACTGTAATGGCATTGAATAGAAAACTACAACAACAACAAAAATCCTACTTCCTGAATGGATTTTTCTCAGGTTTTCGCCTGCCAAATCAGTTCTGTTATACTCACAGACACTATTTTAACAGTTTTGGAAACTTTAAAGTGTTTTCTATCCAAATCTACCATTATATGCATATCCTATCTTCTGGGCCTGAGTAGAAGGCAGTTTAATTTGGGCACGCTTTTTATCCAAAATTCCAAATGCTGCCCCCTACCCTAGAGAAGTTAAAGGCTATCAAATGCTTCTCAAAGATTCCCTCTGGTGGTCAAACCAGCACGAACTAGCATTAATGGTACCAGTGGTGGCACTTAAATAATGTGCAATAGAATTCTGCGGCACCACGCAAGCCATGCTGCAGTACGCTGCATCTTGTAAAGGACGAACCACTGTAAGAAGCTCCCAGCAAGCCAATCCAACTTGTGGGAGGTGCTTCAGGAAGCATGGGGTGAAATCTCTTCAGATTACCTCAACAAATTGACAACTAGAATGCCAAAGGTCTGCAAAGGCAAAGTTTGAAGGACACAATTATTATTTAAATTAAAAATCATTATTTATAACCTTGTCAACCTTGTCTTGACTATATTATAACCTTGTCCTGACTATATTTCCTATTTATTTTGCAACTCATTTCATGTATGTTTTCATGGAAAACATGGACATTTCTAAGTGAACCCAAACTTTTGAAAGGTAGTGTATTTACAGTATATATATATATATACAAAAAAATATACATGTGAGATTGGAAATTATGCAGACAATTACATTGATGGAAGCCACAATCTATCTGCAATATTAAAGCTGTAAGCTAGGTTTTGATAGCAACCGGCTGACTCATGCGGTCACGTAATGTTAGCAAGCTGGTTGGGCTAACGTTATTAGGCTAGTTGGCTAGCAACCTTGCAAGCTGGTTGGGCTAACGTTATTAGGCTAGTTGGCTAGCAACCTTGCAAGCTGGTTGGGCTAACGTTATTAGGCTAGTTGGCTAGCACCCTTGCAAGCTGGTTGGGCTAACGTTATTAGGCTAGTTGGCTAGCAACCTTGCAAGCTGGTTGGGCTAACATTATTAGGCTAGTTGGCGAGCAACCTTGCAAGCTGGTTGGGCTAACGTTATTAGGCTAGTTGGCTAGCAACCTTGCAAGCTGGTTTGTAATAATACATTCATAAAGCATTTGCTTATTGGCTGAAAATGTCATTCATACTATTAGTCGTGCGTACGCTATTTTGGTTGGAGTTTACATTATAGGGAATAGGCTGGCTTGTCGGGTCCTCCATATTATGTCACACACCTCAAAAACATTTTCCGGCATGACTTTTGGAATTCTGATTCGTTTTATGTAATAACTCGAGAAATAGAAAAGTGAGGTGTAACTTTGCATTGGGACTTTTAATGCGTCTACCGATGAAAATCTATATGTTACATGTGGTTATGTGGACACCAAGGAACTTGAAGGTCTCATCCTGCTCCACTATAGCCCCGTCAATGTGGATGGGGGCATCAGCGCACTTTCGCAGAGTGAGAGCAAAGGGCAATTAACAACAGTCCTCAAATTATCATTGGACTACAGGTGGTCTACAATACAAAGACAGACATCAGGGCACTGAGGGGGTGTCTATACTTAGCTGTTAAACAATCACTCTGGGTGGTTTAGACCTACAAGCAAAGACCGGTATAACCAGAGAGGATACATTATTCACAGCGAGATCAATACGGCCTTATTAGTGTTTGTGCTTTGATATCGTAGAGGAGGGAGATGGTATAAGTGTTTAAATAAATAAAAATGTGTCTTAATGTTGTATGCATGTTGTCATTTGTATCACAGGAGCATTTGGAAATGTTTCTTAGACAAGCAGACAGACAGACAGACATTCAGAAATGCAGACAAACGGACAGACATGCACATGCAAACACACACACACACACACACACACACACACACACACACACACACACACACACACACACACACACACACACACACACACACACACACACACACTCTCTTTTACACTACTGGGTGGGTCTGTTTCCAATCATTCCTTTCCCGCATTTCGTTTCCCTTCCCTTCTCCGGCTACAGAACGGCTCCAGAAGCTTTAGCCCCCCATATTAAATAGACTGTGAGGTCATGAAACTTTCCCCTTCTCCATTTCCTGCCAGCTCTCAAGCATCGTCTGTCATTAAAACACAATCCTGGCAGTCCCCCGCTCCAGTATATAGAATCTCCATTGTGTGTGTGTGTGTGTGTGTGTGTGTGTGTGTGTGTGTGTGTGTGTGTGTGTGTGTGGCCCGCAGTCAAATGTCTCTGAACTGACTTGCAATTGAAAATATGTTGTTTTGAAACCGAGAGCCCATTTTACATTTATTTGGATGTATTGTAATTTTGTGACGTCTTGAAAAAAAGGGCTCATTTTTAGATGGCAACCAACATATCTAACCACTGGAGGAGCCACATGGAAACCCTTCATTTGGAACAATTTATTTATTTATACTTTTTTAAAACCTTTATTTAACTTGGCAAGTCAGTTCAGAACAAATTCTTATTTTACAATGACGGACTACCCCAGCCAAACCCTCCAATAACCCGGATGACGTTGGGCCAATTGTGCGACCGCCCTATGGGACTCCCGATCACGGCCGGTTGTGATACAGCCCAGGTTTGAACAAGGGTCTGTAGTGACGCCTTTTTGTGCAACCATGAGTGAAAGTGTCAATCCAGTATATCTAATGTTATACCATTATGTTACACTGTTACATGTTAAAAATTTTATAGCCAGTGACAGTATTGTGTGAAAGACTCACGTATGGCCTTGTGTCAATCAGTGGTCCTCAATTCTCTCCTCAGGGACCCACAGCTATTCCTGAGCACCCGATTCAACTTGTCAATAATCCCTGTAGGTCGCAAAATCTTCTAAACTAACATATGACATTAATAATTTAGCTATTTGATTTTGAATTTTAGGAACCCTGTAGGTATAAAAAATAATATATATATGAAACAATTATTTGATTAGAAAACACACTGATTAACACATTTTTATACATGGCAAAACAGACTGTCACCAAATAAATCATAAGGAATAAGGTTTTGAAGTGTCTGTCCTATATCTGAGAGATATATATTTTAAAAAGTGCTAACTTTATATCGGTGGAAAGAGGGGATTGAGCTGCAGCCATTACAAAACACGCTAAGTATCTAGCATAAACACACGGGAGCCATTCAATATTCAAAATGACGTCACTGTGTGACGGACTGGTGCGTCAACAGTAATACCTATTGAATTATAACAATATAATATGACTAACCCAAAAAATAACCCTATATGGTTTTTCATACGGTTCTTTGTAGAACCTTTGAGATTGAGAATGGTTATATAAAGAACCTTTCTCCATAAAGGTTCTATAAAGGGTTTCTATATAGCACCAAAAAGCTTGTAACAATCGGAACCCTAATTGGTGCTTTACAGAACCATTTTTTTTTTAAATAGTTCTTTACAGAACCCTGGAAAATGTTCTTTATAGCACCATAACAGTTCCATTTCGAACCATGTGAGCATGGTTCTTTATAGAACCATCAAAAAAGGGTTACACTATGGTTACAAGCATTATTTGGCATTATATCGAACATGCTCCTTTTTTATGTACTTATGAAGGCTTTTTGCATTGAAGTGGAAATTGTAACATGGTCCATATAAGAACTAGGCCTAAGTCATGAGAAATGCTGCCACTGCCAAATCCTATGCTGGCTCAGCCTTTTCCACAAAGCTCCAGATGGCAACACCACAAGAGTCTCCCTAATTAAATTGTCTGTCATTAACACTTAAACAATTAATTACATATTTTCATCCACATGAGTATCTTGAAAATGATGTCTAAACACATGCTCTTTTTCTCAATAACTGACACACAGATGCACACACAGACACACAGACCCACACAGACCGACAGACCCACAGACACACAGACACACACACACACACACACACACGTGACTTGTCAACTGAGTAGCATTCAGCTTTAACTCTACAACGTTAATGCTCTGACAAAGGACACAATGTCCGAAAAGTGTTAGCCTTCATCTTTGTAAGGGAATATAGTATCTACAGCATAAACATGATTGTATGTTGTACAGAGAGGTGCCGAAAAAGGTAGCTCACTCCAAAGCAGACAAAGCATAAATACCCAATTCAAACTGCAAATATGGCTGTTAGCTCTACTACAAAATACATTATTGTATGTTTCTCCTGACTGAAAGGCCAGGGTAATCCTGGGGCAAAGAAGAAGCACAAAGGACAGAGAAAGAGAGACGACACACATAAAAGGCATACCTAAAGCTTGTGTCCACCAGTGTGCTGTGCGTTATGGTTGAGATCAAGGACTTCTTTGTTTGAGAGGAATACCCCTTGTGTAGTGTTCCTGATTCGGTGATGAGGTGTGTGTGTGTGCACCCACTATCCCAAGGTTTGGTGTGTGTTGTGTGTTTGTGTATGTGTGCCCACCAACCCAGGGTTTGGTGTGTGTGTGTGCAGTTTACACACATACGTCAGAGTGTGGATTGTCCAGCACCAGAGAGCTTGGTGTTGTGTCCTGTCAATGACCCCAGTAACCCTGGCACTCATTGTGACATTTCCATCAGGAGCTGTGAAGAAGGCTAGTTACTGTTCAACAAGTCAAACACATGTGACCCCCTCCTATGTTCCCCTCTTGTAACCCCCAGTGTTCTGCCAGGGCTCATTGCTGCATTCTTGCGTTAGCAACGCCTCTTTGAGACAAGGTCTAACATCACAGATACATCTCTCAGAGAAGGGTGGAGATTTATATTAAGTTTAAGATTACATTAAAAGTGTTGTGTGTACGTTTTCTGTGCTATTTCCCCATGTTTTTTTTAAGAATACTTACTAGTACTAAGCTTTTCAGTTGTTTCAATGGAATTACTGTACTTCGGTTACTACTCTTAGATATTTCATTTTTATAATGTAATACTCTTGGATATTTGGATGTATGTCATGCAGTTTCGTTTATTTACATAATATAAAGCAACTGTGGGATGCGTGTGAGTGATGGAGTTTCTGTTTGGAATTGTACACATGATGTCGCACCAGTCTGGATATATTTACAGACAACAATCTAACATGTGGGGTAAGCACTAAACAGATGGTTAACCAATGGAAACACGCGTTTTATGGTCCTCAGTTGATAACAAAGAGACATGTTGGGAATCTAACAGAACTATTTGCCAGTTCCCTTTAAAACAGTTCAATTAGCCACCCATTGGACACACACTGGTTGAATCAACGTTGTTCCAATGTGATTTGTCAACCTATTGTGACGTGGCATCTATGTGGAAAACCGATTTAGATTTGCAAAAAGTCATCAACCAGTACTGTTTTCATCTACTATCAACCAGCATTGTAAACATTTTAAATTAGGGTCAAACTTAAACTTAAATACAATGACTTAACCTGACTAAGAGGTTGTTACATCAATCAATATAATCAATCTATATATATATATATATATATATATATATATATATATATATATTGAAATTGTGTTCAAAAACTCCACGTACAATCATTACAAATCTTTTTCATTGGGTGGTTGATATCATGTTGAATTTTATATTTGATTAGACATAATTTCACCTTGTATCAAGGTATGTTTGAATAAACATCCTTATTTCAACGTCATGCCATCAACCTAAATAAAGAGGTATATAGAAATAAAATGTGAATCCATAGTCCAACAATTCCTATTTGAACACTTACTTCTATATGAGGAGTAATGCATTTCATCCAGATGCCTACCTCTATGTACACTGCTTGGCTTTGAAAAAAAAATGAAAAAATGTATCAGCTTCCATTCTCATTTGGGTAGACTACCAAAATAATGTTAGTACATCATTTTGAAATCGGAAGGTCCCGGAACACATAGTGGGTGCAAGGGGGGGAGGTGTTATCTGGGGGGCTCTGAGGTACCGGAACACAATGAGAAAAAGAGCATTATAGTTCTGTTTCTAGACTGAAGCTCCCAACCTTTTTGCATGTTGTACAGCCCAACTTTGATATCTGCATCACAAACTAGGGGTTATACATTTGCTTGTTCTAGAGCTAAAGTGTACTGTTAGCTAGCTAGCTAACGTTAGCTGGCTGGTTCCCTAGCGGACGTTATTATTAGTTTCCCAGAGCTGTTTGCTTTTCCAGTTAGAGCCCAATGTTTGGCACTTTGTTCATTGTTGTTTAACTAGCTAAAGTTAGCTGGCTGACTCATTAGCTAACATTACGTGACGTGTGTACAACACCCGTTGAATATGGCCGGTGTTAGTAAACATCTGCAAAAAAGCGTTAGGAAATGAAAGCTTATTAAGAGGGTGTGAACGATGCTCAATGGGTGTAGACAAAGAAGAGCGTGTCACTAGATACCAAAACATTCAAAGGCGATTTTCTCAAATGTGAGTTTACAAGTTGATCAACTTTCAAAGCAGAATTACTTTCCCATTGTTCCTTGAATGCAGTGTATGATATACCATTTTATAGCTCTGAGTCCAATATAAAAAATACCATTTTACATTTTGCTACATAAGACCGAATCCAGGTGGTAAGTCACAAATGGGTCTGACTTTATAGTAAGTGCAGCGTCATATAATATATGGCATTTATGGATGTTATATAAATGATCAAAGGAGGCTGACTTTAAATTAAGTACAGCGTCATGCGATAGAGTCTTTATGGATGACTTATGAATGACCGAAGGTGTCTTACTTCAAACTAAGTATTACAGGACACTACATAAAGGCTCAATAAATTGATTATTAACGTTCTGCTGATTTATGAAGGTTCTCTCATGATCCAGAGGTTAGGGTGTGGGATGTATTTAAATGGGTTGATAGTGCTGCAAAGCTTGCATTTGTGTGTGTGTGTGTGTGTGTGTCAGAACCAAGAAGTTTTGGAGTAGTCCAACCTGAGACTAGCGCACCAGTTATTCCTCTTCTGTTCCCATGTTGGAGACCAGGGGTTACATTCTGTGTGTGTGTGTGTGTGTGTGTGTGTGTGTGTGTGTGTGTGTGTGTCAGAACCAAGATGTTTTGGAGTAGTCCAACCTGAGACTACCACACCAGGTATTCCTCTTCTGTTCCCATGTTGGAGACCAGGGGTTACATTCTGTGTGTGTGTGTGTGTGTCAGAACCAAGATGTTTTGGAGTAGTTCAACCTGAGACTACCGCACCAGGTATTCCTCTTCTGTTCCCATGGAGACCAGGGGTTACATTCTGTGTGTGTGTGTGTGTGTGTGTGTGTGTCAGAACCAAGATGTTTTGGAGTAGTCCAACCTGAGACTACCGCACCAGGTATTCCTCTTCTGTTCCCATGGAAACCAGGGGTTACATTCTGTGTGTGTGTGTGTCAGAACCAAGATGTTTTGGAGTAGTCCAACCTGAGACTACCGCACCAGGTATTCCTCTTCTGTTCCCATGGAAACCAGGGGTTACATTCTGTGTGTGTGTGTGTCAGAACCAAGATGTTTTGGAGTAGTCCAACCTGAGACTACCGCACCAGTTATTCCTCTTCTGTTCCCATGTTGGAGACCAGGGGTTACATTCTGTGTGTGTGTGTGTGTGTGTGTGTGTCAGAACCAAGATGTTTTGGAGTAGTCCAACCTGAGACTACCGCACCAGGTATTCCTCTTCTGTTCCCATGTTGGAGGCCAGGGGTTACATTCTGTGTGTGTGTGTGTGTGTGTGTGTGTGTGTGTGTGTGTGTGTGTGTGTGTCAGAACCAAGATGTTTTGGAGTTGTCCAACCTGAGACTACCACACAAGGTACTCTTCTGTTCCAATGCTGGAGACTAGGACTTACAACCTGTAGCTACAACCTGTAGCTCTGTTGGAATCACTTTTATAGATAACTTTGACAACTTCTGGAAACAGAAGGTACTCTACAGAAATGACGAAGTCTCAATGACCCAAAACCAGCTCAGTTAATCCCTACCATTGTGACAATGAGTTGTAATTATGCTGCATCAAATGTACATTATCCCAGGGTGTTGGCACACAAAATGTAAGTAACTTAAATTACAGTGCCTTGCGAAAGTATTCGGCCCCCTTGAACTTTGTGACCTTTTGCCACATTTCAGGCTTCAAACATAAAGATATAAAACTGTATTTTTTTGTGAAGAATCAACAACAAGTGGGACACAATCATGAAGTGGAACGACATTTATTGGATATTTCAAACTTTTTTAACAAATCAAAAACTGAAAAATTGGGCGTGCAAAATTATTCAGCCCCTTTACTTTCAGTACAGCAAACTCTCTCCAGAAGTTCAGTGAGGATCTCTGAATGATCCAATGTTGACCTAAATGACTAATGATGATAAATACAATCCACCTGTGTGTAATCAAGTCTCCGTATAAATGCACCTGCACTGTGATAGACTCAGAGGTCCGTTAAAAGCGCAGAGAGCATCATGAAGAACAAGGAACACACCAGGCAGGTCCGAGATACTGTTGTGAAGAAGTTTAAAGCCACTGCAAATCTACCAAGACCTGGCCGTCCCTCTAAACTTTCAGCTCATACAAGGAGAAGACTGATCAGAGATGCAGCCAAGAGGCCCATGATCACGCTGGATGAACTGCAGAGATCTACAGCTGAGGTGGGAGACTCTGTCCATAGGACAACAATCAGTCGTATATTGCACAAATCTGGCCTTTATGGAAGAGTGGCAAGAAGAAAGCCATTTCTTAAAGATATCCATAAAAAGTGTTGTTTAAAGTTTGCCACAAGCCACCTGGGAGACACACCAAACATGTGGAAGAAGGTGCTCTGGTCAGATGAAACCAAAATTGAACTTTTTGGCAACAATGCAAAACGTTATGTTTGGCGTAAAAGCAACACAGCTGAACACACCATCCCCACTGTCAAACATGGTGGTGGCAGCATCATGGTTTGGGCCTGCTTTTCTTCAGCAGGGACAGGGAAGATGGTTAAAATTGATGGGAAGATGGATGGAGCCAAATACAGGACCATTCTGGAAGAAAACCTGATGGAGTGTGCAATTGACCTGAGACTGGGACGGAGATTTGTCTTCCAACAAGACAATGATCCAAAACATAAAGCAAAATCTACAATGGAATGGTTCAAAAATAAACATATCCAGGTGTTAGAATGGCCAAGTCAAAGTCCAGACCTGAATCCAATCGAGAATCTGTGGATAGAACTGAAAACTGCTGTTCACAAATGCTCTCCATCCAACCTCACTGAGCTCGAGCTGTTTTGCAAGGAGGAATGGGAAAAAATGTCATTCTCTCGATGTGCAAAACTGATAGAGACATACCCCAAGCGACCTACAGCTGTAATCACAGCAAAAGGTGGCGCTACAAAGTATTAACTTAAGGGGGCTGAATAATTTTGCACGCCCAATTTTGCAGTTTTTGATTTGTTAAAAAAGTTTGAAATATCCAATAAATGTCGTTCCACTTCATGATTGTGTCCCACTTGTTGTTGATTCTTCACAAAAAAATACAGTTTTATTTCTTTATGTTTGAAGCCTGAAATGTGGCAAAAGGTCGCAAAGTTCAAGGGGGCCGAATACTTTCGCAAGGCACCGTATGTCCCCCTAACTGCCCTGAATACCTCTGGTGATCCTACAGTTATTGTATGCAGTAATCATGTGCCTATGAACCAGAGTTACACTGTTAGCACTGAGGCGGTGTGCCCTAGTAGGAAGTCCACTGTCAGCTCCAATAAAAATAACATGAGCAAGTCTCCTTCTGATAAGCTTCCCAGTAAAGCATTAATAACAATGAATTAACAGAGAAAAGTGCTAAAAACAGCCCATATTAACATTTGTAGCCTAAGAAACAAGGTTCATGAAGTCAATAACTTCCTTGTAACAGATGACATTCATATTCTGACAATCTTACTTTTCATATTCATATTCTCACTTTTCACATTCATATTCTGACACTCACTTAGATAATATCTTTGATGATATCGTGGTAGCAATACATGGCTATTGTCACGCCCTGACCTTAGAGAGCCTTTTTATGTCTCTATTTGGTTTGGTCAGGGTGTGATTTGGGCTGGGCATTCTATGTTTTGTTTTCTATGTTTTGTGTTTCTATGTGGAGGCAGCATCATGCTGTGGGGTTGTTTTAAAGCAGCAGGGACTAGGAGACTAGTCAGGATCGAGGGAAAGAAGCAAAATACAGAGAGATCCTTGAGTAAAACCTGCTCCAGAGCGCACAGGACCTCAGATTGGGGCAAAGGATCACATTCCAACAGGACACACAGCTAAGACAACACAGGAGTGGCTTCGGGACAAGTCTCTGAATGCCCTTGAGTAGCCGGGGCAGAGCCCTGACTTGAACCCTATCTGCTATCTGTAAATAGCAGAACCATATTACCAAGTAAAATTCAGAGTGTGTGTAAATGTACTTGACGAATAAAGGTGATTTTGATTCTGATAAAATTGTCTTAAAAGTATAAAATGTCAAGATAAGTGTTTTAAAAATACATAAACACTGAAGCATTGTATTGCCACTCCAAACTTTTTCGTTCCTACTTCCTGGTCACGTGATACAGCACACTGCCCATGAGGCCCAGTATTAAGCCAAGCGACAGATGCTAGCGTGAGTAAATCTCTCACGGACAAAGCTATGAGACACTGCTACGACTACTTACTGATGGCGCCGGAGGGGATGGTTTGCCGTTTTACGGTCCCCTAACCAATTGTGCTATTGTGTGTATTTTTTCACGTTATTTGTAACTTATATTGTACATAATGTTTCTACCACGGTCTCTTATGACCGAAAATAGCTTCTCGATTACTCACCCCGTACTGGAAGAAGATTTTTTCTGTAACGATTCGGACGCAAAGGATTTACTCCAGACATCCGACAAGGCCCTTGTCCCCGTATTTCGCAGGACAAAGAGGTGGCGATATCGGGGACGTAGGTCTGGGTGCCTTGTAAGGATCAGATGCCGAGTGGGTTGGTCCTATTAGCCAACATACAATCACTGGATAATAAAAAAGACCAATTTCGAGCATGTATATCCTACCAATGGGACATTAAAAACTGTAATATCTTATGTTTTACCGAGTCATGGCTGAACAACGACATCAATAATATACAGCTGGCGAGTTTTACACTTTTTCTGCAGGATAGAACAGCCTGGTAAGACAAGGGGTGGATGGAGACCACATTATTTACAAAGAGAGTTTTCATCTATATTCTTCGTAGCTGTCTATTTACCACCACAAACTGATGCTGTCGCTAAGACCGCACTCAATGAGCTGTATACGGCCATAAGCAAATAGGAAGACGCTCATCCTGAGGCGGCGCTCCTAGTGGCTGGGAACTTTAATGCAGGGAAAATTACATCTGTTTTACCTCATTTCTACCAGCATGTTAAATGTGCTGGTAGAAAAGAAGAAAAAAAAGCTCACACTCACCCTCCATTTGGCAAATCTGACCAAAATTCTATCTTCCTGATTCCTGAATACAAGCAAAAATTAAAGCAGAAAGCACCAATGACTAGATCAATAAAAAAGTGGTCAGATGAGGCAGATGCTAAGCTACAGGACTGTTTTGCTAGCATAGACTGGAATATGTTCCGCCTTTCTTCCGATTCTTCAGTCACTGGCTTCATCAATAAGTGCATTGATGATGTCGTTCCCACAGTGACTGTACGTACTAGAGGTTGACCGATTAATCGGAATGGCCGATTAATTAGGGCCAATTTCAAGTTTTCATAACAATCGGAAATCTGTATTTTTTTGATTTTTTTTTTTAACACCTTTATTTAATCTTTATTTAACTAGGCAAGTCAGTTAAGAACACATTCTTATTTTCAATGACGGCCTAGGAACAGTGGGTTAACTGCCTGGTTCAGGGGCAGAACGACATATTTTCACCTTGTCAGCTCGGGGGATCCAAACTTGCAACCTTAACTAGTCCAACGCAATAACGACCTGCCTCTCTCTCGTAACTCCACAAGGAGTTACGCGAATGCAGTAAGCAAGGGTAAGTTGCTAGCTAGCATTAAATGTATCTTATAAAAAACAATCAATCATAATCACTAGATAACTACACATGGTTGATGATATTACTAGATATTATCTAGCGTGTCCTGCGTTGCATATAATCTGGCGGAGCATACAAGTATCTGACTGAGCGGTGGTAGGCAGAAGCAGGCACGTAAACATTCATTTAAACAGCACTTTCGTGCGTTTTGCCAGCAGCTCTTCGTTGTGTGTCAAGCATTGCCAGTGATGGGCCGTCAGGGCCAGCAAGGCCTTCTCTGCTGGCCTAAAACATCATCAGAATATAATTTAAAAAATATATATTTTCCCACAAATATGTATTAAATTATTACCCAGAGTAAGAGTTATACTCTTCATTTCATAGCTTTCCTCTTGGTTGCACTGCTTCCAGCCCCAGGTTGAGATTTGGAGGGCTGGTCTTTATGTTAGATCTTTTATCCAATCATATTCAGCCATCATGTCACACCCTGGTCAAAGTATTTTGTGTTTATCTTTATTTATTTGGTCAGGCCAGGGTGTGGCATGGGTTTTTGTATGTGGTGTGTATGTATGGGGATTGTAGCTAGTGGGGTGTTCTAGCTAAGTCTATGGCTGTCTGAAGTGGTTCTCAATCAGAGGCAGGTGTTTATCGTTGTCTCTGATTGGGAACCATATTTAGGCAGCCATATTCTTTGAGTTTGTCGTGGGTGATTGTCCTTAGTGTCATTGTTCTGTGTTAGGTTACACAAGTATAGGCTGTTTCGGTTTTCGTTAAGTTTATTGTTTTGGTAGTGTTTGTGTTTAGTGTGTTACTTCATTAAACATGGATTGCAATAGACACGCCGCATTTTGGTCCGACTCTCCTTCTCATACAGAAAACCGTTACAGAATCACCCACCACCAACGGACCAAGCAGCGTGTCAACAGGCAAGAACAGCCCAAAGTGGAGTACAGTATGGACTATACTTCTTGGGAGGAGATAGACAGGTGGGCGGTCGACCCAGGGAGAGTGCCGGAGCCCGCCTGGGATTCGATGGAGCAGTGCGCGGAAGGATATAGGAGAATGGAGTTTGCGAAGCAAGCAAGGCGGCGCGGACGGAGGCCCCATAGTCAGCCCCAAAAATTTCTTGGGGGGGGCTCAGGGAGAGTGTGGCAGAGTCAGGAGCCAGACCTGAGCCAACTCTCCCTGTTTATCGTGAGGAGCCAAGGAGGAGACCAGAACCAGAGCCGGTGTTGGAGGTGAACGAAACAGAGACTGTGAAGGAGTTAATGGGGAAATTGGAGGAGAGAGAAATGAGGGAGTTGCTGTGTTGGTGTTTTAAACATGGAATTCGCCCGACGGAGCGTGTCGGATTTGATGGCACCTGGGTCAGCGCTCCATACTCGTCCTGAGGTGCGTGTTAGTCGGCTGGTGAAGATGGTGCCAGTCTCACGTACCAGGCCTCCTGTGCACCTCCCTAGCCTTGCACGTCCTGTGCCAGCACCGCTCTCAAGATCTCCAGTACGCCTTCACGGTCTAACCCATCCTGTGCCACCTCCACACCCCAGCCCTCCGGTAGCAGCTCCCCGCACCAGGCTTCCTGTGCGTGTCCTCGGCCCAGTACCACCAGTGCCAGCACCACGCATCAGGCCTACAGTGCGCCTCGCCTGTTCAGCGCTGTCGGAGCCCTCCTCTCCAGCGCTGTCGGAGTCTCCCGCCTGTTTAGCGCTGTTAGAGCCTTCCTTCTCTACAGCGCTGCCGGAGTCTCCCGCCTGTTCAGAACTGCCAGTTAGCATAGAGCTGCCAGTTAGCATAGAGCTGCCAGTTAGCATAGAGCTGCCAGTTAGCATAGAGCTGCCAGTTAGCATAGAGCTGCCAGTCTGCAAGGAGCTGCCAGTCTGCAAGGAGCTGCCAGTCTGCATGGAGCTGCCAGTCTGCATAGAGCTGCCAGTCTGCAAGGAGCTGCCAGTCTGCAAGGAGCCGCCAGAGCTGCCTGTCTGCAGGATGCCGCCAAAGCTGCCAGTCTGCAAGGAGCCGCCAGAGCTGCCAGTCTGCAAGGAGCCGCCAGAGCTGCCAGTCTGCATGGAGCAGCCAGGGCCGCCAGTCAGCATGGAGCAGCCAGGGCCGCCAGTCAGCATGGAGCAGCCAGGGCCGCCAGTCAGCATGGAGCAGCCAGGGCCGCCAGTCAGCATGGAGCAGCCAGTCAGCATGGAGCAGCCAGTCAGCATGGAGCAGCCAGTCAGCATGGAGCAGCCAGAGCAGCCAGTCAGCATGGAGCAGCCAGAGCTGCCAGTCAGCATGGAGCAGCCAGTCAGCATGGAGCAGCCAGAGCTGCCAGTCAGCATGGAGCAGCCAGTCAGCATGGAGCAGCCAGAGCTGCCAGTCAGCATGGAGCAGCCAGAGCTGTCAGTCAGCATGGAGCAGCCAGTCAGCATGGAGCAGCCAGAGCTGCCAGTCGACCAGACTCTTCCAGAGCTGCCAGTCGACCAGACTCTTCCAGATCTGCCAGTCGACCAGACTCTTCCAGATCTGCCAGTCGACCAGACTCTTCCAGATCTGCCAGTCGACCAGACTCTTCCAGATCTGCCAGTCGACCAGACTCTTCCAGATCTGCCAGTCGACCAGACTCTTCCAGATCTGCCAGTCGACCAGACTCTTCCAGATCTGCCAGTCGACCAGACTCTTCCAGATCTGCCAGTCGACCAGACTCTTCCAGATCTGCCAGTCGACCAGACTCTTCCAGATCTGCCAGTCGACCAGGATCTGCCAGTCAGCCAGGATCTGCCGAAACCACCAGCCAGCCAGGATCTGGTAGATTCATCAACCTGCCTGAGCTTCCTCTCACTCCTGAGCTTCCTCTCACTCCTGAGCTTCCCCTCAGTTCCGAGCTGCCTCAGTCCCGAGCTGCCCCTCAGTCCCGATCTGCTCCTCAGTCCAGTGGGGTTCTGGGTGAGGACTACTAGGCCATGGTCAGCGGCGAGGGTGGACTATCCAGGGACGCGAGGAGAAGGGACTAAGACATTGATTGAGTGGGGTCCAAGTCCCGCGCCGGAGCCGCCACCATGGACAGACGCCCACCCGGACCCTCCCTATTGTTTTGAGGTGCGTTCGGGAGTCCGCACCTTAGGGGGGGGGGTTCTGTCACACCCTGGTCAAAGTATTTTGTGTTTATCTTTATTTATTTGGTCAGGCCAGGGTGTGGCATGGGTTTTTGTATGTGGTGTGTATGTATGGGGATTGTAGCTAGTGGGGTGTTCTAGCTAAGTCTATGGCTGTCTGAAGTGGTTCTCAATCAGAGGCAGGTGTTTATCGTTGTCTCTGATTGGGAACCATATTTAGGCAGCCATATTCTTTGAGTTTGTCGTGGGTGATTGTCCTTAGTGTCATTAGTGTCATTGTTCTGTGTTAGGTTACACAAGTATAGGCTGTTTCGGTTTTCGTTAAGTTTATTGTTTTGGTAGTGTTTGTGTTTAGTGTGTTACTTCATTAAACATGGATTGCAATAGACACGCCGCATTTTGGTCCGACTCTCCTTCTCATACAGAAAACCGTTACACATCATGTGTTGACAGGGGTCTAAAATCTGCCCCCAGGCCTTCAGAATCAACAGTGCGGGCGCTTGTAGCTTAAAGTGAATGGAAATGAAAATTTTGTGTCAACCAATCAGCTTTAGAGTTGGCTATTGTACGCCTGCTGGCTGGCTCCAGTGTTACACAGGAGCTAGCTGGCGTAGTGCGTGCACGTCTTTTGATTGGATTACCAATATTGAGAGGTAGGTCCTATACGGGCAGGTCTATGCAGAACCTCAGAACTAGGAAACTGAATTTGATAAACAAATTAATTTGCGTACTACTAAGCTGTTTTTTCAACCCACAATGGCGGAAGGAGGAGACGATATCGATTTGGCCGAGGATATAATTATAACGCCATTCTCAAGACAAACTTTTCAAGAAAAGTTAGACATTGTCAGGAGAGGTCGCCCGACGCCGACGCTACAAAGACTGTCAAAGGCGGGAAAGGGGTTCGTTCGCCACTTTCAAAGTTCCAACTACGAGCGCTATCAATGGCTCACAGGCTCCGAGAAGCACTGCAAACTGTACTGCTGGGAATGCCTATTATTTGCAAGTGATCAATTTGGTGTTTGGAGCCACACTGGCTTTGCAAACTTGAGTTGTCTAACCAAGGCAGCAACGAGACACCAAATTACGGCTGGGCACCTACAAGCAATGGTGCTTTTGAAAACTTTTGGGGACACCCGAGTGGATCTACAGCTCAACGAACAAGCACGCAGGGCAACGGGAGCTGCACAATGAAAAGGTATTGTACTCTTCCCCTGCAATTCTCTGAATAAAAATGTCAATTTCAAGGTGACGCAACGCCTGGTTATACTGCGTTTCTGTCTAAATGTATAGTGTCTAGAGCCATGGCATCATAATGATGGTAATAAGAGGTGGATTAATTCGGGTGGGACTGTGTAGGACCTCACTGAAGGCCCAGGCCTCAGGCCCACGGCACGCCACTTAGCATTGCGCTGTTTATGACTTCAAGCCTATCAACTCCCGAGATGAGGCTCATGTAACCGAAGTGAAATGGCTAGCTAGTTAGCGCGCGCTAATTGTCGATGTGTTCCTGGTTCGAGCCCAGGGAGGAGCGAGGAGAGGAACGGAAGCTATACTGTTACACTGGCAATACTTAAGTGCCTATAAGAACATCCAATAGTCAAAGGTTAATCAAATACAAATGGTATAGAGGGAAATATTCCTATAATTCCTATAATAACTACAACCTAAAACTTCTTACCTGGGAATATTGAAGACTCATGTTAAAAGGAACCACCAGCTTACATATGTTCTCATGTTCTGAGCAAGGAACTGAAACGTTAGCTTTCTTCCATGGCACATATTTTACATGGAACATATTGCACTTTTACTTTCTTCTACAACACTTTGTTTTTGCATTATTTAAACCAAATTGAACATGTTTCATTATTTACTTGAGGCTAAATAGATGTTATTGATGTATTATATTAAGTTCAAATAAGTGTTCATTCAATATTGTTGTAATTGTCATTATTACAAATAAAAAAATAAAAAAATTGGCCGTTTAATCGGTATCGGCTTTTATGGTCCTCCAATAATCGGCATCGGCATTGAAAAATCATAATCGGTCGACCTCTAGTACGTACATACCCCAACCAAAGGCCATGGATTACAGGCAACATCCTTACTGAGCTAAAGGGTAGAGCTGCCGCTTTCAAGGAGCGGGACTCTAATCCGGAAGCTTTTAAGAAATCCCACTATGACCTCCGACAAACCATCAAACAGGTTTGAATCGTACTACGATCGTACTCCGATGCTCGTCAGATGTGGCAGGGCTTGCAAACTATTACAGACTACAAAGGGAAGCACAGCCGAGAGCTGTCCATTGACACAAACCTACCAGATGAGCTGAATTACTTCAATGCTCGCTTCGAGGCAAATAACACTGAAGCATACAATAGAGCATTAGCTGTTCCGGACGACTGCGTCATCACGCTCTCCACAGCCAATGTGAGTAAGACCTTTAAACAGGTCAACATTCACAAGGCCGCAGGGTCAGACGGGTTTCCAGGACGTGTACTCCGAGCATGTGCTGACCAATTGGCAAGTGTCTTCACTGACATTTTCAACCGGTCCCTAACTGAGTCTGTAAAAACAACATGTTTCAAGGAGACCAATATAGTCCCTGTGCCCAAGAACACAAAGGTAACAAAGGTAACCTGCCTAAATGACTACCGACCCGTAGCACTCACGTCTGTAGCCGAGAAGTGCTTTGAAAGGCTGGTCATGGCTCACATCAACACTATTATCCCAGAAAAACTAGACCCACTCCAATATGCATACCGCACCAACAGATCCACAGATGATGCAATCTCAATTGCACTCAACACTGCCCTTTCCCACCTGGAAAAAAGGAACATCTATGTAAGAATGCTATTAATTGACTACGGCTCAGTGTTCAACAACATAGTGCCCTCAAAGCTCATCACCAAGCTAAGGACCCTGGGACAAAACACCTTCCTCTGCAACTGGATCCTGGACTTCCTGACGGGCTGCCCCCAGGTGGTAAGGGTAGGTAACAACCCATCCGCCATGCTGATCCTCAACACGGGGGCCCCTCAGGGGTGTATGCTCAATCCCCTCCTATACTTCCTGTTCACTCACGACTGCATGTCCAGGCACGACTCCAACACCATCATTACATTTGCTGATGACACAACAGTGGTAGGCCTGGTCATCAACAATGATGAGACAGCTTATAGGGAGGTCAGAGACCTGGCTGTATGGTGCCAGGACAACAACCTCTCCCTCAACGTGATCAAGACAAAGGAGATGATTGTGAACTACAGGAAAAGTAGGATGGAGCATGCCAGCATTTTCATCGACGGGGCTGTAGTGGAGCAGGTTGAGAGCTTCAAGTTCCTTAGTGTCCACATCACCAACAAACTATCATGGTCCAAACACACAAAGACAGTCGTGAAGAGGCCACATGCCTATTCCCCCTCAGGAGACAGAAAAGTTTTGCCATGGGTCCTCAGAACCTCAAAAAGCTCTACAGCTGCACCATTGAGAGCATGGTTGCATCACTGCCTGGTATGGCAACTACTCGGCCTCCGACTGCAAGGCACTACAGAGGGTAGTGGGTATGGCCCAGGACCTCTATCCAGGCGATGTCAGAGGAAGGCCCTAAAAATTGTCAAAGACTCCAGCCACCCTATTCATAGAATGCTGTCTCTGCTACCGCATGGCAAGCGGTACCGGAGCACCAAGTCTAGGTCCAAAATACTTCTTAACAGCTTCTACCCCCAAGCCATAAGACTCCTGAACAGCTAATCAAATGGCTAGCCAGACTATTTGCATTGCCCTTTTACACCGCTGCTACTCTCTGTTGTTATCATCTATGCATAGTCACTTTAATAAATGTACCTACATGTACATATTACCTCACTTACCTTGACTAACCGGTGACTCCGCTCTGTATAGAGCCTCGCTATTGTTATTTTAATGCTGCTCTTTAATTATTTGTTACTCACCTATTTTTTACTGAACACGTATTTTTTTCTTAAAACTGCATTGTTGGTTCAGGGCTTGTACAGTGGGGCAAAAAAAGTATTTAGTCAGCCACCAATTGTGCAAGTTCTCCCACTTAAAAAGATGAGAAAGGCCTGTAATTAGGAACACTTCAACTATGACAGACAAAATGAGAAAATAAAATTCCGAAAATCACATTGTAGGATTTTTAATGAATTTATTTGCAAATTATGGTGGAAAATAAGTATTTGGTCACCTATAAACAAGCAAGATTTCTGGCTCTCACAGACCTGTAACTTCTTTTTTAAGAGGCTCCTATGTCCTCCACTCGTTACTTGTATTAATGGCACCTGTTTGAACTTGTTATCAGTATAAAAGACCTGTCCACAACCTCAAACAGTCACACTCCAATCTCCACTATGGCCAAGACCAAAGAGCTGTCAAAGGACACCAGAAACACAATTGTAGACCTGCACCAGGCTGGGAAGACTGAATCTGCAATATGTAAGCAGTTTGGTTTGAAGAAATAAACTGTGGGAGCAAATATTAGGAAATGGAAGACATACAAGACCACTGATAATCTCCCTCGATCTGGGGCTCCACGCAAGATCTCACCCCGTGGGGTCAAAATGATCACAAGAACAGTGAGCAAAAATCCCAGAACCACACGGGGGACCTAGTGAATGACCTGCAGAGAGCTGGGACCAAAGTAACAAAGCCTACCATCAGTAACACACTACGCCGCCAGGGACTCAAATCCTGCAGTGCCAGACGTGTCCCCCTGCTTAAGCCAGTACATGCCCAGGCCCATCTGAAGTTTGCTAGAGAGCATTTGGATGATCCAGAAGAAGATTGGGAGAATGTCATATGGTCAGATGAAACCAAAATATAACTTTTTGTTAAAAACTCAACTCGTCGTGTTTGGAGGACAAAGAATGCTGAGTTGCATCCAAAGAACACCATACCTACTGTGAAGCATGGGGGTGGAAACATCATGCTTCGGGGCTGTTTTTCTGCAAAGGGACCAGGACGACTGATCCGTGTAAAGGAAAGAATGAATGGGGCCATGTATCATGAGATTTTGAGTGAAAACCTTTCATCCTTCAGCAAGGGCATTGGAGATGAAACGTGGCTGGGACTTTCAGCATGACAATGATCCCAAACACACCGCCCGGGCAACGAAGGAGTGGCTTCGTACGAAGCATTTCAAGGTCCTGGAGTGGTCTAGCCAATCTCCAGATCTCAATCCCATAGAAAATCTTTGGAGGGAGTTGAAAGTCCGTGTTGCCCAGCAACAGCCCCAAAACATCACTGCTCTAGAGGAGATCTGTATGGAGGAATGGGCCAAAATACCAGCAACAGTGTGTGAAAACCTTGTGAAGACTTACAGAAAACATTTGACCTCTGTCAGCCAACAAAGGGTTGACCAAATACTTATTTTCCACCATAATTTGCAAATAAATTCATAAAAATCCTACAATTTGATTTTCTGGATTTTTTTCTCATTTTGTCTGTCATAGTTGAAGTGTACCTATGATGAAAATTACAGGCCTCTCTCATATTTTTAAGTGGGAGAACTTGCACAATTGGTGGCTGACTAAATACTTTTTTGCCCCACTGTAAGTAAGTAAGCATTTCACTGTAAAGTCTACACCTGACAAATAACATTTGATTTTATTTGATTTTAACTCAATTACTGTACTTTTGTTTTAAACTGGATGAGTGAAGAACGTGAAGATAGAACCACAATGAAATACTACGCTTATTAAACAAATAAGTGTAGGTTTATATGACATTATTCTTTAGGATTTGTAGCCCCTGCGCTAGACCTTTGGAATGACATCGGAAATTTGATGTGCAAATAAAACAGAAATAATAGGTAAAACATCTACACTTTGCCATTGGGGATTGTTTATGGTTTCAGACCCACTAACTTCTCCCATTCTTCAAAATTAACTAGACAGATAACTGCACAGATAAGTCCCCACCACTCCTCTCATCATCAAACCAGGTGGTTCAAGTCACCATTCATCTTTCCCTATATTGTTCTCAACTCAACTCAGTGACTGTCGCCACTGTCAAAAGGGCTGAAACTTGATCAAGATGACCTGGTGCACACTTAAAACCACCCTCTGAACACAAAACCATCTTACCCTTGATACAATTTGACAGTTGCCATGACAACGATGAACCTACTAGGTCCGCTAGGCTCCAACCGACATAAGCCCATGCACACACGCGAACAAACACAGACACACAAACACTTTTGCTTGTTCTCTATTAAACTAAAAATTACTTTGGGTGAGGACTACTGGCTTTGTTTTTGGGGTTGTTTAGGTAAGGGAGTGAGCGTGTGCTTGAACAAGCTCCAGCTGAACAACATCTGCTCCAAGAGCAGTTTCGCCAATGTTCAGTGAACAACAGGTGTCACTGCATTTGTGTTACCTAGGTAATATGAACAGGTGGCCGGCGAAGACCAATCTCCTCTACCCCTCCTCCCACCCACCCCCCACTAGCTGAAGATCCTTCTGCATTATACCTGCACACCTTCTCCTTTCCTTCTTCTCTCCCTACCTCTTTTCAACCTACCCCATCCCCCTGTCTTCCAATCATCTCATTACCCTGTAAGAGAGCAACAAGATCCCATCTCTAACAATAACAGTAATTCCCTCCTCATTCTCAGGTTACACTAGTCCATACCGATCTAGTTACAGTTTTAATTCCCCCCATTCTTGGAAGAGCCTGCAGAACTCCTTGCGTCTTGATTCCCTGGTGCCACCAGGGTGGTTTAAGAGTTGCAGACGCATTGATTGAATAAAGAGATTGTTGTGATTGTAATGTAGAAAATTGTAAAAAAGTTTTAGAACACCTACTCATTCAAGGGTTTTTCTTTTTTTTATACTATTTTATACATTGTAGAATAATGGTGAAGACATTAAAACTATGAAATAACACGTATGGCATAATTTAGTAACCAAACATTTTTGCCTTGATGACAGCTTTGCACACTTTTGGCATCCCTCCATCAACTTCACCTGGAATGTTTTTCCAACAGTCTTGAAGGAGTTCCCACATATGCTGGGCACTTGTTGGCTTTTCCTTCACTCTGCGGTCCAACTCATCCCAAACCGTCTCAATTGGGTTGAGATTGGGTGATTGTGGAGGCCAGGTCATCTGATGCAGCACTCAATCACTCTCCTTCTTGGTGAAATAGCCCTTACACAGCCTTTGTTTTGGGTCATTGTCCTGTTGAAAAACAAATGATAGTCCCACTAAGCGCAAACCAGATGGGACGGCATATTGCTGCAGAATGCTGTGGTAGCCATGCTGGTTAAGTGTGCTAAATAAATCACAGACAGTGTCACCAGCAAAGCACCCTCACACCATCACACCTCCTCCATGCTTCATGGTGGGAACCACACGTGCGAAGATAATCCGTTCACCTACTCTGCGTTTCACAAAGGTACGCCATTTCTCAAAATCTCAAATCTGAAATTTGGACTCACCAGATGTCCATGCCTTGTGTTTCTTGGCCCAAGCAAGTCTCTTATTTTTACTGGTGTCCATAAGTAGTGGTTTCTTTGCAGCAATTTGATCATGAAAGCCTGATTCACGCAGTCTCCTCTGAACAGTTGATGTTGAGATGTGTCTGTTGCTTGAACTCTGTGAAGCATTTAATTAGGCCACAATTTCTGAGGCTGGAACTATAAGGAACTTATCCTCTGCAGCAGGCGCTGGCGGTCCTCATGAGAGCCAGTTTCATCATAGCGCTTGATGGTTTCTGCAACTGCACTTGAATAAACTTTTTCCGCATTGACTGACCATGTATTACAGTAATGATGGACTTAATTATGGGGTATTGTGTGTAGATTGATGAGGGAAAAAATGATTTAATCCTTTTTAGAATAAGGCTAAAAAGTAACAAAATGTAGTGAAAGTCAAGGGCTCTTGAATATTTTCTGAATGCACTGTATAATCTCAGACATAAATCAATTCCCTATTATATATATATATATATATATATATATATATATATATATATATATATATATATATATATATATATATATATATATATATATATATCAGTGCCTTGCGAAAGTATTCGGCCCCCTTGAACTTTGCGACCTTTTGCCATATTTCAGGCTTCAAACATAAAGATATAAAACTGTATTTTTTTGTGAAGAATCAACAACAAGTGGGACACAATCATGAAGTGGAACGACATTTATTGGATATTTCAAACTTTTTAACAAATCAAAAACTGAAAAATTGGGCGTGCAAAATTATTCAGCCCCCTTAAGTTAATACTTTGTAGCGCCACCTTTTGCTGCGATTACAGCTGTAAGTCGCTTGGGGTATGTCTCTATCAGTTTTGCACATCGAGAGACTGACATTTTTTCCCATTCCTCCTTGCAAAACAGCTCGAGCTCAGTGAGGTTGGATGGAGAGCATTTGTGAACAGCAGTTTTCAGTTCTTTCCACAGATTCTCGATTGGATTCAGGTCTGGACTTTGACTTGGCCATTCTAACACCTGGATATGTTTATTTTTGAACCATTCCATTGTAGATTTTGCTTTATGTTTTGGATCATTGTCTTGTTGGAAGACAAATCTCCGTCCCAGTCTCAGGTCTTTTGCAGACTCCATCAGGTTTTCTTCCAGAATGGTCCTGTATTTGGCTCCATCCATCTTCCCATCAATTTTAACCATCTTCCCTGTCCCTGCTGAAGAAAAGCAGGCCCAAACCATGATGCTGCCACCACCATGTTTGACAGTGGGGATGGTGTGTTCAGAGTGATGAGCTGTGTTGCTTTTACGCCAAACATAACGTTTTGCATTGTTGCCAAAAAGTTCAATTTTGGTTTCATCTGACCAGAGCACCTTCTTCCACATGTTTGGTGTGTCTCCCAGGTGGCTTGTGGCAAACTTTAAACAACACTTTTTATGGATATCTTTAAGAAATGGCTTTCTTCTTGCCACTCTTCCATAAAGGCCAGATTTGTGCAATACACGACTGATTGTTGTCCTATGGACAGAGTCTCCCACCTCAGCTGTAGATCTCTGCAGTTCATCCAGAGTGATCATGGGCCTCTTGGCTGCATCTCTGATCAGTCTTCTCCTTGTATGAGCTGAAAGTTTAGAGGGACGGCCAGGTCTTGGTAGATTTGCAGTGGTCTGATACTCAATATTATCGCTCGCACAGTGCTCCTTGGGATGTTTAAAGCTTGGGAAATCTTTTTGTATCCAGATCCGGCTTTAAACTTCTTCACAACAGTATCTCGGACCTGCCTGGTGTGTTCCTTGTTCTTCATGATGCTCTCTGCGCTTTTAACGGACCTCTGAGACTATCACAGTGCAGGTGATTTATACGGAGACTTGATTACACACAGGTGGATTGTATTTATCATCATTAGTCATTTAGGTCAACATTGGATCATACAGAGATCCTCACTGAACTTCTGGAGAGAGTATGCTGCACTGAAAGTAAAGGGGCTGAATAATTTTGCACGCCCAATTTTTCAGTTTTTGATTTGTTAAAACAGTTTGAAATATCCAATAAATGTCGTTCCACTTCATGATTGTGTCCCACTAGTTGTTGATTCTGCAAAAAAAAATACAGTTTTATATCTTTATGTTTGAAGCCTGAAATGTGGCAAAAGGTCGCAAAGTTCAAGGGGGCCGAATACTTTCGCAAGGCACTGTATATATATACAGTATATATATATATATATATATATATATATATATATATATATATATATATATATATATATATATATATATATATATATATATAGGCTTATATATATAGGCTTATATATACATATACACACATATATATAGGAAGTTATGAGACAATGAATTCCCACGAAATGGTGGGAGAAAGCGCATATATATATAGATCACCAGTAGTAGCCTATATTTACTGTTAATCCCAATAATTTCTAATCTACAATGTTTGTTTGGTTACAGTAATTTCTGTTAATGTATTCAATGTATTATCAGGGCCTAAAATGAGAGTGAGAGTCTGACTAATAGCTGTATTGTCTTCTCTTCTCTATCAGCTGAAACTCAAACATAGAAAAACAACCTAGTATGTGAACAAACAAATTTAAATAGCCAAGAAAGACAAGGACAAAGTCCCACTTCAGTAGACTTTCATTTCAAGTAAATTAGACCAACTTATACCTGTGCACAGCACTTCTAAAAATGAATCGTTCACTCAGCTCTCTACATGCGCACAGCCCCTTGCCAGGCACCGTTGCACCTCGAGGTGAGATGGGATTTGTAGTTTGTTGACTTTACCAGCTTTTAAACAAAATGGCAGAAATACTTTGAAAACAGCTACTGCAGCATTTACTTTGCTATAAATTAGATCATACATTACTATTTGTATTCACAAATGCGAGTGAAATTGTCACACTGTGGAGCCCTGACCACCTGGTGGCTGGTGAAACGGACACCAGCCACCAATGCCAAAATCGACCCGCAGGTGGCAGGTGTTTATTTGATTGTATTATTATTATTACAGTCATTTACATTTCTCATTGTCTGACATTTATTTTGAAGATCTCACAACCCATGCTGCACTTATGAGAATTATATTTATGAGTTTTGTCAATTTGAAATCAAATCAAATTTTGTTGGTCACACATGGTTAGCAATGTTATTGCGAGTGTAGTGTAATGCTTGTGCATCTAGTTCCGACAGTGCAGCAATATCTATCAAGTAATCTAACAATTCCACAACAACTACCTAATACACACACATCTAAGTAAAGGAATGGAATAAGAATATATACATATAAATATATGGATGAGCAATGACAGAGCGGCATAGGCAAGATGCCATAGATGATATATAAAAAAATCTCTGTCTGTATGTAGGCAGCAGCCTCTCTGAGTTAGTGATGACTGTTTAACAGTCTGTTGGCCTTGAGATAGAAGCTGTTTTTCAGTCTCTCTGTCCCAGCTTTGATGCACCTGTACTGACCTAACCTTCTGGATGGTAGCGGGGTGAACAGGCAGTGGCTCGGGTGGTTGTTGTCCTTGATTACCTTTTTGGCCTTCCTGTGACATCGGGTGCTGTAGGTGTCCTGGAGGGCAGGTCGTTTTTCCCTGGTGATGCGCTGTCTAGACCGCATCACCCTCTGGAGAGCCCTGCAGGTTGTGGGCGGTGCATTTGCCGTACCAGGCTGGGATACAGCCCGACAGGATGCTTTCAATGGAGCATCTGTAAAAGTTTGTAAGGGTTTTTTAGGTGACAAGCCGAATTTCTTCAGCCTCCTGATGTTGAAGAGGCGCTGTTGTGCCTTCTTCACCACACTGTCTGTGTGGGTGGACCATTTCAGTTTGTCCGTGATGTGTACGTCAAGGAACTTAAAACTTTCCACCTTCTCCACTGCTGTCCCATTGATGTTGATAGAGGGGTGCTCCCTATGCTGTTTCCTGAAGTCCATGATCATCTCCTTTGTTTTGTTGACGTTGGTTGAGATGTTATTTTCCTGACACCACACTCTGAGAGCCCTCACCCTCTTCTTGTAAGGCTGTCTCATCATTGTTGGTAATCAAGCCTACTACTGTTCTGTCGTCTGTAAACTTGATGATTGAGTTGGAGGCGTGCATGGCCATGTAGTCAAAAATTGGAAACAGGAAGTACAGAAAGGGGCTGAGCACGCACCCTTGTGGGGCCCCAGTGTTGAGGATCAGCGAAGTGAAGATGTTGTTTTCTACATTCACCACCTGGGGGCGGACTGTCAGGAAGTCCAGGACCCAATTGCACAAGGCGGCGTTGGGACCCAGGTCCTCAAGCTTAATGATGATCTTGTAGGGTACTATGGTGTTGAACGCTGAGCTATAGTCAATGAACAGCATTCTTACATAGGTATTCCTCTTGTCCAGATGGGATAGGGCAGTGTGATGGCGATTGCATTGTCTGTGGACCTATTGGGGCAGTAAGCAAATTGAAGTTGGTCTAGGGTGAAACGTAAGGTGGAGGTGATATGATCCTTGACTAGTCTCTCAAAGCACTTCAAGATGACAGAAGTGAGTGCTACGGGGTGATAGTTCATAAAATGTATTCATTGTCTTTTGTTTGAAATGCTCCTATCAATGTTGAGTTAGGAAAGAACCTGATTATGCATATAGAACTAGTTGGCCTCCTACGGGAGTTGCAGCGATGGGACAAGACTGTAACTACCAATTGGATACCACAAAATTGGGAAGAAAAAGGGGTATAAAAAAAGTATACATGACCTGCGTGCAAATGTAGGCCTATAAATATGCCAATTTGGAGATATCTGATAATATTTCTCATTGTCTTAAAACCTGTTACGGATGTTGGTTCCTGCACAGAGTGATAGCATGCACCCTGATAGCATCTGATAGCATGCACCCTCCAAAATACCTGAACGAGACCTAAACAAAAGATTTAGCGGTAGCCGGCGCTACACAAAACGCAGAAATAAAATATAAAACATTAATTACCTTTGACGAGCTTCTTTGTTGGCACTCCTATATGTCCCATAAACATCACAATTGGGTATTTTTCCCGATTAAATCCGTCAAAGTATGCCCAAAATGTCCATTTATGAAGGCCGTCTGATCCAAGGAAAATTCACCTTTACAAGACGCAACGTCACTTTTTAAAATTAAAAAAGTTGCCTATAAACTTTTACAAATCACTTCAAACTACTTTTGTAAACCAACTTTAGGTATTAATAAACGTTAATAATCGATCAAATTGATCACGGGGTGATCTGTATTCGATAGCAGCAAGTCTTGAAATCATCGTCCATTTTTTTCACTTTCATAATTTCCTGGGTGCACCCCAAGACAGGAAGTGCCTATACGTCATCCCACCAAGGATAAACTTGCAATGAAATGGAAGCGGAAACGGAACCTCATCTATTTTCTATCGCCTTAGACAATTCAAAGACTGGCAGATGAATATTTCTTTTTGTGTTTTTGGTGAACAGTTTTCCCTGGGATTTTTACTCCTGAACACGTTCTGTTATAGCCACAGACATGATTTAACCAGTTTTAGAAACTTCAGAGTGTTTTCTATACACACATACTTATCATATACATATACTATATTCCTGGCATGAGTAGCAAGACGTTGAAATGTTGTGCGATTTTTAACAAAAAGTTGCGAAAAGCTGCGAGAATTCGCATCATCCGTAACAGGTTTTAACTCACCACCACTAATAAGCTGTGGAGCTTTTCGAAGTACATTTTCTTCACCTCAAACAGCAAGTAAATGAAGACTGTTTTTATAATCTACTGAGAATCACAATAATTCCTTAAAGTATTTGAACAATATTTCCAGCTTTCTCCATTTCAATAACTACTCCGCATGAAAGGGAAAATGTAATATCTGATCCAGTGGAATTGTCCTAAAATACCTGATTATTTCTTATCCCTTGCACAAATAGCCTACAGCTGGTGCGGGAATATTGCAGATTAACCACAGACAATGATCTTGAGATACAAGACTATTATAAATTAAATTGAACTGTTCCACAAAAATCTGCATATGAAAATCATAACTGGCACTCAGATCGGTAGAAAAGGTAAGATAAATTGGCACTCCAAATGGAAAAGGTTGCCGGCCACTGGCTGGTGTAGCCTATTACAGGCAACTTCAGGAGCATAATGGCAGAATCTGTGAAGGACCGCAGCAGCGGGAGGAAGGTTCGGAACAGGTTTTTTTTTCTGGTTAGGCTATCTTGAACTCTGGCTCTCTTGAGTCATTTGTGTCTTAATTATTTAATGCAACAGCCGGATTAAAGCTTCAGACAAATTCAGTATTTATAGCCTAGTTGATTTTCTTAAAACATATATGGAAAAATACACGTTTAAAAATTTCGACCAATTGAAGAAACAACTTCTCGTGGTCGACAAATGTTTTGTTGGTGTTGTCGGGGACAGCCCTAGTAGAAATGCAGGAAATTAGCTTTAGATGCCCAAAACAATTCTGAGGGAGGACACCCAGACCCACCGTCAGGTTATGTCCCCCCCTCTTCTAAAGTTGTGCCCCTGTGTTATACACCAGTACAATATCCTTTACAACTCTGTTCCATGATAAAAAAACAGACATAAAAAAGTTCCCTTTACACTGCATTTACCTCAATCTCTTACACAAACAATACCCATTCAGTTAACTGTATGTATACAGTATTAGGAAGGCATTTCTTACATGGAATAACAACTCAATATCATAAACAATTCTTACTGTGCTTCCTTTCTTCTGTAAAACAGACAATGCCAATATAATTGACATAAATCATATACCCCAGCAGAGTGCCTGTGACATCTTTACATGATATATACCAACTAAACCGCTCTATGTGTGAGTCAACCTGACAGCAGTGAGACACCTTAAGCCCTTAAAGGGATTGACCGTGAAACACTGCTTTGTGCTGAGCCAAAACGGATTTAAAACCTAACAACACATATTGACACAAGCCAAGACACTTCTGACTGGTTAATGGCCTTGAGGTCATTGTCGGATAGACCCTTTTTAACCCTTTACTACAGTAAGCTAAAACAGGATCACACAGTGTTTCTTGGTAGTCTTTAATAACAAATCTACTTTGAGACAAAAGTATACACCTCACACAGATGGTTATGGGCTTATAAAAAAGAAGACACCTGTACGATGTCCGATATAGAGTTGAAATTTTGAGTTCGCATCCCAATATTACACTTTATATAAATCACAGAAGACTGAAATATAAACAAAGCTGTTTGACATAAAAACATTGGATTTTCTGTGTAAAAAAATAAAAACAAATGTTTATTAATATATGAATAACATTTCACTCATGAGGCCACTTGGTCATCTGATTGCAGGAAAGGCTACAGCAGTGTTAATTTTGTCAACAATAACTAAGACAAAACATATCTTCCCTGACGAAAACTAATGAAGATAATGAGAGAAGATACATTGAAAAAAAAATTTATATAACAAAATGATTTTCATTTTATTTGACGTAAATGTGACAAGATGAGAATTCTAACTGAGTCTAACTGACAGTAAATTTGACATGAAGCACCCTTTCATCTGTTTTGTCCAATCATAAGCATGCATGGCTTTGCAGAATATTTAATGCAATTACCACCAGCTCCCGGTTGGTCACTTCAGTCACTCGTCAATCTTTTGAACTGAGGCGCAGCAAGGACACTTCAATTGTAATTAGCCTAAATTAAAAACAATCATTTTTACATTAGAGGTCGACCGATTAATCGGAATGGCCGATTAATTAGGGCCGATTTAAAGTTTTCATAACAATCGGAAATCGGTATTTTTGGGCGCCGATTTTGATTATTATTATAATTTTTTTTTTTTAGACCTTTATTTAAATAGGCAATTCAGTTAAAAACACATTCTTATTTTCAATGACGGCCTAGGAACGGTGGGTTAACTGCCTTGTTCAGGGGCAGAACGACAGATTTTCACCTTGTCAGCTCGGGGGATCCAAACTTGCAAACTTACAGTTAACGAGTCCAACGCTCTAACCACCTGCCTCTCATTGCACTCCACAAGGAGCCTGCCTGTTACGCAAATGCAGTAGAAGCCAAGGTAAGTTGCTAGCTAGAATTAAACTGATCTTATAAAAAACAATCAATCAATCATAATCACTAGTTATGGTTTATGATATTACTCGTTTATCTAGCGTGTCCTGCGTTGCATTTAATCGATGTCCTGCGTTGCATTTATACGTAAGGATAGCATAGCTGACAAATTGTCAGACAAAATAATCTGTAACCTAACTTATTTGAAAAGTAATTACTTTATTACATTGCTCAACATTTTCTAATTAGTTAGTTAAAGCAATTAATTTAATAATTAGTTAAAGCAATGAATTTGTATCCATTCTCGGACTTCGGCTGCTTATTTTCCGACATTTTCTTCAACTCTGAAAACCACGCCCAGTTTCTGGAGAATTGCATTATGGGCCCTAAAATCACGGAAATAGTGTCTACTGCTTGTATACTTTGTATTTTGGCGAATTTAGTACAACATCCGGGAACTTTTGGCATACTTACTATATCAAATCAAATCAAAACATATTGTATTTGTCACATACACATGGTTAGCAGATGTTAATGCGAGTGTAGCGAAATGCTTGTGCTTCTAGTTCTGACAATGCAGTAATAACCAACAAGTAATCTAGCTAACAATTCCAAAACTACTACCTTATAGACACAAGTGTAAGGGGATAAAGAATATGTACATAAAGATATATGAATGAGTGATGGTACAGAGCGGCATAGGCAAGATACAGTATATGGTATTGAGTGCAGTATATACATATGAGATGAGTATGTAAACAAAGTGGCATAGTTAAAGTGGCTAGTGATACATGTATTACATAAAGATGCAGTAGATGATATAGAGTACAGTATATACGTATACATATGAGATGAATAATGTAGGGTATGTAAACATTATATTAGGTAGCATTGTTTAAAGTGGCTAGTGATATATTTTACATCATTTCCCATCAATTCATCATTAAAGTGGCTGGAGATGAGTCAGTGTGTTGGCAGCAGCCACTCAATGTTAGTGGTGGCTGTTTAACAGTCTGATGGCCTTGAGATAGAAGCTGTTTTTCAGTCTCTCGTTTCCAGCTTTGATGCTTTGATGCACCTGTACTGACCTATCCTTACTATGACCAATAAGCATACTATATACTCAATTTGCGTCACAAACAGTACGGTTAGTATAAGTATTCGAACTTAGCTTAATAAGACTAAAACTATACCTAAAATATCTGACAAAATTAACACTGGTTTAAAGGGGATGTTTGGGATTTTACACGTTGATGTTAGATGTTTCCTCACCCTCAGGGTAGTATTTTGGCTAGGAGGAACCATGCTTCGGTTTTCTGTAAGTAGCCACTACAAAATTCAGCTAACTTTATCCACATGAGCTAAAAATCTAAATGGGAATTTCATGGCAAAATCAACTGAAATCAATTCAAATCAACTCCATACTTGGTTTGTTTTGGCCATTAAAAAAAAGGCAAACACATGCCTTTATCACTTCCTTTGATTGCTAGCTAGTGGTGGCTAAAGTTCCCAGAAGTTTGGGAAATGGCAAAATGTAAATTTCCGACTAAATAGACATACCCAAAAGTTAATGTGTAATTACATGATTCTGACATGCCAATACTTGGTATATTTGGAAAGAAAACATCTGGGAGATTATGAGGAAATTATCAGAAGATAGATAGGAGTTACATAGTTCAGAATACATAAGATCAAGCAGACACAAAATAACAGTTTATTTTTAAAGTAGTCTTTCATTGACAAGATATAACTGAATTATTGATGCTCAGAGCTGGAATCACATCAGATGGCTCCCACAACATGTGAACAATATCAGGGGAAAAAATGGGATTGATAGACCTAACAACTAGAAATGGGCAGATGTTTTAGTAAGTGGTGTCAGCTGTGGTCACGGGACGTTTCCAAGTGTCCCTAAACCTCTCCAAAGTGGCATATGGAAGTAAATTAGATAATTCCAGTGATATTACATATTTGCAATCCCTAAATGCTATTTGTTCAGTATAAAAACACAATGTCTACCATAATAACCTCACTTAAACAGCTCCAACAATCTTCTTACGTTCAGCCATTCATCAGTCATTTGTGTAAGTGCGTATGTTGAGTGTCCTTCACTAAAGCGTGCTGAAAGTCAGTTGTTAATTTGTTTACTGTGAAATAACATTGTATCTGGTTAAACACAATTTTTTCCAAAAGTTTACTAAGGGTTGGTAACGGGGTGATTGGTTGGCTATTTGAGCCAGTAAATGGTGCACTACTATTCTGGGGTAGCGGAATGACTTTTGCTTCCCTCTAGATCTCAGGGCACACACTTTCCTTTAGGCTTAGATTGAAGAGATGGCAAATAGGATTGGTAATATTGTGGCAATGTTAGCCAATTGAGCTAAAGCTTGCATGTCTTGGGCTAGTAACCGAAAGGTTGCTGGATCGAATCCCCGAGCTGACAAGGTAAAAATCTGTTGTTCTTCCCCTGAGCAAGGCAGTTCACCCACTGTTCCCCGGTCGCCGATGATATGGATGTCAATTAAGGCAGCCACCCGCACCTCTCTCATTCAGAGGGGTTGGGTTAAATGCGGAAGACACATTTCAGTTGAATGCATTCAGTTGTACAACTAACTTGGTATCCCCCTTTCCTTTTCTTGAGGTTCCAGTCAAGGTGAATCCTCACACAAGCATGGTTCACCACCCACCTCCATTACGGTGGCTAAATTCATTGACAGGACTGTGTAAACGTGAGTGTTAGTTGTCTGTCAGGGCTGTGTCAACTTCAGTGGCATCAATGCTCTCTTTCTAAGGTGTTGTTAGCAACTGACCTCTAGGGAGTTAAACCCAGCAGCCTAAATAACAAACCCAACAGTATTTTGAGTTGTGGGTAAGTGTAACCAAAAGTACACACCAAAACACAGTGGTGTTCAAAGTGACCTTACAGAGTGTAAGCAGTAAACCAGGCATTTCAAGAGCCTGTCCCACAGCGTTTTATGGGTGTATCAGCCTGCACTACCAGTATGCTCTTCCCTGTATGCTGGTTGCCTCCTCTGTAGTGCTCATCATCAAACCATTGTTAGAAGTTGATGACCACTTGCTTCAAAAGCAAACACAACAGTATTGTAAGAAAAACACTCTTCAAGTAACCTATATTGAGTTGTATAGGCATAGTAGTGTCCAGCCTTTATTTGAGTCCTTTCCAGGACCATCCTCTTTAGAGAAATCCTGCTTTATAGTTTGCAACAATAAAAAAGGTTTATTTCCGATCTGAATATTCCTTAACATAGTTGATCATTTTGGCCTTAGAATTTCAAATTCCATTGAAGTTAATTCGATTTTTACGCTATGACCCCTAAACGAGCTACAAACCTGTCGATCCGTTGTTTTCACAATATATGGATCAAAGCATTAAAAAAGGAGAGGGATTCTGAAATGACATCTTTTCCTTTTTCCCCAAGGCCTGCTGTCCTGTGTTTCTAACATGCTATGTATATTGCCTATGTTGTGCTGCCAGATACTTTCAATGCAGGCAAGGTTGGGAAAAGGGGGATCCCAACCAATAAACACAGAACTCTGGCAGCCCCAAAAGTAGGTAAGCACCATCTTGAGGTGTTGCCAGATTTTTATTGTAACTCACTTGGGTGAATATTTTTATTTTTTAAAGGGGAGTGTTATGGTCTTACCTGTCCATATTCAGTAGCGAAAACCACCACGCCTCCAGAGCAAGAGGAAACAGTGCTGGGGAGGTACTGTTCTTCCTCGCGTAACCACACACGGGCGCCCTGTATAAAGAGACAAATAGTCACCATTGAGACTAGCATGTCTTTTTCAAGGGAGCACTGCATATACAATTTCATAGAACAAAAAAAATGAATACAATAGAATAACGTAAAATACAGCACAACACAAATTGCACAAATAACTAAACCTGTAAATTCAAATTGCCATACTTCCTAGACTTGTATTCACTCAGCTACTGGAACTTCTTAAAATGAACATTACAAAACTAGAAAGTAAGGTTCCTAAACGTGTAATGAATATTATCAAATGACATAATCTTGCAGAACTCAACATCACAGACCACAATATCAAACAATAAAAAAAAATAGCAAAAAACAAACTTCCCAGTATAACAATAAAATCACACTGGTCTTTGTTTTGTCACCTCAGATATACAGTACCAGTCAAAAGTTTGGACACACCAACTCATTCAAGGGTGTTTCTTTATTTATACTATTTTCAACATTGTAGAATAATAGTGAAGACATCAAAACTATGAAATAACACTTGAGATTTGAGATTCTTCAAAGTAGCCACCCATTGCCTTGATGACAGTGACTTTCAACGTGGCACTGTCATAGGATGACAGCTTTTCAGCAAGTCAGTTTGGAAAATGTCTGCCCTGCTAGAGCTGCCCCGGTCAACTGTGAGTGCTGTTATCGTGAAGTGGAAAAATCTAGGAGCAACAACAGCTCAGCCGCGAAGTGGTAGGTCGCACAAGCTCACAGAACGGGACCGCCGAGTGCTGAAGCGCGTCTGTCCTCAGTTACAACACTCACTCCCGAGTTCCAAACTGCCTCTGGAAGCAACGTCAGCACAATAACTGTTCATCAGGAGCTTCATGAAATGGGTTTCCATATTGTAATTACTTCACCACCATAGCCTATTTATTGCCTTAATTCCCTTATTTTACCTCATTTGCACTCACTTTTCTTTTTTTCTACTGTATTATTGACGGTATGTTTTGTTTATTCCATGTGTAACTCTGTGTTGTTGTATGTGTCGAATTGCTATGCTTTATCTTGGCAAGCTCACAGTTGCAAACGAGAACTTGATCTCAAAAGCCTACCTGGCTAAATAAAGGTTTACAATTTAAAAAATAAACATGCGCCAAATACAACCGGTGTAGTAGACCTTACTGAGAAATTCTTACTTAAAAGCCCTTTACCAACAATGCAGTTCAAGAAATAGAGTTAAGAAAATATTTACAAATAAACTAAAGTAACATTTTTTTAATAAAAGTAACACAATAAAATAACAATAACGAGGCTATATAGAGGGGGTAGAACCGATTCAATGTGCGGGGTACAGGTTAGTCGAGGCAATTTCTAAATGTAGGTAGGGGTAAACTATGCATAGAGACTATGCATAGATAATAAAGAGTGAAAAGAAGCAGGGTAAAAACAAAATCGTATGGCTTGTGGGTTCAGTGACTTTAGGTGGCTTAATAATTTCTTTAAACAAAAAAATCTGATTTACCAACATTTCTGAAAATGGATACGGTGCATTCAGAAAGTATTCACACCCCTTGACTATTTCCACATTTCCACGTTTTGTAACATTACAGCCTTATTCTAAAATGAATTCAATAAATAAAAAATCCTCATCAATCTACACACAACACCCCATAATGACAAAGCAAAACCTGGTTTGGAGAAAGTTTTGCAGATGTATTAAATATAAAAAACAGATAGCTTATTTACATAAATATTCATTCCCTTTGGTATGATACTCGATATTGAGCTCAAGTGCATCCTGTTTCCATCGATCATCCTTGAGATGTTTCTACAACTTGATTGGAGTCCACTTTTGGTAACTTCAATTGATTGGACATGACTTGGAAAGGCACACACCTGTCTATATAAGGTCCCACAGTTGACAGTGCATGTCAGAGCAAAAAGTCATGAGGTCAAAGGAGCTCCGAGACAGGATTGTGTGAGGCACAGATCTGGGCAAGGGTAACAACAACAACAACAAAAAACACAGTGGCCTCCATCATTCTTAAATGGAAAAAGTTTGGAAACACGAAACATTTTCCTAGAGTTGACCAAACTGAGCAATTGGGGGAGAAGTGCTTTGGTCAGGGAAGTGACCAAGAACCCGATGGTCACTCTGACTGAGCTCCAGAGTTCCTCTGTGGAGATGAGAGAACCTTCAAGAAGGAACCATCTCTGCAGCACTCTAATCAGGCCTTTATGGTAGAGCGGCCAGACGGAAGTCACTCCTCAGTAAAAGGCACATGACAGCCCACTTGGAGTTTGCCAAAAGGCCCCTAAAGGACTCTCAGACGATGAGAAACAAGATTCTCTGGTCTGATGAAACCAAGATTGGACTCTTTGGCCTGAATGTCTCAAGGAAATCTGGCACCATCCCTACGGTGAAGCATGGTGGTGGCAGCATCATGTTGTGGGGATGTTTTTCAGTGCCAGGGACTGGGAGACTAGTCAGGATTGAGGAAAAGATTAATGGAGCAAAGTACAGAAAGATCCTTGATGAAAATCTGATCCAGAGTGCTCAGGACCTCGCACTGGGGCAAAGGTTCACCTTCCAACAGGACAAGGATTCTCTAAGCACACAGCCAAGACTACGCAGGAGTGGCTTTGGGACAAGTCTCTGAATGTCCTTAAGTGGCCCAGCCAGAGCCCGGAATTGAACCCGATCAAACATCTCTGGAGAGACCTGAAAATAGCTGTGCAGTAACATTCCACTTCCAATCTGACACTCTGAAACTCCCCAAATACAGGTGTGCCAAGCTTGTAGCGCCATACCCAAGAAGACTTGAGGCTGTAATCGCTGCTAAAGGTGCCTCAACAAAGTACGGTGTAAAGGGTCTGAATACTTATGTAAATGTTATATTTCAGTTTTTTTTTATTTAAATGTGAATTTTTTTCCAAAAGCCTGTTTTTGCTTTGTCATTATGGGGTTAGGGTTAGATTGATGTGTGTGGATTGATGAGGGAAAAAAAATATTTAATCCATTTTAGAATAAGGCTGTAAAGTCAAGGGGTCTGAATACATTCCGAATGCACTGTATATAGCATTTTGGAATGAAACTCTTACACACTGCAGCTTTGAACTTCTGAACCCCCTTACACGGAATGCTCATTATCAAAAACTCCCATGTATGTCACAGCGGCTGATGACTAATCGCTTTTGACAGGCAGCTGCAAAGCGTTGACCTTTCCCTTAGCCAATAGGATCACAGCTGTCGGGAACTGGGAAACGTATTACGGATTCAGGTTACAGGAGGTTTATACCTGGGGCACACTTTAGCACACTCAGGAGAGCAGTAAACATTGTGGTATATTGAGGCCTTTAACTTTTGTGACTAGGGAGCAGTATTTTCATTTTTGGAAAAATAACGTTCCCGTAGTAAACGGGATATTTTGTCAGGACAAGATGCTAGAATATGCATATAATTGAAAGCTTAGGATAGAAAACACTCTAAAGTTTCCAAAACTGTAAAAATATTGTCTGTGAGTATAACAGAACTGATATTGGAGGCGAAAGCCTGAGAAAAATCCAATCCGGAAGTGCCTCATGTTTTGAAAGCGCTGCGTTCCAATGCGTCCCTATTGAGCAGTGAATGGGCTATCAACCAGATTACTTTTTCTCCGTATTCCCCAAGGTGTCTACAGCATTGTGACGTAGTTTTACGCATTTATGTTGAAGAATACCCGTAAGTGGCTACATTGCGCAACTGGTCACCTGATGGCTCCCAGAGTGATTCTCGCGTAAAATACAGAGGTAGCCATTATTCCAATCGGTCCTACTGAAAAACCAATTGTCCCGGTGGATATATTATCAAATAGATATTTGAAAAACACCTTGAGGATTGATTATAAACAACGTTTACCATGTTTCTGTCGATATTATGGAGCTCATTTTGAATATTTTTCAGCATTTTCGTGACTGCAATTTCCGGGCGATTTCTCAGCAAAACGTGAAGAACAAACTGAGCTATTTCGCCTACAAAAATAATATTTTTGGAAAAAAGGAACATTGGCTGTCTAACTGGGAGTCTCGTGAGTGAAAACATCCGAAGCTCATCAAAGGTAGACGATTTAATTCGATTGCTTTTCTGATTTCCGTGACCAAGTTACCTGCTGCTAGCTGGACAAAATGCTATGCTAGGCTATCCATAAACTTACACAAATGCTTGTCTAGCTTTGGCTGTAAAGCATATTTTGACAATCTGAGATGACAGGGTGATTATCAAAAGGCTAAGCTGTGTCTCAATATATTTCACTTGTGATTTTCATGAATAGGAATATTTTCCAGGAATATTTATGTCCTTGGCGTTATGCTAATTAGTGTCAGTCGATGATTGCGCTCCCTCATGCGGGATGGGGAGTCACTAGAGGTTAATGAGCGTGGACGATTGAGGTGGAACACAACTTCTGAAGAGGCTTCTATTTAATGTGACCTAGAGGTTTTGTACTTTTTTTGTTGTTGTGAATGTTCACATCTTTACAGCTGGATAATTACTAATTACTCAAGTTGTTTTTTTCTCCGTGAGCCCAACTTGGAACTGGCAACCCACTGGACAGAAGTTTTTACTGGGTGTATATGAACAGAAGTAAAAGTGTGTCGAATAATACTGTTCTCAAATGTTTAATTCCAGCTGATCGGAGGTCTCTTTAGCTATTCACCTCCTGATGCCAAAGCTACACTTGGGATATGGAACACTGATCCTAGATAAGAGCGTATAGAGGCAATCCCTGCCAAGAGCGATCTACTGCCCTCACTTTGACTATCAGACAAAGAGTTTCACTTTGCACATAATATGACCCCTATCAGTCAGGCAGTCAATAATAAAAGTCTCATATCTTTGAATTAAATGAAAGTGAATGGATGTCGTTCTTTTTTTCTTCTGTTTTTAGCTCAAGCCATCCTCTAGCAGTTCCCCCCTGCCCATGAAGAGAGTAGCTTTGTACCAAACCAAATAACCAGGAGGCCTCCGGGGATGCTTCTTAAATGCATAGCCACATGTGTGCAGTACTCATTAATGTGACCGGCCAATGTTAATGAGAAAAACATACTGTGCTATTTGAAGAATGGTTTGGCAAGGGCCATGGGGTCCCCTTATTGAACTGGGCCAATGATTGACCTCTGACCCCTGACCCATAAGCCTTACACCTGACTGACCTGGATGACTTGCTGAGTTCTGTCTGAACCGGCACCTGACTGAGAAGAGATGCAAGGAAGAGAGAGATAAAGAGGGGTTCCAACTGTTACCCCTTCACCTACCCACCCACCCAGCCAACCACCAACCCACATAGGTTGCATGTCTACCCTATCAGCAGTGTATCAATGGAGAGCAGTAAGTTGTTCTAATCTAAACCCTGGACAGACTCCCGCTGAAGAGAGAAAACACACACGTTAGAAGAACAAGGGATCACCTAGGAAAAGATAAATCTGGACTACAGGGTAAACTCATTAAGGAACTCATCTTTCCATATAAGAAATGTGACTGATTAACTTTATTCAAAGCAATAGGATTTCAGAGGTTTTAGAGAAAAATAAATATTTTAAAATTAGTTTACAAAACATAAAGAGCACCTGCTCTTTACATGATATACAGTGCCTTGCAAAATAATTCATCCACATTAGCGTTTTTCCTATTTTGTTGCATTACAACCTGTAATTTAAATTGATTTTTATTTGGACTTCATGTGACATACACAAAATAATCCAAACTGGTGAAGTGAAATGAAAAAAAATAACTTGTTTCAAAAAAAAATTAAAATTTAAAAACGGAAAGGTGGTGCGTGCATATATATGTATTCACACCAGTTGCTATGAAGCTCCTAAATAAGATCTGGTGCAACCAATTACCCTCAGAAGTCACATAATTAGTTGAATAAAGTCCACCTGTGGACTAAGTGCCACATGATCTGTCACATGATCTCAGTATATATACACCTGTTCTGAAAGGCCCCAGAGTCTGCAATACCACCAAGCAAGGGGCACCACCAAGCTAGTGGAACTATGAAGACCAAGGAGCTCTCCAAACAGGGCAGGGACAAAGTTGTGGAGAAGTATAGATCAGGGTTGGGTTATAAAAAAATATCAGAAACTTTGAACATCCCACAGAGCACCATTAAATCCATTATAAAAAAATTGACAGAATATGGCACCACAACAAACCTGCCAAGAGAGGGCCGCCCACCAAAATTCACAGACCAGGCAAGGAGGGCACTAATCAGATAGACAACAATGAGACCAAAGATAACCCTGAAGGAGCTGAAAAGATTGGGGAGCTGTCCATAGGACCACTTTAAGCCGTACACTCCACAGAGGTGGGCTTTACGAAAAAGTGGCCAGAAAAAAAAGCCATTGCTTAATGAAAAAAAGAAGCAAACACGTTTGGTGTTCACCAAAAGGCATGTGGGAGTCTCATCCAACATATGGAATAAGGTACTCCGGTCAGATGAGACTAAAATGTAGCTTTTTGGCCATCAAGTAAAACGCTATGTCTGGCGCCAACCCAACACTTCTCATCACCCCGAGAACACCATCCCCACAGTGAAGCATGGTGGTGGCAGCATCATGCTGTGGGGATGTTTTTTATCGGCAGGGACTGGGAAACTGGTCGGAATTTAAGGAATGATGGATGGCTCTAAATACAGGGAAATTCTTAAGGGAAACCTGTTTCAGTCTTCATTGATTTGAGACTGGGACGGAGGTTCACCTTCCAGCAGGACAATGACCCTAAGCATTCTGCTAAAGCAACACTCGGGTGGTTTAAGGGGAAACATTTAAATGTCTTGGAATGGCCTAATCAAAGCCCAGACCTCAATCCAATTGAGAATCTGTGGTATGACTTAAAGATTGCTGTACACCAGCGGAACCCATCCAACTTGAAGGAGCTGGAGCAGTTTTGCCTTGATTCTTTTTTCTCCCAGTTTCTTGATGTGCCGAGCTTATAGAGAAGGTTGCTCTACAAAGTATTGACTTTGGGGGGTGAATAGTTATGCACGCTCAAGTTTTCCGTTTTTTTTTGTCTTATTTCTGGTTCGTTTCACAATTTAAAAAATATGTTGCGTAAATCAAATGATACTACCCCCACAAAATATATTTTTAATTCCAGGTTGTAAGGCAACAAAATAGGAAAAATGCCAAGGGGGTGAATACTTTCACAAGCCACTGTAGACTGATCAGGTGAATCCAAGATAAAGTTATGATTCGTTATTAATGTCACTTGTTAAATCCACTTCAATCCGTGTAGATGCAGGGGAGGAGACAGGTAAAATAAGGATTTTTAAGCCTTGAGACAATTGAGAGTTGCCTTTTTGAACAGGGTATGGTTGTAGGTGCCAGGGGCACCGGTTTGTGTCAAGAATTGCAACACTGCTGGGTTTTTCACACTCAACAGTTTGCCATGTGTATCAAGAATGGTCCACCACCCAAAGGACATCCAACCAACTGGACACAATTGTGGGAAGCATTGGAGTCAACATGGGCCAGCATTCCTGTGGAACGTTTTAATACTTTGTAGAGCCCATTCCCCAAACAATCTGAGGGTGCAAGCGGAGGAAGGTGTTCTTAATGTTTTGTATACTCTGGGTATATCAATGTATGAGAATTAACAGAATTTCTAAGGGAAAGTATCACCAGGTTTGCAGTGACTCACAAAATGAAACTTTCTACAGTGCCTTCAGAAAGTATTCATACCCCTTGACTTATTCCACATTTTGTTATGCAACAGCATGAATTCAAAATGGATTTAATAGATTTCCTTCTCATCCATCGGAAAACAAGGTGAAAACATGTTTTGAAATATGAAATATCTCATTTACATAGGTATTCGCATCCCTGAGCATCCATGTGAGAACCACCTTCGGCAGCGATTAAAGCTGTGAGTCTTTCTGGGTAAGTCTGTAAGAGTTTTGCACACCTGGATTGTACAATATTTTCCCATTATTCTTTTCAAAATTATTCAAGCTTTGTCAAATTGGTTGTTGATAATTGCTAGACAACCATTCTCAAGCCATAGATGTTCAAGCAGAGTTAAGTCAAAACTGTAACTCGTCCACTCAGGAACATACACTATCTTCTTGGTAAGCAACTCCAGTCTAGATTTGGCCTTGTGTTTTAGGTTATTGTCCTGCTGAAAGGTGAATTAATCTCCCAGTGTCTGGTGGAAAGCAGACTGAACCAGGGTTTCCTCTAGGATTTTGCCTATGCTTTGCTTCATTCTGTTTGTTTTTTTATCTTGAAAAACTACCCAGTTCTTAACTATTTCAAGCATACCCATAACATGATGCAGCCAACACTATGCTTGCAAATATGGAGTGTGGTACTCACTAGTGTGTTTTCTTGGATTTGTCCCAAAAATAACACTTTGTATTCAGGACAAAAAGTGAATTGCTTTGCCACATTTTTTTAAAGTATTACTTAGGTGCCCTGTCGCAAACAGGATACATGTTTTGGAATAGTTTTATTCTGTACATGATTCCTTCTTTTCACTTTTTCAATTATGTTAGTATTGTGGACTAACTACAATGTTGTTGATCCGTAGTCAGTTTTCACCTATCACATCCATTTTTATTATTTTTTATTTATTTCACCTTTATTTAACCAGGTAGGCTAGTTGAGAACAAGTTCTCATTTGCAACTGCGACCTGGCCTAGATAAAGTGTAGCAATTTGACACATACAACAACAGAGAGTTACTCATGGAATAAACAAAACATACAGTCAATAACACAGTAGAAAAAAAGAAAACAAAAAGTCTATATACAGTGAGTGCAAATGAGGTAAATTAAGGAAATAAATAGGCCATGGTGGCGAAGTAATTACAATATAGCAATTAAACACTGGAATGGTAGATCGGCAGAATATGAATGTGCAGGTAGAGATACTGGGGTGCAAAGGAGCAAAATAAATAAATACCAGTATGGGGATGAGGTAGGTAGATAGATGGGCTGTTTACAGATGGGCTATGTACAGGTGCAGTGATCTGTAAGCTGCTCTGACAACTGGTGCTTAAAGCTAGTGAGTGCGATGTGAGTCTCCAGCTTCAGAGATTTTTGCAATTCGTTCCAGTCATGGGCAGCAGAGAACTGGAAGGAAAGACGTCCAAAGGAGGAATTGGCTTTGGGGGTGACCAGTGAGATATACCTGCTGGCGCGCGTGCTACGAGTGGGTGCTGCTATGGTGACCAGTGAGCTGAGATAAGGCGGGGCTTTACCTAGCAGAGACTTGTAGATAACCTGTAGCCAGTGGGTTTGGCGACGAGTATGAAGCGAGGGCCAACCAACGAGAGCGTACAGATCGCATTGGTGACAAAACTGATGGCACTGTGATAGACTGCATCCAGTTTGTTGAGTAGAGTGTTGGAGGCTACTTTATAGATGACATCACCGAAGTCGAGGATCGGTAGGATGGTCAGTTTTACGAGGGTATGTTTGGCAGCATGAGTTAAGGATGCTTTGTTGCGATATAGGAAGCCGATTCTAGATTTAAGTTGGATTGGAGATGCTTAATGTGAGTCTGGAAGGAGAATTTACAGTCTAAACAGACACCCAGGTATTTGTAGTTGTCCACTAAGTCAGAGCCGTCCAGAGTAGTGATGCTGGACGGGCGAGCAGGTGCGGGCAGTGATCGATTGAATAGCATGCATTTAGTTTTACTTGCATTTAAGAGCAGTTGGAGGCCACGGAAGGAGAGTTGTTTGGCATTGAAGCTCGTCTGGAGGTTAGTTAACACAGTGTCCAAGGAGGGGCCAGAAGTATACAGAATGGTGTCGTCTGGGTAGAGGTGGATCAGAGAATCACCAGCAGCAAGAGCAACATCACTGATGTATACAATATTAAACTCTGTAACTGTTTTAAACTCACCATTGAGTGAAATCCTTAAGCAGTTTTCTTCCTCTCCAGCAACTGAGTATCTTTCTAGGGACTTGATACATCATACAAAGTGTAAATAATAACTTTGCAATGTTCTAAGGGATATTCAGTGTTTGCTTTTTTTTACCCATCTACCAATAGGTGCCCTTCTTTGTGAGGCATTGGAAAACATCCCTGGTTTTGTGGTTAAATCTGTGTTTGAAATTCACTGTTCGACTGAGGGACCTTACAGATAATTGTATGATGGGTGCAGAGATGAGGTAGTCATTCAAAAATCATGTTAAACATTATTATTGCACAGTCCATGCAACTTATTTTGTGACTTGTTAAGCACATTTTTACTCCTGAATTTACATAACAAAGTGGTTTGAATAGTGGGTTGAGGATCAAGACATTTTAGCTTTTCAAAAACATAATTCCACTGACTTTATGGGGTATTGTGTGTAGGTCAGTGACAAAATAATCGGAATTGAATCCATTTAAATTCAGACTGTAACACAACAACATGTGGAAAATGTTTGTGCTAAAATACTTTGTGCTAACATTAGTGTTAACAGTTATGTTAACTGTCGAAAAGTTATCCTGTGATGTCACAAAGAACTCAGGTAGAGTGCCTTGCGAAAGTATTCGGCCCCCTTGAACTTTGCGACCTTTTGCCACATTTCAGGCTTCAAACATAAAGATATAAAACTGTATTTTTTTGTGAAGAATCAACAACAAGTGGGACACAATCATGAAGTGGAACGACATTTATTGGATATTTCAAACTTTTTTAACAAATCAAAAACTGAAAAATTGGGTGTGCAAAATTATTCAGCCCCCTTAAGTTAATACTTTGTAGCGCCACCTTTTGCTGCGATTACAGCTGTAAGTCGCTTGGGGTCGCTTGGGGTATGTCTCTATCAGTTTTGCACATCGAGAGACTGACATTTTTTCCCATTCCTCCTTGCAAAACAGCTCGAACTCAGTGAGGTTGGATGGAGAGCAATTGTGAACAGCAGTTTTCAGTTCTTTCCACAGATTCTCGATTGGATTCAGGTCTGGACTTTAACTTGGCCATTCTAACACCTGGATATGTTTATTTTTGAACCATTCCATTGTAGATTTTGCTTTATGTTTTGGATCATTGTCTTGTTGGAAGACAAATCTCCGTGCCAGTCTCAGGTCTTTTGCAGACTCCATCAGGTTTTCTTCCAGAATGGTCCTGTATTTGGCTCCATCCATCTTCCCATCAATTTTAACCATCTTCCCTGTCCCTGCTGAAGAAAAGCAGGCCCAAACCATGATGCTGCCACCACCATGTTTGACAGTGGGGATGGTGGTTCAGGGTGATGAGCTGTGTTGCTTTTACGCCAAACATAACGTTTTGCATTGTTGCCAAAATGTTCAATTTTGGTTTAATCTGACCAGAGCACCTTCTTCCACATGTTTGGTGTGTCTCCCAGGTGGCTTGTGGCAAACTTTAAACAACACTTTTTATGGATATCTTTAAGAAATGGCTTTCTTCTTGCCACTCTTCCATAAAGGCCAGATTTGTGCAATATACGACTGATTGTTGTCCTATGGACAGAGTCTCCCACCTCAGCTGTAGATCTCTGCAGTTCATCCAGAGTGATCATGGGCCTCTTGGCTGCATCTCTGATCAGTCTTCTCCTTGTATGAGCTGAAAGTTTAGAGGGACGGCCAGGTCTTGGTAGATTTGCAGTGGTCTGATACTCCTTCCATTTCAATATTATCGCTTGCACAGTGCTCCTTGGGATGTTTAAAGCTTGGGAAATCTTTTTGTATCCAAATCCGGCTTTAAACTTCTTCACAACAGTATCTCGGACCTGCCTGGTGTGTTCCTTGTTCTTCATGATGCTCTCTGCGCTTTTAACGGATCTCTGAGACTATCACAGTGCAGGTGCATTTATACGGAGACTTGATTACACACAGGTGGATTGTATTTATCATCATTAGTCATTTTGGTCAACATTGGATCATTCAGAGATCCTCACTGAACTTCTGGAGAGAGTTTGCTGCACTGAAAGTAAAGGGGCTGAATAATTTTGCACGCCCAATTTTTCATTTTTGATTTGTTAAAAAAGTTTGAAATATCCAATAAATGTCATTCCACTTCATGATTGTGTCCCACTTGTTGTTGATTCTTCACAAAAAAATACAGTTTTATATCTTTATGTTTGAAGCCTGAAATGTGGCAAAAGGTCGCAAAGTTCAAGGGGGCCGAATACTTTCGCAAGGCACTGTAGCAAGTTTGGTAGCCTACTAATGATCATGACTAAACGGTCACATGGAATTTGACTGCCATCATAACTCGTGACCTCAGATGTGGCAGTAATATGGTCACTGTAATAGCCCTATTCTTGGTCACTGTATTCAGTGTGAATTCAACCCTAAAGCTTACTGTGGCTGGACCAGTATGACCCAGACCTTACCTGAAATCTATCTCAAGGGATTGAGAATCTTTTAATAACATACCGCCAGCCAAAATGATTGCATTTAGCCTCAGTTTTCCTATAACCCAACAGCAATACAACCACACATAGGCTAGCTAGCGTTAGCCTTGATGTTTACCACATGTGAACTCTGCCTTAGAGAGGCTCTGAGGCCCTTCCTGACCTGATCCCAGCATCGATATCTCTTGCAGTCAAAACCAAAACACACAAACACAACTCTCACCCTGACACTCTTCAAGTCAGGTGGAAAATTAAGTGAAAATGAAGCCACTGACCCTTCCCCTAAATACGTTTCCTTATAAACATGAACCACTTTTTTCATGCAACATGTGTGGCTAGCATTCCCCTTCATAGGGACGCTGATGGGAATCCTTGGGGCTGGGAGCGCAGTTACATAGTCGGGGTTCGGAATGAGCAGCTGTGCACTCACCACCATTTGCATGTAAAAAACGTAATGGGGATACAGTTGCTTGCACAGACTGCCAGTTGAGGAGCAAAATATGCATGAGAACACACAGACTTACCGTAGACAACAAAACCTTTGTGAACAACAGGTGTAGACTAACATTGAAATACTTACTTACAGGTCATTTTCTAACAATGCAGAGTTAAGATACAGATACAAAATTAAATACATAGTGTAATAACGAATAACAATAACAAGTAAAAGTAACTTGGTGAAATACAGGGAATACCAGTACCGAGTCGATGTACAGGGATATGAGGTAGTTTAGGTAGCTATGTACATATAGGTGTGGGTAAAGTGACTAGACACAGGAATCATTGCCATAAACGTTCACTTCCATAGACAGAAACAGCCGAGGTATGTCGACATTTTAACATACAGTAGTCTCAGATGTGTGGGAACACTACATCAGCACACAAACACTGTTACATAGTTGTGTTGAGTCACCAGCCGTAACCCAATTGACACCCTATTCCCTATGTAGACGTTGTCCAGAGCCCATTGGGTTAGGGTTAGGTATCTAGGGAAGAGTGGCTCTCTAGGAAGAGAGAACATTTTTGTAATGTGGACAACATTTTGAGAACCTTCTTAGCAGGTTTTGGTGTTAAAATTGTCTCTAGCGTCCGACCCGTTTGGCTTACAAACTATTATGACCCCTCTATGGAAAGATTAGATTCTAACGAACAACGATGGTGGTTTGCGCAATTCAACAAATACATTTTTTATATTTTTTAAACTTCAAGCGGTCTTAAAATTCTAAATCAAATAGCTAAATGATCCTTGGTATGATCTTCTTAAAATAATTCCATATAGCTTAGTGGAACCTAATTATGCTGCAGAGCTGTCATTTTCCTAGTTCTTCAAAGTACAGTTGAAGTCGGAATTTTACGTTAACATCTAGGAGACAGAATGTGTCTCCTTCCTGAGGGGTATGACAGCTGTGTGGTCCCATGGTGTTTATACTTGCGTACTATTGTTTGTACAGATGAACATGGTACCTTCAGGCATTTGGAAATTGCTCCCAAGGATGAACAAGACTTGTGGAGGTCTAAAAAAAAATCTGAGGTCTTGGCTGATTTCTTTTGATTTTCCCATGATGTCAAGCAAAGAGGCACTGAGTTTGAAGGTAGGCCTTGAAATACATCCACAGATACACCTCCAATTGACTCAAATTATGTCAATTAGCCTATCAGAAGCTTCTAAAGCCATGACATAATTTTCTGGAATTTTCCAAGCTGTTTAAAGGCACAGTCAACTTAGTGTATGGTAACTTCTGACCCACTGGAATTGTGATAGAGTGAATTATAAGTGGAATAATCTGTATGTAAACAATTGTTGGAAAAATTACTTGTGGCATGCTCAAAGTAGATGTCCTAACGGACTTACCAAAACTATAGTGGTTGAAAAAATAGGTTTAATGACTCCAACCTAAGTGTATGTAAACTTCCGACTTGTTCTCTTTGTTGCCTATCTGATTAATGCCCTCCTTGCCTGGTCCGTGAGTTTTGGTGGGCGGCCCTCTCTTGGCAGGTTTGCTGTGGTGCCATATTCTGTCCATTATTTAATAATGGATTTAATGTTGCTCCGTGGGATGTTCAAAGTTTCTGATATTTTTTTATAACCCAACCCTGATCTGTACTTCTCCACAACTTTGTCCCTGACCTATTTGGAGAGCTCCTTGGTCTTCATGGTGCCGCTTGCTTGGTGGTGTTGCAGACTCTGGGGCCTTTCAGAACAGGTGTATATATGCTGAGATCATGTGACACTTAGATTGTACACAGGTGGACTTTATTTAACTAATTATGTGACTTCTGAAGGTAATTGCTTGCACCAGATCTTATTTAGGTGCTTCATAGCAAAGAGTGTGAATACATATGCACGCACCACTTTTACGTTTTTACATTTTAGTTTTTTTTTTAAACAAGTTATTTTTTTCATTTCACTTCACCTATTTGGACTATTTTTTGTATGCCCATTACATGAAGCCAAAATAAAAATCGATTTAAATTTGTAATGCAACGAAATAGATGTAATGCAATGAAATAGAAAAAACGCCAAGGGGGATGAATACTTTGCAAGGCACTGTACACAGAAAGCTAACTTTAATAATATGCATGTCAATCTCACATGGCTCAAAGTGGAGGAGAGATTGACTTCATCACTACTTGTATTTGTGAGAGGTATTGACATGTTGAAAGCACCGAGCTGTCTATTTAAATGACTAGCACACAGCTCAGACACCCATGCATACCCCACAAGACATGCCAAAAGAGGTCTCTTCACAGTCCCCAAGTCCAGTACTGACTATGGGAGGTGCACAGTACTACACAGACCTATGACTACATGGAACTCTATTCCACATCAGGTAACTGATGCAAGCAGTAAAATCAGATTTAAAAAACTGATAAAAATACACTTTATGGAACAGCGGGGACTGTGATTCTGCTCCCGGGTGGCGCAGCACCTTAGTGCTAGAGGCGTCACTACAGACCCTAGTTAGATTCCAGGCTGTATTACAACCGGCTGTTATTGGGGGTCCCATAGGGCGGCGCATAAATGGCCCAGCGTCGTCCGGGTTTGGCCGGGGTAGGCCGTCATCGTAAATAAGAATTTGTTCTTAATTGACTTGCCTAGTTAAATAAAGGTGAAATAAAAAATAAAATAAAAAAAGCAACACAAACATAGGCACAGACATATGCATACACACACATGATAACATATGCACAATACACACATGTACACATGGATTTTGTGTTGTAGATCTGTGGTAGTGGAATACGGTTCTGAGGGCACCCACTTAGTGTGTTGTGAAATCTGTTATGAATCTATTGTAATGTTTTTAAAATTGTATAGCTGCCTTCATTTTGACGGACCCCAGGAAGAGTACCTTCTGCCTTGGCAGCAGCTAAGGGGATCCATAGTAAATACAAATAAAGTTCGATTAGGATTATATAAATCCTCATTATTTCGCTTCAGAAAAGGTTTGAAAATATTAGGGTTGAAAATATTCAGACAATATTTTATGGCTTGTTCCATTTTCAAAATATTTTTGTTCACTGTATTAATCTTAAAAGAATGTGTCCTCAAGGACCGCCTATTTAGGCACAGCTATATCTCATCCCCTGTCTCCTCCTCATGTATAGTTTACGCTCAAAGGTTCCTCTCCCAGACAAACAACAAGTTCCTCGTGGTCAACCGTGTGGAACAGATTAGGTACTGCTTGTTTGTACAAGCCAAATATCCTAATCATGTCCTTTCACTCAAACATTTGGCCAGGAGGTAGGAGAGAGAGAGGAGGCCATAACCGTCTTACTACAGTCTACAGACGAGTGGTACTTTACAGTGAAGATCATTCATTTGGTGTATTTTTTTGAGGGAAAGATGAACAAAAATGGGAAATGAATGTGTGGACAATAAAGTTTTTCAAATTGTATTATTTCCTATTCTATGATAGGTGTCCCGTTGGTATAAATTATTTGGGAGACAGGCGCAGGAATGTGTAATAGGGTTTTTTATTAAGCCCAAATTACGGCGTGCCGTGTAAAGGCACAGTGCGGGTCGATCAGGACCTGATACAGCTGCCGAAGTTGCGTTGGATGGACCGGTTGTGGCGGCATCGGACGGGCCAGATGTGGCTGCTGAAGTGGCAACGTCAGACGACCCAGTTGTAGCTGCCGAAGTTGTTGCGGCGGCTCGACGGGCCATTCCTGCTGTCTCCCTTAATGGTAGATTATTCTGTCACGTTGGTATGAAGAGATTCGGGAGACAGGTACAGGCGAGACCAGTAATCATCTGCGCAATCCACAACGGCACGAAAGCCAAAACACACAGCACAGGTACTCACACGCACCAACGGACATAGTAACAATAATGGACAGCCCAATGGAAACCAAAGGGCACACTTATACAAGTACTAATCAGTGGGAATAGGGGACAGGTGTGCATAATTAAAGTTCCCAAGGGATCTGTGACAATAGGTTTGCTCCAACATATAATTTTATAATTTCTCAGTCTACTCTAAATAGACATTCTATACGAACAAATAGTGTATTTTTGTTCTGAAATAAACTAATGGTAAGAGAACAAAGACCAGCCAGACATTTAGTCTGGAAAAAAGATACATCCAGAGTGGATAAAATGCATTAATAATTAACATTCAATGAGGAAATGCTTTTTTACAATGGCAGTCAGGAGTAAACAAACAGTAAAAAGTATGTTTCACTTTGAGTGGACACCATTGGTCTTCTATTTGAATTTGATTGGATCCCACTAGCCAATAATAAGCAATAAAACAAAATCACCTGCGTTCACGTAGGATTAGTTTCAAAAACATAGAGAGGACGGACTGTTATTCTTACTGTACCCAAGCAATAGTCATTTTCAATAACTCCAAGCATTTACTTTGGGGTTTTCCTTTCACATGTGTGTACTAATTTGTCTCTTCCCCTTGATGGAGGGGTAGTCTGTGCGAGGTTGCACTGGAGGGTGAAATTACAGTGTCAAGAAAAATTATGTGAAAAAATTATGTTGACCTTCCTTTGGCAGCAATAACCTTGGGTCGTTGTCCTGTTGCATCACCCAACTTCTGTTGAGCTTCAATTGGCGGACAGATAGCCAAACATTCTCCTGCAAAATGTCTTGATACACTTGGGAATGCATTTTTCCGTCGATGATAGCAAGCTGTCCAGGCCCTGAGGCAGCAAAGCAGCTCCAAACCATGATGCTCCCTCCACCATACTTTACCGTTGGGATGAGGTTCTGATGTTGGTGTGCTGTGCCTTTTTTTCTCCACACATATTGTTGTGTGTTCCTTCCAAACAACTCAACTGTAGTTTCATCTGTCCACAGAATATTTTGCCAGTAGCGCTGTGGAACATTCAGGTGCACTTTTGCAAACTTCAGACGCGCAGCAATGTTTTTTTGGATAGCAGTAGCTTATTCCATGGTGTCCTCCCTTGAACACCATTCTTGTTTAGTGTTTTATGTATCGTAGTCTCGTCAACAGAGATGAACGCATGTTCCAGAGATTCTTCTTAACCTCAATTTGCGTTCTGCACTGTGCTCTTGCAGTCATATTTGAAGGATGGCCACTCCTAGAGAGAGTAGCAACAGTGCTGAACTTTCTCCATTTATAGACAATTTCATCATCATAGACTGATGAACATCAAGGCTTTTAGAGATACTTTTGCAACCCTTTCCAGCTTCATGCAAGTAAACAATTCTTAATCTTCGGTCTTGTGAGATCTCTTTTGTTTGAAGCATGGTTCACATCAGGCAATGCTTCTTGTGAATAGCAAAATCACATTTTGTGAGTGCTTTTTATAGGGCAAGGCAGCTCTAACCAACATCTCCAATCTCATCTCATTGATTGGACTCCAAGTTAGCTGAGTCCTGACTCCAATTAGCTTTTGGAGAGGTCATTAACCTAGGGGTTCACATACTTTTTCCAACCTACACTGTGAATGTTTAAATGATGTATACAATGTGTTTCGGGGCATTGGTTCCTACTATGTGTGAATTGTACCGAAATTAGCTGAAGAATTGGGACTTTGAGGGTACATGAGTACCAAAACATCACTGAACACATGCAGTAAAAATTTGTCCCAATACTATGGTCATCGGAAACATACAATAGAGACAGAGCCTGCAGAAGTATTTAGTGGGAAAGGTTACTAAAGCTAGGCAGGGGAAAGTCTGCATGCTAATAAAAATGGACCTTCAACCTCTACCAGCATGTGGCATGAACCAATCAACTCCCACTGCCTGTGTTGAGTGACAATCAACATTTGTTCACAGACAAAGGGTGTTTGGATTTTAATTATTGGATACACCATAGGTCAAGACTGAGAACTATGGGAACTTATTGCTTCCCTGTATTGATTATTTGTGGTGTGTGGGAAATACCAATCCAACAGGAAAGACACACACACACTCACACCACACACACACACACACACACACACACGCACACAAGGAAATTACACACTAAATGGGCATACACACACACACACGATTACTTATTTTGTGGTCCGTGGAGATGGAGGAACACCATGGACCATGCACAACATAAAAACAGATGATGACATGTTTCAAAGACTTTGTCCATCCACCCCCACATCATGACCTGAGTGTCACGCCCTGGCCATAGAGAGGCTTTTTAATCTCTATTTTGGTTCGGCCAGGGTGTGACTAGGGTGGGCGTTCTATGTTCTTTTTTCTATGTTTTTGTATTTCTTTGTTTTTGGCAGGGTATGGTTCTCAATCAGGGACAGCTGTCTGTCGTTGTCTCTGATTGAGAACCATACTTAGGTAGCTCTTGCCCACATGGGTTTTGTGGTTAGTTGCTTTCTGTTTAGTGTGTTTTGCACCTGACGGAGCTGTTTCGGTTGTTCTCTTGGTTGTTTTGTATTTAGTGTTCAGTTCTATTTAATAAATATGAACACGTACCACGCTGCACCTTGGTCCTCACCTTCTTCCACCAACGGCCGTTACACTGAGACTGCTTCAGTTACCAGATATACTTCCAGTAGTTACAGTAAAGAATAGACAAAATCATTCTAACACATATCATAGTAAAATAATAGCACTCCTCAGAGGAGTATAGGGAGGACCATCCTCCTCAGTGAATTTCACAAAAACATTCATTTTAAAAGTTATCAATTTTAGATAAAACTATAATAAATATAATCACAAGTCACCAAATAACTGATTAAAACACATTATTTTTCAAAGAAGGTCTACAGCAGCCTCAACTTCACTCTATTAGGGTAGCACCATGGTGTTGCCGGAGGACAGCTAGCTTCCGTCCTCCTCTGGGTACATTGACTTCAAATACCAAATCTAGGAGGCTCATGGTTCTCACCCCCTTCCATAGACTTACACAGTAATTATGACAACTTCCAGAGGACTTCCTCCAGCCTATCAGAGCTCTTGCAGCATGAACTGACATGTTGTCCACCCAATCAAAGGATCAGAGAATGAATCTAGTACTGAAGGCATAAGCTACAGCTAGCTAGCACTGCAGTGTATAAAATGTGGTGAGTAGTTGACTCAAAGAGAGAGAAAGACAGAAGTTGAACAGTTTTGAACAAATACATTTCTTACAAAATGAAGGAGAAGCAAGAAATAAATAGAGTTTCAGTTTCAGTTACTTAGCTAGCAAATACAGCTAGTTAGTTTAGCCTACTTAAACACCCTTCTCAAATAGAGGGATGCTATGTTAGCTAGCTGGCTATGACTTTCCAACACAACACTGGAACTCGCCCAAATCAAGGTACGTTTTTGGTATTACTAATTTATTGCCACCGGGGCCCACCAGTGTAACTGCTTACTGACTGTACACAAACATTACTGCATAGTTATAGCGGGTTTACTAAAGCGTAATGTCTATTAGCTATGCTGACTATGACGTTACTTTAGCTAATATGGTGACAACGATGTAGGCTGTGTGCAGCGGTTTGGCTTGGAAAGGTTTTTTCGCCTGGTCACATACGGCTGATGTGTTGTGCATTGAAGTCCACAAGCGAAGGGAAGAGGTGAGAGGAGGAGAGCGCATAGATGCGAGAACAAACACAATGTGGCTGCTATGAAAGTGAACTGTGTTTACGCGTGATCAGGGGTGTATTCCTTCTGCGAAATCTTTTGCAAAACGTTTCTTAAACAGAAGGAAACAGAACAAAACGGATAAACATACCTGAATTTGTCCAATAGAAACTCTCGTGTGCAACAGGTGGACTATTGATTACACCCTATATCAGCTAGATGCAGGCAGGAGTGTGCAAGGTGGTATTGAATGAAAATGTGAGTATCATGTAGTAGCCTAAACCTATCACTGTTATATTGAACTGGGGTGAATGGAATATGAATGAGAGTCATGTAATATGCTGTAAATACTAATACAATTTTACATTTATAAGCCTAGTTGGTTTAGCCATGGAAAAGTCACCAACCTTTCCACTAGCCATGATTGGCTGAGATAATGAGTGGGCTGGACATGCCAAACGATGAGTTCGGATTGGTCTGCCATTGGTCTGCCGGCTTCTGTCTATAATATGAGCTGGTCATTATGTGTAGGTAATCCTGTTTAACTCTGCTTTTTTGAAAGATATCCCATAGTAGAACTGAAAAACTTTCTGGAGGACCGAGCGACCGAGTTTTGAAATCAATGAATTAGAGTATGATAGCTAAGGAGATGGAGAAAATTAGAAGATTCTGGCGATTGATTGCACATATGCAGACAGAGTCGAAAAGAGAACACACAGAAGGCTGTTGTATAAAAAACACCTGTCTCCGGATTACATCTTCAAACTAAGGGCAACCATGGCAACCAGTGACAGAGAGAGAGTTATGTTCATCCATGTATACGTGAAAGAGAGTCTAGCTAGCTACATTTTCAGATACTACACATTTTTTATTTAGTCAGAAAGTTGTTTTAATTTAAAGTGTACTGTTAGCTAGCTAACGTTACGTATATGATATGTGTAATAATATTATTCGTATCTCAGAACCATTTGCATTGCTAGTTATAGCATAATGTTAGCTAGCTAACATTGAACCTGGTTGATTAGCTACCTGGAGATTCATGTAGGGTAGTAACGTTATGAGTTGGGATTATGGTTCATTGTTTAGCTAGCTAGCTACATGCATAAACAAAAGACTCTACTATGCAAGTAACTATTTCAATAGAATGCTTATGATGTCACTGCGACAATAGACACTCTGGCTATCTACTTTGATTTCAGAGCACTCTCGTCTGAATAACTGACACATTTACGAACGCTCAACAACCGTTGAATATGGCCAGTGTCAGTAAATGTTAGCAAAAAAGTTTAATTAAATTGTTGCCAGCAGCACAGTTGCAGTCACCAACTCTCTGGATAACATAAAAACAGCATAACCAGCTCTGCTAGGGTAAGTAAAATAGTCAGAGTGAGCTGTTCTCTCATTTGTGTCTGGAAGGAGCTAGCAAGCTAGCCAATGTTAGCCAGTTAGCTTGGGTGCTTGACTGCTAGGTCAAGAATGCTTGGATCAAACCTACCTTTTGGCCAGAGCATCCAATGTGCGCTCTGAACGCTCCCAGAGCAAAACACTCTGACTTTCCGAACGACAAATCTGACAACGCTCTCAGTTTACAAACGCCCAGAGCACACTTTTGCATTCCAGGTTAAATTTAGGAACACACCCTTAGTATAAACCAGCCAACCAAATCTTTGGTTGATTAGTACATAGCCTCACATGTGAATCCTTAAAGAGATGGGTGGGGCAAAAGATTTGAAGAGGGTGTGAATGATGCTGAATGGGTGTAGACAAAGAAGAGCTCTCCAGTAGGTACCAAAAATATTCAATGGTCATTTTCTCAAAAGTGAGGTTGCAAGTTTATCAACTTTCAAAGCAGAATTACTTTCCCATTGTTCCTCAACTGTAGTGTATGATGTGTATGTATGTGTATGTATGTATGTACAAAACACCATTTCAAATTTTGCTACATAAAGACCGAATCCAGCTTGTCGGTCACATAATTTCAAGCATAGTGGTGGCTGCATCACTGGGGAGTTTTTCAGGATAAAAAAAATGGAATGGAGTCAAGCACAGGCAAAATCCTAGAGGAAACCCTAGCTTTGAATAATACAGGTGATACTGTAATTTAATGTTACTGTAGACTACTTCTGTATTTATATGAGAGCTGTAGATAATCGTTTTGCATAACTAAGCTTGGTAGCAGTCATAATCTTGTTAGCTAGCTAGATGTTCTAATGTCTGACTCGTTCTGCATTTGAGTTTGTGAATCGGAAAATAAATCGTTTTAAATTGTCTGCACATGTTCGCGAATTATTGCATTTTTTAAGAATGTAACGGCTTAGATTAGAAATCGCTCGCTTGGCATTCTAGCTTCCCAAGTACTGTGATATTTACCGTACTTTGAAGCTGTGCAGGGAGATGTAGCATCACCAAAGCCAAGGTAAGGATAGCTAATGTAAAGAGAAAAGTAAAAAATCTGGTGAACTGTGGAAGACAGTGTTGGTAACAAGTCTAGTTAATGTAAACGGACCTTTAGGTGCCTGAAGGTTTAGAGACTGAGAGTGTAAGGGCAGAAGCCATTTAGTCGGACTTCACTGTAAAGACCTTTAAAAACCTCTTTGATGTTAAGTCTCCTGTTTACGGGACCTGCGTGGTTCTGGTACCGGTTCTGACAGACATTTTAGCTTATAAATCGATCTGTGGACACCGTAGACTGAAATGGCTTGCAATGAGCGGTAGCCCTGCTCCTTAGTGACACATGAGTATTTGTTTTCTGCCTGTGTGAAGCAGGAAGTAAAATCTGACACCACTTTGTTATCTGACACCACTCTCATGATAAATAATCATTTTTGGGGGGGATTATGTAGATTACATTTTCAATTATATTTAGTTACATTTAAGAGTTTAAAGTCCTACTCCTCAATTCAGAAAAATGTGTCACAGAAGATCACAAAGCATTATTTAACTGTTTAATAAAGCAATAAAGCAAAAGAGGTTGAGATACACTACATTACCAAGAGTATGTGGACACCTGCTCGTTGAACATTTTATTCCAAAATTATGGGCATTAATATTGAGTTGGTCCACCCTTTGCTGCCACTCTTCTGGGAAGGCTTTCTACTAGATGTTGGAACATTGCTGAGGGGTCTTGCGTCCATTAGGCCACAAGAGCATTAGTGAGGACGGGCACTGATTTGGTGCAATTAGGCCTGGCTCGCAGTCAGTGTTCCAATTCATCCCAAAGGTGTTCAATGAGGTTGAGGACTGGGCTTTGTGCAAGCCAGTCAAGTTCTTCCACACCGATCTCAACAAACGATTTCTGTATGGACCTCGCTTTGAGCATGGGGGCATTACCATTCTGAAACAGGAAAGGGCCTTCCCCAAACTGTTGCCACAAAGTTCAGAACGCAGAATCGTCTAGCATGTTCTTGTATGCTTTAGCATTAATAATTCCCTTCACTGGAACTATGGGGCCTAGTCTGAACCATCAAGAACAGTCCCAGACAATTATTCCTCCTCCACCAAAATATACAGTTGGCACTATGATTTGGGGCAGGTAGCATTTTCCTGGCATCCACCAAACCCAGATTCATTGGTCCGTCGTATTGCCAGATGGTGAAGCGTGATTCATCAAATCAAACTTTATTTGTCACACGCTCCAAATACAACAAGTGTAGACCTTACTGTGAAATGCTTACTTACAAGCCCTTAACCAACAGTGCAATTCAAGAAGAGTGAAGAAAACATTTACCAAATAAACTAAAGTAAAAATAATAAAAAGTAACACAATAACATAACAATAACAAGGCTATATACAGGGGGTACCGGTACCGAGTCAGGGTACAGGTTAGAGGTAATTTGTACATGTAGGTAGGGGTGAAGTGACTAAGCATAGATAATAAACAGTGAGTAGCAGCAGAACAAAACAAATGGGGGTGGGGGTCTATGTAATAGTCTGGTGGCAATTTGATGAACTGTTCAGCAGTCTTATGGCAGCTGTTAAGGAGCCTTTCATAGATATAGGCTGTCTCATCGTTTTCGGTGATCAGGCCTACCACTGTTGTGTCATCAGCAAACTTAATGATGGTGTTGGAGTCATGTTTGGGCACACAGTCGTGGGTAAACAGGTAGTACATTAGGGGACTAAGTACACACCCCTGAGGGGCCCCAGTGTTGAGGATTAGCGTTGCCTACCCTTACCACCTGGGGGCGGCCCGTCAGGAAGTGTTTAGTCCCAGGGTCCTTAGCTTAGTGATGAGCTTTGTGGGCACTATGGTGTTGAATGCTGAGCGGTAGTCAATGAACAGCATTCTCACATAGGTGATTATTTTGTCCAGGTGGGAAAGGGCAGTGTGGAGTGAGGTTTGAGATTGCGTCATCTGTTGATCTGTTGGGGCGGTATGCAAATTGGAGTGAGTCTAGGGTATCCGGGACGATCCTGTTGATGTGAGCCATGACCAGCCTTTCAAAGCACTTCATGGCTACTGACGGGAGAGGTTGAAAATGTCAGTGAAGACACTTGCCAGTTGGTCCGCGCATGCTTTGAGTACACATCCTGGTTATCCATCTGGCCCCACGGCTTTGTGAATGTTGACCTGTGAAAAGGTCTTGTTCACATCGGCTACCGAGAGCATTATCACACAGTCATTCAGAATAGCTGGTGGTCTCGTGCATGCTTCAGTGTTGCTTGCCTCGAAGTGAGCATAAAAGGCATTTAGCTCATCTGGTAGACTCGCATCACTGGGCAGCTCGCATTTGAGGTTTCCCTTTGTAGTCCGTAATAGTTTTCAAGCCGGTGTAGTAGGATTCAATCTTAATCCTGTATTGACGCTTTGCTTGTTTGAAGATTCATCACTCCAGAGCGCACATTTCCACTGCTCCATAATCCGGTAGTGAGAGTTGCAACTGAGGACAGCTACACGCTTCAGCACTCGGCGGTACTGTTCTTTGAGCTTGTGTGGCCTACCACTTCACGGCTGAGCCGTTGTTGCTCCTAGACGTTTCCACTTCACAATAACAGCACTAACAGTTTTCCATGGCAGCTCTAGCAGGGCAGAAAGGTGGCATCTTATGACAGGGCCACGTTGAATATCACAGAGCTATTCAGTAAGGCCAATGTTTGTCTATGCAAATTGCACGGCTATGTGCTAGATTTTACACACTCTGAAATTGCCAAATCCACTAACTTGAAGGGGTGTCCACATACTTTTGTATATACTGTATAGTGTATATCCTGAATAAAGCTAAGGGGCCTCTTGGTCTTATTGTTCCATATAATGTTTTGTACTGCATATAAAAGGTGAAATGAGTGTTTCTATCAGGCATAACATATCATAAGAAGGAGCGGTAATGATTCACACTAACTCTATCCTTTGTGCCGTATAAAGATACAGCTCATGTAAATCGTGACCAAAAGGGTTCCCAGAGTACAATCCTAAAAAAACACAATGAGTTTGAGCCAAGGAGCCATTGACGAGACACCTGGCATGCTTGAATTATTAACACAGTAAGGGGGTGGAAGGGTCAGGGGGCATCGTGTCACTCACTGTCCTCTGGTTAGAGGGGTTTGCTACACTCCCCTCAACACCGCTTCTGTTTTGATCAGGTTATCAGAAAACGCTTGGAGCTTTCAGTGACAACCACTACAGGTATCAGTCTCCCATACCCTTCCTGACAACAGGCTATTGGATGTTTGCCATAGCAAAGGCATGGTCTTTTTTTTTTTTTTTGCAAAGGCATATGTTCTCATACCAGTGATAGGTCCCATGTTAAATGAAGCCTTCATAAACCCTTTATTAGGCATATAAGGATACTACCTAAAAAATTTGAAGAAAATGTAATGATGTAAATGATTGGTGAAGCATCTATGTAGTGCTTATGAAGACTTTAAGAATGTTCCATAAAGCCTATATTAGTTATGTTTAGTTCAAAGTGGGACCCAAGGATTCTAAGTAAAAGGCAAGCATGGGTAAAGGATGCTTCCCAGCTGAAACAGTTTGGAAAAGTTTGTGCATGTACTGTATTATGACGAAAATGTATTGTTCATTTTGGACTTCGGTAGTTTTTTTTTAGGTTGATCGGGGACACAACATTTTATAAGGCAAGACGAAATTGGTAGCAGAAGTCTACGCCCCTTCGTCGGTGATTGGTCAACAGAAGGGATTCTTCAATAAAGTCTTTGTCATCATTCAACGAGAAACAATTAATTTTCATGCACATTTTTTTAATTGAGAAATACTACACCAAACATCTTAGTTAGATGTAAAATTGCGCGACTAACTAAAAAAGTCTAAATTAATGACAGATTTCTGGAGTTATTTTAGAGTAATTCTGACTCATTTGAGGAAGTGTCTACCGGCTACAGCATCTCAAAATGGACAAAGTCGTATTGCTGCTTTTTATCGTTTCCCAAATGGACAAACAGTACTATTGCCACTTTTTTTTCTCGTTTTTCAAGCAAAGGTCTTTTAAGGGAGTATACAAGCACACTCGTTTGGTTCCCCTAGTAGGTGCCAACCGAACTGAAGCGTGCTGAGTGTATCGTTGTATCAGTAGTGGATCTGGAATGCAGATGTAGGGTGTATCCATGCGAGTTTACTTGGGAGACAGCTGGAATGTCTAATGGTTGGACAGGGAAAGTGCTAGAGGGGGACTAATTCTTTAATAAGACGTGAGATAACAAAGCAGAGATAAGCAAATCTGCCAAAATGATGGGAATCTACATGAACTTTGTGATCTTTTTGACTCGTTCAGTCAAAATAACAAATCTTTCAACTCATTTCATTCATTTGAGTCAGTAACACTGCCCTAACCCATCTGGACAAGAGGAATACCTATGTGAGAATGCTGTTCATTGACTACAGCTCGGCATTCAACACCATGGTACCCTCCAAGCTCGTCATCAAGCTCGAGACCCTGGGTCTCGACCCCGCCCTGTGTAACTGGGTACTGGACTTCCTGACGGGCCCCAGGTGGTGAGGGTAGGCAACAACATCTCCTCCCCGCTGATCCTCAACACTGGGGCCCCACAAGGGTGCGTTCTGAGCCCTCTCCTGTACTCCATGTTCACCCACGACTGCGTGGCCACGCACGCCTCCAACTCAATCATCAAGTTTGCGGACGACACAACAGTGGTAGGCTTGATTACCAACAACGACGAGACGGCCTACAGGGAGGAGGTGAGCGCCCTCGGAGTGTGGTGTCAGGAAAATAACCTCACACTCAACGTCAACAAAACTAAGGAGATGATTGTGGACTTCAGGAAACAGCAGAGGGAACACCCCCCATCCACATCGATGGAACAGTAGTGGAGAGGGTAGCAAGTTTTAAGTTCCTCGGCATACACATCACAGACAAACTGAATTGGTCCACTCACACAGACAGCATCGTGAAGAAGGCGCAGCAGCGCCTCTTCAACCTCAGGAGGCTGAAGAAATTCGGCTTGCCACCAAAAGCACTCACAAACTTCTACAGATGCACAATCGAGAGCATCCTGGCGGGCTGTATCACCACCTGGTACGGCAACTGCTCCGCCCTCAACCGTAAGGCTCTCCAGAGGGTAGTGAGGTCTGCACAACGCATCACTGGGGGCAAACTACCTGCCCTCCAGGACACCTACACCAACCGATGTCACAGGAAGGCCATAAAGATCATCAAGGACATCAACCACCCGAGCCACTGCCTGTTCACCCCGCTATCATCCAGAAGGCGAGGTCAGTACAGGTGCATCAAAGCTGGGACCGAGAGACTGAAAAACAGCTTCTATCTCAAGGCCATCAGACTGTTAAACAGCCACCACTAACATTGAGTGGCTGCTGCCAACACACTGACACTGACTCAACTCCAGCCACTTTAATAATGGGAATTGATGGGAAATGATGTAAATATATCACTAGCCACTTTAAACAATGCTACCTTATATAATGTTACTTACCCTACATTATTCATCTCATATGCATACTTATATACTGTACTCTATATCATCGACTGTATCCTTATGTAATACATGTATCACTAGCCACTTTAACTATGCCACTTTGTTTACATACTCATCTCATATGTATATACTGTACTCGATACCATCTACTGTATCTTGCCTATGCTGCTCTGTACCATCACTCATTCATATGTCCTTACAGTGCCTTGCGAAAGAATTCGGCCCCCTTGAACTTTGCGACCTTTTGCCACATTTCAGGCTTCAAGCATAAAGATATAAAACTGTATTTTTTTGTGAAGAATCAACAACAAGTGGGACACAATCATGAAGTGGAACGACATTTATTGGATATTTCAAACTTTTTTAACAAATCAATAACTGAAAAATTGGGCGTGCAAAATTATTCAGCCCCCTTAAGTTAATACTTTGTAGCGCCACCTTTTGCTGCGATTACAGCTGTAAGTTGCTTGGGGTATGGCTCTATCAGTTTTGCACATCGAGAGAATGAAATTTTTTCCCATTCCTCCTTGCAAAACAGCTCGAGCTCAGTGAGGTTGGATGGAGAGCATTTGTGAACAGCAGTTTTCAGTTCTTTCCACAGATTCTTGATTGGATTCAGGTCTGGACTTTGACTTGGCCATTCTAACACCTGGATATGTTTATTTTTTAACCATTCCATTGTAGATTTTGCTTTATGTTTTGGATCATTGTCTTGTTGGAAGACAAATCTCCGTCCCAGTCTCAGGTCTTTTGCAGACTTCATCAGGTTTTCTTCCAGAATGGTCCTGTATTTGGCTCCATCCATCTTCCCATCAATTTGAACCATCTTCCCTGTCCCTGCTGAAGAAAAGCAGGCCCAAACCATGATGCTGCCACCACCATGTTTGACAGTGGGGATGGTGTGTTCAGGGTGTTGCTTTTACGCCAAACATAACGTTTGCATTGTTGCCAAAAGTTCAATTTTGGTTTCATCTGACCAGAGCACCTTCTTCCACATGTTTGGTGTGTCTCCCAGGTGGCTTGTGGCAAACTTTAAACAACACTTTTTATGGATATCTTTAAGAAATGGCGTTCTTCTTGCCACTCTTCCATAAAGGCCAGATTTGTGCAATATACGACTGATTGTTGTCCTATGGACAGAGTCTCCCACCTCAGCTGTAGATCTCTGCAGTTCATCCAGAGTGATCATGGGCCTCTTGGCTGCATCTCTGATCAGTCTTCTCCTTGTATGAGCTGAAAGTTTAGAGGGACGGCCAGGTATTGGTAGATTTGCAGTGGTCTGATACTCCTTCCATTTCAATATTATCGCTTGCACAGTGCTCCTTGGGATGTTTAAAGCTTGGGAAATCTTTTTGTATCCAAATCCGGCTTTAAACCTCTTCACAACAGTATCTCGAACCTGCCTGGTGTGTTCCTTGTTCTTCATGATGCTCTCTGCACTTTTAACGGACCTCTGAGACTATCACAGTGCAGGTGCATTTATACGGAGACTTGATTACACACAGGTGGATTGTATTTATCATCATTAGTCATTTAGGTCAACATTGGATCATTCAGAGATCCTCACTGAACTTCTGGAGAGAGTTTGCTGCACTGAAAGTAAAGGGGCTGAATAATTTTGCACGCCCAATTTTTCAGTTCTGGCTTTGTTAAAAAAGTTTGAAATATCCAATAAATGTCGTTCCACTTCATGATTGTGTCCCACTTGTTGTTGATTCTTCGCAAAAAAATACAGTTTTATATCTTTATGTTTGAAGCCTGAAATGTGGCAAAAGGTCGCAAAGTTCAAGGGGGCCGAATACTTTCGCAAGGCACTGTATGTACATATTCTTTATCCCCTTACACTGTGTACAAGACAGTAGTTTTGGAATTGTTAGTTAGATTACTTGTTGGTTATTACTGCATTGTCGGAACTAGAAGCACAAGCATTTCGCTACACTCGCATTAACATCTGCTAACCATGTGTATGTGACAAATAAAACTTGATTTGATTTGATTTAATGCCAAGAGCGCGCAGGAACACCTACTGAAAACTCGAAAGAGTCATTCCATTTCTTCAAGCCTCTCATTCACCATAGGGGGCTTGTTGGAGCTGTCATTTGTGGCTGAGACTTGTAATGTGTGATTTAAACAATGCAGGCCACATTTGTTGACTGCTAGGCATACAAATACAATTATTTCTTGATACATGTGAAACTGGGTCTAGTTGTAGCCACAACCAGACTAGATTATGAACGACTCTTGGTAGAATCTATTGCTTGACTGCAGTGAGGGTGATGATAAGCACAATATCATTTGCGAACTGCAGCCCACCAAACGATTCGTTTTCAAGTTGACCAGAGGCTGTGTATGTTTTGGTTCTACAAAGCTGTGTTCATCATAACGTTCAATACACAATTAATTGCATTCATTTTTGCACCATGCGATCAAATATCAGTTGTAAACATGTATTTTTCCTCTCTATACTGCCTGCAGCAAGATAATCTATTTTCCTGTGCGTATATGACAGTTGTTGGTCAGAGCACGTCTCTGTGGTCCGCTAAGCTGGAGGAGACTGAGCATGTATCAATCCTGCTACAGCACTCATTGTATCCAGCAGGTCAAATGAACTACTACAATGAGTAACTACAATGAAAAAAATGAATCATGACTCTCGAGTCAGTAAAAAGAGTTGTTCAAAGATAACAAATCGTACGCGAACTGTACATCACCAATGGAAACACACCATTGGTGGGAAAATGCACACATTCTTTTGATGCAGACTTTAGAATATTCACATGAAAATCTTCCCCCAATTGGATGGAAACCTAGTTTATGTCTCCAAATTCCATGGAAGTGTACAATGCATTTGCTGTCAAAGGAATACAAAGCTACATTCTAGCTGTTGGAACAGCGTGATATAAGGTCTTTTTTTTCTGCTGCAACCGCTTGCCAGTACTTGGTGAATTATCATCAATGAGGCTCCTTAAAGGAGATGTGGGGCAGCATTTAACTTCAATTTCAACTGATTACTTGATAGAAATGAAACCTATACATTTCCCTCATATTTCTTTTGAAAGGAATCCATAAATAAAATTAAAACATCTTATTACAAAATGTTAGTGTTAAAAAGCTAAAATCCCTCTCAGTGCACCAATCCCAAAATAATCGAAGCTCTTAAAACAATCACGAATGCCTCTACTCCCCCAGAATGTTCATTGGGAGGTAGGGAATGTTCATTGGGAGGTAGCAATGTAGAAAACAGGTGTTTGTGGTTGTACGCTATATAGCCTTGACCGTGACACAATATTAATGGTCATCACTGCATTCTTGTACATATAAATAACATAGTAATTTCCCAATAATCCAGGGTTTCAAGTCTTATAAATCAATTTCTGCATTATTCTAGTTGGCAGGCTCTTTAATCCAATTCACATTACAGTGAATGCATTCAGTTTTAGTATGTGTATGTGAGCCCTGCTGGAATTGAACCCCACGACCTTGGTAGCACCATGATCTTACAAACTGAGCCACTCAGGACAATATTGTGTCGATAACGTAACTTCGCTAAAAAGCACAAGGGAGACCGAAGAGGTGAAGAAGCTTTTGGCATCTCATTTCAAGACAGCCACGTGAAATAACAGAGAAGAAAATAAGTTCTGAGCCTTGCTTGCCCCAACTAAAACATAAACACGCTTATCCTGTGCATAAGAAAGATGAACCTACATTTCAAACAAAAATATTTTTAAAAAAACAACCTTTTGAAAACCCAACGGCTTTGAAGTGAAGATTAAATCCTACTTCGCTTTCCTGTTTGGACTTGGGAATGGCGTTACCGCCTTCATCCTCCTCATCGGAGAGAATATTAATCGACAAGCTGCCATTTTGGTTTTCTCTCATACCAATTACTAATTTTGAACAAAACAACTCCAAATGCCAAGGCTGTAATCTCAGATGTGCTTGCTGGGCAAGTTCCTTTGTTTCCACACGGAGTCATATATGCAGTTTACATAGAAAAGGGAGTATGTTTTTGCTTGTATTTTTGGTCAGGCATTTTGGGGGCCACCTCATGCTGCATCTGCAGAAACGCGAAAATGATTGAGTGTTTATCAATATTTGTCAACCAGGGTGTGTTGAGTGAGACTAGGCCCTCGAGTGTGTGAGTGTGGGCACGTGCATGTGTAGTCTGGACAATATGTGTGTGTGTGTGTGTGTGCGTGCGTGCGTGCGTGCGTGTGTGCGTGTGTGTGTGTCTGTATGTGACCCAATGGCAGGTATAGAGAAACAGAGTCAGGGGCAGTGGTGTGCATGTGTGTCTGGACAGGATACAAAGGTGTGTGTGTATTATATAAACGCAACATGTAACGTGAAATAAAAGATCCCAGAAATGTTCCAGACGCACAAAAAGTGTATTTCTCTCAAATGTTGTGCACAAACTTGTCTATATCCCTGTTAGTGAGCATTTCTCCTTTGCCAAGATAATCCATCTACCTGACAGTTGTGGCATATCAAGAAGCTGATTAAACAGCATGATCATGACACAGCTGCACTTTGTGATGGGGACAATAAAAAGCCACTCTGTGCAGTTTTCCTTGTTTTGTCACACAACACAATGCCACATTTGTCTCAAGTTTTGAGGGAGCATGCAACTGGCATTCTGACTGCAGGAATGTCCACCAGAGCCGTTGCCAGATGAGCCTCCTCCAACGTAGTTTTCTAGAATTTGGCAGTACATCCAACGTGTCTCACAACCGCAGACCACGCGTAACCATGCCAGTCCAGGAACTCCACATCCGGCTTCTTGACCTGCGGGATCGTCTGTGGGTGGGCCTGTGCCCTCCTAGGTCCACCTATGGCTGCGCCCATGCCTAGTCATCCATAGAGTAGGGCCTAACTAATTTATTTCAATTGACTGATTTCCTTATATACTGTAACTCAGTAACATTGTTGAAATTGTTGCATGTTGTGTTTATATTTTTGTGTTTATATTTTTTGTTTTTGTAGGAGTCACGTCCTATTCCAACCTCATTTCCAATTCTCCACAACAGAAACATTTTTATTTCTTAAAATGCTTTACTAATCCCCATCGATCCAGTCTCAATACATTATTTGGCCACACAAAATCTCCATCAACAACAATAACCAAAATGGTTTATGAGCATTTCCGAAGTCTACTACTCCGGAGGTATCATTGAAAACCTTGTGTAATGTAAAAACACATTTCTATATACTGCAGTGTAGTAGTTCTGTATTTGAGCAATAATATAAAACAATAATATATGCCAGTCAGCAGACACTTTTTATCTAAAGCAACTTACAGTCTTCCGTGCATAAATTGGGTGGTCCTGGGAATCAAACCCACTAACCTGGTGTTACAAGTGCCCTGCTCTACCAACTGAGCTACAAGCAAACACAATCAGCAGTACTTGCTTTACATGCAGGGACAGTACAGTATGATTCACCTGAGCCAGAGACTTCATGGCAGCCGTGGAACACATATTGCAACTGGGAAAAGACTAAATCCAATGTTGTTCTTATTCCCTGGCAATTTTTGGGGGAAAGAACAGAATAAAAATAAACTTGAATGAAAGCCGGGCTAACATGAACACTGAAAGGAAGCTCAAGTTGTGATGATTCTGTGTAGCTCAGTTGCTACAGCTTGGAAAATACAAAGCCAGGGTTGTGGATTTGATTACCGTTGTGCCCACCCATACAAAAAAACTGTATTCACACACTACTGTATAAAAGCGTCTGCTAAATGGCATATACTGTATAACTTAAAACTTCTGCTCAGTATCTCTCAACCAATTTCATTAGAGGACTCAGAGAGAGTTAGACTTATGTCGGATGACCTCACTGAGAAGTACTGCACGGCAAGGCGTATTGTCTGAGTTCACGAGCAAAGACCATCCAATGAAATGTTTTACTTGCAAGCCAATAAGAAATGCAAGCCAATAAGAAATAAGAAAAGATAAGAATAAAAAGTACGATGGCTCAGTAGAATAGAATTAAAAGAACGTGTCAGGGAAGGCACTCAACATTTTATAGTACAATATTTACACGTGTGTCGGGGAAGGGGGATTAGAGCAAGTGCTTCAATTCTGCAGTATTTAGCAATAATAAATACAAGTCTAGCAGCAGTTGTGATGTGTGTGTAGTAGGAATGTATATGTGTTTGTGTGTATATGTGTGTGTGACTGTGCATGAGTGCATGTGTGTTAAGGTGTGGAGAGTCAGTGCAAGGCTGTCTTCACTAGTCCAGTTCAAGTGTTCAGCAGTCTGATGGCTTGTAGATAGAAACAGTCTCTGAGTCTTTTGGTCCGAGACCCCATGCTTCGATACAGTCTGCCCAACAGTAAGAGAGTGAACAGTCCATGGCTGGGGTCCTTGATGATGTGTGGGGTCCTTGATGATGCTGCGGGACTTCTTCAGGCACTGCTTCGAGTAGATGTCCTGGATGGTACTGTGATGTCTTAACCACCCGCTGGAGGGTCTTGCGGACGTGGGCGGAGCAGTTCCTGTACCAATGGGGCAGCGGAAGTATTTGGAGAGGATCCGGAGAGGCATAGCAAAACCTTTTAGCTGTCTGAAAATTGGTGGTGTTGTTGGTCCATGTCAAGTTCTTAATGATGTGGACGCCAAGGAACTTAAAACTACTGACTCTCTCCACTGCAGCCCCGGGGATGTGGATCGGGCGTATCCTATCCTCTGCTTCCTGAAATCGACAATCAACTCCTTTGTTTTGCTGACGTTGAGTCTGTTGTCCTGGCACCACAATGCCAGTTCACTTACCTCCTACCTTGTCGTTGTTAGTGATCAGGCCTACCACCGTGGTGTCATCAGCAAACATGATGATGGAGTTGGTGTCGTGCTTAGCCACACAGTCGTGGCTGAACAGGGAGTACAGCAGAGGGCCGAGGACACATCTCTGACGGGCTCCAGTGTTCAGAGTCAGTGTGGAGGAGACGTTTGATGCCAGTCCTCACAGCCTATGTGTCTGCCTGTCAGGATGTCCAGAATCCATTTGCAGAGGGTGGTGTCCAGGCCTAGGGCCCTGAGCTTGGTGACGAGCTTGGAGGGAACAATAGTGTTGAATGCTCAATTAACAGCATTCTCACATACAGTAGGTGTTCCTCTTTTCCAGGTGAGTTAGGCCATTGTGAATTGCAATGGAAATGTGGATCTGTTGGAGCGGTAGGCAAAATGGAGTGGGTCCAGTGCAGAGTGTGAATTTACAGGGGCCACCCCTGGGGTCAAGAATTAACTTCACTTTGTGAAGTGATTTGTTTGACAATAAGATGAAAACATCATGACTGGCTGTGTTGTTGCCCAATTAAAATGTAATACAAAATGTGTACAGTTCTAGACATGTCTTTACTATCAGGCTGTCTTGTCTTTTTGCATCCTTAATGGAGCTCGTACCTGCTTGCCTTGTACGCATCGTGCGCAACCGAGTCATCAGGGTTCGTTCTGCCCCTTTGCTAAGCAACCAGTGGCCCCACACTCAAAGACTTCCTGACCTACTTTCCATGTGTGTGTGTGCGTGTGTATGTGTGTGTCTATGTGTATATTACAGGCTGGCAGCTGAGGCCAGTGTTGCCATGTGTTGGCCAGCTGTGGTCCCCCGGTGCGGATATCCAGAGTTTTGCAAAATTGTAGCGGAGGAGGGCAAATGCAGGAGAAGGGGGCGAATGTAAATACCGGCTTCCCTTTCTGGCGGTAACAACAGTCACCCTTGGTATACTCAAGACACCGTTATCTGTTACATTGAGCTATGGCATTAGGTCGGACATACTAAAAATGGACTGAACAACAAAGATAGAGAGATCCAAGCTGTTTATTTGGTCTCAAGGCTGTTTGTTCTGTCAGCGATGTGAAGAAGAAGAGAAAAAAATGGGAGGTAGTCCAACCCTCTCAGCGTTTAAAATCTGTGTCGTGATTCCTTAGTGCACACCGTAGCAAAACACTTTGCAATGGACATGTTCAGGTATTCACTCCCCATTTCTGTCTGTTTTCTTCCGTTTCACTTCTGGTGAATATGACCCTGGTCATCTGATGACTATATAGACTTTTTGGAACTGTTTCAAGGCACTGAATGCCATTTCGTAGTCTTGCTAATAATGTTGGCAGAAGCGGTGAGGTATTACTCGGGTGCCGACGTATAGACAATCTCTGAAGATTGTTTACCTGACCGGATCCTCATGTCCTTAGTTTCATGAAACCTCAAAGCCTAACGTACCCAAACGTACCCAAACGTACCCTAACGTACCCAAACACACTATTACAGCTTTTTGTGAAATGACACGAATTACTTATTCGAAATTCGTGACAGGCACACGAAAAAGTATTACACCATTTTTTTCACAACGCATTTCATGTGTATTACACAATTTCATTTCTTTACAACCCTTTCTTGTACATTACACAAATTCCAATTTGTTGTGGCTAACGTTAGGTCTGTGAGTAATAAATGTATGATAATTGCAATAAAGAAATCTCTCAAGTAGATTTATTGGAAGATATGGACATTTTGGATATGAGTTGGAACCTATTTTGGCATTTAATAGAAATGGCTAATTAAAACCTAGGAACAGAAGCCGTTTCCTTTTGGAAAGAGTGAATACATTCTTAATTGCCTTGAACTTACAAAGACATTCCAACCACAATGTATGGCATTGATAGGGGAGCTCACACAGCAAATAGAACTGAAAAAGAACAAGGATCATGTGGCCTGGCTGGTTTGGCTGTAATGCGGCAGCCTCTGGCACACATCTGCAGTATTGGCATAGTTTCAAATCAGGCCTAATGCCTTTTGACACAACCTCTATCTTTCCTACTGCCATACTCTCTCACAATCTGAACATAGAAATGGTATCCATGAGTTCATCTGACTCTGGGGAAGTAGATAAAGGACTTCGTTGCAAAAATCCCGAAGTATCCCTTTAAGCCTTTAATGCTTAACATTAAACACTTTCCCAACAGCGTGTATAAAAAAAAATAACTGCTGAATCATTAAGCAGTTGAGTAGGGCTCTTAGTGGAAAAGTCCAGTAGCTCCTCCACCGAAACAGGGTTGCATGGCAAGGAGATAATAACAAATAAATAACCAAACAGAATGTCCAGACAAACAAGCTTTTATCCATCATGAATCCATCTTACAACTCCCACATGATCTCACATCGTGAGTTTATCTCTCGATAGAAAAAGTAAAAAGGGCAGTTGATAGATAAAATTAGGTGTAACCTAGAAACCAATTTGACCGTTCACAAGTACTTTAATCACACCTCATATCTGCTCAGAAACGATGAACGATAAAAGCAGTTGGCAAAAAAGGCAAGGTTAAAATGCATCAGGCTTTTCTTTGTTCGGTATCTCTTACCGCATATAGCTTGTCACTGCACATAAATGAAACACGGTAAGTTTGATAGACGTTGAATTGAAGTTTGTGCCCAGTGGGTATCCTCAGCATTCTGTACTCAAGACAACGGACTGCAGAACTGTATTTTCATACAAGAAGCAAAGCTAATATCATGGGGCGGCAGGGTAGCCTAGTGGTTAGAGCGTTGGACTAGTAACCGGAATGTTGCAAGTTCAAACCCCCGAGCTGACAAGGTACAAATCTGTTGTTCTGCCCCTGAACAGGCAGTTCACCCACTGTTCCTAGGCCGTCATTGAAAATAAGAATTTGTTCTTAACTGACTGGCCTAGTTAAATAAAGGTAAAAAAAAAAAAGCTGCACCACTGATTGCAAAAACCTAAACCAAAAACATGCAAAGAGGTGAAAAGGAAACAAAAGTAGTACGTGTTATGAATTATGAAGTGATGGAACACAACCATGGCCTGTATACAGATGCACATATTGCGAGGTACGATATTTCATAGCCATACGGGATGTTACCAGCAATCAGGCAGGAAATTGGGCCTTTTTTCATTGCATACCAAATGGAAGAGAATGCAAAACAGGGAGGGACTACCTGAAATTGTTAAATAAGAAACACACATTTTTGTTTTTCATTTGAAAAAGTTTTCTATATTTTCTGTTGCCTGCCCTAATGAACACAACCCAGATTGTCTTTCTCAAGCTCATCCATTCGCACTGAAGAGTATGGGTAAATGTGGTTTATATTCCACACTAATTTACACCTTGGCATGGTAAACAGAAACACACTGTGGCTCAGTGAGTATATCCTTACAGTTAGCAGTGAGGTGAAGTCATGCCCCGTCTAGATGCTATAGAGATCTACATACTGAGCTGTATCGTGATGTTTGAAGCAGGGATTAACCTAGAAAATCGAAAAGTCAAAAGACTCTGAGGAATTTTGTGGACACTTATTTTTGTATTTCGGATGAATGGGGGGCATCTCCAAAAGGGAGCAGATTTTGGCCAAAAGTGTATCAAGCCCATGGGTATGTAAACAGTCGGTTCAATCAGTACGTAGGAGATGCAGGGTTGCCTCTTTGCTTGAAATCATGGGAAAATAAAAAAAAATCAGCCAACACCTCAGAAATACAATTGTAGACCTCCACAAGTTTGGTTCATCCTTGGGAGCAATTTCCAAATGACTGAAGGTACCACGTTCATCTGTACAAACAATAATGTGCAAGTATAACAACCTGGGACTACGCAGCTATCGCTCAGGAAGGAGACACATTCTGTCTCCTAGAGATGAACGTACTTTGGTGGGAAAAGTGCAAATCCATCCAATATCAACAGCAAAGGACCTTGTGAAGATGCTGGAGGAAACAGGTACAAAATTATATACAGTGCCTTGCGAAAGTATTCGGCCCCCTTGAACTTTGCGACCTTTTGCCACATTTCAGGCTTCAAACATAAAGATATAAAACGGTATTTTTTTTGTGAAGAATCAACAACAAGTGGGACACAATCATGAAGTGGAACGACATTTATTGGATATTTCAAACTTTTTTAACAAATCAAAAACTGAAAAATTGGGCGTGCAAAATTATTCAGCCCCCTTAAGTTAATACTTTGTAGCGCCACCTTTTGCTGCGATTACAGCTGTAAGTCGCTTGGGGTATGTCTCTATCAGTTTTGCCCATCGAGAGACTGAAATGTTTTCCCATTCCTCCTTGCAAAACAGCTCGAGCTCAGTGAGGTTGGATGGAGAGCATTTGTGAACAGCAGTTTTCAGTTCTTTCCACAGATTCTCAATTGGATTCAGGTCTGAACTTTGACTTGGCCATTCTAACACCTGGATATGTTTATTTTTGAACCATTCCATTGTAGATTTTGCTTTATGTTTTGGATCATTGTCTTGTTGGAAGACAAATCTCCGTCCCAGTCTCAGGTCTTTTGCAGACTTCATCAGGTTAACTTCCAGTATGGTCCTGTATTTGACTCCATCCATCTTCCCATCAATTTGAACCATCTTCCCTGTCCCTGCTGAAGAAAAGCAGGCCCAAACCATGATGCTGCCACCACCATGTTTGACAGTGGGGATGGTGTGTTCAGGGTGATGAGCTGTGTTGCTTTTACGCCAAACATAACGTTTTGCATTGTTGCCAAAAAGTTCAATTTTGGTTTCATCTGACCAGAGCACCTTCTTCCACATGTTTGGTGTGTCTCCCAGGTGGCTTGTGGCAAACTTTAAACTACACTTTTTATGGATATCTTTAAGAAATGGCTTTCTTCTTGCCACTCTTCCATAAAGGCCAGATTTGTGCAATATACGACTGATTGTTGTCCTATGGACAGAGTCTCCCACCTCAGCTGTAGATCTCTGCAGTTCATCCAGAGTGATCATGGGCCTCTTGGCTGCATCTCTGATCAGTCTTCTCCTTGTATGAGCTGAAAGTTTAGAGGGACGGCCAGGTCTTGGTAGATTTGCAGTGGTCTGATACTCCTTCCATTTCAATATTATCGCTTGCACAGTGCTCCTTGGGATGTTTAAAGCTTGGGAAATCTTTTTGTATCCAAATCCGGCTTTAAACTTCTTCACAACAGTATCTCGGACCTGCCTGGTGTGTTCCTTGTTCTTCATGATGCTCTCTGCGCTTTTAACGGACCTCTGAGACTATCACAGTGCAGGTGCATTTATACTGAGACTTGATTACACACAGGTGGATTGTATTTATCATCATTAGTCATTTAGGTCAACATTGGATCATTCAGAGATCCTCACTGAACTTCTGGAGAGAGTTTGCTGCACTGAAAGTAAAGGGGCTGAATAATTTTGCACGCCCAATTTTTCAGTTTTTGATTTGTTAAAAAAGTTAGAAATATCCAATAAATGTCGTTCCACTTCATGATTGTGTCCCACTTGTTGTTGATTCTTCACAAAATTTATGTTTGAAGCCTGAAATGTGGCAAAAGGTCGCAAAGTTCAAGGGGGCCGAATACTTTCGCAAGGCACTGTATATCCACAGTAAAACAAGTCCTATATCAACATATCCTGAAAGGCCGCTCAGCAAGGAAGAAGCCACTACTTCAAAATCACCATAAAAAAGCCAGACTACAGTTTGCAACTGCACATGGGGACAAAGATCGTACTTTTTGGAGAAATGTCCTCTGGTCTGATGAAAGAAAAATAGAACTGTTTGACCATAATGACCATCGTTATGTTTGGAGGAAAAAGGGGGAGGCAAGGAGAAGGCAAGCCGAAGAACACCATCCCAACCATGAAGCACGGGGGTAGAAGCATCATGTTGTGGGGGTGCTATGCTGCAGGAGGGACTGGTGCACTTCACAAAATAGATGGCATGATGAGGAGGAAAATGATGTGGATATATTGAAGCAACATCTCAAGACATCAGTCAGGAAGTTAAAGCTTGGTCGCAAATAGGTCTTCCAAATGGACAATGACCCGAAGCATACTTCCAAAGTTGTGGCAAAATGGCTTAAGGACAACAAAGTCAAGGTATTGGAGTGGCCATCACAAGGCCCTGATCCCAATCCTATCGTACAATTGTGGGCAGAACTTAAAAAGCGTGTGCGGGCAAGGAGGCCTACAAACCTGACTCAGTTACACCAGCTCTGTCAGGAGGAATGGGCCAAAATTCACCCAACTTATTCTGTGAAGCTTGTGGAAGGCTACCTGAAACATTTGACCCAAATTAAACCATTTAAAGGCAATGCTACCAAATACAAATTAAGTGTATGTAAACTTCTGACCCACTGGGAATGTGATGAAAGAAATAAAAGCTGAAATAAATAATTCTCTCTACTATTATTCTGAAATTTCATGTCCTTAAAATAAAGTGGTGATCCTAACTGACCTAAGACAGGGAATTTGTACTAGGATTTAAATGTCAGGAATTGTGAAAAACTGTGTTTAAATGCATTTGGCTAAGGTGTATGTAAACTTCCGACTTCAACTGTACATGCTCCAACAAATCTCATGTCCTGACTTTCAAACCTTTACTTGAAGGGTGCCTACTTCATAACACATTAATAACCCATACATACCACACTCATTAGCAGTTTCATACATGCTTATGTCGACTTGCGCCAACAACCACCAAGTTGATATTTTTGTATGTTTTACCATTGTTGCCTTGCAGTTTATGAATGCTGGTAGGTATGTTTATAACTGTGTTATGAAGTACATAAGTATGTACCCGTCAAGTTAAGTGTTCCCAAATATTAACTTTTATGGCTGTTAGTCTTGTGTCCAGTTTATTAACTTGTAAGTAATCTCAACAATTGGCATGAAGCTTCAGACTAAGCAAATGTTCAGTAAGAACAGGAGTACACGGTAACCGCATTAGGTAGAAGACAAAGAACGCAGCTGAGCACAAAATTCTAAATCTGCAAGATCTTTAAATTCCATCTAGCCGTTTCACAGGTGTCATGTTTTAACCCTTGAAGAAGCCGGAAGAAAGAGAGAAAGAAACTTCGACATCTAACACAGCACTGCTGCTTTGAATTCATCATGAGAGCGTTTCAGTATAATGTGGGTATATAGACTGTGTTTGTTGTGGTAACACCATTAACATCATGATTAGGCTATTATATTTTATGCCCTGAATGAGAAATGCAGACAGTTGTGGGCTATGGGAGTAGCCTGCAAAGCAGCGGTATTCTAGAATGATTTCATGAGGTTGTATTCACAGAGGCTCAACATATTTTGCTCATGAAACAGTTAGTTCACAGTGTCCTCAATAAGTTGTGACATCTAGTGACTGGTGCATTGAAAGAGTATATCCGGTGTTTGAGAATTTTTATAATTGATCACTGATGATCGTTTTATCAGCAACTGTACAAGAAGTACCCTCGCAAAATAGTTATACTAATAAAATGATATGAATGAAACCCTCTTTAGTGAAGTGAGTTGACACTGTCTTAAATATCTTATGGGTTTCAAATGTTGAGACATGCTGTATCTATCAGAAAATGCTTCCATGATTCAAATGGCCATTGTCAATGTCAGCACTCAGTCTCACAGACCTGCCACAAGTGTAGAATAAAGTTGTCCCTCAGTGCTGTGCTGGATTTAGTTTAACTTTCTAACAGTTTTCATTCTTCAGTTGAAGATTTGCATAGGAGAAATAAGCCTACTTGACCCGTAGCTGCACTAGGGGAAACTTCTACCAGTAATGTGCCAGTGTTATTAGTGACACATTGGACCTGATACAATGCATTCAAAAAGTATACACCCCTTTACTTTTTCCCCATGTTTTGTTTTGTTACAGCCTGAATTTAAAATGGATTCATGTTTATGTGTCACTGGCCTACATATACTACCGCATAATGTCAAAGTGAAATTGTTTTTTGGACATTTTTACACATTTATTAAAAATGTCAAGTTTAAATGTCTTGAGTCAAGAAGTATTCAACCCCTTTGTTATGGCAAGCCTAAATAAGTTCAGGAGTAAAAATATGCTTAACAAGTCACATAATATGTTGGATGGACTCTGTGTGCAATAATAGTGTTTAAGATTTTTGAATGACTACCTCATCGCTGTACCCCACACATACAATTATCTGTAAGGTCCCTCAGTCAAGCAGAACATTTCAAACACAAAGAAGAAGAAGAAAAGCAGATATTGAATATCCCTTTGAGCATGGTGAAAATATGAAATACACTTTGGATGGCATATCAATACACCCAGTCACTACAAAGATATGGGCGTCCTTTCTAACTCAGTTGCCAGAGAGGAAGAAAACCGCTCAAGGATTTCACCATGAGGCCAATGGTGACTTCAAAACAGTTACAGAGTTTAATGGCTGTGATAGGAGAAAACTGAGGATGGATCCACCTTGTAGTTATTACTCCATAATACTAACCTAATTGACACAGTGAAAAAAAGGACGCCTGTACAGAATAAAGTATTCCAAAACATGCATCCTATTTGCAACAAGGCACTAAAGTAATGCTGAAAAAAATGTGGTAAAGCAATAAACCTTTTGCCCTGAATATAAAGTGCCGTTTGGGGAAAATCCAATAGAACACATTACTTAGTACCACTCTCCATATTTTCAAGCATAGTGGTGGCTGTATCACTGGGGAGTTTTTCAGGATAAAAAACAAACAGAATGGAGCTAAGCACAGGCAAAATCCTAGAAGAAACTCTGGTTCAGTCTGCTTTCCACCAGACACTGGGAGATGGCCTTTCAGCAGGACAATAAGCTAAAACACAAGGCCAAGGTTTCTCAGCAAGAAAACACTGAATGTTCCTGGGTGGTCGATTTACAGTATATTTCTGTATTTAATTTTCAATACATTTGCTAACAATTCTAAAAACATGTTTCACTTTGTCGTTATGGGGTATTGTGTGTAATCCATTCTAATGCATTTTGAATTCAGGCTGTAACCCAACGAAATGTGGAATAAATCAAGGGGTAGGAATATTTTCTGAAGGCACTGTAGGTGGAAAGTGAAGTCTGCCCAAGCTATCTTGAAGCAAGTCCGCCCACAACACAGCAGTTCAAACAAACACAAGCCCATTCAACTGACAGTGCTGATAGACATTGAACCGTCTGACTCTGCTGTGTCAAGACCGACTGGCCACTGGATAAGGTTGCAGGCTACTATTGGAGTCTACAGGAAAACCTACTTGTGAATGTTATCTTACCAATCTATGGAAACGTACAATAAAATGGCCAGTGGTGAGTGCCGTCTATCACCACTAAATGAATGAACACTCAACCTTGAAGCCAGCCAGTGTTTTGACTTTTGAATATCAAGACCAAAAAGAATATATCTATATGTATCTACCAGGGGGAAATAAGCTAATCTTCATTCTCTGCACTACCTTTACTGGTTGGAAGCGAGTTTGTTTCCTTGTCAAATGCCCTTTTCCTTAAAGACTGGGGGCTTTGTTTCAGGCAGAGATTAACTGAGAGATATAAAGGCAGTGAATATTTCTCATTGCCAGAAGCAGGCAGGCTCACACAGAGTAGTCTCAAATATCGGCCTGCCTGCTTCTGGCAATGAGAAATATTCACTGTTTTCAGAATTTATGTGGTCATGCAACAAGGATATCAACTAACTGTTGCTTCTACTTGTTTATCTACTTTGGTTGGTTATGGTGATGATCATAGCTTTTCTACCTGAGGGGGAAATTGATTTTTTTGTATTTTTATATTCAGCCACACCCACGCCAATAAACAAACACATCACACGTAATGATAGATAGATAGATAGATAGGTGAAGTCAACGTTCCCAACTGTCAGTGGTGGTGCAATAACCGCTTGGGGCAAAGTGATATTCAGGTGTGACTCAAACATCAACACTTTTTCAGGTGAAGCTTATACCTGCATCATCAAAAGGGAGTGGTGTTCTTTTCATCATACAGGTTTCACAAATCAACTGTCATTGTGGACCCCCGGAAGAGTAGATGATGCATTTGCCGCGGCTAATGGGGATCCTAATAAATACCAAAATTGTATGTACACTGTGGTTTCGACGCCGTATTTCCCTGACTGCAACAGCAAATTTGTCAGTGTTACCTATTGTTGATTTTTCAACGTACCCTTCCCCATTTTTTTGTGTTGATTCAGGTATTAAATTAACTCTTTAAGTGTTAAATGAACACTCATTAGTCAAAAAGAACAACAGTTTTGCTATTAACAACCAGTGTTAAACCAAAACCACACCATCATTATCATATTGCCCAGCATGTTCTATTACAGAATGTTCTTTAGAATTGTTTGTTTCAATATCTATGTTTTTGCATGTACATTGACTGATTAATTAATCATATGCTACTCAAATATAAATAACGTACATTTTTCCAAGCTAATCCAATCTGTTACTTGGAAATGTTTTTTCCAGGTTAGATGGTTTAGGTAGTCTCATATCTTATCCTTTTCAACCTGGCAGTCATTCTAAATGTAGGCTGTGGGTGAATAAAAATGTTGGATATCCCCACTCTGGCTGGATTCCAATAGGAATTACACATTACTTTGCAAGTCATCATATGTGACTCACAGGCCTGAAAACCATGAGTTTCAGGCCACTGTATTTATGTAAAACTAGGCCCTCAAAATAATGCCTCATCAAATACGTAATTTAACTTAATTTGAATTATAACATATTCACTTAGGATCTCACTTGTTGAAGGCCACCAGACTGAACATGGATGCAGGTTATCATCAAGGATCTCTCTGTACTTTGCTCCATTCATCTTTGCCTCAATCCTGACTAGTCTCCCAGTCCCTGCCTCTGAAAAACATCCACACAGCTGATGCTGCCACCACCATGCTTCACCATAGGGATGGTGCCAGGTTTCCTCCAGAACGTGACGCTTGGCATTCAGGTCAAAGAGTTTGATCTTGGTTTCATCAGACCAGAGAATATTGTTTCTCATGATCTGAGAGTCTTCATGTGCCTTTTGGCAAACTCATAGCAGGCTTTCATGTGCCTTTTACTGAGGAGTGGCTTCCGTCTGGCCACTCTACCATAAAGGCCTGATTGGTGGAGTGCTGCAGAGATGGTTGTCCTTCTGGAAGGTTCTCTGATCTCCATCGAGGAACTCTAGAGCTCTGTCAGAGTGACCATCGGGTTCTTGGTCACCTCCCTGACCAAGGCCCTTCTCCCCCGATTGCTCAGTTTGGCCTGGCGGCCAGCTCTAGGAAGAGTCTCGGTGGTTCCAAACTTCTTCCGTTTAATAATGATGTAGGCCACTGTGTTCTTGGGAACCTTCAATGCTGCCAAATTTTTTTGGTACCCTTCCCCAGATCTGTGCCTCGACAGGATTCGGTCTCAGAGCTCTACAGACAATTACCTTTGACCTCTTGGATTGGTTTTTGCTCTGACAACTGTGAGACCTTATATAGACATGTCCAATTAATTTAATTTACCACAGGTGGACTCCAATGAAGTTGTCGAAACATCTCAAGGATGATCAATGGAAACAGGATGCACCTGGGCTCCATTTCGAGTCTCATAGCAAATGGTCTGAATGCTTACGTAAAGGTATCTGTTTTTTGTTTTTAATACATTTGCAAACATTTCTAAAAACCTGTTTTAGCATTGTCATTATGGGGTATTGTGTGTAGATTTTTTTTTTTTATCCGTTTCAGAATAAGGCTGTAATGTAACATTTTTTAGAAGGTTAAGGGGTCTGAATAATTTACAAAGGCACTGTATTATCATTCACATTGGATGTAAAAAATAATAATAATAATTTTAAAGTGAGGTGAAGAAAAAATAACTGAGAAGGAATCTTAAATTGGTACTTTCCAACATTTGCGGCAGCAGGCTAGTTAGCCTACTTTTATGTGTGCTCAGTTGCGCATGCTCCGTCAACATTAAGAGGACAGAGAAACAAGACACATGCTGATTGCGCACAAACAAAACGCAATGAACAAATTGGCAAAACTTGTAAATGGTATGAAATAAATCAAAACGTGTTTTTTATAAGTCTATCAGGTTGTGAACTCTCCAAATAACGTTTCCACACCGAGAAAGCGAACAGTAAATTGCAACACACCACTCCCCTTCTTCTTGTCTCAACATTTCAAATGATACTCAAGACAGTTTTTTTTTCACACACATATTTTAGATGCATTGCTAATCATCTCAATAATCAGCTAGGCCTATTGCCACACGTGTTGTGTAGACACTGGACCAGTGTTGAATTAAACACCATCAGTGTTGATTTAACAGTGGATAATTTTGTATGCAGGTTAACCTTACAAGCATTTTGTGTTTTATCCCATGTTTTATACCATTTAATATCTCAGGTTTTTATGAAGAGGATAAATATAAAGCATTTAGCTAATATGCTATGTGTGATAACAGTATTTAAAATATTGAAAGGTATAAAGCATTATCAGTTCTTTAACGAACATTATTCAACTGTAATAACAAGCCAGTAGTAGGCATATTAATGAGGATCATAGTGTTTGGGTTTTCTATAGGCTATAAATATGCATGCCTATTGTCAAATCAACAAGTGTCAATAGTCGGCTAATTAGTTTCCCTTTACTCAAGTGGTGTAGGTTGAATCCATATTCTATTGCTTCTATTATTAGCTTTCGCAGGATGTCTTCTAGGAGGAAACGTGAAAAAACGAAGGTACGGAAATGCCAGAGTTCTACTTGGAAAAGGTCCAAACCCTGTTTTATCCAGAAGCATTTGACACACAGCCTAAATCTACGAGCTAGCGTTACGACCACTGTCTGATGAACTCTCTCTCATTATTGCATTATAAGGAACGATGTTTGCTATTCATTCGTATTCCTTAGAACGCATAAATACAAGTATTTTACCCATAGGTTACATGGCATCAACTTTCAGCTCCCCAAAAAAGAATGAAAGTTGTTTTCCATCACTTTCTTTAAATATAATTCTTACTACAGACGTATTATAACCAACTTGTTTTTAGTACAACAAAGTTTTAATAGCCAACTTACCTCGGTGAAAAAATTATCCATCGTCCTTAAATTAATCCACAAGGATCTCTGTATGCTAATCGCGCTGGCAAAACATGTGTTTTGATGTACAGGGCAAAGGCATCTTCTTTAGTCCATGATCAGAAATACATCTCTTCCAATAGTTCTCGGGACAGGGAAAAGGGAATCAAGTCTTCTGCGACTTCTGCCTTTGTTTCATAGATTACATTTCCAGCAAAATCAGCATTTGTTATTTCAAATAAAATTAAAATCAGTCTTCCGATATTGGCGAAAAACGCTGCGCGATAAAACTCAGTATGGAGGGAGATCAAATGCTGTGCACCTGGACACTTTGTCTGCCGAACATTCACATTGGTAAATAGTCCAACTTGCTGAAGTAAAGTATTTTAGGCGACTGGCGAGCCAAGTTTGGAGTGACTCCATCCGTAGATACTGTAGCTCCACCCAGCACTGGTTTGAATGGTAAAGTAAATCTCACCCCAGGATTGCCTCTCTTACCCCGCCTGCCGTCCAAAGGAGCCTAAAGTTTGAAACCTGACTGCGGACTGCCGCTGCGGAGATGTTCAAATAGTGTGAAATAAAACAGTGTGAAAAAGTAACAGCCTATGTCAATTGAGTTTTATAAGTAGGCAATAGGCATATGAACATGGATTCCATCGCGTGTAATCAAATAATGGAGTGTGCAGCTCACAATCATTTTATGAAACTGAAACTGACATAGGCCTATCCCACTGGGTACACACTGGTAGAGTGACCATTGTTTCCACGTCTTTTCAATTACATTATGTTGAATCAACATGGAAAAGACATTGAATTGAAGTCTGCCCAGTAGGACGTTGCAATATAGTGTAATTGCAGACCACAATTTGGGGCGTTTCTTGATATTGGCTCTCCTTGATATCAGGAAACGCCCATTGATGCCTGCCATTGGACAGTCCATTGACATCTGCCAATGATGAGTTCCTGCACTGTCCCACTCAGTTTAAATCAAGGAGCCATTTCCGGATTTCAGATGTCAAAAAATCACCTTTTAAAGGAATGCTTTAGATATGATTAGAATTGCATTTCTTCTGGCAAAGTGAGAGGCTAATAACTCTGGTGCCGTTCAGCTATCCTCAGCCAGAAACCTCACAATCTTAACCCGGTCAAGTTTGGTTTCTGTGCAAACCTTAGACAGTGTAGAAGGCAACCAAACATGTTTCATCATTCTACATTACATTTTGTCTACAGAACATGTCAATTAGCCCATGAAAATCAGTCATCATTACGCACCAATGAGACGAGCAGTGTTCACTTGATTGACAGTGTCTTGGTCCAATGACCACCTATTGGTTTGAAACATAGCTAGGTAGATAGCCAATGAGCTGGGATTTTCAGATATACAGTACCAGTCAAAAGTTTGGACACGCCTGCTCATTCAAAGTTTTTTTTTATTTGTACTATTTTATACATTGTAAAATAATAGTGAAGACTTTAATTCATTAATTTAATTCATTTAGATTCTTCAAAGTAGCCACCCTTTGCCTTGATGACAGCTTTGCACAATGTTGGCATTCTCTCAACCAGCTTCATGAGGTAGTCACCTGGATAGCATTTCAATTAACAGGTGTGCTTTGTTAAAAGTTAATTTGTGGATTTTCTTTCCTTCTTAATGCGTTTGAGCCAATCAGTTGTGTTGTGACAAGGTAAGGGTGGTATACAGAAGATAGCTCTATTGGGTAAAAGACCAAATCCATATTATGGCAAGAACAGCTCAAATAATTTAAGAGAAAAGACAGTCCATCATTACTTTAAGACATGAAGGTCAGTCAATTCGGAAGTGCAGTTGCAAAAACCATCAAGCGCTGAGAAACAGAGTAGGTGAACAGATGATCTCTGCATGTGTGGTTTTCACCGTGAAGCATGGAGGAGGAGGTGTGATGGTGTGGGAGTGCTTTGCTGGTGACATTGTCTGTGATTTGTTTAGAATTCAAGGCACACTACCAGCATGGCTACCACAGCATTCTGCAGTGATACACCATCCCATCTGGTTTGGCCTGGCGGGACTATCATTTGTTTTTCAACAGGACAATAACCCAACACACCTCCAGGCGGTGTAAGGACTATTTGACCAAGAAGGAGAGAGAGTGATGACCTGCATCAGATGACCTGGCCTCCACAATCACCTGACCTCAACCCAATTGAGATGGTTTGGGATGAGTTGGACCACAACGTGAAGGAAAAAGCAGACAACAAGTGCTTAGCATATGTGGGAACTCCTTCCAGACTGTTGGAAAAGTATTCCTCATAAAGCTGGTTGAGAGAATGTGTGCAAAGCTGTCCAAGGCAAAGGGTGACTACTTTGAAGAATCTCAAATATAAAATATATTTTGATTTGTTGAACTTTTTTTTTAGTTACTACACGATTCTGTATGTGTTATTTCATAGTGTTGATGTCTTCACTATTATTCTACATTGTAGAAAAACAGTCAAATAAAGAGAAACCCTTGAATGAGTAGCTGTGTCCAAACTTTTGACTAGTACTGTATCTGGTTTACAATTTAGAAATGAAAGCACTTTATGTATTTAGTTTGCCTAACAATTCATTCTGAATTGTTCCGCTGCTCTATGTTTGCTACATACTTCAGTCTGAGACTGACATAACTGAAGTCATTTGTGGTAATTTCAAAATGAGTGGTGTTTGTAACACTTGTCGTCTGGGGAAGGAGAGGAGGACCAAGGTGCTGCGTGGTAAGTGTTCATATTTTAAATATTTTAATGAACACTGAAAACAAAAACAACAAACAACCGACAAACAGTCCTGTAAGGTGCAACACAACACTAAACAGAAAATAACCACCCACAAAACACAATGGAAAACAGGCTACCTAAATATGGTTCTCAATCAGGGACAACGATTGACAGCTGCCTCTGAGAACCATACCAGGCCAAACACAGAAATAGAAAATCATAGACAAACTAACATAGACAACCCACCCAACTCACGCCCTGACCATACTAAAACAAAAGACAAAAACAAAGGAACTAAGGTCAGAACGTGACAGTATCCCCCCCAAAGGTGCGGACTCTGGCCGCAAAACCTGAACCTATAGGGGAGGATCTGGGTGGGTGTCTGTCCGCGGTGGCAGCTCTGGCACGGGATGTGGACCCCACTCCACCATAGTCTTTCTCCACCTCCTTAACCGCCTCCGTGGCCTCTTAAGAACGGCAACCCTCGCCGCCGACCTCGGACTGGGGACCCTAGCCACGGGTACTGGACGGACGGAAGACTCCGGCAGCGCCGGACAGGCGGGAGATTCTGGCATCGCCGGCGTGACAGGCAGCTCCTGGCTGACTGACGGCTCTGGCAGCTCCTGGCTGACTGGCGGCTCAGGACAGACGGGAGACTCTGGCCGCTCAGGGCAGACGGGAGACTCTGGCCGCTCAGGGCAGACGGGAGACTCTGGCCGCTCAGGGCAGACGGGAGACTCTGGCCGCTCAGGGCAGACGGGAGACTCTGGCCGCTCTGGGCAGACGGGAGACTCTGGCCGCTCTGGGCAGACGGGAGACTCTGGCCGCTCTGGGCAGACGGGAGACTCTGGCCGCTCTGGGCAGACGGGAGACTCTGGCCGCTCTGGGCAGGAGGAAGGCTCTGGCAGCACTGGACAGGCGGGAGCACCTGTAGGGAGAAGACGGAGAGACAGCCTGGTGCGGGGGGCTGCCACCGGAGAGCTAGTGCGTGGAGGTGGCACCAGGTAGACCGGACCGTGAAGGCGCACAGGAGGTCTCGAACAACGAGCCTGCCCAACCCTACCTGACTGAATAGCCAGTAGCCAGGCCAGTGCGGTGAGATGGAATAGCCCGCACTGGGCTGTGCTGGCGAACCGGGGACACCATGTGTAGGGCTGGTGCCATGTACACCGGCCCGAGGAGATGCACTGGAGACCAGATGCGCTGAGCCGGATTCATGGCACCTGGCTTGATGCCCACTCTAGCCCGGCCAATACGAGGCGCTGCAATGTCCCGCACCGGGCTATGCACACGCACCGGGGACACCGTGCGCCTGACTGCATAACACGATGCCTGCCCGGTCCCTCATGCTCTCCGGTAAGCATGGGGAGTTGGCTCAGGTCTCCTACCTGACTTAGCCACACTCCCCGTGTTCCCCCCCAATACATTTTTGGGGCTGCCTCTCGGGCTTCCAACCACGCCGCCGTGCTGCCTCCTCATACCACCGCCTCTCAGCTTTCGCTGCCTCCAGCTCAGCCTTGGGGCGGTGATATTCTCCGGCCTGTGCTCATGGTCCCTTGCCGTCCAGAATCTCCTCCCATGTCCAGGAGTCCTGCGATTCCGGACGCTGCTGCTGCTGCTCATTACCACGCTGCTTGGTCCTTTCTTGGTGGGTGGTTCTGTAACGCTTGTCGTCTGGGGAAGGAGAGGATGACCAAGGTGCAGCGTGGCAAGTGTTCATATTTTAAATATTTTAATGAACACTGAAAACAAAACAATAAACAACCAACGAACAGTCCTGTAAGATGCAACACAACACTAAACAGAAAATAACCACCCACAAAACACAATGGAAAACAGGCTACCTAAATATGGTTCTCAATCAGGGACAACGATTGACTGCTGCCTCTGATTGAGAACCATACCAGGCCAAACACAGAAATAGAAAATCATAGACAAACCAACATAGACAACCCACCCAACTCACGCCCTGACCAAACTAAAACAAAAGACAAAAACAAAGGAACTAAGGTCAGAACGTGACAGTGTTGTACAAAAGTCATCAGCGATTGGATCATTTCAAAACGCTGCTTTACACACGTGTGTTCTGGTTTTGGCTCAACCCATTTGTTTCTGGGACCAATCAGAGCGTTTAGAATGTGTTTGCGTTCTGGGTACTCAGATTCAGACTCATTGCAGAGAAGAAACTAAAGTCTGTGGGTGTGGTGTAGCGTTTGGCTGGAGCAAGGAGTTTGGGTAGCCAGGCAAGTATCTAGTCCCCCCATTTGAAGATTTCAAACGGTTGTTGTGTGTAAAACCAGTCTATGAATGCCAAATAATACAGTCAGTCCACCCTCAAAACACTAGTTTACTATTGTTAGATTATGCAATAGCCTATCATCTATAACTATATACAGGAAACAAAACAAAAAAATGCAACATGTAAAGTATCGGTCTCATGTTTTATGAGATGAAATAAAAGATCACAGAAATGGTCCACATGCACAAATGTTTTATTTCTCTCACATTTTGTGCACAAAATTTGTTTACATCCCTGTTAGTGAGCGTTTCTCCTTTGCCAAGATAATCCATCCACTTGACAGGAGTGGCATATCAATAACTGATTAAACAGCATGATCATTACACAGGTGCACCTTGTGCTGGGGATAATACAAGTAAACTTTAAAATGTGCAGTTTTGTCACACAACACAATGCCAAAGATGTCTTAAGTTTTGAGAGAGTGTGTAATTGATATGCTGACTGAAAGAATGTTCACCAAAGCTGTTGCCAGTGAATTGAATATTAATTTCTCTAACATAGCCGCCTCCAACGTCGTTTTAGAGAATTTGGCAGGACATCCAACCGGCCTCACAACCGCAGGTCCAGGATGCGAGCCCGACTGTTTTCCATTCTGAGTATTGACAACCTATACAGTCTTTTCTGAGACATTGTGCATTATATGTCCATTGCGCTGCTTACAATTTTAAATTAGTCTTGAATTATGCATGCCAAGCACCAGAGATAAGGGACTGTTGATATTGCAACCACAACTCAAATACTGGTTTACCAGTATGATCAAAATCATAAACTGCTTTCTTTTGTTTGAGCCCTAAAGAACTGTTGTCCACTAAAGATGATAATCTGTTTAGATCTACCAATTTATTGACTGTCCGGTTTCCAGACGACCTGTCCCGGAACTTCCTATACAGTTCATCTCTTTCCGTAATGTGGTGAGGTTGCCAAATAAGGAGAATGCGAGAGGCTCAATGAAAGATGTTGCATAACTGCTGTATTTGCACCACTCCCTTTTGCCCAGTTTCCCTGATGTTGCTACGACAATCAAGCAGTTTTTAACCTTCCCTGTCACTGTCGCTTCTGCGGAGAGATCGTTTTCTACACTATAACTCATAAAGAACTACCTAAGGAGCATTAGGTTTTTGGTCTGCTATGTTTGCCCCATAGCCTGACCATGGCATTTGTTTACCGATATCACCTTGCTTTCAATCAGTTCAATTATTTATTTTTCAAGGTCTGAGGCACTTTGATCTGTTACATTCTTGAATCCCAAGAAACAAATACTTAGCTTCCTAGTACATATGGAAATGAAAACGTTTTCAAACATTTGAGGGTTACTGTCAAAATTATTTATTAACAACAAAAATAGACATTGATGAAAGTCGCATTGGCCCCCAGAGCTCATGCACCCTCCCCCTTATCCTATGAACGACTACATTCACTTTTCATTTTGTGATGTGAAAATGAAGATTCTTTACATATAGGATATTCCAAATGTTGCTCTGTGTATCTGTTTGGACTTGGCTTCAAAGGGAATCATGTTACAACAGGGCTCTCCAACCCTGTTCCCTCAGAGCTACCGTCCTGTACATTTTCACGACAGCTTTAATCTAGCCCACATGGTAATTAGCTGGTTGATAAACTGAAACAGGTTGGTTACAACTAGTGTTGGAGCGAAAACCTACAGGACATTAGCTCTCCAGGGACAGGGTTGGAGAGCCATGTGTTACAGACTACAGTTAACAATTTTGCTTGGTTTCATGGCTTGGTATGAATCGCCATCTATTGGCCAATCAGAATACTAACAATGAAATGCATCGAATACGTTTCTTGTTCATAGTGCATGGCATACATTTTTATGCTAATTATTGGTCTATCATTTGATGTATTTATTTTTCATAAAATCACTGTTTTTTAAATTCTCTTTCAAAACAGTGATACAAAGACAACACTTAAACACATCGAATATACATTCTTTAGTCAGAATCAGAATCACCTTTATTCGTAAAGAACATTTACATATAGATGGAATTTGACTTGGTGAAATGGTGCAGAGAGCAATAGACAAAATATAAAGACACTATAAAGACAGAGGAATGTACACATAGTCTAAATACAGTATATAGGCATAGGTACAGAAGAGATAGAACAATTACGCATCATAGGAGTCTATCAGCAAATTTACAGTAGAGGAAATACAATTTACATTGGAAATATGTCTACTGTATATCAATAGCTAGGGTTCAAAATATCAGTATGCAGTGTTTGAACAAAAAAATTATGGGTAGCAGTGTATTTTAAGGTGCAAAAGTATACAGTGCCTTCAGAAAGTATTCACACCCCATGATTTTTTTTACATTGTTGTGTTACAGCCGGAATTGAAAACGGATTCAATTGAGATTGTGTCACTGGCCTACACACAATCGGGAATAAAAAGAAATGGAATAGAACTAAGCACAGGCAAAATCCTAGACAACAACCTCGTTCAGTTTGCTTTCCAACAGAAACTGAGAGACAAATTCACCTTTCAGCAGGATAATAACCTAAAACACAAGGCCAAATATACACAGGAGTTGCTTAACAAGACAACATGTTCCTAAGTGGCCTAGTTACTGTTTTGATGTAAATCAGCTTGAAAATCTATGGCAAGATGTCTAACAACCAACGACAGAGCTTGAAGAATTTAACAATTATGAGCAAATATTGTACATTCCAGGTGTGCAAAGTCCTTAGACTTACCCAGAAAGACTTGGTGATTCTAACACTCAGGGGTGTGAATACTTCTATAAATGAGATATTTCTGTATTTCATTCTCAATAAATTTGCAAACATTTCTAAAAACATGTTTTCACTTTGTCATTATGTGTCACGATTGTCGTAATAACATTCAGACCAAGGCGCAGTGTTATATGGGTTACACATCTTTTAATTCGTGAAACACACAAAAAAAACAATAAAGCGCCAACGACACGTGAAGCTATGGAGTGCTCACAGGCAACTACACATAAACAAGATCCCACAAAACACAGTGGGGAAATGGCTGCCTAAATATGATCCCCAATCAGAGACAACGATAAACAGCTGCCTCTGATTGGGAACCATACCAGGGAACCATACCAACATAGAAAAAAAAAAAAACCTAGAATTACCCACCCTAGTGACATTATGGCACATTGTTTGTAGATGGGTAAAAAAAAAATGTAATCGATCTTGAATTCAGGCTATAACACAACAACATGTGGAATAATTTATGGGGTATGAGTACTTTCTGAAGGCACTGTAGCTAACAAGGCCTTTAGTATGTCCTATTAGCCATATATTAGGTCTGAATTAAGGTGTCGATGAGGTGTCAACTATTCGCACACCCTGTACAAACACATATAAAACATACAAATCTACAAAAGCAAACTTTCCCTCACTGAAACTCAGGCTAAAAAATGTAGCATCATTGTCCAAATGCTTATGGAGAGCACTGTATATGAAACTACACAAATCCTGTGTATCAGACGAACATTATATGCTTTTGCTCACGTGTGGGGAGATGTGCTTCTTTTCTTCCACAGTGGTCCTTTCTGGTCCTTTATTTCTGCAAGAATAAGGTTATTTAGTGTAGGTAATATGTCGGTACTGTAACGGTTTTCTTTATGAGAAGGAGAGTCGGACCAAAATGCGGCGTGTAGATTACGATCCATGTTTATTGTGACTATAGCAACACGAATCTAAATACAAACAGTGTAAAATAATAAACGTAATGAAAACCGAAACAGCCTAAACTGGTGCAAACTAACACTAAGGACACTAAGGACAATCACCCACAAACACACAGTGAAACCCAGGCTACCTAAATATGGTTCCCAATCAGAGACAATGACTAACACCTGCCTCTGATTGAGAACCATATCAGGCCAGACATAGAAATAGACAAACAAGACATCCAACATAGAATGCCCACCCAGTTCACGTCCTGACCAACACTAAAACAAGGAAAACACACACGAACGATGGTCAGAACGTGACAGTACCCCCCCCTCCAAGGTGCGGACTCCGGACGCACAACTTAAACCTATAGGGGAGGGTGTGGGTGGGCATCTGTCCGCGGTGGCGGCTCTGGCGCTGGACGTGGACCCCACTCCATAATAGTCTTTGTCCACCTCCTTAGCGTCCCTAGATAGGTGACCCTCCTAAGAGACAGCTCGGGACAGAGGGGAAGCTCGGAACAGAAGGACAGCTCGGGACAGAGGTAGCTCGGGACTGATGGGTAGCTCAGCACTGAGAGGAAGCTCAGCACTGAGAGGAAGCTCAGGCAGGTGGTTGGATCCGGCAGATCCTGGCTGGCTGGCGGTTCTGGAAGATCCTGGCTGACTGGCGGATCCGGAAGATCCTGGCTGACCCGGAAGATCCTGGCTGACTGGCGGATCCGGAAGATCCTGGCTGACTGGGGGATCCGGAAGATCCTGGCTGACTGGGGGATCCGGAAGATCCTGGCTGACTGGGGGATCCGGAAGAGTCTGGTCGACTGGCGGATCCGGAAGAGTCTGGTCGACTGGCGGATCTGGAAGAGTCTGGTCGACTGGCGGATCTGGAAGAGTCTGGTCGACTGGCGGATCTGGAAGAGTCTGGTCGACTGGCGGATCTGGAAGAGTCTGGTCGACTGGCGGATCTGGAAGAGTCTGGTCGACTGGCGGATCTGGAAGAGTCTGGTCGACTGGCGGATCTGGAAGAGTCTGGTCGACTGGCGGATCTGGAAGAGTCTGGTCGACTGGCGGATCTGGAAGAGTCTGGTCGACTGGCGGATCTGGAAGAGTCTGGTCGACTGGCGGATCTGGAAGAGTCTGGTCGACTGGCAGATCTGGAAGAGTCCGGTCGACTGGCAGCTCTGGCTGCTCCATGCTGACTGGCTGCTCCATGATGACTGGCAGCTCTGGCTGCTCCATGCTGACTGGCTGCTCCATGCTGACTGGCAGCTCTGGCTGCTCCATGCTGACTGGCTGCTCCATGCTGACTGGCAGCTCTGGCTGCTCCATGCTGACTGGCTGCTCTGGCTGCTCCATGCTGACTGGCTGCTCCATGCTGACTGGCGGCCCTGGCTGCTCCATGCTGACTGGCGGCCCTGGCTGCTCCATGCTGACTGGCGGCCCTGGCTGCTCCATACTGACTGGCGGCCCTGGCTGCTCCATGCTAACTGGCAGCTCTGGCGGCTCCTTGCAGACTGGCAGCTCTGGCGGCATCCTGCAGACAGGCAGCTCTGGCGGCTCCTTGCAGACTGGCAGCTCTATGCAGACTGGCAGCTCCTTGCAGACTGGCAGCTCCTTGCAGACTGGCAGCTCCTTGCAGACTGGCAGCTCTATGCAGACTGGCAGCTCCTTGCAAACTGGCAGCTCCTTGCAAACTGGCAGCTCTATGCAGACTGGCAGTTCTGAACAGGCGGGAGACTCCGGCAGCGCTGTAGAGAAGGAAGGCTCTAACAGCGCTAGACAGGCGGGAGACTCCGACAGCGCTGGAGAGGAGGAAGGCTCTGGCAGCACTGGACAGGCGAGGCGCACTGTAGGCCTGATGCGTGGTGCTGGCACTGGTGGTACTGGGCCGAGGACACGCACAGGAAGCCTTGTGCGGGGAGCTGCTACCGGAGGGCTGGGGTGTGGAGGTGGTACTGGAAAGACCGGACCGTGCAGGCGCACTGGAGCTCTTGAGCACCGAGCCTGCCCAACCTTACCTGGTTGAATGCTCACGGTCGCCCTGCCAGTGCGGCGAGGTGGAATAGCCCGCACTGGGCTATGCAGGCGAACCGGAGACACCGAGCGCAAGGCTGGTGCCATGTAAGCCGGCCCAAGGAGACGCACTGGGGACCAGCTGCGTAGAGCCGGCTTCATGGCATTAGGCTCGACGCTCAATCTAGCCCGGCCGACACGCGGAGCTGGAATATACCGCACCGGGCTATGCACCCGCACTGGAGACACCGTGCGCACCACTGCATAACACGGTGCCTGTCCGGTCTCTCTAGCCCCCCGGTAAGCACAGGGAGTCTGCCCAGGTCTCCTACCTGGCATAGCCATACTCCCTGTTAGCCCCCCCCCCCCAAGACATTTTTGGGGCTGCCTCTCAGGCTTCCATCCGCTACGTCGAGCTGCCTCCTCATATCTGCGCCTCTCAGCTTTCGCAGCCTCCAGTTCTTCCTTGGGGCGGCGATATTCTCCAGGCTGAGCCCAGGGTCCTTTACCGTCCAGTTCTTCCTCCCATGTCCATTTCTCCAGGTGGTGCAGCCTCTCCCACTGCAGCTGCTGCTGCTGCTCCTGCTGCTGCTGCCTCTGTTCCTTCTCCTGCTGCACCTTGGTGCGGCTACACTCCCCTGGTTTAGCCCAGGGTCCTCTCCCGTCGAGGATTTCCTCCCATGTCCAGAAATCCTTATTGCGCATCTCCTCGCGCTGCTCCTGCCTGTTGACACGCTGCTTGGTCCGTTGGTGGTGGGTGATTCTGTAACGGTTTTCTTTATGAGAAAGAGAGTCGGACCAAAATGCAGCGTGTAGATTACGATCCATGTTTATTGTGACTATAGCAACACGAATCTAAATACAAACAGTGTAAAATAATAAACGTAATGAAAACCGAAACAGCCTAAACTGGTGCAAACTAACACTAAGGACAATCACCCACAAACACACAGTGAAACCCAGGCTACCTAAATATGGTTCCCAATCAGAGACAATGACTAACACCTGCCTCTGATTGAGAACCATATCAGGCCAGACATAGAAATAGACAAACAAGACATCCAACATAGAATGCCCACCCAGTTCACGTCCTGACCAACACTAAAACAAGGAAAACACACACGAACGATGGTCAGAACGTGACAGGTACTATGCTTTTCTTAGTTCTACATTGAGACAGCATACTAAGAGTCTGTTTCTTGTGTAACTTGCAATTTATTATATACTATATAAAAATGATATATTTACACCCAATGCCCCAGTAGACTCCATAAACAATATTATCACCACTGTTAATTCAATACATTGGTCAAATAAATGAATTATTTTAGGTGACTTTAATAAGAATTGGCTAGATAAATCCTCTGCTAAGGATAGAAAAACTATTGAAAATATATGTATTTTACTCAATTAATTAAATAACCAATGAGAGTCATACCACAAACTCATATTGGGACTTTGCTGGATTGGCTCTTGGTGGCACGTCCTGACAGGATTGTCCACCCAAGTTGATTAAAATACATGGGATTACTTTCCCACTGAATTCATAAAGGTATGTGATAAACATGGACCTTGGAGAACAGTGAAGTGTAGGGCTATCACCTTCCCTGGGTTAGCTCTGACTTAATACATCTGTTCAGAGAAAGGGATAAAAACTGGGCTAAGTACTGTAGAACCAAAAATCCAACTGATTGGGAGTCCTATAGAAAATTGAGAAACGCCAGTAAAACTAAAAGTAGAAATTCCTCCTAATGGATAGTCTTAAAAATAATTGTAAAAATCCACAGCAGTTCTGGAAATACACAAATGACCTTTTAAATAGGTCAAATAACCAACCTATTTGTCACGACTTCCGCTGAAGTCGGCTCCATTCCTTGTCCGGGTGGCGTTCGACGGTCGACGTCACCGGCTTTCTAGCCATCGCTGCTCCATTTTTCATTTATCCATTTGTTTTGTCTTGTTCCCTGCACACCTGGTTTTCATTCCCTAATCACACTGCATGTATTTATTCCTCTGTTCCCCCTCATGTCTTTGTGTAGAATTGTTTGTGTTACATGTCAATTTTGACAAGCCAGACTGGTGTTCGTATTATTCCGTGTTTTGTCACGAGGTATGTTTAATTGGTTGAACATAATTATTGTGACTGTTTGCACACTTTTTGCACTTGTGCCAATTGGCTGGAGGTCTTGACGCAAGTGGCGTCCGTCTGTTGGTTTCTCCTGCCTCAATAAAGTGTGCGCCTGTTCACAAATCTCTGCTCTCCTGCACCTGACTCCGCTCCCAGTACACACACCCTTGACACTATTAATCAAATAATCCTAAATGACTATGTCATTCAAGAGCCAGTAGATATAGATTAGGATTTTAACCATAAATTCTTATCTATTAGCTCATCTATTACCTCAAATAATAATTTCAACTACAATTCCATTAGTTCCATTTTGTCATTAGTTTTATTTGTCAAACAGCTGTCAGTCTAGCGTCGATCATCATGTCACCAGAATCAGACCCTCTGAAAGGTACTGGGTGTCGTGAGTGTGAAGTCAGGCGCAGGAAAACAGAGAGTTCAATATAGTGCTCTTTTAATGCACACACGGTGAACCACGGCCACTCCACTAAACACTGGGTGCTCAAAACAAAATGCCCCAGACACGGGGAACAAAAACAGTCCAGCACTATACACAAACCAACACGTTCGTCTGTATCAAACACCAGGGTTACAATAATCAATCCCGCACAAAGAAACGGGCGGGCTGGCTGGCTAATAAAGCCCAACTAATTATAACCAACTCAAAACAGGTGTAATCTATAAACACATAAGGAGGGGGAGAAAATAATCAGTGGCAGCTAGTAGGCCGGCGATGACGACCTCCGAGTGCCACCAGAACCCTCGATATTTATTGGAAAGGAGCATCAAGATCACAGTGCACTTTCACTACCATTTAAAGTTAATTTTAAATTACTTCATCTGCAGCCTAATAAACTGCATGGTTTCCCAAGTCGTAGTGGGAGGGCCACACATCATATCATCGTGTGACTCCAAGTTCCAAGTACTTCAATATGATGGTTATTATATATATTTCCACCGCCATTTCTCACATAATTCATTTTACTTGCGCCAAAAAAATCCCACCTTGTCTTGCAATTTTTGTTTTCTCGACCGACGCATTTTCTGTTTCCATCAGGCCATGACATTTTGATATATACTTTACTCACCTAAAAAGGTTGGATGTAAACCTGGTTAGTGCTAGGTATACATGGAACCAGGATATCGACACCCCAAATCAGACATCTAAAGCTGCAATATGTAACTTTTTGGGCAACCCGAACAAATTCACATATACACTCTCGCTGCTTGTTTTATCACATACACTGAAATTAGGCCAACTATTAGAATTTCTGTGGTTTCTGCATAGTGCATCTTTAACTTTAGAAAGATCAAACCAACTGATATACTGCCTATCCTCAATGATATAAATACTGTCATGTTGGTATGATGAGATTCGGGAGACAGGCTCAGGAATGCGTAACAGGGTTTTTTATTAAGCCTCAAATTACGGCGTCCCGTGTAAAGGCACGGGGACGAAGACCAAACAAACATGAGACATAGTGGAGTGATTTTTTTGTGTGTGAATGAATAATGGACAATGTGTAACGATCCTCTTCCTGTGAATGACTGGACCAAAGCGCAGCTTGAGACGTGTTCATGATATTTTATTAAAATCAGAACACTAGAACAAAAAATAACAAAGAGAAAAATGAACAGTTCTGTAACGAAACTAACAATACAGAAAACAACTACCAATAAAACCCATGTGGGCAAGAGCTACCTAAGTATGGTTCCCAATCAGAGACAACGATAGACAGCTGTCCCCAATTGAGAACCATACCCGGCCAAAAACAAAGAAATACAAAAACATAGAAAAAAATAACATGGATTGTCCACCCTAGTCACACCCTTGCCTAACCAAAATAGAGAATAAAAGCCTCTCTATGGCCAGGGCGTGCCACAATGTCAAATGTGACATAGGGAAGCACCGGAGTGAGTTGGGTGCGCAATTACGCAGGTACTGTCCCTGTATGACACAAACAACTGGATTCATTATCCCTTACATTGTAAGGTCCTGGGTGTCGTGAGGGTGAAATCAGGCGCAGGAAAGCAGAGTTCAATAAAGTGCTTTTTCTTTAATGCACACACGGTGAACTACGGTCACCCCACTTACGGGTGCTCAAACCAAATGCCCCAGACACAGGGAAACGAAAACAGTCTAGCACTAAATACACAAACATGTACATCTAATGCAAACTCCAGGGTTACAATAATCAATCCCGCACAAAGAACCAGGCGGGCCGGCTGACTAATAAAGCCTCACTAATTATAACCAACTCAAAACAGGTGTAGTCAATAAACACATAAGGAGGGGGAGAAAAGAATCAGTGGCAGCTAGTATCGGCCTCGAGGTCGACCCGGAGGATGAGGCGCAGGGCGATCCGGATGGAGGCGATGGAAATCCCTCAACATTGACGGATCCAAAATGTCCCCCACCGGTACCCAGCACCTCTCCTCCGGACCGTACCCCTCCCAGTCCATAAGGTACTGCAGGCCCCTCACCCGGCGTCTCGAGTCCAGAATGGCCCGTATCGTATACGCCGGGAACCCCTCGATGTCCAGAGGGGGAGGAGGGACCTCCGGCACCTCACCGTCCTGTAGTGGACCAGCTACCAGCGGCCTGAGGAGAGACACATGAACCGAGGGGTTAATACGATAATAGGAAGGGAGTTGTAATCGATAACACACCTCGTTTATTCTCCTCAGGACTTTGAAGGGCCCTACACACTGCGGCCCAAGCTTCCGGCAGGGCAAGCGGAGGGGCAGGTTTCGGGTCGAGAGCCAGACCCTGTCCCCCGGTACAAACACGGGGGCCTCACTGCGGTGGTGGTCTGCATTCCTTTTCTGCCGTCCACTAGCTTGTTGGAAGGATTCCTGGACGGCCCTCCAGGTCTCTTTGGAGCGCTGCACCCATTCCTCCACCGCAGGAGCCTCGGTCTGGCTCGGATGCCACGGTGCCAGGACCGGCTGGTACCCCAACACACACTGAAAGGGGGACACATTAGTAGAGGAGTGGCGTAGTGAGTTCTGGGCCATTTCGGCCCAGGGGATGTATATCGCCCACTCCCCTGGCCGGTCCTGGCAATAAGACCGCAGAAACCTACCCACCTCCTGGTTTACTCTCTCCATCTGCCCATTACTCTCGGTGTGATAACCGGAGATCAGGCTGACCGAGACCCCCAGACGCTCCATGAACGCCCTCCATACTCGGGACGTGAACTGGGGGCCCCGATCAGAAACGATGTCCTCCGGCACCCCGTAGTGCCGGAAGACGTGGGTGAATAATGCCTCCGCAGTCTGTAGAGCTGTAGGGATACCGGGCAACGGGAGGAGACGGCAGGACTTAGAGGACCGATCCACAATCACCAGAACCGCAGTGTTCCCCTGAGACGGGGGCAGATCGGTCAGGAAATCTACGGAGAGATGAGACCATGGCCGTTGTGGAACGGGGAGGGGTTGTAACTTCCCTCTAGGAAAGTGCCTAGGAGCCTTACTCTGGGCGCATACCGAACAGGAGGAGACATAAACCTTAACGTCCCTAGCCAAGGTAGGCCACCAATACCTCCCCCGAAGGCTCCCCACTGTCCTCCTCCCCCCAGGGTGACCCGAGGAGGGTAGGACTTGAGCACACCGAATCAGTTGGTCCCGAACACCAAGCGGCACTTACTTCCACCCCGCCGGACACTGAGGAGGCGCGGGTTCAGCCCGTAACGCCCGCTCGATGTCCGAGTCCACCTCCCATACCACTGGTGCTATCAGCCTTGAGGCGGGAAGGATGGGAGTACCTATCCTCCGTGTCGTTAAGGCGGGACAGTGCGTCCACCTTCACGTTCTGGGAGCCCGGTCTATAAGATAACGTGAACCGGAATCGGGAGAAAAACATGGCCCACCTTGCCTGACGAGGGTTCAGTCTCCTAGCTGCCCGAATATACTCCAGATTTTGGTGGTCGGTCCAGATGAGAAAGGGGTGCTTAGCCCCCTCAAGCCAGTGTCTCCACACCTTCAGAGCCCTGACCACCGCTAACAAGTCCCGGGCCCCCACATCATAGTTACGCTCCGCTGGGCTGAGCTTCCTCGAGAAGAAAGCGCAGGGGCAGAGTTTTTGTGGCGTACCCAATCGCTGTGATAGCACGGCACCCACCCCAGCCTCGGACGCGTCCACCTCCACTGTGAATGCTAGAGAGGGGTCCGGATGCGCCAACACCGGTGCATCAGTGAACAGCGCCTTCAACCTGTTGAAAGCTCAGTCCGCCTCTGCTGACCACCGCAACCGCACCGGGCCCCCCTTCAGCAGTGAGGTAATTGGAGCCACTATCTAGCCAAAACCCATGATAAACCTCCGGTAGTAGTTGGCAAAACCCAAAAACCGCTGCACCTCTTTTACCGTGGTCGGAGTCAGCCAATTACGCACGGCCTTAATGCGGTCACCCACGATTTCCACCCCCGAGGTGGAAATGCGATAACCCAGAAAGGAGACGGATCGTTTGGAGAACACACACTTCTCAGCCTTGACGTATAGGTCATGCTCCAGCAGTCTACCAAGCACCTTGCGTACCAGAGACACATGCGCGGCGTGAGTGGCTGAGTAGATCAGAATGTCATCGATATAAACAACCACTCCCTGCCCATGCAGGTCCCTGAGAATCTCGTCTAAAAAGGATTGGAAAACGGCTGGAGCATTCTTTAACCCATACGGCATGACGCAGTACTCATAGTGGCCCGATGTGGTACTAAATGCGGTTTTCCACTCGTCTCCCTTCCAAAAACGCACCAGACTATACGCGCTCCTGAGATCCAATTTTGTGAAGAACTGCGCTCCCTGGAATGATTCCACTGCCGTAGCAATGAGGGGTAGTGGGTAGATGAACCCCACTGTGATGCCATTTAGACCTCTATAATCAATACACGGACGCAAACCTCCCTCCGGGTGAGATGGAGTACCAAATGTACCCCTGTCCCAGAGAGTCCGTGACATATGTCTCCATAGCCAACGTCTCCTCTTGGGACAATGGGTACACGTGACTCTTGGGAAGCGCAGCGTTTACCTGGAGATCTATCACACAATCCCTTCCCGGTCGATGTGGTGGTAATTTAGTCGCCTTCTTTTTACTGAAAGCGATTGCCAAATCGGCATACTCGGGGGGAATGCACACCATGGGACCCTGGTCTGGTCTCTCCACCGACGTGGCACCGATGGAAACTCCCAGACACCTTCCAGAACACCCCTCTGACCACCCCTGGAGAACCCCCTGTCTCCACGAAATTTTAGGATTGTGCCGGGCCAGCCAGGGAATCACTACCACCACTGGAAACGCAGGCGAATCAATAATATAGAGACTGATACTATGATTCCCCTGCGTTACCATGTCCAGTGGAACCGTGGTCTCCCTGACCACCCCTGACCCTAATGGCCGGCTATCTAGGGAGTGCACGGGAAAGGGAGAATCTATCGGCACAAGCGGAACACCTAATTTAAAAGCGAGTCCACGATCCGTAAAGTTCCCAGCTGCGCCTGAATCAACTAGCGCCCTATGCTGGGAAGAGGGGAAAAATGTACGAAAAAAAATCAAGACAAACATGTGACCAACAGGGGGTTCTGGGTGAGTTTGGTGCTGACTCACCTGGGGTGATCAAGAATTGTTCCGCCTGCCATCTCGACTCCCAGACGGACCCCCCCAGCACCGATCGGCCGTGTGTCCTCTCCGACCACAGCTGGTGCAGGGGGAGACTCCTCCTCCGGTACCCCTCGGCACAGCCCCTCCCAACTCCATCGGAACGAGAGCGGAGGTGCTGGGTGGAGACCACTTCTCTCCCATCGGTCCATTCTCTCTATCACCTGATCCATAGCCGATCCGATCCGATGGAGAACGGTAGTATGGTGTAGGACCCGTTCCTACATCGATGGGAGAGGGTTGGCCGCTGCTCCTGCTGACTCCATTCTTTCGTGGTGCGGGATTCTGTAATGTCCTGGGTGTCGTGAGGGTGAAATCAGGCGCAGGAAAGCTTCAATAAAGTGCTTTTTCTTTAACGCACACACAGTGAACTACCATCACCCCACTTACGGGTGCTGAAACCAAATGCCCCAGACACAGGGAAACGAAAACAGTCTAGCACTAAATACACGAACATGCACATCTAATGCAAACTCCAGGGTTACAATAATCAATCCCGCACAAAGAACCAGGCGGGCCGGCTGACTAATAAAGCCTCACTAATTATAACCAACACAAAAAAGGTGTTCTTAATAAACACATAAGGAGGGGGAGAAAATAATCAGTGGCAGCTAGTAGGCCGGCGAGTGCCTCCAGTCCAGTTACCGATATCTGAAAAAGAGAGCCTCATCGAAATTGCAACATGTGATTCTGTGAAAATTTAAATTAATCAGAAGCCAATGCTAGATGTTTTGATTGGGCTAGGCTCAAATTATCCTGCCTTGGCAAATTGCGTTGTTAAGACACTGATGCCCTTTGCAACCACGTACCTATGTGAGAGTGGATTTTCGTCCCTCACTAGCATGAAAACTAAATACAGGCACAGACTGTGTGTGGAAAATGATTTAAGACTGAGACTCTCTGACTGAGACTCTCTCCAATACAACTCAACATTTCAGAGAGTTATGTGCATACTTTCCAGCAGACCCTTCTCATTAACCTGTGGTGAGTTATTTACAATTTTCGTTGAACAAATAAAGTTTTATTTGTAAGATGGATAAATAAAGAACAAAATGATTGATTATTATTATATTATTATTTGTGCCCTGGTCCTATAAGAGCTCTTTGTCACTTCTCACAAGCCGGGTTGTGACAAAAACTCACACTCATTATGTTTAATAAATGTATCGTGTGTGGCAGGCTAACAATGATGGCAAAAAACAACATTTGAGAGTGCGCTGACCCTGGTGCTAGAGGGGGTACGCTGCTGGAGGTTGAATGCTTGAAGGGGTACGGGATTATAAAACGTTTGGGAACCACTGCTCTAGCAGATCTATTCAACGTGTCTTTAACAATTGTTGGATTACCTTTTGAATTGAAATGAACACAAGTGACAACTCTTCATAAAGTTGGAAACTCAATAGACCCACACAACTATAGACATACAGCACTAGCCAAAAGTTTGGACACACCTACTCATTCAAGTATTTTTCTTTATTTTTACTATTTTCTACATTGTAGAATAATAGTGAAGACAACAAAACTATGAAATAACACATACGGAATCATGTAGTAAACAAAAAAGTGTTAAACAAATCAAAATATATTTTATATTTGAGAATCTTCAAAGTAGCCACCCTTTGCCTTGATGACAGCTTTGCACACTCTTGGCATTCTCTCAACCAGCTTCATGAGGAATGCTTTTCCAACAGTCTTGAAGGAGTTCCCACATATGCTGAGCACTTGTTGGTTGCTTTTCCTTCCCTCTGTGGTCCAACTCATCCCAAACCATCTCAATTGGGTTGAGGTCAGGTGACTGTGGAGACCAGGTCATCTGATGCAGCACTCCATCGTTCACCTTCTTGGTCAAATAGCCGTCACACACCCTGGAAGTGTGTTGGGTCATTGTCCTGTTGAAAAACAAATAATAGTCCCACTAAGCGTAAAATCAGATGGGATAGCATATCGCTGCAGAAGTTTCTTCAAGTGCAGTTGCAAAAACCATCAAGCCCTATGAAAAAACTGGCTCTTATGAGAATCGCCGCATGAAAGCAAAACCCAGAGCTTCCTCTGCTGCAGAGGATAAGTTCATTAGCCTTACCAGCCACAGAAATTGCAGCCCAAACAAATGCTTCATAGAGTTCAAGTAACAGACACATCTCAACATCAACTGTTCAGAGGAGACTGCTTGAATCAGGCCTTCGCAGATTTTACAACAAAATTACTTTTCTTTCAAAAACAAGGACATTTCTAAGTGACCCCAAACTTTTGAACGGTAGTGTACATGTTCACTTAAAAGCTGATGATAGAGTCAGGTTCACATATTTTAGTTAAAAAAATCTCTCCAAGATGATTTTATCACTTTACAAAAATGTTTTCTAACAAATCATTAAGTTTTAAATCCAGCAAAGTCCTTTATCATGCTGATTGGAACACAGCATCGAATAAACTCCACAGCTGGCAATTTCAAAACTCATACAAGTGATGGAACAATGCTGATTGTTTGATTGTGTTTGAGGATAGATTTTGAATGATCTTTTTGGAAAAGATTTTGATTATATCAGAAAAACAATTACCTGTAAGCTTAGGTTACTATACAGATCGAAGAATTGTTTTACTGTATCCATTAGAAATACCTTAGTAATCCAACTGCTGCTTCCTGGACTATGGTAACGTCATCTATCAAAACACATCCAAGACCCAGCGGTGGCTCACCATTAGGGTACCCCACTCGTCATTGGAAAAGTAAAACTATTTTTATAAAAAAATATATAGTTATTATATAATTAATGGATTATGTTTTAAATGCTCATAAAAGTGTGGAAAATGTGTAAATGTTCATGTTTCAAAGATATGTTGTTAAAAACAAGCTGTTTACTTAGTTACTACTCTGCCCCTCTGTGACCTCCAGATAGCTCCACTTCTATGGGCTCATAGGCCATTGGATTGCTCTGCCAGCTATTTGCTATCAGGGGGAACGGCCCCAATGAAATCGCGGGATTTCATAGCATATATTTTAACACCACAAAGTAAATGGATCGTCCTGGGGGGATTAAATGTGCATTCATTCAGATCATCTGGGTCTGCTCTTGTCTCCTAGTCTTTCGCGCCAGACAACTTACAGTGCCTTGCGAAAGTATTCGGCCCCCTTGAACTTTGCGACCTTTTGCCACATTTCAGGCTTCAAACATAAAGATATAAAACTGTATTTTTTTGTGAAGAATCAACAACAAGTGGGACACAATCATGAAGTGGAATGACATTTATTGGATATTTCAAACTTTTTTAACAAATCAAAAACTGAAAAATTGGGCGTGCAAAATTATTCAGCCCCCTTAAGTTAATACTTTGTAGTGCCACCTTTTGCTGCGATTACAGCTGTAAGTCGCTTGGGGTATGTCTCTATCAGTTTTGCACATCGAGAGACTGAAATGTTTTCCCATTCCTCCTTACAAAACAGCTCGAGCTCAGTGAGGTTGGATGGAGAGCATTTGTGAACAGCAGTTTTCAGTTCTTTCCACAGATTCTCGATTGGATTCAGGTCTGAACTTTGACTTGGCCATTCTAACACCTGGATATGTTTATTTTTGAACCATTCCATTGTAGATTTTGCTTTATGTTTTGGATCATTGTCTTGTTGGAAGACAAATCTCCGTCCCAGTCTCAGGTCTTTTGCAGACTCCATCAGGTTTTCTTCCAGAATGGTCCTGTATTTGGCTCCATCCATCTTCCCATCAATTTTAACCATCTTCCCTGTCCCTGCTGAAGAAAAGCAGGCCCAAACCATGATGCTGCCACCACCATGTTTGACAGTGGGGATGGTGTGTTCAGGGTGATGAGCTGTGTTGCTTTTGCTTTTGCATTGTTGCCAAAAAGTTACATTTTGGTTTCATCTGACCAGAGCACCTTCTTCCACATGTTTGGTGTGTCTCCCAGGTGGCTTGTAGCAAACTTTAAACAACACTTTTTATGGATATCTTTAAGAAATGGCTTTCTTCTTGCCACTCTTCCATAAAGGCCAGATTTGTGCAATATACGACTGATTGTTGTCCTATGGACAGAGTCTCCCACCTCAGCTGTAGATCTCTGCAGTTCATACAGAGTGATCATGGACCTCTTGGCTGCATCTCTGATCAGTCTTCTCCTTGTATGAGCTGAAAGTTTAGAGGGACGGCCAGGTCTTGGTAGATTTGCAGTGGTCTGATACTCCTTCCATTTCAATATTATCGCTTGCACAGTGCTCCTTGGGATGTTTAAAGCTTGGGAAATCTTTTTGTATCCAAATCCGGCTTTAAACTTCTTCACAACAGTATCTCTGACCTGCCTGGTGTGTTCCTTGTTCTTCATGATGCTCTCTGCGCTTTTGACGGACCTCTGAGACTATCACAGTGCAGGTGCATTTATACGGAGACTTGATTACACACAGGTGGATTGTATTTATCATCATTAGTCATTTAGGTCAACATTGGATCATTCAGAGATCCTCACTGAACTTCTGGAGAGAGTTTGCTGCACTGAAAGTAAAGGGGCTGAATAATTTTGCACGCCCAATTTTTCAGTTTTTGCTTTGTTAAAAAAAGTTTGAAATATCCAATAAATGTCGTTCCACTTCATGATTGTGTCCCACTTGTTGTTGATTCTTCACAAAATAATACAGTTTTATATCTTTATGTTTGAAGCCTGAAATGTGGCAAAAGGTCGCAAAGTTCAAGGGGGCCGAATACTTTCGCAAGGCACTGTATAACACAGTATATGCATATGAAATGAGTAAAGCAGTATGTATTAAAGTGACTAGTGATTCCATGTATATAGGGCAGTAGCCTCTAAGGTGCAGGGTTGAGTAACCAGGTGGTAGCCAGCTAATGATGGCTATTTAACAGTCTGATGGCCTTGAGATAGAAACTGTTTTTCAGTCTCTCGGTCCCTGTAAACATTTGTGAGGGTCTTAGGGGCCAAGCCAAAATTCTTCAGCCTCCTAAGGTTGAAGAGGCGCTGTTGCGCCTTCTTCACTATACTGTCTGTGTGGGTGGACCATTTCAAATAATCTGTGATGTGTACGCCAAGGAACTTGAAGCTTTTCACCTTCTCCACTGTGATCCCGCTGATGTGGATAGGAGCGTGCTCTCTCTGCTGTTTTCTGAAGTCCACAGCCAGTTATTTCGTTTTGTTGACATTGAGGGAAACGTTACCTTCCTGGCACCACTCCGCCAGGGCCCTCACCTAGGCTGTCTTGTCGCTGTTGGTAATCGGGCCTACAACTGTTGTGTCGTCTGCAAAGTTGATGATTGAGGTAGAGGCATGCGTGACCAAGCAGTCATGGGTGAACAGGGAGTATAGTAGGGGGCTGAGCACACACCCTTGTGGGGCCCCTGTGTTGAGGATCCTACCTTCACCACCTGTGGGCGGCCCATCAAGAAGTCCAGGACCCAGTTGCACAGAGCGGGGTTCAGACCCAGGGACCCAAGCTTAATGATGAGCTTGGAGGTTACTATTGTGTTGAAGGCTGAGCTATAGTCAATAAACAGCATTCTTACATAATGTATTTCTCTTGTCCTGATGGGATAGGACAGTGTGCAGTGCGATGGCAATTGCATCGTCTGCGGAATGCAAATTGAAGTGGGTCTAGGGTGTCAGGTAAGGTAGAGGTGATAAGATCCTTAACTAGCCTCTCAAATAACTTCATGATGACAGAAGTGAGTGATACGGAGCCATAGTAATTTAGTTCAGTTACCTTTTCTTTCTTCGGTACAGGAACAATGGTGGACATCTTGTGTCCTCAACGTGGCTGGTTATCCCTTTGTAATCCGTGATTGTCTGTAAACCCTGCCACATACACTACAGATGAAAAGTTTTAGAACACCTACTCATTCAAGGGTTTTTCTTTATTTTTACTATTTTCTACATTGTGCAATAATAGTGAAGAAATAAAAACTATGAAATACCACATTTGGAATCACGTAGTAACAAAAAAAAAGTTAAACAAATCAAAATATATTTTATATTTGAGATTCTTCAAATAGCCACCCTGTGCCTTGATGACAGCTTTAACATTCTTGGCATTCTCTAAACCAGCGTCATGAGGTAGTCACCTGAAATGCATTTCAATTAACAGGTATACCTTCTTAAAAGTTCATTTGTGGAATTTCTTTCCTTCGGATATTAATATTTTTCAAATTTTCGCCTGTAATGACATACCCAACTCTACCTGCCTGTAGCTCAGGACCTGAAGCAAGGATATGCATATTCTTGATACCATTTGAAAGGAAACACTTTAAAGTTTGTGGAAATGTGAAATGAATGTAGGAGAATATAATACATTAGATATGGTAAAAGATAATATAAAGAAAAAAACATTTTTTCTATTTTTTTGTACCATCATCTTTGAAATGCAAGATAAAGGACATAATGTCGTATTCCAGCCCAGGTACAATTTAGATGTTGGCCACTAGATGGCAGCAGTGTACAGTTGAAGTCAGAAGTTTACATACACCTTAGCCAAGTACATTTAAACTCAGTTTTTCACAATTCCTGACATTTAATTTCAGTAAAAATTATATGTCTTAGGTCAGTTAGGATCCCCACTTTATTTTAATAATGTTAATTGTCAGAATAATAATAGAGAGAATGATTTATTTCAGCTTTTATTTCTTTCATCACATTCCCAGTGGGTTAGAAGTTTACATACACTCAATTAGTATTTGGTAGCATTGCCTTTAAATTGTTTAACTTGGGTCAAATGTTTCAGGTAGCTTTCCACAAGCTTGCCACAATAAGTTGGGTGAATTTTTCCCCATTCCTCCTGACAGAGCTGGTGTAACTGAGTCGGGTTTGTAGACCTCCAGAGGACATTTCTCCAAAAAGTACAATCTTTGTCCCCATATGCAGTTGCAAACCGTAGTCTGGCTTTTTTGGGGGCGGTTTTGGAGCGGCGGCTTCTTCCTTGCTGAGCAGCATTTCAGGTTATGTTGATATAGGACTCGTTTTACTGTGGATATAGATACTTTTATACCTCATCTTTAGGAGACAGAATGCGTCTCCTTCTTGAGCGGTATGACGGCTGCGTGGTCTCATGGTGTTTATACTTGCGTACTATTATTTGTACAGATGAACGTGTTACCTTCAGGCATTTAGACATTACTCTCAAGGATGAACCAGACTTGTGGAGGTCTACAAAAAACATTCTGAGGTCTTGGCTGATTTCTTTTGATTTTCCCATGATGTCAAGCAAAGAGGCACTGAGTTTGAAGTTAGGCCTTGAAATACATCCACAAGTACACCTCCAATTGACTCAAATGATGTCAATTTGCCTATCAGAAGCTTGTAAAGCCATGACATAATTTTCTGGAATTTTCCAAGCTGTTTAAAGGCACAGTCAACTTAGTGTATGTAAACGTCTGACCTACTGGAATTGTGATACAGTGAATTATAAGAGAAAATCATCTGTCTGTAAACAATTGTTGGAAAAATTACTTTGGTCATGCACAAAGTAGATGTCCTAATCGACTTGCCAAAACTATAGTTTGTTAACAGGAAATTTGTGGAGTGGTTGAAAAACTAGTTTCAATGACTCCAACCTAAGTGTATGTAAACTTCCGATTTCAGCTGTATGTACAAAGTTTTAGGCTGATCCAATGAACCATTGCATTTCTGTTAAAATGTATCAAGACTGCCCAAATGTTCCTAATTGGTTTATTAATAACTTTTCAAACAATAGCATGATGTTATTTCACAGTAATAGCAACTGTAAATTGGACAGTGCAGTTAGATTAACAAGAATTTAAGCTTTCTGCCAATATCAGATGTGTCTATGTCCTGGGAAATGTTCTTGTTACTTACAACCTCATGCATTAGCCTATGTTAGCTCAACTGTCCCACGGGGGACCCACCGATCCTGTAGAGGTAAGTTAACTCCCATGCCAATTCCAAGTCTTTCTAAACTAATATCTGACTCACTCTGAAATTTGAAGTTATTTAAAATGAAAGTTAACTGGATAGAGCAACATGCTTAGTGACATTATGTTAGCTATCTATCCCCAGTTAGATAATGTGTTTTCACTTATTGTATCTGCATACTGCATGTTGCGTTCTCCATGGTGCACTCTTACGTTCGGGAGCTGGCTGCTCGTTCTAAATAGTAGAATCTGTTCAAAACATACTTGTCATGCAAAAGTGAAAATTGTGTATTTATGCTGTTGTTCAAATGCACAGCACTATATATATCATCTCAAGGTACCTACCGGTAGTTCAAAAACTTACCACTATAGTTCTGTCATGCGGCACCTCGCAGCCCGAGTTTTCAATCAATAAGCGGCCGCTGCCCAAGACCTTACTCTGCGAATTAGATGTAATTTATAACAATCTTTGCAGATTAATTGTTGTATGCCATTATAAGACTTATCGTTACACAATGTATGAATCACTAAATTGGTTGTCACTCCCTGTCACGCCCTGACCTTAGAGATCCTTTTAATGTCTCTATTTTGGTTTGGTCAGAGCGTGAGTTTGGGTAGGCATTCTATGTTTTGTGTTCTATGTTTTCCATTTCTTTGTGTTTGGCCGGCTGAAATCAACACCAATGAGCAATGGAGAGGAACCACTATCACCGCTCGGCCATCTTGAGTTCAATGAACCAGTCAATTGGGCATTTCTGCAGTATATTAGAGCATGTCCAATTTGTGATGGTAAATGCCCATTGTAATACATTGGAAATGGACAGTGTACATTTGTACTTTTCCAACATGTATACAAACGTATACATGGTATGTATAATGAGAGATTTACCATCACCAAATGGACAGGCTGAAATCAACACAAACGAGCAATTGGACAGTGCCCATTTCACATATATTGCTATATTGCTATGATCATATATGGCAAATGGACAAAAGATAGGCCTTATGGACAAACTCAAATAAAATAAAACAAACGTATACGTGGTATGTATAATTGACCCAAAAAATTCACCCCCTGAGACCTGACTTTGGGACCATTTCCTATATGAAATCCTACGGTGGAGCGCACTTGCCACCTTTGGGATTTTGGAGTATGACACTTGGCATTTGCCATGTTCCGCTTGCAATATGTTTTTAATGAACTGCCGTCCATTTGAGTGGTATTTGCAATTGTGCATATGGTTCGCCCAATGCCAATAAGATGCCTTTCATTTTTGTCCATTTCATGGGGGTCTTCCCTTACTTAAGAAAGTATTCACACCACTTGACTTTTTCCACATTTTCTTCTGTTACAACCTGAATTTAAAATTGATTAAATTGACATTTTGTGTCACTAGCCTACACACAATACAAATATGGAAAAAATATATATATATCCACATTTGTATATATATTACAAATTAATAAAAAATGAAAAGCTGAAATGTCTTGAGTCAATAATTATTCAACCCCTTTGTTATTGCAAGCCTAAATAAGTTCATGAGTCACATCATAAGTTGCATGGACAGACTGTGTGCAATAATAGTGTTTAACATGATTTTCATTTAATTTCTGTACTCTGCACATGCAATTATGTGTAAGATCTCGCAGTCGAGCAGTGAATTTCAAACACTGATTCAACCACAAAGACCAGGGAGGTTTTCCAATCCCTCTCAAAGAAGGGCGCCTATTGGCAGGTAGATTGGTAAAAAAACAGCAACAGCGCCTCTTCAACTTTAGGAGGCTGAAGAATTTTGGCTTGGCCCCTAAGACCCTCACAAATGTTTACAGGGACCGAGAGACTGAAAAACAGTTTCTATCTCAAGGCCATCAGACTGTTAAATAGCCATCATTAGCTGGCTACCACCTGGTTACTCAACCCTGCACCTTAGAGGCTACTGCCCTATATACATGGAATCACTAGTCACTTTAATACATACTGCTTTACTCATTTCATATGCATATACTGTGTTATACAGTGCCTTGCGAAAGTATTCGGCCCCCTTGAACTTTGCGACCTTTTGCCACATTTCAGGCTTCAAACATAAAGATATAAAACTGTATTTTTTTGTGAAGAATCAACAACAAGTGGGACACAATCATGAAGTGGAACGACATTTATTGGATATTTAAAACTTTTTTAACAAAGCAAAAACTGAAAAATTGGGCGTGCAAAATTATTCAGCCCCTTTACTTTCAGTGCAGCAAACTCTCTCCAGAAGTTCAGTGAGGATCTCTGAATGATCCAATGTTGACCTAAATGACTAATGATGATAAATACAATCCACCTGTGTGTAATCAAGTCTCCGTATAAATGCACCTGCACTGTGATAGTCTCAGAGGTCCGTCAAAAGCGCAGAGAGCATCATGAAGAACAAGGAACACACCAGGCAGGTCAGAGATACTGTTGTGAAGAAGTTTAAAGCCGGATTTGGATACAAAAAGATTTCCCAAGCTTTAAACATCCCAAGGAGCACTGTGCAAGCGATAATATTGAAATGGAAGGAGTATCAGACCACTGCAAATCTACCAAGACCTGGCCGTCCCTCTAAACTTTCAGCTCATACAAGGAGAAGACTGATCAGAGATGCAGCCAAGAGGTCCATGATCACTCTGTATGAACTGCAGAGATCTACAGCTGAGGTGGGAGACTCTGTCCATAGGACAACAATCAGTCGTATATTGCACAAATCTGGCCTTTATGGAAGAGTGGCAAGAAGAAAGCCATTTCTTAAAGATATCCATAAAAAGTGTTGTTTAAAGTTTGCCACAAGCCACCTGGGAGACACACCAAACATGTGGAAGAAGGTGCTCTGGTCAGATGAAACCAAAATGTAACTTTTTGGCAACAATGCAAAAGCAAAAGCAACACAGCTCATCACCCTGAACACACCATCCCCACTGTCAAACATGGTGGTGGCAGCATCATGGTTTGGGCCTGCTTTTCTTCAGCAGGGACAGGGAAGATGGTTAAAATTGATGGGAAGATGGATGGAGCCAAATACAGGACCATTCTGGAAGAAAACCTGATGGAGTCTGCAAAAGACCTGAGACTGGGACGGAGATTTGTCTTCCAACAAGACAATGATCCAAAACATAAAGCAAAATCTACAATGGAATGGTTCAAAAATAAACATATCCAGGTGTTAGAATGGCCAAGTCAAAGTCCAGACCTGAATCTGTGGAAAGAACTGAAAACTGCTGTTCACAAATGCTCTCCATCCAACCTCACTGAGCTCGAGCTGTTTTGCAAGGAGGAATGGGAAAAAATTTCAGTCTCTCGATGTGCAAAACTAATAGAGACATACCCCAAGCGACTTACAGCTGTAATCGCAGCAAAAGGTGGCGCTACAAAGTTTTAACTTAAGGGGGCTGAATAATTTTGCACGCCCAATTTTTCAGTTTTTGATTTGTTAAAAAAGTTTGAAATATCCAATAAATGTCGTTCCACTTCATGATTGTGTCCCACTTGTTGTTGATTCTTCACAAAAAAATACAGTTTTATATCTTTATGTTTGAAGCCTGTAATGTGGCAAAAGGTCGCAAAGTTCAAGGGGGCTGAATACTTTCGCAAGGCACTGTATTCTACTGTATTTTAGTCAATGCCACTCCAACATTGCTTTTCCTAATATTAATACATTTCTTAACTCCATTCTTTACTTTAGATTTGTGTGTATTGTTGTGAATTGTTAGATACTACTGCATTGTTGGAGCTAGGAAGCAAGCATTTCGCTACACCTACAATAACATCTGCTAAATATCTGTCTGTGACCAATAACATTTGATTTGATGAATGAAAGATGATAATTGTACAAGATGTGTAAACTCGCCTTTAAGGGGGCTGTGTAAGCGGCTTTGTAAACTCCTTAAGGGCAGCTGTAAGGGCAACGGTTTCACAGACATCATTGGGATTAGGGCAGAGGGCTGCAAAAAAACGCAAGCAGTTTTACAAGCAGTGTGGTTTGTGTTGCTCATGCCTGTGAGGAGCGTCTAATGGATCAGCACTCTAGGCTCCAAAGTATGAAATTAGGTGAAGTCAAGAGCAGGTGCTGTGCATGTTTGACCAATGAGCAGAGTGAATCTTGTAAACCAATCAACCAATGTTTTAACGAGAACATTCGAGCTGATAACAACCGGGACCGATGGTCTCTACACATAATCGAATGCCTATCGTGGCCCATGTGAAAGCCCCTTGAGGCATTTGTAGATCAGCACTCCACTTCTAAGCAGCGCCGCGCGCCCAAATGATCGCCAGAATGGAGTGAACCGTGTGCGTGCGTGTGCGTGTACGCGTGCGTGGCGCCAGAGAAATCCAGAGTGAGCCACGCAGAACACTACCATAATAGGCACAAGCTACCACGCGCACAGGCGAAGCCGCTTGATAAACTACACTTACTGAAAGGAGGGCTTTGTAACTTCACTGTCAACGGTAAGAATCACTCCATTGAATATTATTTTTGAAAATCATTAACAATTGCTCAAGTGCGCTTTTTCAAACCGTTTTATTTTCCTGGTGTGTTGATTTTTGCTTTTCACCTATCCATTTGGATAGCTAGAGCGCACGTTGGATAATGGGGTGTATTTGACAAAAAAATGAGCACTTCTGAGCAAATGGACTTGACAATGTTTACGTGGACAAATCCTAAAAATGTATGAGTGACCTTGTTTGCAATGGAAATGTCATAATTAGTCCGTTTTCCCTTCTATGCAACTCTACCGACAAAATGTCAAGATAAAGGGGTGTGTTCTCTTTCTCGTGCACAATGTCTGGTGGAGTATGGACCTTTTCCTCCATACAAGTGTTTTACATGTTTTGATGATAGTGTAGTTTATTAATGTATGAGCTCTTTAAAAGTAAACATGACTGATTACAAACATTGTGTGCTAATGATGCACAAAGATCACAATTTAGGCTAACCAAATGCACAGAAACTCCACATTTTATAGAGATTGTGGAACATCTCTCCAAATGGAAATTATAGTAATTCCAGAAATAAGATTATTTGCCCCACCTCTTTGTGTATGGAGGTGTGACACATTAGCTGTGCTACATGTAACACACACACACACAGTCTTATCATCAGATCTGAACGCGACCGAATTATGTCATAGGTGACTGATTTATTAATATCATATTTCATCTGAATGTGCACAAATAGGAGATGCTCAATTCTTGTATGGCATGTGTGATGAGAAGGCGGTGTAGGCTACTAGAGTGCCTATCCTTTCGCAAGACTCTTTAGCATCATTAAAATATTTAGCATCATATCTGATTCGGTTAAATAATAAGTAAAATATCGTTTTATATCATTTTTAGTGTCCATCGTTGCAATTACATCTCAAATACTATTGGGTTGGAGTCAAACTTCGATCAGTAATGCCAAGTCCTTTGTTTGGTTGGGACGCATGCGCATTGCTTTTAGGGTGTGGATTGCTGGATGCATGATATTCTACCTTGCTTATCAATTGCCTGTCGCGTGTCCCGTAGATCGGTATCCTTATCGATAGCCTAAAATACTACTTTATTTCGAAAATCGAGAGATGTGAGAATGTGCACGGGTTCTCTTTTTTACGACAGTGATTAGGGCGGGAATGAGACATTTCGATTTGACGTATTATATTATAAAATGTATGACCTAAACATTTGGCTATTATTCAATGACAATTAAAATAGCTAGGGTTCGGTTTCCTTTAATGCATGTTTGTAGGCAATGCAATTTTGGTTTCTGCATCAAGCTACACTGTCGCCTATACTTAAGCCACCTGTCAAGAAGCAGCTTAATGCATTTCAGTAACTGCTCTGCTATGGATGCATATCATTTTAACTCATCATTTGGGTATCATCATTACATCTGCAGGAGGGCAATTGGCTATAAATTGGAGGCAACCTGGTGTCTATTCGATGCTGCTATGAAATTATGGCTGAATAACTCATCCCATAAACTAAGATATAGCCTAGTGAGCACCATCCGAAGTCCATGGACGTCCAAAGTAATCCCTTTTCACCGATTGGGACTGGCCTTAATTTCAAACTCCACAGCCGTCTGGTGCTTCACTATAGTACTCTGCTGTGATCTACTGTGCTGTCCAAACTTGTGAAACATAAACGTCTATGTTTGGGCCAAATCAAGGCCATTACAGACAGAAATACTCCTCAGCCCCCCCCCCCCCCCTATTACTTACAATAGCATTCACACTGATATAAGGGCTATGGTTCAGGGCCCGGTTTCCCAAAAGCATGTTAAGTTCATCATTAGAACCTTCGTAGGATCATCGTTAAATCTCCGAGCTGTTTCCCAGAACCAGCGTTAACGTTGCACTTGAAAATGAACGCAATCGAATGCCTGCCTCAGACCACTTGATGCACAGCGCGTTGTTATATACTGTTTTACCCTCCTGTGTCACTTGATTTATTTTTCTATCTGTGACCGCAGATTAGTTCAGAACAAAGTTGACTGCAAATACAAAGTTGCCAATGTCTTTGCAATTGATACAAAGTATAAAAAATATGATTTAAATGAAAACTGAGATGACTGCATTAAAATAAACAGTAGGCTATTTGAATTATATTAAAATACATTTCATGTTCAGTTAAGTTCTATTTTGTTACTTGTAGGCTAGGCTACTGTCTGTAATTTGTCTCAATATATTTAATGATGTGTAGCCTAACGTGCCAAAACTGTGATTTAATGCATTTTTATTGGGTAAGCATTAGAATAAGTCAATATTTGCAGCTGTTGTGGAAATATTTCTCTAGGAGCTGATCTGTCATCAGTATTTTGAAATAATTCTAATGTTAAGGTAAGATTTGAATTGAGAACGCTGAAGCGAGATCCTGTCAGTATCGACATATGCTCCAACGATACACTTAGTGACCATTCTATCTGTGTGATGTTTTGGGAAATGTATGTTACATATTCAGTCATTGTAGGAACAATGCATTGTTAAAAAACTCGTAAACCGAAGATCCATCGCTATCGGCCTGTACAGTAGAGTACAGAACAGTAACGTTCATACAGTAAATTAAGTGTGAGTACAGTATAGTAAAGTTCAGTATAATGTACTATATTGTACTGAACTCCACTCTACTTGACTGTACTCTATGAAGTAAACTCTACTGTAGGCCTACTCTACTGTATTGTGCTGAACTAAATGCAACTTTGCTCTGCTGTACTGTGCTGTATTGTACTTAATCTATGATTGGTTCAGATTTGGCCCAGTCCGGGCAGACCAAATACGGTCTTGTTTGGGGGTGAGTTCATTTAGAATAATACTCAGCATGCTTTGAAAGAGTACATTTACATTTTAGGCTTTTAGCAGAAATGTATCCAGAGCGATTTAGTCAGTGCATTTAACTAAGGTAGATAAACAACCACCTATCATATTCACAGCAAGAAAAACATTTCTGTAACTGTTACGGAGAACGTTACTGATAAATTGTGAAACCGTTGCAAAGTAGACTAAATGATTACGAATACAGGAATGGTGTTGCTGTAAGCTTATGGCTAGCTGCATATTATCTTATTTATTTTTGGGGTTTTGATGTTACCGGTAGGGTGCAATGGTATGTCTTATTTAGGGGATCCAATTCCACGGGTGGAAGCAGAAAATTTAACACACATGGCTTCTTTGTTGAACTGCCAATGAATGGGATTATGTGTTTCACGTTCACATAATACTGTTTCTGTTTTAATTGAAAACCAAGCAGTTAGCACACTTGGACAGAGGGTACAGAGAATGTAGTAGGAACATAGACAGGTGCTCAGGACATTGCCCTCACTGCTAACTCTAGCCACACCCACTAAACCTCTAATTAGCTTTTGGCTGGGATTCATGCTAATAGGCAGAATGTAAGTATATTCATTTAGATTGACAAAATAAAGAACAAACAAAAATCCCAAACCAATGTTGAAATAATATAAAATGGCCCTTTGACGACTACATTAGACCATTTTACAGTTAATAGGATGGGTTCCTTAGAAAGTACTAGGAGTCATAGGGAGTATTTAATCATATAATGTTTATGTTTCTCGATTTAGAAAAAACAAACAATTGAACAAATAGTATCCTGCACTTATGGTAGCCTATAGGCAATATGATTCCCTTCTCCTGCAAAATGTCTAAATGAAAACATGTACACTACCTTTTCAAAAGTTTGGGGTCACTTAGAAATGTTCTGGTTTTTGAAAGAAACACTTTTTTTGGACCATTTAAAAAAACATCAAATTGATCAGAAATACAGTGTTGACATTGTTAATGTTGTAAATGACTAGTGTAGCTGGAAGCTGCCAGTTCAGGACTTGAGGCATCTGTTTCTCAAACTAGACACTCTAATGTACTTGTCCTCTTGCTCAGTTGTGCACCGGGGCCTCCCACTCTTTCTATTGTGGTTAGGGCCAGTTTGCGCTGTTCTGTGAAGGGAGTAGTACACAGAATTGTACGAGATCTTCAATTTCTCACATGGAATAGCCTTAATTTCTCAGAACAATAATAGACTGATGAGTTTCAGAAGAAAATCCTTTGTTTCTGGCCATTTTGAGCCTGTAATCGAACCCACAAATGCTGATGCTCCAGCTCTTCAACTAGTCTAAAGAACGCCAGTTTTATTGCTTCTTTAATCAGATCAACAGTTTTCACCTGTGCTAAAATAATTGCAAAAAGGTCTTCTAATGATCAATTAGCCTTTTAAACTGATAAACTTGGATTAGCTAACACAGCGTGCCATTGGTACACAGGAGTGATGGTTGCTGATAATGGGCCTCTGTATGCCTATGTAGATATTCAATTAAAAATCGTCAGTTTCCAGCTGCAATAGTCATTTACAACATTAACAATGTGTACACTGTATTTCTGATCAATTTGATGTTATTTTAATGGACAAAAAACGTGCTTTTCTTTCAAAAACAAGGACATTTCTAAGTGACCCCAAACTTTTGAACAGTAGTGTGTTTTATGCCCACTACGGTCATGCTTCAGATATAACAGCAATGCAACATTTCCTCATCCCCAGTCTCTATACTGTGAGTACCATCTGTCACACAACACCCTGTCTGCCAAGAAATCATGACTGCAATACAAACTGACAATGCTATTTAATGCAGCCAGAATTGGCATACCCTCAAACCGATTCAAGATACCTTGATGTGACCATATCCAAGACAGAGCCTAACTTTTAGCCAAATTTGCTCTGCATTTGCTGTCAAATTTATCATTTTATACAATGGGCTCTATTTTTGGCTGGCACTAAGGCGGCACTAGTGTCCAATGCACGCTACTTTGCAATCGTCATGCACTACTGCCACACTGGCATTTTCCAGCCCTAACGCCAGGTTTGGTCATTTACCTGTCTTACGTCAGCTTGCGCTCAGATGGGTGGGGGGGGTAAATATTTGAGGTGTGCCCTTAAACATGATCCAAATTGCTAATTTCAGGCAGCGCTAATGGATATTTAAGACCAACCAAAAGCTGCTTTTAGTGGTAATGTTGTTCGTTATAGAATTTATAAATATATTCTCTTTTTAGGCCTTATGAATAATGAATTTAATCTTGCTTATGGACCATGTTTGGCATGTCCATGAGTCAATTCACAGTAGGCCTAGTCCTTATATCAATGCGATTGAAGCCATGCTATTACTTAGAACAATGTGGAATGCAAATTAAGTTAACCCTAAACTCCACCCCTACGCTAAATAGGTTAAGGTTATATAGTTAGTTGAAATGTTACTGATAGTCTGTAGAGCATCTACGATGGACTATCCAAATAAAGTGTAACCAAATGTCTTATTCCCTTCTGAAAATACAAGGTGCAAATGCTTGGTAAAAGCTTAGCAAATCTGGTCCTAGGTTAGAGGTAGAGAGAGAGAGAGAGAGATGAGTGGCTTAAATCATGTAAGATATGATGGGATACCGTTGTGAGTCCTAGTTAAGTCAGCTTTCATTTAGTGTGTGAGTGTTCAAGAGTGGGTGCTGAAGAGAATATTACAGTATTTTCTCAACGTTTTTTTTATAGGGCAAGAGGGGAATCAAAGGCTTGTCAAAAACATTCAATTGTGTGTTGGGGAGGGGTTATAGATGTGCATGTTGGGGTGAGTGAGCATTGTGTGCTTTGAGTGTATTGCAGAGAGAGAATGTATCTGTGTATTAACAAGAAAGTGTGTGTGTGTGTGTGTGTCCGGACCCCTCTCTAGCATGGGGTTTGGAGGACAGTACCCGGTCTCCCAGCGCCTCCCCTATCTGCCTGGCCACTCTGTGCAGACCTGACCACTGTGTTGTGGCTGCCCATGTCTGCCCTGATGCTGCCCACTCAACCACACAGTGAAAGGGTCAATGAGAAGCTGTCTTAATAAGACCAGCCCGGTCAGTCAGACAGAGGTAGAGGGAATTTTTAAATTTTATTTAACCTTTATTTTGACAGGGAGTCAATGCTGAGACAAAGGTCTCTTTTCCAGATGAGCCCTGTATAGCACCACAAGATACATTAAACTACACATTCATATACACAGTAAAATATTTGTATTTTTTAGGGAAACCCATTAGCTGCTAATAAAACAAGAGAAAATTATTACACCACTACATATCTACAATACAAAAATGTATAATACCACCATACAACAATATTACAATATCTGTTTGTATGCGTGTGTCTGTTCCTGTATCTCTTCAGTCTCCACTGTTCCATAAAGTGTATTTTCGTCTGTTTTTAAATCTGATTCTACTGCTTGCATCAGTTTCTTGATGTGGAATGGAGTTCCATGTAGCCATGGCTCTATGTAGTACTGTGATTCACATAGTCTGTTCTTGACTGGTGGCATGTCTTGTGGGGTATGCATGGGTGTCTGAGCTGTGTGCTAGTAGTTTAAACAGACACCTCGGTGCATTCAGCATGTCAACACTTCTTACAAAAACAAGTAGTGATGAAGTCAATCTCTCCTCCACTTTGAGCCATGAGCGATTTACATACATTTCATGAATGTTAGCTGTCTGTGTACTTTTAAGGGCCAGCCGTGCTGCCCTGTTCTGAGCAATTTGTAGTTTTCCAAGGTCCCTCTGTGGCACCAGACCACACGACTGAAAAAACTAGAGCCTGTAGGATCTGCTTTGTGGCATATCTTTAGTAATGCCAGTGGCATGTTTTTAGTAAAGATTGAAAAAAGTAAGGGGCCTAGACAGCTGCCCTGGGGAATGCCTGACTCTTATGTTGAAAAGGCTTCCATTAAAGAACATCCTCAGTGTTCTATTAAACAGGTAACTGTGTATCCATAATATAGCATGGTGTGTAAAGCCATAATACATACGTTTTTCCATCAGCAGACTATGATCGATAATGTCAAAAACCATAGTGAAGTCTAAAAAAAGAGCCCCCACAATCTATTTATCATCAGTTTCTCTCAGCCAATCAGTAATTTGTGTAAGTCCCATGCTTGTTGAATTCCTTCCCTAAAAGCGTGCTAAAAGTCTGTTGTCAATTTGTTCCTGTAGTATAGCATTGTATCTGGTCAAACACCAAGCTTACTAAGGTTTGATAACAGGCTGATTTTGGTCGGCTATTTGATAAAGTAAACGGGGCTTTACTATTCTAGCGGAATGACTTTTGCTTCCCTCCAAGCCTGAGGGCACACACTTTCTAGTAGGCTTAGATTGAAGATGTGTCAAATAGGAGTGGCAATATCGTCCGCTGTTATCCTCAGTAATTTTTCGTCCAAGTTGTCAGACCCATGTGGCTTATCATTGTCAATATGATCAGTAGTTTTCCATCCAAGTTGTCAGACCCCGGTGTCTTGTCATTGTTGATTGACAACAATATTTTTTTCACCTTTCCACACTCTTTTTACGGATTTCAAAACTACAATGCTTGTCTTTCATAATTTGATCAGTTAAACTTGGATGTGTAGTTTCAGTGTTTTGTTTCTGGCATGTTTGCTAAGTTTGCTAATCTTGGCAATAAAAAATATAATTCAAGTAATTGTCAATATCAGTGGATTGTGTGATGAAATAGCCATCTGATTCAATGCATGATGGAGCTGAGTTTGCTTTTTTTTGCCAAAAATGTAATTTAAGGTGCTCCAAAGATTTTTCCTCATCTTTATAAAATTGATATTTGTTTCATAGTATAGTTTCTTGTTTTTATTCAGTTTAGTTACATAATTTCTCAAATTTCAGTACATTTGCCAATCGGATGCGTAGCCAGACGTATTTGCCATTCCTATTGCCTCATCTCTCTCAACTATACAATGTTTCAAATCCTCATCCATCCAAGGGGATTTAACAGTTTTTAGTCATTTTATTAATGGGTGCCTGCTTATTAAGTAACTGGAATAAGCAATTTCATAAAAATGTCCAGCATCTGGTTGCTCCTCATTACACACCACGGACCAACAAATATTATTTACATCATCAACATAGGAATCACTACAAAACATATTCTATGACCTCTTATACACTATTAGGCCCAGACTTTGGAACTTAGATTTTCCTAGACATGGCAACTCTATTGTGATCATTTGATGGATTTTGATACTGCTTTAAAGCACATATCTGCAGCATTAGTAAAGATGTGATCAGTACATGTTGATTCCTGTGCTATTTGTAACTTCCCTTACTGATAACCTGAACCAGGTTGAAGGCACTAGTTACAGTTTACATTTTTTTCTTGAGTGGGCAGCTTGATGAAAGCCAGTCAATATTTAATTCACCCTGAAAATATACCTCTCTGTTGATATCACATACATTATCAAGCATTCCACACACATCATACTTGGTGGTCTAAAGCAGCTTCCCAGATGAACCTGTAGCCATATTACTTCAACAGTATTTAACATGAGATGTTCTCTAAGCTTTACAGGAATGTGGTTCTGAATACACGGTATTATTCACAACGACACATGAAAAGCAAAATACAATCAGAAAAACACAGTAAAAAGGTCCCTAGAGGCACCAATTCTTCCTATTTAAAAAAAAAGTGTATTTTAGATCGTTGCACATGTAGTAAGGTGCAAGGAAATTAACGGCTGCTTTACATAACTCTTTAGACACCAAAGGAGTCTCCAGAGTTAACCAACCCTGTGAACGGGTTTGATAACATGTAATTTTAAATCTTAACAGTGACGTTAGGTAAGCCGGAAGTTTGTGGAGCAGGGCTTTGTAAACAAAAAATGCGTAATGATGTGATCTACATGACTTCAGAGGTCCAGCCAACCTTTTGGTAAAGAATACAGTGATGAGTAATCAAACTAAGGGAGGTATGAAAAACGGCATCCAAGGGTTTAAGAGTAGAGACAGCTGCACTTTGACAAATAGTATCAACTATCAGTATGAACAAGAACAGGTAGAAGGGTGGCTCTGCTTCCTGTTGACTAGCGAGACAAGATCTTGTTCTGTAAATAAAGCCCACTTTAAATCTCAGTTTCTTAACCAGCTCAATTGTATGTTTAAAAAACAAAACAAATCATTGTCAATCCAAATAAAGTTATTTGTATGCAGGGACTCGTTTTGATTACAGAACCATCCGATGAGTGAAGATGTAATCCATCTGAGGCAACTTCCGAGAACTTGAAAACAACATGTATTTAGTTTTGCCCATATTATGTAAGTTTTAAATCAGTAAGTGCTTCCTGCACAACTGACTGTAGCCTTGTCACAGCCAGGTCAGCAGTTAGGGCAATTGCGGTCATAATATTAGCATTCGCAATTTTAATTTTTTTATTGTTGCAGATTTACCAATAGCATTTATATAAATAGTGAAAAGAACAGGTGCTAGTACCACCCCCTGTGGAACACCTTTATGTACTTTAAGCAATTTGGACTTAAACCCATCAATCACGATAGCCTGCGTTCTGTCACTCAGATAATCATGAAACCATGAACAGGTGTCCGAGCTCAGGCCTATCAAGGACAACGTATTCAATAAAGTAGCATGATCAACAATATCAAAAGCTCTTGACAGGTCCACAAACAAAGCAGCACATTTTATTTTAGAGTCTAGGGAATGAGAGAAGGAAGTGGGGGTATGCTGTCTAGCCACGTTTATACCTGGTACTAAATGCGTCCTTTGTCCTGATCTTGCCCAACTGATCTTGTGCCTAACTACCTTCATATGTAGTTAGGCACACATTGTAGACAGATCTTGACAGTTAAACCATTTAAATCATCATTATCCAGCTTTCTAAAATCATTGACAGGTGGCACCACCAACACTTATGACATAGATATTCTTCAAAATTATACTTATTTGTCAAATGATTTGCGTACAGGGAGGCACCAGGACATTTAGCATGTATAGATGCATATATGAAAATGTGGGCACGACCAGAATGTGAACAAGATCAGGACAAAGGATTCATGTTAGCGCCAGGTATAAACAAATCTTCAGTTTGGGTTAAAAGGCAACAGGCCTAAGGGATTGACATGCAAAAAAAGAGGGTAGTGCGGGATGTGCTATTTTTAAGAGTGAGGGCTCGACTCAATCTGTATCGCTGAAGTGTTACATTTAGATTGCACAATCTGTATGAACCAACATATGCACCTTTTACCGTGAATGCAGTCAACGCTAACGCGGGAACATTATCTTTAGTGGATAAAAGCAGTAGGCCTGAAGCAAAATGTGTACCTTACGCAAAAACGCAATGCAAGAACGCAATTAGGATCGTCATGCTGTGTAGGTAATTGCTTTTTTGCATTGCGTACTTGCGTAATGTATAAATTAGTCTTAAGAGACACAGCAGGCAGACACTGGGATGTAGGTGTGCATGAGAGTGGCGTGTTGGTGGCAGCTTGGGGATCCAGTCTGGAGTAGTATTGATTGACAGTGGATGCCTAGACAAAACCAAGGGATGCTAGTCATCAGGAACTTTCTTTACAGTGATTGTGGTAAGCCAAGTGGCGACCCTATATACCTGTACATACAGTTGAAGTCGGAAGTTTACATAAACCTTAGCCAAATACATTTAAACTCAGTTTTTCTTAGTTCAGTTAGGATCACCACTTTATTTTAAGAATGTGGAATGTCAGAAAAATAGTGATTTATTTCACATTCCCAGTGGGTCTGAAGTTTACTTACACTCAATTAGTATTTGGTAGCATTGCCTTTAAACTGTTCAACTTGGGTCAAAAGTTTCGGGTAGCCTTCCAAAAGCTTCCCACAATAAGTTGGGTGAATTCTTGCCCATTCCTCCTCCTGACAGAGCTAGTGTAACTGAGTCAGGTTTGTAGGCCTCCTTGCTCACACATGCTTTAGCAGTTATGCCCACAATTCTTTTTTTTTCTGAGGTTATGGCTGATCTTCTTTTGATTTTCCCATGACGTCAAGCAAAGAGGCACAAAGTTTGAAGGTAGGCCTTGAAATACATCCACAGGTACACCTCCAATTGACTCAAATCCGTATGTCAATTAGCCTATCAGAAGCTTCTAAAGCCATGACTTAATTTTCTAGAATATTCCAAGCCTTTTTTTAAAAGCACAGTCAACTTAGTGTATGTAAACTTCTGACCCACTGGAATTGTGATTAATTGAAATACAATTCTTGGAAAAATTACTTGCCAATAATATAGTTTAACAACAAATTTGTGGAGTGATTGAAAAACGAGTTTTAATAATGACTCCAACCGAAGTGTATGTAAACTTCCAACGTCGTATGTACGTACCAGTCAAAATTGTGGACACATACTAATTCCAGGGTTTATCTTTATTTTTACTATTGTAGAATAATAGTGTAGATATGACACATGGAATCATCAGATTTTTAGCTGGGCTTTTTTTGGGAAGTTTTTCCAAGGCTCCATCTGTTGAAATTGAATTATATTCATGTTATTTCCAACAACCAAAGAGCAACTCTGCTGTAAATTCAGCTGCATATTGAACGTTGAAATTGCTGAAAGGCCAGTCTCTTTGGTAAGTAGTGGAAGGTCAGCTAAAAATACTGTTACCCAGACTAGAGATATTCCCCTCCTGGATCAATATCTTTTTTTTGTTATAGTGCCCCTTGTGTGCACTTCCGGTAATATCGTTTATGTCGGTATGGTATGAAAATCTATGTTCCCATCCAAACCCTAATGGAATCACATGGTGGTGAGATATTCTGTAGCTAAGGTAATGTCAGCCGATTAATTATGAACATTGAAAAATGCCGAATTCCTAGGCCAGTGGTCGCCAACCAGACATTCCTAGTCGATCACAAACATTTCTGTAAGAAAAGCCAACGACAGAGGCTTGGGCTCTTTTTTAAATGATTTGTCTTGTGCTGTTGGCTGTAGGTGCACTTGATTCAGAAGCCCTTCACACCGAGTAGGCAACGTGTTCCCATTTTGAACCATTTAATTTGTCTGAAAAGACAAACTCTACCTACCTGTCGGACCAGGAGATCTGTAGCTAGTCGAGTGTGCCTACTGCACTGGCCAATCAGATAGGCATGGTGATTTGTGCTACAGTGCTTCCACGACCAATGCGACCCGTTATTCGGGAAGAGCCCCGCGTGTTTTGCAAAATAAATGGGAGGGGTTGAATGGAGCTGAAGGGTGGGACTAATAACAAGATAACCAATGTAAAACATGTATATAGGTTCAGAAATTGTGTGAAATTACAGTTACAAATAGAAATCAAACTGGATGGACTTTAGAAATAGAGGAAGGACTAAAAACAAACAAAATACAACTATTGTAAAATTGGCTGTAAAATGTGAATAAACTGAAGGCAGAAGCTTAAGTGTTATTGTTTATTAGTTTACTCCAATTGGGGTGGTAAGGTTTGCGGGGAATAATAAAGGTATATTCTCAAAAAGGTATGGGTATGTACATGTATGTATTAGAGGTCGACCGATTAATCGGAACGGCCATATTAATTCGGGCCGATTTCAAGTTTTCATAACAATCGGAAATCGTTTTTTTTGGGGTGCCGATTTAAAAAAATATTTTTTTATATACCTTTATTTAACTAGACAAGTCAGTTATGAACACATTCTTATTTTCAATGACGGCCTAGGAATGGTGGGTTAACTGCCTTGTTCAGGGGCAGAACGACTTATTTTCACCTTGTCAGCTCGGGGGATCCAATCTTGCAACCTGACAGGTAACTAGTCCAACGCAATAACGACCTGCCTCTCTCTCCTTGCACTCCACAAGGAGACTGCCTGTTACGCAAATGCAGTAAGCCAAGGTAAGTTGCTAGCTAACATTACATTTATCTTACAAAAAACAATCCATCATAATCACTAGATATTAGCTAGCGTGTCCTGCGTTGCATATAATATGACTGAGCATACAAGTGTCTAAGTATCTGACTGAGCGGTGGTAGGCAGAAGCAGGCGCGTAAACATTCATTCAAACCGCACTTTCGTGCGTTTTGCCAGCAGCTCTTCGTTGTGCGTCAAGCATTGCGCTGTGTATGACTTCAAGCCTATCAACTCCCGAGATGAGGCTGTAACCAATGTGAAATGGCTACATGAAGAGCTCTACATAAAGAGCTCTCAAATTCCCATCCAAGAGGGCTCAAAGTCATTGACCACAGATACAATTACAGTCACCATAATGAATCAAGTTGACAATCTACTGGCAAATCCTTGTCATATGAAGAGAAATTATAGATAAAACGTATTGTTGCTCATTGGCCGTTGGACATAAACATTACACAACAATTTTCTATGTAGGCAATGTTGAAAAATAATATTTAGACATGTTGTACTTTACTTAATGTAATGTATTTGACAAACAAACAGACAACAAGAAAATAGTTTGAGAAAGGTGAAGTTTTTGCAGTGAACCACTGGTGTAACCTAGGTAACCACAGGTTGTTTTCCCCAAAGGCAGGCAGGGTCAAGACGTTATATCTAATACCGACTGGGACATACGTTCTCTCTTTCCCAGATTTATGGCTAGAAAGTTTGGACTGTAGTGTAAGGTAATCAGTCCATCCAGTATGCATAATAATACAGTCCACACTCAAAGGCGATTACTAGAATGTTTAATTTTGGAATATGCTAGACCAATAATGTACCAAAGACATCTTAAACGTTTTAAAAATATATATTTTATGCTGTGTATAATATGACAAAATCATTATTTTAATAGTTTTTTTGGGGGGGCTTGGGCTCATATACAGTTGAAGTCAGAAGTTTACATACACTTAGGTTGGAGTCATTAACTTGTTTTTCAACCACTCCACACATTTCTTGTTAGCAAACTATAATCTTGGCAAGTCGGTTAAGACATCTACTTTGTGCATGACATAAGTCATTTTTCCAACAATTGTTTACAGACTGATTTATATCACTTATTCACTGTATCACAATTCCAGTGGGTCAGCAGTTTACATACACTAAGTTGACTGTGCCTTTAAACAGCTTGGAGAATTCCAGAAAATGTCATGGCTTTAGAAGCTTCTAATTTAAGTCAATTGGAGGTGTACCTATGGATGTATTTCAAGGCCTAACTTCAAACTCGGTGCCTCTTTGCATGACATCATGGGAAAATCAGCCAAAACCTCAGAAAACAAATTGTAGACCTCCACATGTCTGGTTCATCCTTGAGCAATTTCCAAACTCCTGAAGGTACCACATTCATATGTACAAACAATAGTACACAAGTATAAACACCATGGGACCACGCAGTCGTCATACCGCTCAGGAAGGAGACGCGTTCTGTCTCCTAGAGATGAATGTGCGAAAAGTGCAAATCAATCCCAGAACAACAGCAAAGGACTTGGAGGAAATAGGTACAAAAGTATCTATATCCACAGTAAAACAAGTCCTATATCGACATAACCTGAAAGGCCGCTCAGCAAGGAAGAATCCACTGCTCCAAAATCGCCATAAAATTTTTAAAAAAAGCAAGACTATGGTTTGCAACTGCACATGGGGACAAAGATTATACTTTTTGGAGAAGTGTCCTCTGGTCTGATCTGATGAAACAAAAATAGAACTGTTTGGCCATAATGACCATCGTTATGTTTGGAGGAAAAAGGGGGAGGCTTGCAAGCCGGAGAACACCATTCCAACCGTGAAGCATGGGGGTGGCAGCATCATGTTGTGGGGGTGCTTTTCTGCAGGAGGGACTGGTGCACTTCACAAAAAAGATGGCATCCATGAGGAAGCAAAATGATGTGGATATATTGAAGCAACATCTCAAGACGTCAGTCAGGAAGTTAAAGTTTGGTCGCAAATGGGTCTTCCAAATTGACAATGACCCCAAGCATACCTAAAATTTGTGGCAGATTGGCTTAAGGACAACAAAGTCAAAGCCCTGACCTCAATCCTATAGAAAATGTGTTGGGCCAAAATTCACCCAATTTATTGTGGGATGCTTCTGGAAGGCTACCCAAAATGTTTGACCCAAGTTAAACAATTTAAAGGCAATGCTACCAAACTACTAAATGAGTGTACGTAAACTTCTGACCCACTGGGAATGTGATGAAGGAAATAAAATCTGAAATAAATAATTCTCCCTACTATTATTCTGACATTTCACATTCTTAAAATAAAGTGGTGCTCCTAACTGACCTAAGAAATACAGGGAATTTTTTTCTAGGATTAAATGTCAGTAATTGTGAAACTGAGTTTAAATGTATTTGGCTAAGGTGTATGTAAACATCCGACTTCAACTGTATAGACTTATGCGTATGCATAAGCTCTAATATGCGTATGGGTCTTTTTGAATTAATCATCACCTTTTTATGAAAACACTTCATTTCCCACTCAGTTTCAACCTGTTGTTGAACTTCTTTTATGAGACTGTTTTGATCATAAGTGTTTGATTTTTCGATTGCATTTGCATTGAACTCCTTCCATTCACCTTTTTTATGGTAACAAAACTGCCTCATTTGCGATATGATTTGGAGATTTTGGCGCAATTGGTATGGGCAGAATGTTAATCTTTTTGTAGTGATTTTTTTCCAATTTAAAAAAAATGCATTTTGCCTATAGCGAGTTTCAAACACTGTTTGCACATTGTTCGAATAGACAATCTTGAGGAATTGTAAAAGTATATACTACAGCCCATACATGCTACATCCACACTACATCCCACACAAATTTGTTCAATATTTTGTTTATTAAAAGATAGAAACACAATCTCCTGCCTTGATAAAGGCTATATTATTAAATAGGCTATGATGTCACGCTCCTTGCACACAATACTGTGGCCTATCCATACTGTCAAATATTTTAAATAAACTACCAGATAAATGGTGGCCTTTTTTATTTGTTGTGTAGTGGGAATAAACCAGTCATGTCAAAGGAGAGACATGTCTTGCAATATGATTATTATTATTTAGGCCAATTGAAGAAACACAAGGCTACATTCTGCGATCTTACCAACGGAAAATGCATCCGTTTTATCATTAGGCCTAGGCCTCGTTTGAATGTTTTCAGTAGTCTACCATTTATTATATGCCAAATTCCTGTGCATCAAACAACTCCATTTCCCTTAAGGCCTCCGAAGACAGATGTGATTCTATATAAACTGAACAAAAATATAAATGCAACATTGTAAAGTGTAGGTCCCATGTTTCATGAGGTGAAATAAAAGATCCCAGAAATGTTGGATGCACAAAAAGCATATTTCTCATTTGTTTTTCTCACATTTGTTTACATCCCTGTTAGTGAGCATTTATCCTTTGCCAAGATAACCCATCCACCTGACAGGTGTGGCATATCAAGAAGCTTATTTAACAGCATGATTATTACTCTACAATGTGCAGTTTTGTCATGCATCACAATGCCACAGATATCAAAAATGTCAAGGGAGCGTGCAATTGGCATGCTGACTAAAGGAACGTCAAAGAGCTGCTTCCAGATAATTAAATGTTCATTTCTCCACCATAAGCCGTCTCCAATGTTGTTTTAGAGAATTTGGCAGTACGTCCAACTTGCGTCACAACCGCAGACCACGTGTATCCACACCAGCCCAGGACCTCCACATCTGGCCTCTTCACCTGCGATTTTCTTGTTTTCCTCCACTCCAATGGCCATGCATCGCGCTGGACTGATAGGTTATCTTCGATGGAGTGGCCGCTGCTTGGAGGTGTTCGCTCACCAATGGAGAATAGAGTCGGTGGGACCTTTTGTTGCTGAATTGCGGGATGATCCACTCCTGGACCTGGCTGGCCGGGTGGGGAGACACGTCATCAGAAGTCGAGGGTGGCGTCCTCCACTTTCTGAGCCCTCTGCGGTGACGGGATTCATGACTGGGATGCCGACATTATCGAATAGCTTCGCTGCTCTGGAGCCTGATGTCCCGGCGCCATCTTCTCATGGAGTGTTGGAGGTTTCTTCCGTATCTGCCAACGTTGTGATGGCATCGCCGGGGTCTAAGGTGGGTTCTGCTTTACCGGGGTCAACGGCGGGTTCTGCTATTCCTATCATTGTGCGGGTCGAGTTAGAGGAGCCCCTGGTGGGGCTATGGTTGGGCTGAGGGCTTCGGTTCGAAATGGACAACAGCCATCAACCATTATGGGAAGCTCCATGGTTAGATTGTTGGAGGTCTGAAATACCCATACACTTTGTTTTCCTGGAGCTAGGGTATTGGAGTTATCAGAAGTCAAGCCCACCGTCAAGAAACAGATTCCTGCTCTGAAAGCAGTTGCGTTGCATATGTGTGTGAAATCTGTAAAGCTAAGAGACAATTTCTTACAGCTCTTGGAGAATGCTCAGAAATTAGCAAGACATCTAATTGTCTCAGGCCCAATTCCATCTCCTTGCTGTTGCGGGACTGAGTCTTTTAGCCATCTTTGGTCTCTTCACCCATGATTAATGCATCTGACCAAGGACTAGGGCATGTCCTTCATTGACAACTTTGACTCTGGAATGGGCCTGGCTACTTTGGAAAATGGACTTAACCTAGGTGAAAATGGCTCCTGGCTGTTGTCATCAAATTGGAATGGTTTTTGGTCAACTACATTGATGTGAGGACAATATTAGCCTTATATGTAAGTCAGTTTTTACCATCTCCTCTTTGGTCACTATGGGAGTTCAACATGTTGTATCTGATTGCTATTCCTACTTTGTTTTCTTTTCCTAATAGGTATAATCCAATCCAGTCTCCTGTTCTTAAATCTCAAAGTAATCTGACTTTTATTGAGAAACTGATTTTAAATGCAGAAAATGTTTGACATTTTACATCTTAACATTCATAGTTTATTACATGAAATGGATAATGTCAAGATCTGGCCCTCTCAGGCAGACACTGAATTGCTTTTAAAATCTGAAAACTGGTTAACTGATAGCAACCTGAGTCCAGGGTTTTATGGATGGTTACAATGTGTTTAGGGCTGATACGAAAGGCAAAGGTGGTGGTGGTGTTGCTATTTCTACAAATAATCTTCTTCTTGTGTCTGTTAAAGACTACCTATATTCCTAAACCATTTGAATGGTTGGCTTTAAGTCTTCAGTTAGATTCCATTTTTTTCTAACCCTTCGACCAGAAGTATGTACTGAACAAACTCACTGATTTAGTTGCCATTGTTACTACCCCAGAGGTGTTGATCGCTGGAGATTTTAATCTTGCATGGGGAACAGTCAGGCTATTTTGAGAATACTGTCAGTAAAACTAGTTAATAAAAATAAGATTTTGCTTTATTATGTTAATACACTGAATGTAAAGGGAACCCAGCTACATTTTGGAAAGCTGTTATGTCGCTTACAGGGGGGTCTCCTCTTCTCTCCCCCCGAAAATGTAGTTAGATTCTGGCCCTATTACCAACTAAATTGATATCATTAATGCATTTAATCACCATTTTTATCTCTGCGGGTTATATATTTGAATGCATTTCAAAGCCAATGCTTGAAAATTGTAGTTTGGATGTTGATGGTGAAAATCTATAGAATGATACGGAGTTTTCTTTTTGGAAATTATTTGATAAAGAAATCCTGGATGCTTTGCTATCATTAGACAACAACCAACAATCAACAGGGGCTGTTCATTTGGAGCCTAGTGTGCTTAAGTGTGCAGCTCCCTTTTTATTGCTGGCTCAGTAGCCAACATTGTTAAATAAATGTTGTAAGGAAGTATTCCAAAAGCATGGAAATCCACATATACGCTGTCAGTCCATAAGGGTGGCGCTACAAATGATCTTGACCACTATCTCCCCATTTCAAGACTACCTTCTTTAACCAAGGATTCAAGAATCTTAGCTAATGTACAACTTTTTTACTTTTTATCTGATAATTTTATTTTTAATATAAAACCAATAAGGGTTTAGGCCTGGGCATAGTACTACCACAGCAGCCAGGCAAGTTGTTAATGATCTTGTCAATGCCTTGGATGCTAAAAAGAGCTGTGCTGCCTTGTCTATTGACTTATAGAATGCGTTCGACACTGTTGATAATTCTGTTTTGAAAAAAAAATAGGCCTGGGATACAATGGGGCAAAACAGTATTTAGTCAGCCACCAATTGTGCAAGTTCTCCCACTTAAAAGATGAGAGGCCTGTAATTTACACCATAGGTACACCAACTATGACCAGACAAAATGAGAAAACAAATCCAGCAAATCACATTGTAGGATTTTTAATACATTTTATTTGCAAATTATGGTGGAAAATAAGTATTTGGTCAATAACAAAAGTTAAGCTCAATACTTTGTTATATACCCTTTGTTGGCAATGACAGAGGTCAAACGTTTTCTGTAAGTCTTCACAAGGTTTTCACACACTGTTGCTGGTATTTTGGCCCAATCCTCCATGCAGATCTCCTATTGAGCAGTGATGTTTTGGGGCTGTCAACTCCCTCCAAAGATTTTCTATGGGGTTGAGATCTGGAGACTGGCTAGGCCACTCCAGGACCTTGAAATGCTTCTCACGAAGCCACTCCTTCGTTACCCGGGCGGTGTGTTTGGGATCATTGTCATGCTGAAAGACCCAGCCATATTTTATCTTCAATACCCTTGCTGATGGAAGGAGGTTTTCACTCAAAATCTCACGATACATGGCCCCATTCATTATTTCCTTTACACAGATCAGTCGTCCTGGTCCCTTTGCAGAAAAACAGCCACAAAGCATGATGTTTCCACCCCCATGCTTCACAGTAGGTATGGTGTTCTTTGGATGCAACTCGGCATTCTTTGTCCTCCAAACACGACAAGTTGAGTTTTTACCAAAAAGTTATATTTTGGTTTCATCTGACCATATGACATTCTCCCAATCTTTGTCTGGATCATCCAAATGCTCTCTAGCAAACTTCAGACGGGCCTGGACATGTACTGGCTTAAGCAGAGGGGACACGTCTGGCACTGCAGGATTTGAGTCCCTGGCCGAGTAGTGTGTTACTGATGGTAGGCTTTGTTACTTTGGTCCCAGCTCTCTGCAGGTCATTCACTAGGTCCCCCCGCGTGGTTCTGGGATTTTTGCTCACCGTTCTTGTGATCATTTTGACACCCACGGGGTGAGATCTTGCGTGGAGCCCCAGATCGAGGGAGATTATCAGTGGTCTTGTAAGTCTTCCATTTCCTAATAATTGCTCCCACAGTTGATTTCTTCAAACCAAGCTGCTTACCTATTGCAGATTCAGTCTTCCCAGCCTGGTGCAGGTCTACAGTTTTGTTCCTGGTGTCCTTTGACAGCTCTTTGGTCTTGGCCATAGTGGAGTTTGGAGTGTGACTGTTTTGAGGTTGTGGGCAGGTCTTTTATACTGATAACAAGTTCAAACAGGTGCCATTAATACAGGTAACGAGTGGAGGACAGAGGAGCCTCTTGAAGTTACAGGTCTGTGAGAGCCAGAAATCTTGCTTGTTTGTAGGTGACCAACTTCTTATTTTCCACAATAATTTGTAAATAAATTCATAAAAAATCCTACAATGTGAATTTTTTCCTACAATGGATTTTTTCCCCTCATTTTGTCTGTCATAGTTGAAGTGTACCTATGATGAAAATTACAGGCCTCATCTTTTTAAGTGGGAGAACTTGCACAACTGGTGGCTGACTAAAAACATTTTTGCCCCACTGTATACAGCCTGTTTATGATTTTGAGTCTATGATTGTTCACCTTTCATATTAATGACCTAGGAAACACTGTTAATACTTGTAACATTCATCTCTATGCAGACACAGATTTGTGTTCCTGTGCCACCTCGGTGCAGCAGGCCATTTGCGAACTTCATCAAGACTTTGATTCAATTCAGAAATGACTTACAGATCTTAAATTATTGTTAAATACAAGTAAAACCAAGCTCATGCTGTTCTCCAGGTCACGAAATGTTGACGCTGAGGTCCTGCATATTTGCACTACAAATGGAGCCCAAATTGAGCTTATTTCTAAATATAAGTACCTGGGTGTCTGGATTGATAACAAAGTTGTCCTTAACGCATACAGAAAATCTGACTAAGAAGCTAAGATCCAATATTGTTTTTTTATTTCGAAATAAATCATGCCTCCGTATTGAAAATAGGAGAGATTGTTCAAACAACGCTTCTCCCTGTATTGGATTTTGGTGATGTTGTTTACATGCATGAGGCAACCTCTGCTTTAAAACCCTTGGATACAGTCTACCATTCTGCCATACGTTTTATCACAGGACAATTTTAGGACTCATTGTAGTCTGTATAGAATGTGGGATGGACCTCTGTCTGTAAGAAGAGAGCCGCATTCTCTTATTTATTTACAAAGCAATCTGACAAACTGCCTCCATATGTAACTTCATTAACTAAGATAAGAATCATAAGTTACCAAACCCGTTCTCAGGAATGGATATTACTAGAGATCCCTTCAGTCTCCACAGATTTGGGAAAGTCTTTGTTCCACAAATTATGGGCAAAAAAACAAAACAATCTGCAGAGGAAACTGGCAGAATATTCTCGAACATGTCAAATTTCCCCGCTAGCCAACCTTCCCGCTAGGCATGATTAGCTGAGATAATGAGTGGACTGGACATGTCTATTGGAGCTTTTCAGTATATTTAGGTAATCGTGTTGAACACAGCTTTTAAAAAAATGTATGCGTAGCAAAACTGCATAAACCTGATGTTAAAGTGTACTGTTAACTAGCTAACGTTAGCTGGCTGGCTCGCTAGCTAACATTGTGTATGCTCTCCTCTTTCTGGAGGACTGATTCCTGAAATCAGTGGAATTCGAGTATGATAGGAATTGGAGAAAACACCAGTCTGGATTACATCGTCAAACTAAGGCAACCATGCATGGCATCAGACAGGAGACGTGTCCAACCATGATGTATACTGGGAAGATTTTCAGATGGTACACATTTCTAATTTTGACAGTGGTTTCATTTCAAGTGTACTGTTAGCTAGCTAACATTGTGTATGATCTTATTCTTCATATCTCAGACTAGTTATAGCCGTAGAACCTGGTTGGTTAGCTACCTGCAGATTCATGTATGGCCCATTGTTTAGCTAGCTATATGTCGTAACAAAACACAACACACACTTTTCGAGCATTAAGTTATTAATTACACTTTCGATGGTGTATCAGTACACCCAGTCATTACAACGATACAGGTGTCCTTCCTAACTCAGTGGCCAAAGAGGAAGGAAACTACTCACAGATTTCACCATGAGGCCAATGGTGACTTTAAAACAGTTACATAGTTTAATGGCTGTGATAGAACTGAGAATTAACAATATTGTAGTTAACTTCACAACACTAATATAATTGACAGAGTGAAAAGGATAAAAATATTCTAAAACTATCCTGTTTGCAACAAGGCACCCAAGTAATACTTTCAAAAATGTGGCAAAGCAATTCACTTTTTGTCCAGAATACAAAGTGTTATGTTTGGGACAATTCCAATAAGACACATTAGTGAGTACCACTCTCCATATTTTCAAGTATAGTGGTGGCTGCACATGTTATGGGTATGCTTGTAATCGTTAAGGACTGGGGAGTTTTCAAGATAAATGGAATGGAGCTAAGCACAGACAAGTGTACTGCAAGACCTGAAACTGGTTGTCTAGCAATTATCAACAACCAATTTGACAAAGCTTGAAGAATTTTGAAAATAATAATGGGAAAATGTTGCACAATCCAGGTGTGGAAAGCTCTTAGAGATTTACCTAGGAAGCTGTTATCACTGCCAATGGTGCTTCAATTCACTCAGGGGTGTGAATACTAATGTAAATGAGATATTTCTGTATTTCATTTTCTACAAATTTGCAAAATAATCTAAAAACATGTTTCACTTTGTCATTTTGGGGTATTGTGTGTAGATTGATTTATATTTTTTTGTATTTTAGGTTGTAACAAAACAATCTGGAATAAGCCAAGCGTATGAATACTTTATGAAAGTACTGTAAGATTTGTAATAGACGACTGAGGAGAATTGCTTTTTAAAGTTTCCCTATGTGGAAATCCATTTCCTGGTTGCAAAAATTCTAATAGTTTGCCTAATTTCAGTTTGTGACAAAACAAGCAAGTATAGCGTAGAGAATCATTGTACTATTACAAAATCTCTCTGGAATATATATTTTCATAACCAAAAAGAGTGTGTTTTCAGCTGTTTGAAGCTGGTGTGCAAAACGGAAATTCAGAATGAGTAGCATATAAATAGTCCACAGCACAGCTCTACCTCTTCTTAGACTTGCTTTCAATCAATCTATATCTCACATAGGGGGCAAAAGTGAGAACACTGGGAGGCGTCCTTACATTTTTCAAATAAAAGCAAAATGAGTGCTGTATTAACATCCCTTTCAAATACACCTTTGTCAATCATCAAACATGTTACACATTTACAGCTAACCCACATTAATTTTTTTATGGTATACTTAAGCAATAAGGCCCGAGGGGTTGTGGTAAATGGCCAATATACCATGGCTAAGTGCTGTTGTTATGTACGGCGCAACACAGAGTGCCTGGATACAGCCCATAGCCGTGGTAGATTGGCCATATACCACAAACCCCAGAGGTGCCTTAATACTATTATAAACTGGTTACCAATGTAATTAGAGCAGTAAAAATAAATGTTTTGTCATACCCGTGGTATACGGTCTGAAATACCATAGCTGTCAGCCAATCAGCATTCTGGGCTCGAACCACCCAGTTTATTATATGGTCTAAATACTACGACTACTACATTCACTGTAGTGTTTTTGTGGACTACTGTAGTATACTATAGTATTTGCTGTAGTCTGTTGTGACAAAGCTCTTAAAAGAAAAGGAGAAAAAGGACAATTGTGAACCCTTTGGAATTACCTGGATTTCTGCATAAATTAGTCATCAAATTTGATCTGATCTTCCTCTTTTTTACAACAATAGACAAACATAGTGTGGTTAAACTAATAACAGACATTATTGTATTCTTGTCTATCTTGAAAACATTAATTTAAACATTCACAGTGTAGGTTGGAAAAAGTATGTGAACCCCTAAGCTAATGACTTCTCCAAAGCTTATTGGAGTCAGGAGTCCTCCAGGTTAGTTGACAATCAATGAGACGAGATTAGAGATGTTGGTTAGAACTAGAGGTCGACCGATTAAACTCTAGCGACAAGCAATCCCGTATCCGGGAGCGTAATCATAGCCTCAAGCTCATTACCACAACGCAACGTTAACTATTCATGAAAATCGCAAATTAAATAAATATATTGGCTCACAAGCTTAGCCTTTTGTTAACAACACTGGCATCTCAGATTTTCAAAATATGCTTTTCAACCATAGCTACACAAGCATTTGTGTAAGAGTATTGATAGCTAGCATAGCATTAAGCCTAGCATTCAGCAGGCAACATTTTCACAAAAACAAGAAAAGCATTCAAATAAAATAATTTACCTTTGAAGAACTTCAGATGTTTTCAATGAGGAGACTCTCAGTTAGATAGCAAATGTTCAGTTTTTCCCAAAATATTATTTGTGTAGGAGAAATCGCTCCGTTTTGTTCATCACGTTTGGCTAAGAAAAAAATCCGAAAATTCAGTCATTACAACGCCAAACTTTTTTCCAAATTAACTCCATAATATCGACAGAAACATGGCAAACGTTGTTTAGAATCAATCCTCAAGGTGTTTTTCACATATCTATTCGATGATAAGTCATTCGTGGCAGTTGTGTTTCTCCTCTGAAGCAAATGGAAAAATACACGCAGGTGGAGATTACGCAATAATTGCAACGGAGGACACCAAGTGAGCACCTGGTAAATGTCTCTTACGGTCAATCTTCCAATGAAATGCCTACAAATACGTCACAATGCTGCAGACACCTTGGGGAAACGACAGAAAGTGTAAGCTCATTCCTTGCGCATTCACAGCCATATAAGGAGACATTGGAACACAGCGCCTTCAAAATCTGGGGCATTTCCTGTTTGAAATTTCATATTGGAAACCAATATGCCTGTAGCATCAGTTCTGTGGCACTCACAGATAATATCTTTGCAGATTTGGAAACGTCAGTGTTTTCTTTCCAAAGCTGTCAATTATATGCATAGTCCAGCATCTTTTCGTGACAAAATATCTCGTTTAAAACGGGAACGTTTTTTTATCCAAAAATTAAAAGAGCGCCCCCTATATCGAAGAAGTTAATCGGAATGGCTGATTTTTAATTAGGGCTGATTTTCAAGTTTTCATAAAAATCAGAAATCGGTATTTTTGGACACCGACTTGGCCGATTTTTAATTTTATTTATTTTACTTTTATTTAATCTTTATTTAACTAGGCAAGTCAGTGAAGAACACATTTCTTATTTTCAATGACGGCCTAGGAATGGTGGGTTAACTGCCTCGTTCAGGGGCAGAACGACAGATTTTTACCTTGTCAGCTCGGGGGATTCAATCGTGCAACCTTACAGTTAACTAGTCCAACGCTCTAACCACCTGCCTCATTGCACTCCACGAGGAGCCTGCCTGTTACGCGAATGCAGTAGAAACCAAGGTAAGTTGCTAGCTAGCATTGAACTTATCTTATAAAAAAACAATCAATCAATCATAATCACTAGTTATAACTACACCTGGTTGATGATATTACTAGTTTATCTAGCGTGTCCTGCGTTGCATATAATCGATGCGGTGCGTATCATTGCTCCAATGTGTCCCTAACCATAAACATCAATGCGTTTCTGAAAATCAATACACAGCAGTATATATTTTTAAACCTGCATATTTAGCTAAAAGAAATCCAGGTTAGCAGGCAATATTAACCAGGTGAAATTGTCACTTCTCTTGCGTTCATTGCATGCAGAGTCAGTGTATATGCAACAGTTTGGGCGGCCCAATTTGCCAGAATTTTACGTAGTTATGACATAAAATGTTATGTTGTGCAATGTAACAGGAATATTTAGGAATATTTAGACTGATGGATGCCACCCCTTAGATAAAATACGGAAGGGTTCCGTATTTCACTGAAAGAATAAACGTCTTGTTTTTGAGATGATAGTGTCCTGATTCTACCATATTAATGACCTAAGGCTCGTATTTCTGTGTTATTATGTTTAAGTATAGGATTTGATAGAGCAGTTTGACTGAGCGATGGTAGGCACCAGCAGGCTCGTTAGCATTCATTCAAGCAGCACATTTGTGCGTTTGCCAGCAGCTGTTTATGACTTCAAGCCTATCAACTGCTGAGATTAGGCTTGTGTAACCGATGTGAAATGGTTAGCGGGGTGCATGCTAATCGCGTTTCAAACATCACTCACTCTGAGACTTGGAGTGGTTGTTCCCCTTGTGCTCTGCATGGGTAACGCTGCTTCGAGGGTGGCTGTTGTCGTTGTGTTCCTGATTCGAGCCCAGGTAGGAGCGAGGAGAGGGACGGAAGCTAAACTGTTACACTGGCAATACTAAAGTACCTATAAGAACATCCAATAGTCAAAGGTATATAAAATACAAATGGTATAGAGCGAAATAGTCCTATAATTCCCATAACTACATCTTAAAACTTCTTACCTGGGAATATTGAAGACTCATGTTTAAAAGGAAACACCAGCTTTCATATGTTCTCATGTTCTGAGCAAGGAACTGAAACGTTAGCTTTCTTACATGGCACATATTGCACTTTTACTTTCTTCTCCAACACTTTATTTGCATTATTTAAACCAAATTGAACATGTTTCATTATTTATTTGAGGCTAAATTGATTTTATTGATGCATTATATTAAGTTAAAAAATAAGTGTTCATTCAGTATTGTTGTAATTGTCATTATTACAAAAACTTTTTTTTGTCAGATTAACCGGTATCGGCTTTTTTTGGTCCTCCAATAATCGGTATCGGCGTTGAAAAATCATAATCGGCCGACTTCTAGTTAGAAATGCCCTATTTAAAAAAACACTCAACACTGAGTTTGTTATTAACAAGAAGCATTGCTTGATGTGAACCATGCCTCGAACAAAAGAGATCTCAGAAGACCTAAGATTAAGAAATGTTGACTTGCATAAAGCTGGAAAGGGTTACAAAAGTATCTCTAAAAGCCTGCATGTTCATCAGTCCATGGTAAGACAAATTGGCTATAAATGGAGAAAGTTCAGCACTGTTGCTACATTGCTGCACGTCTGAAGTTTTGCAAAAAATGCACCTAGATATTCTGTGGAAACTACAGTTGAGTTGTTTGGAAGGAACACACAACACTGTGTGGAGGAAAAAAAGGCACAGAAAACCAACATCAAAGCCTCATCCGAAATGTAAAGTATGGTGGAGGAAGCATCATGGTTTGGGGCTGCTTTGCTGCCTCAGGGCCTGGACACTTTGCTATCATCGACCGAAAAATTAATTACCAAGTTTATCAAGGCATTTTGCAAGAGAATGTATGGCTTTCTGTCCGCCAATTGAAGCTCAAGAGAAGTAACAGGACAATGACCCAAAAAACAAAGTAAACCAACAACAGAATGGCTTCAACAGAAGGAAATACGCCTTCTGCAGTGGCCCAGTCAGAGTCCTGACCTCAGCCGATTGAGATGCTGTGGCATGACTTCGAGAGCAGTTCACCCCAGACATCCCAAGAATATTGCTGAACTTAAACAATTTTGTAAAGAGGAATGGTCCAATATTCCTCCTGACCATTGTGCAGGTCTGATCCGCAACTACAAAAAAGTTTGGTTTAGGTTATTGCTGCCGAAAGAGGGTCAACCAGTTATTAAATCCAAGGGTTCACATACTTTTCCCACCCTGCACTGTGAATGTTTTCACGGTGTGTTCAATAAAGACATGAAAATGTGTAATTGTTTGTTATTAGTTTAAGCATACTGTCTATTCTTGTGACCTAGATGAAGATCAGATCAAATTTTATGACCAATTTATGCAGTAATCTAGGTATTTCCAAAGGGTTCACATACCTTTTTTTGCCTCTGTACGTGTGTATTTAAAAAAAAATAATTAACCAATCAAATATCACTTCTGTTTTTGCAGACATGACTGTAGTATACTGTATTCTTTTTGCGGACATGATTCTATTATATTGTAGTAACATCTACCGACTAGTGTTGTCACTATATACCGATACCAAAGCGATTCCCTTTTTATGCACTTTTCTCTCTCCTCGTTTTCTGACCTTGAACTTAATGATAAGAATAGCATGCTATTCACCCGCTATACGTTTGGTGTGGATATCAGAGAAATTAAGGTGTGGTTGAGGTGTGTACCTTGACTTAATTCCACCACCATAACGCTCAATGAGAGATGAATAAGGTCTGGCAACCTGTCGGTTACAAGTGGAACAACAGCTACTTAGTTTTCCCAATTAGAAGTAACCTCATTCTCCATGCATTTTAATTCACAAATTGGTAAGAGGCTGAGCTACTGATAATAGCTAGGTAAATGAGTAAACCGTTTGGTTAGGGGGATTGTAAATATAAATTACAATATAAATAGTTTTTGATCTATTTGACCTTAGGATCACTGGAGACAAATGTGGAACCAGTAATTTGGCATCAAATGTAAGCAAAACTACTGAGTTGATTTGTGATTTTAGAATCCCCAGATTAAAAAAAAAAAAAAAGTATATTGTGTTAAATATTAGCCACTATCGGTAGCCAACGTCAGATATACCCACATAACTGTCACTTTAGTGTTAGTTTCCTTACATTTTACATCATTCCATTCTGTTGTTAGGTTACCTTTCTTTCCTCTGTCGCTTTCTTGTGTTTGCTCCTGAGGATCGCTAGCAATAGTGGATCATATCAAGCTAACGTATTAAAAGATGTGCAATAATTTGGGACATGCAGCTTATTTGAATCCTTATGGAACACAGACCATATGTAGCCGTTTAAAACTGCCGCACAGTTCACTACGACTGGACCGTTGTCATCACAGTTCCATGACTATTGAGGATTATTGTCCTAGATTTATAGGACCAACCTATATTGTACACTTACATTTTTTTTCTTCAATTTATTTAATTAATTTTGTAATTTTTGTAAAATAATTAAAAACATTTTTTTTTTTAAAGTAACCCCTTTTCTCCACCATTTTCGGGGTATTCAACTGGTAGTTAGTCTTGTCCCATCGCTGCAACTCCCGTACGGACTCGGGAGAGACGAAGGTCGAGAGCCGCGCGTCCTCTGAAACACAACCCAGCCTTAGCCGCACTGCTTCTTAACCCGGAAGCCAGTCACACCAATGTGTCGGAGGAAACACCTTACATCTGACGACCGTGTCAGCTTACATTGCGCCAGGCGCAAAGCCAGGAGTTGCTAGAGCGCGATGGGACAAGAACATCCCTATCGGCCAAACCCTCCCCTAACCCGGACGATGCTGGGCCAATTGTGCGCCGACTCGAACCACTGCGATACAGTGCCTTAGACCACGGTGCCACTCTTATTGTACACTTTTCTCACCTTTCAATATTTCATGGATTGAACAATTGAATATGGCAACTTTCAGGATGAATCAAAACCACCATTTTTGATTCACAAATATATTTTGTGTGTAAAGGCTCTCCAAACCCTGTTTTTTTTTATTATTCATTAATACTTTCCTAAATCTAAATAATATACAAGATCATAGTATTTTTAAATATACCAATAGTGGCTGAAAAGGAGGGATATGCGTGTATTTAGGCCTACATGTCTTTCTTTTATTAATACTTAATATTCTGAACCGTTCTCTTCGTGTACAGTACATTCGGAAATGTTTCAGACCCCTTTTTTTCCACATTTTGTTACTTTGTAGCCTTTTAAATTTGTTCCCACCCCCCCTCTACAATCTACACACACAACCCCATAATGACAAAGCAAAATATATATATTTCTTGCAAATGTATGAAAAAAATAATACATTTACTTAAGTTTTCAGACCTTTTACTCAGTATTTTGTTGAAGCACCTTCTGCAGCGATTACAGCCTTGAGTTTTCTTGAGTATGACGCTACAAGCGTGGCACACCTGTATTTGGGGAGTTTCTCCCATTTATTCTCAGCAGATCCTCTCAAGCTCTGTCAAGCTATTTTCAGGTCTCTCTAGAGATGTTCAATCAGGTTCAGTTCTGGGCTCTGGCTGTGCCACTCAAGGACATTCCGAGACTTGTTCCGAAGCCACTCCTGCATTGTCTTGGCTATATGCTTAGAGTCCCGTTGGAAGGTGAACCTTCACCCCAGGCTGAGGTCCTGAGTGCTCTGGAGAAGGTTTTCATTAAGGATCTCTCTGTTCTTTCCTCCGTTCATCTTTCCCTCGATCCTGACTAGTCCCCCAGTTCCTGCCGCTAAAAAACATCCCAACCGCATGATGCTGCCACCACCATGCTTTACTGAAGGGATGGTGTCAGATTTCCTCCTGACATGACACTTGGCATTCAGGCCAAAGAGTTCAATCTTGGTTTCATCAGACCAGAGAATCTTGTTTCTTATGGTCAGTGTCTTTTAGGTGTATTTTGGCAAATTCTAAGCGGGCTGTCATTTACTGAAGAGTCACATCCATCTGGCCACTCTACCATAAAGTCATGATTGGTGGAGTGCTGCAGAGATGGTTGTCCTTCTGGAAGGTACTCCTATCACCACAGAGGAACTCTGGCCCCCTGTCAGTGACCATTGGGTTCTACGTCACCTCCCTGACCAAGGCCCTTCTCCCCCGATTGCTCAGTTTGGCCGGGCAGCCAGCACCAGGAAGAGTCTTGGTGGTTCCAAACTTCTTCCATTTAAGAAGGATGGAGGCCACTATGTTCTTGGGGGCCTTCAATGCTGCAGAATTGTTACGTACCCTTCCCCAGATCTGTGCCTTGACACAATCCTGTCTCGGAACTCTGGACAATTCCTCCGACCTCATGGCTTGGTTTTTTCTTTGATGTACACTGTCAACTGTGGGACCTTATACAGATAAGTGTCTGCCTTTCCAAATTATGTCCAATCAATTTAATTTACAACAGGTGGACTCCAAGTTGTAGAAACATCTGAAGGATGATCAATGGAAACCGGATGAACCGGAGTTCCATTTCGAGTCTCATAGCAAAGGGTCTGAATACCTAAATATTTTTTATACATTTGCCCAAAGAAATAAAACATGTTTTCGCTTTGTCATTATGATGTATTGTGTGCAGATTGAGGAAATGTTTTTATTTAATCTATTTTATTATAAGGCTGTAACTAGTGATGCAACGATATGACATTTTTGGCCGATACGATATCCAATATTTTCTTTGCCAAAAAACCTGATACCGACACTTAACATTTTAGTGGCCTTTTAAGCATTCTAGTTGCGGATGCACGGATGCAGTGGTCTACAGTGCCTTGCGAAAGTATTCGGCCCCCTTGAACTTTGCGACCTTTTGCCACATTTCAGGCTTCAAACATAAAGATATAAAACTGTATTTTTTTGTGAAGAATCAACAACAAGTGGGACACAATCATGAAGTGGAACGACATTTATTGGATATTTCAAACTTTTTTTTAACAAATCAAAAACTGAAAAATTGGGCGTTCAAAATTATTCAGCCCCCTTAAGTTAATACTTTGTAGCGCCACCTTTTGCTGCGATTACAGCTGTAAGTCGCTTGGGGTATGTCTCTATCAGTTTTGCACATCGAGAGACTGAATTTTTTTCCCATTCCTCCTTGCAAAACAGCTCGAGCTCAGTGAGGTTGGATGGAGAGCATTTGTGAACAGCAGTTTTCAGTTTTTTCCACAGATTCTCGATTGGATTCAGGTCTGGACTTTGACTTGGCCATTCTAACACCTGGATATGTTTATTTTTGAACCATTCCATTGTAGATTTTGCTTTATGTTTTGGATCATTGTCTTGTTGGAAGACAAATCTCCGTCCCAGTCTCAGGTCTTTTGCAGAATCCATCAGGTTTTCTTCCAGAATGGTCCTGTATTTGGCTCCATCCATCTTCCCATCAATTTGAACCATCTTCCCTGTCCCTGCTGAAGAAAAGCAGGCCCAAACCATGATGCTGCCACCACCATGTTTGACAGTGGGGATGGTGTGTTCAGGGTGATGAGCTGTGTTGCTTTTACACCAAACATAACGTTTTGCATTGTTGACAAAAAGTTACATTTTGGTTTCATCTGACCAGAGCACCTTCTTCCACATGTTTGGTGTGTCTCCCAGGTGGCTTGTGGCAAACTTTAAACAACACTTTTTATGGATATCTTTAAGAAATGGCTTTCTTCTTGCCACTCTTCCATAAAGGCCAGATTTGTGCAATATACGACTGATTGTTGTCCTATGGACAGAGTCTCCCACCTCAGCTGTAGATCTTTGCAGTTCATCCAGAGTGATCATGGGCCTCTTGGCTGCATCTCTGATCAGTCTTCTCCTTGTATGAGCTGAAAGTTTAGAGGGACGGCCAGGTCTTGGTAGATTTGCAGTGGTCTGATACTCCTTCCATTTCAATATTATCGCTTGCACAGTGCTCCTTGGGATGTTTAAAGCTTGGGAAATCTTTTTGTATCCAAATCCGGCTTTAAACTTCTTCACAACAGTATCTCGGACCTGCCTGGTGTGTTCCTTGTTCTTCATGATGCTCTCTGCGCTTTTAACGGACCTCTGAGACTATCACAGTGCAGGTGCATTTATACGGAGACTTGATTACACACAGGTGGATTGTATTTATCATCATTAGTCATTTAGGTCAACATTGGATCATTCAGAGATCCTCACTGAACTTCTGGAGAGAGTTTGCTGCACTGAAAGTAAAGGGGCTGAATAATTTTGCACGCCCAGTTTTTCAGTTTTTGATTTGTTAAAAAAGTTTGAAATATCCAATAAATGTCGTTCCACTTCATGATTGTGTCCCACTTGTTGTTGATTCTTCACAAAAAAATATATAAAAAAATACATGTCAATATATACAATAGGTTGACTTTTCACACAGCTACAATGCTAATATTTGTGAAAACGCTTCATAGTTGTGTTCTGTGGGTGTCACCGAGTAGACTGATGCCCCATTTCATTGCTTCACATTCCAACCTTGTTTAACATTATCTAGTCTAACGTTTTTTTGGGTTGCCGGCTGGGATCCATTCCGTTGTCCTGGGTGTAAGGCAGAACACAGGATCCGCTTTGTGAAAGTCATATTCTTGGTCGTACTGATGGTGAGTTGACGCTGCTCTTATGTTCAGTAGTTCTTCTCGACTGTATGTAATGATGACCACGATGACCACGATGACCACGATGACCTGGGGTACCAATGTAAGAAATAACACGTAAAAAAACAATAAACTGCATAGTTTCCTGGGAACGCGAAGCGAGGCGGCCATCTCTGTCGGCGCCGGAAGTCTACTGCCACAGAGAGTAGCAGTAGCGTAAAAGAGGGGTTGGTGGGTGGAATACAATGCAGATAGCCCGGTTAGCCAATGTGCGAGAGCACTGGTTGGTCGGCCCATATACAGGGAATTTGGTGCCATTTCGGGAGAAGGCAACTCATGCCTTCCATTATATCAATACAGTTATAGAGCCATGGACAGAATGTTCTGCTCCTACAGTGTGTATTTAAGATAATAGTTAGCTGCTCTGCTCTCCACCTCTGATCTCAAGTGTACATTTTCTATTGACTCTGGAAGATTTGACCATCTACTCCCTACAGCAAAGTGACATTAACATCTTAACAGGTCATGTTTGCGTTAAGTACGCTCTTATTTGTGGCCCCACGTGATCTCTTGATTGTGTTCTGGAGGACAAAGTCATTGTCATGGTGGGATGACAAACACAATGATGTTTGACTGTGTTCATACGATCTATTCCATTCACCAGCAGCCATGTGTAGCTCTTTTCTGATGCATTTCTGAAATGTTTGAGTTGGAATGCACAGAGCATTGTTTAAATTTAAAACACCGTTCAAGGCATTCAGGATTTTCACAAAGTGAACTTGGATTTCGTTGTTCAAAGATTGTCATATAGGCTCTTATATCGACCACCCATTTGTAGAGTTGAGATAGTCCTCTCCTTCCAGCCTAAGGAATAACTAAAATGGCCAATATTAGACGATTTATTATCTATAGAACAAAAGCAGAGAAGATCCAATAAACCTAACGGAAAGGGCTGTGTATGGGAAAGGGGTCAGACTTGGGTCAAACACGTCAAATTATGTCTAATCCCAATGGAAAAGTTGAAAAAGTTGCAATGAAAATACTTATTTAATATACATTGTAATTATAAAATAAGGCCACAGGTAAATTTATTTGGCCTCAGTTGGGTTCTAGATGTACACCTGATGCCCTGAAAAACAGTGATGCTTAGAACTGTGGGGACATACAGAATAAATGGTGTTGCATGACATTTCAAAACACATCAATGTGTTGCTCAATGTGCGTGCTGCATTGAAAATACATAAATATGATTTGGACCACGAGCACAGCAGTAGGCTCAATCCAGCACTTAAACCTGTTCAAAATGGACACCTTATCATTGGTCTCAGACAGCTCTGTGTCGATCATTCAATCCACTTGTGCTTTGTGCCAAGCCTACGAGATGGATCAAATGGCCTATTGAGTTGACATACACAGAGGGCTAGCCAGCAACTCAGATGTTTTTTCTTTCCCCAGCTCTGCTCATAGTTGGTCCTACAGGAGCTCTTTTATTTTCCAGACTGCATACATTATTTTATAGATGGCTGACATCTGGAATCGATTGGAGGTAATATTTGAGATGGGGTTGATCAGAGTTTTGATTGAGACTATATGCCAATCAATTTCCTGAATTGACATGAGCTTAAATAGAACGGATGTGTCATCTGTTTAAAGGTGTAGGAGGATACAAATAACTGACACAGTTAAACTGTGAAGGACCATCGTGATGCCTCAGCTCTTTGACATCATTAACATTGTACCACCCCCAGGAGACTCAGTAGGCAAGTTGGATCATGCCCTGGTACAAAGCCTTGTTCTGGGATACAGGCTGAGGATCAGTCAGTCCCTTTTGTATCCTGGAGCTCGACCATTACATGGAAGATGCACCATCTGAGGCACGTCATTTGAACAGGTGATGGCTCCCTAGGGGTGGCCATTCTGGCTTTTAGCGCAGTTACGGTTCATGTGATGCCAGTTTTACAAGGTGTCAACAACCGCCTCAAATGTGCAATGGCTCAGTAGCACTAAAGGAGCAATAATGTGTCGGATTATGTGAATAAATTCCTATGTGAAATAATAATCACCCTAGTTAAAGGTTAAGTGAAATACATAAATATTGTCTGGCTTTTGTTACAAGTGTGTTTAATATACTCTGTGTGTGTGTGTGTGTGTGTATATATCTCGCTCTCGCTCGGGTTTAAATGACAGCATTGGTTTAGAGATACTATAGTCACTGTAACTACCCACCAAAAAAGCAAGAACCTTTCAGACTAGGGTTGTAAAAATTCTGGAAACTTTAAAAAAATATTCAGGTTTTCCAGAAAACCTCCAACCAGGTTATCAGAATTTTGCAACCCTATTTAAGAATATGGCCAACCAGTTTTGCCAGTTTAAACAGAAGCAAAAGGCTTCAAAAGTTTGTAATTACCACTTTAAAATGTCAGACTTGATTAGGCCTAACTAAAAATGTATCATCCCCTACAAAAATGTCCATTAATTATAATCCACACAATAATTCCTATTTACGATAGCTTCAGGATTGTTTATTTTTTACTGCTGTGAGAAACCGGTCAAATTAAGATCCTATATCTGGAGCAGTACAAGTTCAAGAAAAATAACATTTAATGGGAACTAACAGTGTTTCCAACATGTCCTTATCAAATCACAATACATCAACCAGCCTTACTTCCAAACCCACCGCATTGTCTGCTGTAGGAAATAAATCACACGAGTGAAAAGCAAACCATCTCCGATTTGAGTTCTTGAACACTCGCTGTTATAGTCAGACTTAGTCAGACGCAGCTGTTTAGTCCAGGTTGGAAGGACAGTGGATGGCCATGTGGTTGGTTATGGGGGATTGTAAATACCATATAGCCCTCGGATGTATTGGTAGCTTCAGGAGCGTGGAACAGGAGAGCTGCTGAATTGTTAAAGGAGACGTTGCGGACGCCGGATCAATCCTGGCCCCCTCTGGGTGTCACTGAACACTTTGATACGGAATTCAATACATTACTGATGCTACCCTTACTATGTGATTATGCTCTATTTACAGTATTTGGCTTTTGGGTCTACATTTGTATATGGTTGCTGCACATTGGGGTTACTTGTTACATTGTAATGTTTGTACGTTGTGGCTAATTGGCACAGACATGGCCCTGCGCTATTTCATGGCTAACTCGGTGCTTAACCATAACTGACTTACATAAAAACCTAAGTTGGTTCTTCTGAATGTCTGCCCTATTCAGCCATTCAACGTGCCTAAAAATTGCTCTGCCTGTGTCCAAATTATTATCTAATATTACCTCTATTAATGTATTATCTTGAAGCGATAATAGTGCAACAAATATCTGCATTGTTGTGGATTCAAGCCCTTACAGGGTCTAGCGAATATATTGTATATGCTGTTATCCCGCTGCTGAGGTTTGGTTACACCTGTCCATTAGTTTAAATGCCCTGAAACCCTGACCTGGATGTGTCAGACAGCGTAGCGCGACACTGAAATCTTTCCCCCACTTTAAGGGGAAACAACGCCTGGAGTGCTCGCTTAAATTCACAATAACCCAAGATGGGATGTCAAATGAGGTACTCTGAACTACTCACTTTGTCAGGGTTTAGACATATTTCTGTGTGTGTTCTGAATATCTCTACTGTTCAATGCAAAGTGTTGGCCTATATGTCAAACCTGTGAACAGCACATCAAATACGATGTAAAAAGTGTATAATAAAATGCACATAGCAATTTCAATCATTCCTGAATACAAGGGAAGTTTTGCTGAACTATTAATGACAAACATTGTAGATTACAGCAACCTGATTCTCTTTTGGGCTATCACCTACTGCACTGGCGTTATTGTAATGGTAATAAGCATAGTAGTGGATCTGTGGTATGACTGGTCTTTTCCTATGGTGGTCGTGCAAGGTTATGCCAGCTTGGTGAGGACTGACGTTATGACGCTGACAAGTCTAGAGGGAAAGGATTTTCAAACGGAAATGCCACAATATCTTGCGGGACTGAGATTTTAGTGCATGTATTTAATTTCCTTTCTGTTGCTTGCTTTCCCGTTTTGTTGTTTGCCATTTATTTCTGGCATAGCAGAATAGCAGACAAAGCGCAACTGGAACGGAGTCAGGTCAGCCTTGTTGAATTGTTTGGGCTAAGATATAATTCAAACTGAAAATGGATCCTCGTTAATTCGCATTCAAACCAAAGCTCTCAAAGCGCATTGAACGAGAAGTCAAAGCTTGCTCACTCACTCTCATCTTTGCTGAGTCCGTCCTTTGACTCCTAAGCAGCCACTGAACACACACAGACAATTCTTTCTCGGCGGCCATTTTGATCAATAGCCATTTCCAGCGAAGGAGTTTGCCCCAGCTCTGTCAATTTGGGAATTGATCCAGTAAACACAAACAAAGTGTGGGTGTGGGTGTGGTGCCTTGGGCCAAAACAAGCAGTTGACACAGTCTAAATGCACAGTATGGAAAATTACTCTCCTTTTTTCAATGTCTAAGCAATACTAGAAGGTGGACTTGAACTACAAAAGGTCATGATTGATTAGTGGAAGTTCATGTGAAACCAGAGTGCCTTCTGCAGAAAAAAACAGGCATTACAGTATTTTTTTCAGTGATACATGATGGATAATACTGGTTTATAGGGTTGCAAAATGTTCAATAAATCTTGCTTGTAGGATGCTTATTCCATCTTGATTACAATAATATTCCAACAAAGATATCAGGAAATCTGGGATTTTTGGGAAAGGTTTCTGGAATTTTGCATCATCAGTGTTAATCTTAAAGGGATAGTTCACTGAATAGATACATTTAAGTACTTTGTTCATTAGTCCACTCTGCTCTGTACTGGAAGTGTTTTATCGCACACTTGACTGCTGACATGCTACACTTTTGGGGATTATATTCATGGTGGACTGATTTAACAAAGTACTATCCCTTTAAATATGAGCAAATGGTCTGTCCAGTCTTTGTTTAACAACTTAGCGCTGTTTCAACTAATTTTGTTTATTTGAGTCAGGACCCCCTACCGGGGAATGAGCAACTGAAAACTCTCAAGAGTCCTGATTCTACGAGCATGTCGTTCACCATAGGGGGCTTATTAGAGCTGTCATTCCTGTCATGTGCTTTAAACAATGTACATTTGTTGATTGCTAGGCACACAAAAAAATATTATTTATTGATACACTTCAAACAAGGTCTAGTTGTGGCTGCAACCGGACTAGATTGTGAACGACTCTTGGCAGAATGCATTGCTTGACTGCAGTTTCAAATTCAGTCTTGTGTTTCTTTCTGTGAGCTGATATTTCTGCGTAGCAGTCCTGGAAGAGCTGCACGGCAGTCACGTGCGCACCTTAGAGGGAACACTGGTTATGAGTATGCTTGTAATTGTTAAGGACCGGGGTGTTTTTCAGGATAAAAAATAAATGGAGTTAAGCACAGGCAACAAAAAAATTAACTGGTTCAGTCAGCTGTCTACCAGACCCTGGGAGATTAATTCACCTTTCAGTAGGACAAAAACTACAACACAAGGCCAAATCTACTCTGGAGTTACTTCTCAAGAAGTCAGTAAATGTTCCTGGGTGGCCGAGTTACAGTTTCGACTTAAATCTGCCTGAAAATCTATGGACAGACATGAAAATGGTTGTCTAGCAATGATCAACAACCAATTGTGACTCAACACCTGGATTCGGTCTTATGTAGCATCATTTGAATTTCTGTTTATTTACATTGGCTAAAAGTAGAGACAGAGCTACAAAATGGTACATCATACACTGCATTTTAGGAAACAATGGGAAAGTAATTATGCTTTGAAATTTGCAGGTAGCTTACCAACCAGGTTCTATGGCTATAACTAGTCAAGCAAATGTGTCTGAGATACGAATAATAAGATCATACACATAACGTTAGCTAGCAACCCAGCCAGCTAATGTTAGCTAGCTAACAGTACACTTGAAATGAAACCACTTTCTGTCAAATTAGAAACGTGTAATATCTGAAAATGTAGCTAGCTAGACTATCTTACCCGTGGTCTGAAATCGGAGTAGATAGCCATCTCCTTAGCTATCATTCTCGAATTCCGCTGATTTCAAAACTTGGTCCTCCAGAAAGTGGAGAACATGCACTTAATGTTAGCTAGCAAGCCATCCAGCTAACGTTAGCTAGCTAACATTACACTTTAACATTAGGTTTATGCAGTTTTACTACGCAATACATTTTTATAAAAAAAGTCACTTTTGACACGATTACCTACACATACTGACCAGCTCCAATAAACAGACGCGTGCTATATGGCAGACCAATCCAAACTCGTGTCTCGGCATGTCCAGCCAACTCATTATATCAGCCAATCATGGCTGGCGGGAAGGTTGTTCACTTTATCTGTGGCTAAACCAGCTAGGCGTGTAATTTTTAACAATTTAATTTGAATATACTAGTTTCCTGAATCTGGTCACAATTTACCGGAGCTTGAAGAATTTTGAAAAAAATAATGGGCAAATATTGTACAATCCAGATGTGCAAAGCTGTTAGAGACATAAAAGGCTCTGCATGGTCAATACGACGTCTGCATTGGCTGTGCAGCATTTGCGGTGATGCGGCATCTGCAGAAGTCGGGGCATTCATAATTCTTGTGCTTTGCAAAGCAGCACAGAGCTGTTGGGCAGAGCTTTAGTGAAGAAAGTTGTCATAGAAATTAGTTCGTTTATACAGGACCTCCAGCCCTCACCTACAGTCAACCAATCATGTAAATACGGAGCCCTCCTCATTGTTACAAAAATTTCGGAGGTGCATGGCGACGCATTACAGAGCTCAATTTGGCCTCTGCATGTCTTCGGAGGTTCCTGAATTGCATCACACCCTTCATACGGAGCCTCCGACCACATTTTCCAATCAATTGTAAATTGATAGAACCAATCTGTAATCACCACCAAAGGTGATTCTAATGTATTGACTCTGTGGTGTGTATACTTATGTAAATTAGATATTTACACAAAACATGTTTTTTGAAATGTATTTAATACATTTTTAGTTCAGGCTGTAGCACCACTAAATGTAGAATAAATCATGGGGTATGAATACTTTTTAACGGTTCTGTATTTCAAACAACCAATGAGTAACTCCGCCGTTAATCCAGCTGTATATTGAACGTTGAGATTGCCGAAAGACCAATCTCTTTGGCACTAACATGGAGTGGCAAAGAGTGGAATGTTAGCTAAAAAAACTGGTACCCAGACTTGAGACATTCAATCCTCTCCTGGATCAAAATCCCTGTTGCCTATAATTTAAAAAAATAACTTTCCTTTTAATGCACTTTCGGTAAAACTGTATACCCGGTATGGACCAGAAACAATATGAAAATCTGAATACCGCCCAACCCTTACACACACAGCTAGCTGGGTCAACCCACATAAAAAATAAATTGTACTATAAGAATACTACAGTACTTACTATATAATTCTAAAGTAAACTGAAGAATACTATACTACACACTGTAGTGTACCTAATATAGAATCTAGTGATATACTGTAGAATACTACAGTAAACACTACCATATTATCTGAAGAAAAACTGTAGTAAATATTACATTAATGTCCCACAAACACTATTGTCTGCAAAAACACTACACTTTAACTATATCAAATCCTACAGAATTACATTTGCATATATACTTCCCATTCCCCTTCCCTTTATCGCAATTTGTGCCACCCATAAGTGGGAAACCTACATGCCAAGTGTAGAGTTGAATGCGTTCCAGACAGTATATAGAAAAGAGCAGAAGCGCTGAACTATCCATTCAAACCCTAGTCCTACTTACCTACAGGTAATGAAAAATGGGCTCTATTAGTATTACTCCAGTAGGTTTCCTGAAGGAGTAAGATTCCATGTTTGTCAGATAATAAACAAAAACACTAGTTTTCTTTTACTACAGTATCGATACCATAGTCAACTGTAAATACTACAGTATAAGTCAGTATACACTAAAGTATTCACTGAGGATGAAGAGTTTTTATTTTTAAATTTTTTGGAATTTGGTCCACAAAAACACTACACTGAATACTACAGTAAAGTCCACAAAAACTACAGTGAATACTATAGTATTTACACTTTAGTATACTATTGTGTTTCCTCTTGTGGGAAGACAACCAGGGAAATTGCAGGTGACGATTCTTTCCTGCGCTCAGCAGTTGCTTGGACTAGCCACATCCCTAACCCCTTCCCTCTTGGTTTACTGGATGCATCCCAAATGACACTCTATTCCCTCTATAGTACACTAGTGTTGACCAGGGCTCAGGCAAAAAAAATTGCACTTTGTAAGGAACAAGGTGCCATTTGGGATGCAAACACTGAGTTGCTTTTAGAGCCAAGTTAGCAACGGCATGATTGATGATCCAGTATCCACCGCCAATGGCTCTCTTCTCCTAGATGATTGTGATAAAAAAATCTGCTCTGACGTTGTCAGTCTAAATTAACATTTGATATGCAGAAGACTCAAGCGATGGTGATTCAGCATTAAGGTTAGATAGTGTGGTTCGTTGATTAGGACAATCTTTTCTCTCCTGTCCTGTTCTCTCTCTCCTCTCTTTCTCTCTCTCTTGTCTCCTTTTACAAAGTCCATCTTTCACACTGTTTCTGTCCTCATCTCAATTACCTGTCCCTTTAACTGCTTGGTCTCTTCCTCCCCTCTTCCTCCTCTCACTCTCTTCCGTGCTGGCTCCTTAGTGTCTTCTCTATCCCTCGCTCTCCACCACCTCCCTTTTTGCTTCTCTGTCCCTCTCTCCTCTTCCCCCCTTTCCTTCCTTCTTTCTTTCCTTCTCTCTGGTATGGGGCAGATGGACTTCTCTCCAGGAGGCCCAGAGGTCTCAGTAATCCGGTAGCCGTGGCAGGCTGGGGCGGCGGCTCCTTTCACCGGTGGTCTAGGATGACACACTGAAGGTCAAGGCTGCCATCCTGAGATGCCCTCCCTTCCTGTCTGGCTACGCTACTGTCATGACCATGAGCCAGCCATGTTACAGTGCTGTGGGAAATACAATAGGCACAGACACAGAGGCACTATAAGTACCATGCTAACAAGGGTTTATAAGGGCTAATAAGCATTAATAAGCCCTTATAAATGCCTTGTTAATGGATTATTAATAACAGTATTGCCACAGATAAAGACAGCGAAAGGCACAGTAGAAGGCATGGTTCCATGCCAACAACCGTTTATAATGTGTTATAAGACACAACTCCCGTAACAAGACATTAATAAGGAATTAATACCTGGAAGAAGTTCCCTTCGTTTTATTGTCAACATTTTAGTCCTTGCTATAAAGTACGTAATGTTTTCAAGATCCCTGTGACCGTATTAAACAGGACGCTATGTCGAAACACATCAACTCATTTCAAAGTACTCCTCAGCATTTATTTTCAATACGTGATTGGAATACAACAGTTAAGTGCACAACTAGCTACACCCTAAACATTCATAAATCATTGACACCCATGGACATCGCAAAATAAGATGTTTTAAAATACAATTCCACTACTTCACTGAAGGGGGGTAGTATGGAGTCATGACGTTAGTGCTGCAAATTTGTGCTGTTAAAATGACACCTTGAGTATAAGACTTTACACAAGGAAAGATTTGCTCTCTACCCTTTCAACCATCATGCTGGTCATACATTGGTCCTCCAGATGAGGGAAATGAGGATGACATCAATTGGTAGATAACAGATACTGTGTGACCTTAGTGGTCATTTTGAGATTATGTGTGGTGACTCAAGTACTCACGACTTGGAAGTTGAAACAGTGATTGACGTTAACTGCTATTTGCTCTTGCAGTGATTCCAGAGACAAAAGACTTGCCCTTTCACTAAGTGGTCATTCATATAGAGTTTTGGTGAATGTTTGTGGTGTGTAAGAATTTCCCACAATCAATTACTCATTTTAAGTAAAAAAAAAAAAAAAAATATATATATATATATACATACATACATACATACATACATACATACATACATACATACATACATACATACACACATACATACATACACACATACACACACACACAATATGGACACACCTACCCATTCATGGGTTTTACTTTATTTTTCTATTTTCTACATTGTAGAATAATAGTGAATACATCAAAACTATGAAATAACACATATGGAATCATGTAGTAACCAAAAAAGTGTTAAACAAATCCAAATATATTTGAGATTTTACATTATTTTCCTTGACAGCTTTGCACACACTTGGCATTCTCTCAACCAGCTTCACCTGGAATGCTTTTCCATTAGTCTTGAAAGCGTTCCCGCATATGCTGAGCACTTGTTGGCTGCTTTTCCTTCACCACTCACTCATCCCAAACCATCTCAGTTGAGGTGGGGTTATTGTGGAGGCCAGGTCATCTGATGCAGCAATCCATCACTCTCCTTGGTCAAATAGCCCTTACACAGCCTGGAGGTGTGTTGGGTCATTTTCCTGTTGAAAAACAAATGATAGTACCACTAAGCACAATCCAGATGGGATGGCGTATCGCTGCAGAATGCTGTCGTAGCCATGCTGCTTAAGTGTGCCTTGAATTCTAAATAAATCACTGACAGTGTCACCAGCAAAGCACCCCCACACGATCACACCTCCTCCATGCTTCATGGTGGGAACCACACATGCGGAGATCAACCGTTCAACTACTTTGTGTCTCACAAAACAAGGCGGTTGGAACCAAAAATCGCAAATTTGGACTCATCAGACCAAGCAAGTCTCTTCTTATTGGTGTCCTTTAGTAGTGGTTTCTTTGTAGCAATTCGACCATGAAGGCCTGATTCATGCTGTCTAATCTGAACAGTTGATGTTGAGATGTGTTTGTTACTTGAACTCTGGGAAGCGTTTTATTTGGGCTGCAATTGCTGAGGCTGGTACCTCTAATGAATGTATCTTCTGCAGCAGAGGTAACTCTGGGTCTTCCTTTCCTGTGCCAGTCCTCATGAGAATCAGTTTCATCATAGCGCTATATGGTTTTTACGACTGCGTTTGAAGAAACTTTTAAAGTTCCTGAAATGTTCCGTATTGACTGACCTTCATGTCTTAAAGTAATGATGGACTGTCATTTTGGTTTACTTAGTTGAGCTGTTCTTGCCATATTGGACCAAATAGGGCTATCTTCCTATCCCCCCCCCCCCACACACACCTTGTCACAACACAAACTCATTAAGAAACTCATTGATTTATGGAATTTCTTTCCTTCTTAAATATTAACAAGGCACACCTGCAGGTGACTACCTCATGAAGCTGGTTGAGAGGATGCCAAGAGTGTGCAAAACTGTCAAGGCAAAGGGTGGCTACCTCAAATATTAAATATATTTTGATTTGTTTGACACGTGGAATCATGTAGTAACCAAAAAGTGTTATTTCATAGTATTGATGTCTTCACTATTCTACAAATAAAGAAAAACCCTGGAATGAGTAGGTGTGTCCAGACTTTTGACTAGTACTGTATACATACAGGGCCTTCGGAAGTATTCAGACCCCTTGACTTGTTCCACATTTGGTTATGTTACAGCTTTTTTTCTAAAATAAAACATCCTCAGCAATCTACACACAATACCCCATAATGACAAAGCGAAAACAGGTTTTTAGATATGTTTGCAAATGTATTAAAATAAAAAAAACGATACATTTTACATAAGTATTCAGACCCTCTGCTATGAGCCTCGATATTGAGCTCAGGCCTTCAATGCTGCATAATTATTTTGGTACCCTTCCCCAGATCTGTGCTCTGACATGCACTGTCAACTGTGGGAACTCAGAGACAGGTGTCTGCCTTTCCAAATCATGTCCAATCAAGTTGTAGAAACATCTCAAGGATGATCAATGGAAAAAGGATCCAAGCACATAGTGGCCGCCATCATTCTTAAATGGAAGAAGTCGCTTTGCTTTGTCATTATGGGGTATTGTGTGTAGACTGATGAGGGAGAAAATAATTTAATACATTTTAGAATAAGGCTGTAATGTATGTGTGTGGGCAATGTATGTAGTACTAAGTACTATGCATTCAAGAAAAAATAACCATGAAATATTGGTTTGATTGCAATGGAAATAGAATTGGCTGAGCCCTGTAGTTAAAGACGAAGCTTGCATTTTCTATGGCTCCATGACAAAATTCTGTCA